>NC_139484.1:17665770-18265770 GCF_008360975.1 Lichenostomus cassidix
GAAAGACACCAGCATTCTTTTTGTCAAAGACTGGCCTCAATGCTTGTAACACCCAGTTTATTCCCTCATTCATAACTGAGGGAAGGCCCATTTTCCTATGTATTCACTAGAACATGCATATTATTTTATCAATTTCTAGTCAATTTTATATAGTGGTACCTGAAACTTATTCTAATTAGTCTCAGCTTTAATAAGGAAATGAGTAAAAATTCAGTATGTTAAGACAAATGAAGCTGGATCAGTTGCAACCCATGTCAAGCATGTACATTACCCCATATAGACCCATCTCATAACCATAATTGCCTAATCTGATTGCTTGAGTCCCATTTTAAATACTCCTGGCCATCAATAGAAATTCATCCCTATAAACCTATTTGACCCCTTTCCTCAGCAAGGCACGATTACACACAGAACAGTCCTCTATTAACCTTTGACAGAGGTAGGAATTAGTGATCAAGTCTGACATGCAGGTGGTGGAAAGTTGCCAAGTGGTCTCAAAAACATCCATCTCCAGAATGAAGATGGCCTTCTAAGGGAATAGAAATTCACCTCACAAGGTGGATACTAAAAGATAAGAGAGGCTTCATTGATCTTTCATTTCTCCCTACTGCACCATTGTTAATTGCAAATGATAAGAGGAAGAGTATTCAGAGTAAGCAAAGCTTTTCAATATTAACCTGAATAAGTGAATTAAGCAGCAATACTTTGTATAAAATTAGAGATCACTAATGGGTCAAGGAATGCAATTCATTCTTGCTCTGGGCAATCAGTACTTTCCAATGATAGACATCTGCAACTTACTGTGAGCCTGGTAATTGCTGTCCATTACTGGAATAATCAGAGTCTGACCTCAGGGATGAGCCATACCAAAATCTCAGGATGGGCCACACCAAAATCCTACTGGATTTCAATAGCATCAGGGCAGCAGTCTCTACCATCCTTTGAAACATCCCAGTCAACAATTTATCCTATGCTCTTGAATAAGACTAAGTCATTTAAACTGCTTCCAGAAGAGCAAGGGGTTAAATTCATCCTGAGGCTATCCTGTTGGAATAATGATAAATCTGGAGCAGTGTTAATTAACAACTGTGAGAGATTCTTTTCTTATTAGCAGTAAAAAACCCATGACTATTCACAGGCAGCTGTATTTCAGCAGTAAAGGTGTAATTGATATTGAAAATTTCCAGTTTAGCTTCTGAATCTCTTAGGCATTGCAAAGCTCAAGGGAGAGAGTAATTCTCTTCCTACAGGGGAAGGCATGAAGAGCAGCTGTGCAGAGGTCAATGAAATAAAACTAGTGGGGAAAGAGAAAGAGATACAAAGCCTAGAGTAGTAAATATAATCTTATTCCCTACCCCAGTGCAAGTCGGTTTCATGTCATGGAGAATTCATCATACCTGATTCAAAGGTCCTGTGATGCCAATAAAACACCTTTAACAGAAGCCAATGTCTCATGCTTTGAAAAAAAACAGAAACACCCAGAACCTGTGAAAGTACTCAATAAAAGAAAACAACCCACCAACCTCTAATTCCTGGGAAGAAGACAAAGAACATACCTGCAAAAGTATATTGGAATGTAGGAAAATTCCATCCTAGTCTCTCCCACGTTCATTTGCTGTGCACTGACTCAGCCAGGTTCTCTGAGGCTGCTGCAGACCCCAGACCCGGGTGCAGTGTGGAGAAATGGGTGTGTGCCTGGCCTCAGCAGGGAAGCTCTAATCAGTGGGTATTGAAAACAACTGGAGTTGCCAAAGCAATGCTTGTAACAGCTGAAGGTTTCTGCTGGTGCCTCTTCTTTGTATGGCCACGAGGGAGGCAAATGAAGACTGGGAGGTTTTTCTAATTAGATTGGTGATGACACCTGTAGAAGGACTTCAGTGACACACATGGGACAAGTCTGCACTAATTTTGTGCTTGGTTTGGCTGTTAGAGGTGAAAACCGGCTGCAAGATACATTTTCATGAGTTTTACATTTTGATGATATCTGTAAACTGGCATGTTATGGCACTGAGCCAGTAGGGTCAGTACTGAGAAGAGAAACCATAGTTGAAACGTTAACCTCTAAAGATAAAACAAAATATTTAAATTAACAGCTTCTACATCACATTTGAGTGCCTACTTTAATATTTGTGTTGAGCTGTGAACAGCAGATGAACAGTAACTTGATCCAAAATATTTTCCTCATCTTGCACACAGATTAGATCCTTACAGTTCTGCCCTGAAGCCAGCTTGATAGCTCACAGACTTGTTGATGTGCAATGAGCTTGCTCTGTCCTTTCCAGTGCCCTAACTGAGCCTGAAAGTCTTTGATACATTTATCCTCACATCACCCCATAAAGTAAAGGAAAGCTATTATTCCTTCCTTGCGCAGGTGAGAAATTCACATAAAAAAAGGACCAAACCCAAAAAAAGAGATAAAAGGCTAGCCCATCAACTATTTTTAAAATGATGGGAGTTAGACATCTAAATGACTGGGTGAATTTGGACATTTAAGAGTCATCTATTGTCAGGCAGTAATTCCTACTAATATACAGATTTGAACGTCTACCTCCCTCCTTGCTCTATTTTTTTTTTTTTAATCTTGTAGTCCCGGATTAGGTTTGTGCCTTGTGTCCTAAGAGCCATCTTATGGGTCCTTCAGCACACAGCCAAGACCCTCACTTCATCCTGCTGCTTGCAGCAATGAGCCTACAAAGAGTACACTGCCGTGTTTTAATGATGTTGAACTCCTAGAGCAATTGTCTGGCGCCATGGGAGTTCTGGGATAGCCTGGAATAGTTCCTGCCATTTCCAAGCCATCCAGGAGAAGAAACACAATAAATCTCCGCAGACCAGGAAATGATAGACTTTTTCTGTGTGCAAACACAAGGGATTTAGGGGTGCTTCATTTCACTTTTTAATTCTGTAGATATTTTGCTTCCTTGTTGCCTTTCTTCAAAACATGCAAGACTGTGCTTAAAATATGCACACTCATGTTGTGCTTGCAGCCCATGGCAATAAAACCAATGGTGCCCTCAAAGACTTCATCTTAAAGTTTATTTCCAGCAGTACTTTAAAAAGAAGACAGCAGGGTAACAATTCTAGAATTCTGCCGTGAAATAGTTACATGTTTTATATCTTTTACCTTCCTCCGGCACTGCTCTTGTGGGCTTCAATATAGTGGAGTTCTCTACAGCTAAGTGGCATGAATACACAAGTATCATTTCTCTCCAGCTCCAGCCATCTAGATCCTGTAACCTGCAAGACAGTGGCCACTGACACTTGAGATGGTGACAGAGGTATCCCTGCTGACGTTCAGGGTATGTGTTGTTCGCTACAGCAAGCTCTGCAGGAAATCAAAGAGCTGTTTTACATCCACCTGTCTAGTGCTGTTTTGTGTATATGACTAAATCCCCTATTAACTTCTTATCTCCAGTGTCCCAGTTTCATCTCCGCCTATTAAATTCTCTCCCTGCCAGTCAGTTATGATTTCAGAAAAGTCTTTCAAAATGGTATTTTTTTCCTTTGGAAATCAATCCTCTCACAATGGATGAAGTGGGGGAAGCAGGCACAGGATGGTAGGAAGTCCCAAGGGAAAAAGAACTGAAAGAACACGTTAAAAAGAAGTTGCTTATGAAATTCATTCATTTCATACCTGACTGCTTCTCTTCCAATAAATAATTGCACCATGCCAGAGACAGGAAAAGTTCTCGTTAGATCTCATGGCTCTTCAAAACATAAAACCTGCATAGCACAGACATGATTCACAAAGGGTTTTAAGACAACACAAACACCTCTGCACAGCCGGATGCTGAGCAACATGGTTAGAAGCACGTGTAGGAATCATGACAAAAGCACATACTGAAAGCTTCCCCGACTTGTGTGTGTCCCCACCTCCAAAGTGGATAATAAATCCCTTCTGCAAGGTCTGTGTTCCTCCCTCCCTGTTTGCAGTCCCTGTAATGGTCTCACTTGTGCAATCTCTCCCCCACTGCCCCTCTTGGAAAGGACAGCAATTCACTGTGTGTGGGCAAGACCAAAGGTACCTCAGGAAACTGCTCTTCCACACACACTTGTGGTGTTTTATTTCTCCCAGTTCTGCATGTTTGGTTGCATTTTTCAGCTTCCAACAACTTCAGAGAGAAAGGTACCTTACCTCATCCCTCTAAGTAATGCTGAAACTTTTTTTTAAGGTATTTTGCTTTAAAATTGCTTTGCTTTTTCCTAGAGTAAACTGGAAAACTCTTTTCCAGCTCATACGTGTAGTCAGATTAAAGTACTGGGCAGTGATGCCCTAGAAAGTGCCAGGATGTACACTCAATATTCCATGGATTTTTGCAGTCTGAGGTGCTGTGCAACTGCAATAGTGTGACCCAAGCTGTCTAGGGCATTTCATATACAATTAATCTCCCCATCCATCCCTAATTACTTACCTCCTCTTAGCCTTTATGTGTGTGCCTGTACATGGGCAGTGACTGATAGGGGTTATTCCTGATTTGCAACAGCGTAAGGAAAAAGAAAATCAGGCTCAAAATCTAAAGGAGGTGCTTTGGGCTCTTCTGACCGGTACTAAGTGCAGAGCAATTTTATTAGTGAGCCAGTCACACACCTCTAACCAGCTTTCCACTAAGCGGTTGTTTTAGTATGTTTTGACCCATGAAAAATGTCATATAATTAGGAAAATGATCAACTGAAGTGCAGGCACAGGTGTTTCTGCTTGTTATTCACCCATGCTGCATGATATTTAGATGGGAATCAGCAGATGTGTGTGTGGTGCAGCCTGCAACAGCCTCGGAGTCACCATGGAGGATAATATTCTTCCCAAAAACAATACAGAAAATTGGGTTGGTCCCATCATCTTCAGAGTCTCTTCACTCTTGGGGATCCAAAGCCCCAAGGAAGCCTTCACCTCTCCTTACATTTCACATTGGAGACAAACCAGATCAGACAAATCTTTCCTGCACATCGAAAAACAGCATCTTGGGTCCTTTCTAGCATCATGACATTTCAGGAATTGCAGTAGGGCAATGTACATGTGGCATCCTTACATCATCCTGAAAGCCCATTTCAGCCCATGCTGAAATCCATCCTGCAGTTCTGCTGTGGCTGCTGCCTTGGCTCACCTCGCTTGGGAGCAACTCATCACTGTGGTCATGGGACTGGAGAAATGCTGCTGTAGCTCCTCCTGCACCCAGAAGGATGGGTTCTCAGAGCTGGGAGCAATTCTCTATGATAATGAGTGAAACAAAAAACCAAACTCATTTTAATCAAATGGTATTAACTACACTAGGGAGCTGATTGCAGTATATGACTTCTGGCCCACACAGTCCCACCAGTCCCTTCCTGCTTCCTTCTCAATTTCTTACACCACAAAATTAATTCCTTTGTAAAGAGGACAGTATTGCCCTTTATACTGTGTTTTAAAGATGATCCTGTGATTAAAAAGCAGATCCTATTTACATTCAGATCCCAGCAGGATAGAAAGCTATACAGTTTCCTGTGTCCTGTCCCTGTTTAAGTACTCAAAGAGATCCTATTTAATCTTGTGAAGAAATACTAAATAATGGGTCAAGGCCTCTGACACAAGGATGTAAGGTGACATCACATTTCAAACCTGCAGCCAGGACAGGAAATAAAGGTAAAAAAGCAAGAATCAGCAGCAGCTCCAGGCTGTCCCTGGTGTGGCCAGTGCATCTTCTCCCAGTTCAAGGATTCTCAATTCACTTGAGGATGAGACCAGTACTCCCAAGGGAGCCTGCTCTGAGGAGAAGGCGTTTATTTCACAGTTGCTTTTGTCACCTGCCTGCACAGAGTAAAGAGGCAGTGCCCTGTTAGAGGCCACTAAACACAAAGAGGAGGAATGGCTGCAGCTAGAACCAAAAAAAAAAAACAACCACAAACCAGGAGGTGGCCAGATGCACCAGCTTTCCTTCCTGGGCTGTGTCCTTCTAATTGTGGCATCTGTTGTCAGCAGGAATTGTCAGAAGCTGAGAGGACAAGTAATATGGAATAGACTTCATTTCTACCCACTGTCATATATTTGAAAGGAAAATTGGTTCTGTTTCTCTCATCTCCATTACCAGCAGGATTTCTGTTGAGCTGGCTACAAATTTCAGGCATCTTGTTTGACACATTCCTTGCCAGCATCTTGGTGTTCCCTGGTCTCTCCTTTAGCTTCCTCTTCTACTTAACTCTTTGAAAAAGAAAAAAATCAATCATTCAGGTGCAGCAGCTCGTAATTTGGGGGTACCCTACTTGGTTGATGTCCTGGGGCCACAAAGGGTGACACAGTGGCTGGACAACAGCAAAGCTGAGGAGCAGGTCTGAGATCCACCTTCAGCCATACAAACCACCTTTGATGTCCAACAAACGCTCTTCCCAGAGGCATCATTGCTCTCCAGAGCACTTCTGAGATGCTTCAGCAGCTTCCCTAGAGCCTGCAATGCTCAGCCCCTTTGGGGAATTGCTCTGTCAATGACATCCCTCTTCCCTTCCTCATTCCCATTGAGAAGCTGGTTAACAGGGCAGAAAGATGGAATTTGGGAACAGGGAACTGGAAGATCTGGCTTCCTGGTCTCAGGTCCTGCAGTGTCTGGACATCAAAGGAAATGACAAGGGGAAGAAGGGCAGGTCAAGCTTTGTACCTGAGTCTTGAGCAGCAGCAGCTCCCATACACTCTCCTCCAATTCACCTCACTCACCACCAGCCTTGATTTCTCCATGGCTTCTTGCCAAATCTGTCTTTATATCAGTGTGTTACTCACCGAGCCACTTTAAATGAGCAATTCAGCAGCTTATACCTGCAAAAATCTCTAAAGAAAACTTTGATCCAAATGTAAAGGTCATTTTATTTGTATAAATGCAGAAAACATTCAAAGCAGCACCTGGAATCTGCAGTAATGATGTGTAACACTTCTAGTGAGAACTACATCAGATCCACACAGGTTACACTACACTACAGCTCGAAACAGCTCTGTGAAAAAGATCACAATCTCAGAAACAAGCTGTTGAGTGGACTGCAGGGAGAACCTTGTTCAGGAAAGAATAGACCAAACCTTTAAAACCAGGGCCCTGATGCTTCCTGTCAGAATTGCAAATGTGACTGTAATTGGAAGCTGTCAGCTCCCAGGTAACAGTGGCAAATTAAGGTGATGAAGCAAGGTAAGAAAGTGAGTTTATAAATGGAGACACACTTTGCTGTCTGCAGGCTGACACAGTCATATGTGAAGGCTGCATTGCAGAGCACTATTTATAACAACACTCATTTGGAAAAGTGCTTAACGCTATGCCAGGTAGATTTAGGTTAAAAAAAAAAAAGTAAAAGAAAATGGGAGATGGTATATTTTTTCACTGAGTTTCCTTCAAGTCTCTTTTCCTCTCTTCCTGTGGAATTTTCCCTGTGCCTCTGCTGTGTCCTTCTCCATGGTGTTGTACAGGTGCCTTCATACCCAATTTCAGTCTTTGCCCTCCCTCCCTTGTTTGTGCAAAACCACGAAGTTTGTCCAAAACACAAATCCCACATTTTTTTTTCTTTGCAGAGGCAAAAAGAATTGCAAATTGAATAATGGCTCATTTTCCTCCAAAATTCTGTTTTAAATGCACATTCACACACTCTAGAGGCTTGTGGTTTAAGCTAGAGTATATCTCACCAGGATCTTGGTTTTCTGAAGGAGGATCAGGGGGTTTTGATGAGCCACAGATCTGTAGAAAAAAAAAATATAACCATGCCATTGACATGGGGCAGTCCCATCAGTTCAGTACGAACTTGGCATTGTAGCAAATGTTTATGTGAGGAATGAAGCACTGGAGAAGGACTTTATTAGGGGAACTTACTGTGGGGGACAGAAGAACTCTTTTCCTTCTAGGGTGGGACCACTGTCATGTTTAGCCTCCTTGTTTATGGCTGGAAAACATCTCAACATGGTAAAGCTATAATATTTACAGAGAAAAGCTACTCAAATTTATTAATACAATAAATCACAAGTTTCAGGGTGCATTTTATTAGCAACGATAATTACTAATCACTTAACTTGCTGTTCCATCTTACAAGACCTGCATTTAACATCCACTGTCATCTGCTCCCTAAGGGTGGCATAGGTCAGGGATGCAACTCTCATTTTGCATGGTGGTGCACACTTCTCCCCTCTTACATTGATTATAACTAATTAAAAGTTTATATCATAGAAAGACCATATAAAATGCAATTAAAAGTCATTTTAAAGCTTATGCCAGCAGTAAAATATTTTAAATTAAAACTAAAGAGTATCTCATGAAATATATTACTATACTGGTTATATTTTTTGGGCTTCCCTGTTTTAGAGAAATTTATTAAGTTCAGGAAGATGTTCAGCTTGGAGTTAGTTTTATCCCAGGTTAGTTATATACAGAAAATAATGTAGCTGGAAGGGCTTGCAGGTCCATGTCCCCATGGAGTGACTAAATCCCTTTGCAGAGGAACACAGCAGTAGCAAATTTTATGGAGGGGAGAGAACTCTCAGAAAAGAAGAAGGAAGTTTTTGTCTTGCCCTGTAAGCATGTGCAACTTTTACACCCCAAAGGCCACAGTAGACTGGTCAACCCTGAGATTTCACCTTAGGAGCCAGCAGGAGACTCAGTGTGCATTTCTGTCCCCCACACACCTTATTTCATTCTTCTCCTGCTCTGTGTTAATACCTCAGTCAAAGATTAATTGAGCTGGGGCTGACAATGTCCCACCAATCTCTGTGAAAGGAATAACACAGCTGTGGTTTCAGGGGATTTAGCTGGCAGGTGCTTTGGGGAGCTCACTCTGTCTGGCATTGAGTGTTGGCCCATGGAGAGAAGCGTGTTGCACCTCTTGCTGCTTTGATTTTAACACTGTGCTTTTGTGTGGAGGTGACAGCCCTGGGGCTGTGGATTTGGCTCTCTGTGCATTTTACAGCTCAGCCTCAGGCTATCATTCTCTTCAGGTGGGACCTGTACTACTTAAATCCTTCCATAGTTTCTGAAAACTGTAAGATATACTCAACACCAAGGTCTCCACAAGCTGTCTCGGGTTGAAGATCAGACTATGGATGTCCAGCCCTAAATACCCCCCTTGTGCTTATATTCTTCTCTTACTAAAGGATAATGGCAGAGTAGATCTTGAATCCAGATTGTTCTTCCTTCTCATTTGAGGAAGAAGTTTTCCCCTTTGCGAATTTGGTGATCTCATGTGTCTTGCTCTCTGGGCTAGGTACATGACATGAAGGTTTAAACAAGAAGTTTTGCTCACGTGTTGCATGTGCACAGTCCCACAGGCTGAAGGTATCTCATCATAAACACCTTCACATGCTGTTTATTATCACTATATGCCAATTTCCTGTTTAATTTAAAATATCTCTTCCTTCCATATTGCATAAAACTGCAATAACCTCTACCATTACTGGTTTGAACATCAAAAGTTACATCAATTTCTGACAGCTTCCCTTGGTTTACTGACAATATTTAAATAGTGCATGTTTTATAGCATTTGCTGTTACTGAGCTGAGTTTCAAAGCCTTCAGCACCCCCCACATCTGCCTTCTTGAACACAGTGCAAGAGAAGAGCACAGCCTGAGGGTTCTTGCATTGTGGCCACATTCTCCACCACAGCTCTCAGCAGGTTCACGATCCATCATACAGCCAAGGATAAGCACAGGTTAAAAAATAAGTTGACCTATCTCTGACCAGGGTCACTCAGAGTTATTCCATTTTTCTGTTGGGCTGACACAAAGCAGGAGGGATGTACTTACTCCCTTACACCACTGCACTGGGTGTCCCAGGCACAAAGCAATGCATGGGATCTTCCTGCAACCTCTCTGTGGCAGCAGTAAAACCCTCCAGGACTTACCCAAGATGAGACATCTAATCTGCATGCACTTTGGAGGCTGCTGATCCAAAGATGACTGAAGCCAGTAGGATGTTTCTCATAATCTTCAATTATCTTTCCATCAAGCTGCAATATGGAAGAGAGACACTAAGGAAAAGTAGCAAAAGCAGCAACTCAAACAGCATCATCCCTATAGCCCTCACCCCATGAATGTTCTGCACTCAGGAGTTCTGTTGTGCTGGTTTTGTGAATGGCTATAACCTATGTTATTTTTCCTTTAGAATTTTTGTCTGTTTGTATTTCTGCTGAGGAAATTTTTCTTAGCATCTTTTTCTTAAAAGCCTAAAAAATGTTCACCGAAAAATTGGTGTGCATATGTGGGTAGGCTGGTAATGCTATCACAGTACCATCCAGGAAACACTTCATGATTATATTCTTCCCAGTTCCCCTAACGTCCAGTCCATAACTGAAAATGTATCACCAGCAGTTTCCACAAAAGAGGCATTTTGTGCCTTGCATTACCATTGTGACACTGAAAAGTACAGCCCTATGGCACAGTCCTGAGTGATATTTATCTAAGAGACTCCATAAAATTACTAATTAGAATTGCTAATTGTTATCATATGGAAGACACTCAGAAGCCATGTATGGCAGTATAAAACTAAAAAAAATAAAAAAAATTTCAAACCCAAAATGGGTGCAGAAGAGCTCACACCCATCCATTTTCTGATGCATTGGAAAGCAATTCGTTCTCCTTCAGAAAGACATCCTCCCCTGGGAAGCTCCAGCCACCAATACTATAGCAGAGGAGCTCAGGCTGGTAGGAGGAGCCTGAAGCAGGCGGGAAAAGGTGCAAGAATCCATCCCTGTGTCTGCTCACAATGAAAAGGGAACAGCTGGACATGATTACAGCACGTGCTGGAGCCTGCACATCCTGACATGGGTGAATGTACCTTTGCAAAAGCAGCTGAGAGCCTTCCAGCTCTCTGGCCTTTCTCACAGCAAAAAGCAATTGCTCCAGCCCTCCTGTGCCACCTCCTTGGAGCATCCTGCTGGGAAATATCATTAATGCAGCAGCCCCACTGAGAGAAAAAACAATGCAGATTCACCTCATAGGGCCATTGCCTCAGTGGCAGGCATTTCTATCATTGACTGCAAACATCCCCTTCCATCCCTTCCTGATTTTTCCCTGGAAGGAACCATTATGGGATCTCACTGTGTGTACCCTTGCCTGTCCACCCAAGGGTCACTTTTTAACCTCTCTGGCACTTTTTAGCTACACACAACAGATGGATCTCTCACACATATAGCTCCTACAGGTGTGTGACACAGTTGGGTTGTAGGTTGGGAAAAATTCCTCTTTACTAAGCCCCTGAGGAAATGTCTCATCAGCATTATTAAGCATCAGCATATCTGCACAGGAGAAAGGCAGGGGAAACCAGGCTTCATAACTTTCACCATGTGAAAAAAAGTCTGATTTAAAACACCTTTTTTGCAACAGTGTGGCTGGGCAGCCTGGTGCTGGAGGGACTGCAATGGCAGTGGATTAACTATGCATCAGAGATCTTGTGGATTATAAAGATGCTCAGCCTCAGTGGATGGAGATCCTTACTTCTGCACACCTCCTCTGGCTTTCTCAACACACAGCTATAAGGCTGGGGTTTGCAGTGTGATGACAACTAAGATGTTTCTAAGAAATCCCTAATGTAATGCACAACTTGTGTTTATTTTGCCTGATCTAGCAAAGGGCTTTACCTGGATAAAAGGCTGATTGGGTCTGATGAACTGTCTGCACATACCTGAATAGTAGCAGGGGTCTCCAAGCTTGTTGTTCTAAACCCAAGAAATTTCTGTGCAGATTAAAAACTCTCATGTTGCCTGTAGCAGCAACGTGTCTGTGACTCTGGAAAAAAGGACAGCTAGTTGTACACAAAATATCCAAATACTGGAATATGAAGATGACTGGAATGTAAGACAGAGTTTATCAAAAGTCTATTGCAGGCAGATGCTGTGCAGTTTTCAGCAAATACTTTGCATTTTCGTTCTTTTCAAATGCAGCTCTGTAAACAGTGAATAGTCCCACTGTTAATGACTGGCTTGCTGTATTTATAGAAAGCCAGATGTTATTTAGCTATGGTGGGATTTAACAAGCAGTCTAATAACTGGGGGCTCTTTTTTTTTTTTTTTTTTCATTCCCAGCAACTAAATCAGTAAAGCTTTGTTGCACCAACAACCCCAAATGAGAGGGCATCTACTCAAGGTTCAGCAACACTAGCATGACACAAGACAAGGAGGTGGTGCTTTTTCTAGGATAAGTTATGCAATTTGGAGAAAGGAGACCAGAGTGTAAATAGAAACAAATATTCTAATCCTGCAGTGATTCACTGTAAGTTAATTCATCTCCTCTCTGATTCTTTCCTGCTTTCTCTGAATAGAGGCACTGTTCCCACAACAGATACATAGGAGCTCCAGGCACATTGGGGCTCTACTATTGACAACATCCTTTTTGACATTGCTAAAATACTGATAATAATCATAGACCTCTTTCCACCAATCCAGCTGGATGTGGTTGCTCCCCATCTATTTGCTGAGAAAAGAATTTGAGGTCCCATCAGCTCTGGGCAGCTGTTGTCCATTTCATGCACTCTTCTTCCAAGCAGATAGTGCCAAGTTTCAAAACAGAGGCAAGGAACAGACTAGAGGATAGGAAAGAGTGAGTAAATGAATGACAAAGGAGAAGTAAATAGGTCCTCCTGTTTCATTTACCCCACACTGTGAGAGAAAAGGAGCAAACAAAAACAAAGGTCTTCTGGCTCTGGTCTAGACTGGTTCACCATGCTAGATACTGCTTTGATAAATGTTCATAGCAGACTGATGAATATCAGCTATTAGCACTCTAAATCTTAACCCCACAGGACCCTTTGCCATCCCCAGAAGAGGTGGAAGGAGCTGCAGCTGTTCACAGCACCCAAGCAGAATTTTTTTCATGACATTACGGTCTTCCTAACACAGCACTGCTGAACCAGCTCTCCTGAGGCCAGAGCTAACTCAGGCAGCTTTCTAAAATGCCACTTCATGCCTGCAACACTTATTTGTGAGGCAGCACTGCTTTCTTTGATAGTGGGAAGAACATTAACTCTTGCCATCCTTCTCCCACCCTTAGGGAGGTTGGGGTCTCATCACTTTTACTTTTGAGAGTGCACTGCCAGACTGCTTCCTCTACCCCCTTCAAGACCACAGTAAATTTGCCTTTTTAGGAATGTACCTCAGCCTTTTGTTCATCCCAATGAGGAGTCCTGCTCTAGTTGAGAAGGGGCTTTCATTTTCAAAGAGCTAAACTTCTTAAGGTAAGTTCTGTCGCCATTTACTGGCTTTTAAAAGGCTCTTTATACCAGCTTGAGCCCTTTCGTTTGGTGAGTTTTCTTTTGCCTCCTCTAGAAAGTCCTGCTCAAATATGTTCATGGCATTCTGTCCCTGCCCTCAGCCTTACACACTGGAAATATTGCTGATTTTTCTCAGTCAGCTTCTGCCTGAGTGTGTGCAGAAATGGAGCTCCCTCTTTCACAACCTGAAACTGATTCCTTTCCTTTGCACAAGAAATATTCCAGCAGGTATTAGCACTAGGCTGACAAGGCTGCCTTTCTTTCTGGGTTTACTTTGAATAAAGCAGAAATCCTTACCTCAAATCTGTGATATATGTGGCTCACACTATCAACGTGTTAGCCTGGATTTAAAGAAAATACTTGATTGCAGCTCCCAGGGGATCTTGAAGCACAAGCTAGGAATGATAGGCCATCTGTCCTCAGATCAGGGAGAAACCTGATGAAAGGAGCTGTGTTTGCCCTGCTGCCTTCAATATCTCATTTTGCATCCTGTCTTTCATTACACTCTTTTCCTCTGTTCCTTCAGACTCCAGCACTCAGGCTTTTTGTTCACTCCTGTGGTAGCACACCACCTCTGCCCCATGGGAGAAGGATGTCAAACAGCAGCCAGGCTCTCTGGGTTCAGGAGGTGCTGTACTCCACTAAATTATGTGCTCAGTCTGCAGGTGAAGGCACTGAAAAATAGTTCAGAAACTAAAAGGAAGCAAAGCAAGGAAACGCCATAAATTTGGAGCTGAAGAGCCTGCTGCCCTGTTCAGCAGAATGGTATTTCCCTTGTCAGGCAGCCAGTCATCTTCCGACAGTTTCATAACAGCAGCTATTAGCTGGATTGTGCTCCTCATTCTCAGCTTTCTCCCCATTTATGCTCAGCTTTTGCTGCTCAGTGCAGAGGAGTCACAGGCAGACAGACCTGTTGTTAAGAGCCTGGTTTCCAATCTTGAAACCCTCTGTTCATGCACCTACATCTGCACTTAGACCTAAAATTGGCACTTGACACCCACTGTAAGAGGTAAGTGCTGACAGGCTTTCTGAATAATCAGTGTGCAGGTGTTTAATTGCTGAATTAAAAACCTGATTTTGAAAATTGAGCTCTAAGTATCTGTATTTCTGTAACCAACTCTACTATCGACTTCAGACATGCGCCATGGGAAAATAGTCTGGCTGTGAAGGCAAATTCCCACAATTTTGAGTGCTCAGCCTCATTGTGTGCCTTTCCCATCCCATTTTCCTCAGGTGCCCTCCCCTTTCTGCCTGCTCAGATCCAGGGGTGAAAATGGCAAGGGGAATAACCAAAAGCAACTTAAAACTCTCATCACTTCTGCTTCTGAAAGTCTTCCCATGGATTCCTGTTCTTCCCAGCCAATGTGAAAACTTGGGGGAAGCAAGTGGAACTGGGGTTCCTACCTCAGACACCATTTCACGGTTGCTTTTCACCTGCTCTGAACAGCTTCTTTTTGTTTAAAGACTACAAACAGCATTTGAGCAACTAAATTACTTTTTTTCCTATTTCAAAGAGAAAGCATTAGGAGCACTCATGGTAAAACCAAAGCTGGAGGAGGTCAGCTAAGAATGAAGTACAATATTCTTAATGGCAAGAACCAGTAAGCAGCAGACATGCCAGAAAACACTGTGACTTTTCTCCTTTTGAATTCATGTAATCAGGACTATTGATCTTCTTGGAAATTATGTTTTAGGTAAAGAAGGTTTGCCAGGTTCACTGACAAGAATAGCACTGATAAGAATAGGTATTTTCTGCCCTATATTTTGAAGAGGGCTCAGCAGATGATGCTGGCTCTATTCTGGCCCATTTTAGCATTTCACTGCAAGGAAAAAATTGTTCTGGCCCAAAAAAATATTAAAAAAACCCAAATCCCATCCCACCATTAAATAACACAAGACTTCCAACACTTCTGTGGGAGAAAACTTTATGATCTGCCCATGGAAGTTGGTTTGTCCAAGGAGACACTTATTGTTAACAGAAAATTTTGAGATTCATGTGAGTCAAAAGCTAATATAAATAGAGCAGAAGAAAGGAAGGAAGTTTTTAGAGAGGAAGATAGTAATGTAGGTAAGAGTGTGCAACTACAAAACCAAAACCATCTGCACAGCTGAACGTGATCTCAGGGTACAGAGAAAAAGCTTTTTTGTTTAAATATCTTTTTTCAAAGGAAGGATCCATAACAATTTTGCTGGCATTGAATAGGCACATTTGGGGAAAACTCAACTCCAAGTGCGAGAGATGTGAGCACATAAATTCCTGTGCATCTTTGCTGTACATTCCTACATCACACTCATGTTTTGGATGTTGATGAGTATCATAAGTGCATTTTTGAAGCTGTGCAGTTGTGAGTGCTTTGGATTTTTTTTTAACTAAGTACTGGCACAACATTGGCCACTGCTGGCCCATAATGCCAATCAGCTGCTGAAAAACAATATTCTTCTATTTCAGCATTTGCCCTTCCACCCCCACACATAAGCCTAACAGCAACCATGTCAGTATATGCCAAGACTTCAAAGGCTGTAGATAATAAACATTCTTAAATTCATTACACATTGAAAACAAATGGCTTAATTTACATACTTACTTTTACATGTGCACTTAAACATACCTGAGTGGAGCAGGACCTCAGGTTTCATATTCCAAGGATCCTGCAGATGTTTTAAGTCCAGGGCAGTACTAGCCAGCTGCAAGAAATATTTCCTCTTATTGCCATATAAAACTGTCTCTCCTTGTCCCATCCACCATACAGAGGCACCTCATCTCATCTCATCTCATCTCATCTCATCTCATCTCATCTCATCTCATCTCATCTCTCTTCAGAACAGCCCTCATAGCTGGCCACACAGCACATCTGAAATACAAGGCTTGAGAACAAAACCTGGGCCCAAACTCTGACCTCAGTCTCCTCCTTAAGCAGCATAACCACCACAAGCAGTAATTCTTACAGTGGAGAGTCTTCCTCCATTGCTGTGAGAGTGACCACATTTGACACTATATTATTCTCTTCTGACCTTCTGTCTTTTCAAACAAGGAGGCTTTTTCTTTTTAAGAAATGCCCTTCCAGTGCCACTGCACCATGCTTTACTATTTTGTACAATTGCCTTTGTAAGGAACAGTCAACAAAAACTGCACTGCTGCCACAGATATTTCTTCCCATCCTGCACAGCTCCTACTCAAGGTCCCAAAGGACTTCCTCACCCCCACATCTTGACTAGCCCTTTCAGCAAACCACAGCTCCCTCCTTTATTCTTTTCTTCTTGAAACTGTGTTCCATTCCCTGAAATTACTCCCCACAATCTCCCAAATGTTCAATTGGCTCACCAGGGAGTGACAGATGTGTTTGAAGGAGAAACTGAAAAATGCATGGCAGAGGTCCAAAATTTGTACCAATCTTCCTTGACTTCTGAAAAACTCTTGCAAGATAATCCTAATTTCAGCTGCTAAACCCAAGATTGTGCACCTCATCCCACAAGACAGACTAGATGGAATTATACAGACATCATGGCATCTGACACTAGCCATGCCTTCACAGAGTACACACAGAGAGAGGCCCCAGATACTGACAGCAAACCCTGCCCAACCTACTGGTTAGTGTCACTGTTGTAATGCCAATGGCATGGGACCAAATCCAGCCTATTTATCTCTGATTTAGACTGCTCACTGAGGTGTGAGGGACACGTGCAGCCTCCTAAAAAAATAAGTAACTCTCATCCTTGTGGATGAAGTACAGTTCTCCTACCTGGCCAACGAGATCAAGCCAGTCTTGTACACAGTCTTTTAATATTGAGCCCCTAAAGACTAAGTTCACACTCTTCTTTTTATTTTTGTCTTCCCCTTTCTAAATGAACTGTTACCCTCTTTCTCCCAAGCATCATCTGCAGGTTTTCTCTCTGCTGCATGCTCTTGGCAGTAGCCTAGATCCCCAAGACAGACTTAAAAGTGTTTATCCCTTTGCCCTGAAAAGGTAACTAATGATTGCAGTAAGCAATGACAGTGGAGTGTAGTTTTTACAGAGCCTTGTTGCACCTCCCTACATTTCTAAAGTTATTTTAATTCAAATAGCAAACATATTTCCTTTAGTAACACAGTGCATCCCATTTCAATGAAATATATACTAAAATTATTCCAAGTTATTGTAGGTCTTTGTTGCTGCTTATTTTCTAATAATTTTTCTACAAGGTATACAAGCCTTCTGTATTGTATACAGCTCACTCTGCATAGTACTTCTTGTTTAAGTTTGGCTTAGTCTTACCTTATACCCATTTAACTTTTCTGAAAGTTTTGGAGCAGAGATATCATTTATTCCCTTTATTCCTTACACAGATACATGTCTCTAAGAACTGTTCAGTGAAGACTCAGACAGTGGCTAATTCAATCTTCTGGGTCCTCTGGAGCTTTGATGTGCTGTCAGAGCAATGGGAAAGCCATGGCTAATCTGAATTTGGTAAGGGGTTTAATATCAAGCTTAGATGAAATAAATCAAATGGAAAAAATATGGCATCAAGCACACATGGTGGGGAGATCATGGGGGTTAATTGGCAACCTTTCCCTTTGATCATGATCCAAGCATCATTGAGCCTAAAAAACAGATGTTTGGTTTGCTACCTTAGGAAGAGGCATGGGGTATGTGTAGTCATAAAAAAAAAAAAAAGTCATGATTTTTTATATACTAACTACAATGCAAGAACTTTTAAAACTTTCTTTGCACAAGTCTTCTCAAAGACCTTTGAAATCAAGCAGCCCACAGATGAGGTGAATTTAATTGATGGTTTGGGTTGTGTGCAACTTTTCTACATCAAAGGTCTCTTTGGATAATAAAACATTGACTACTTTCATTCCCTTTGGTTCATATTTTTTTAATTTTAAAACTTTGCTATTCTTGTCAGTAAGAAACTTTTTCAGGCACACATGTGGGACCACACACCTAATTATAGTCTGAGGATAGAAATGCAGGAAGAAATTCAGCATTGTGGCCACCAGCAGCATTTCTATGCCACACTCCACACACTGGGGTGTGATTTCCTTCCAGTGACTCTCATGCTGCTCAGTTCTGTTTTTCACCCCTTCCTACAGCCAACAGTTCAGTCATTAACACAGTGACTTGCACTGTTCTGTAGGAAGAATAGACCTTTATGATGACAGGATGGGACCAAAAGCACTGCTTTTACACTACATATCAAAAAATTGCAGAATGGTTTGAGTTGAAAGGGACCTTAAAGATCATCTAGTTTCAACACAGGGGAACTTCTAGCAGCTTCTTGGAGAAGCCACTCCTGTACACCCTCTGCCACCAAAACCTTGTCATGCCAACTCAATCCAGTGGGTTTCTCTGAGCCATCCAACAAGGCAAGCTCAATAATTCCAGAAAACACATAGGCTAATTCTGTCTCCAAGGTATGAAACAGGGCAATAGAAATGCTGCCTTAGATGTCAAATTCTACTTGTGGCCTCACTGCCAACATTCTCCTTTTTATTTTTGCCTGTTCCAGAGACCATGCTTAGAAAAATTCATGCATTGTCTCAAAAATGCACAAGTTGTGACTTATAACCTATTGTCAGAAGACCCATGCAGTGTATCTCTGAAACACAAAAATTGCAAGCTTTTTGATGAGATATTTACAAAACAGGTCATAATAAATACAAGAGAAATGCTCAGTCTCCACAGAAATGTCTCCTAGAACTTTTTAGAGGTCTGAACACATGACACAGGGGTGGAAGCCCCAGTCTTTTTGTGGCTTGCAGCAAAACACTGGTTATAAGATCCCCTCAGACAACTCCTAGACAATCTAATAGCAATCTGAGCTTCTGGTGCTCATCTGAACTGAAGCACCCCAACCCTTTGATGTTTTCTCATCATTAATTAATTCAGCATCAATGTTAATTGCCTACACAACACACAGAATTGACAGTACATCGAGGACTCAGCCTGCCTGTTTTGTAGCTGGCTAACTGGGGATGCAAGTGCTTTGCTGCTCTCATTACTATTCTTGTCAGGCCAGACATGAAATAAAAGCAGTGACACTTTTCCCCCCTATACACAGTCTGTTGTGGGTGCAAGTCAGATCTGATAGCTACCAACAAGAGAAAATGGACTCAACTGGCATCACGACAGAAACCCACAGACAGTATATTTTCCCTTTTAATTATTAGCTTCAAAAGATTAACACTGACATTAAGGCAGGCTTAGAAGATGCAGCACAAAACCTTTATAGAGACTCACACTGTGGGGACCAATTTGAAAAATTAATACAAACTGGAGACAAAATAATAACATTTGACAGATGCAAAGCAAAACCATCCTCAAACAAAGAAAAAAGGACAAAAGACTTCTTCATTTACTACGAAGAAAGTGCCTCATTAACACCATGAATCACACCAAAGTTATTGAGGCTCAAACAGCTCCAGCAGCTCAGCAGCCAGCACAGTGACCCAGTGTGCCATACACCTGTAATTACAGCCTCCACAGCTCCCACACGCTCCAGATGTGCAGCTTTCCTGCTCTGCTCAGCAAGATGATGGCATTCTGACCCACAACCTGCATATCCCACAGTTCACAGCCCTCCTGTGTTTTCCCTGTGCTGAATTGCTGGGGCACGTGAATCCACAACAGCTCTCCATTGGAAACTCCTCTTTGGCAGCTCAGAGTGAAGGGAGGCTCTGCTCCTGCCCACACCTGCCTGATGCTGGGTTACCCCACAGACAGCTTGGCCTCAAGATCCTTTGCTTTCTCCAGCAGTCTCAAATCATCCTTCCCCAAACCATTACAGGGCTGGGTCATCAGAGACTGACCAGGTAAACAGGTTTAACTTGATCTGTATGTTTTACTAAGCCTGACAGGGTGCAATTACACCGTGGTTGGTGGTTGCCTCGGCTGTATGAAAAGAATGAATGCCTGGCAGCAAGAGGTGAAGAGAGGGGAGGGAGCCCAGGATGGGGGAGTGAATGGCTTCATCCATAAAGCTGCAGCTGGAGCAGGATGTGTGAGCACAGCCTGGATTCTGTTTTGCAAGCCCTGTGCTCAGCCATTCCTAACTCAGCATGGCAGATGAATAAAGCAAGCAATACTGAAGCTATTTCCTTCTGCAGAGATTGCAAAAGGTTGGCAGCCTGATTCTCTTCAAATAACCAAGTCAATCTTTTGCACTGGGAAGCAAGGTTTCAATCTTCCTGGAATCTAGGGGTCTAAAATCCCACTAACATTTGTGTGCTCAGTAGCAGAGGAATGCAAGCTTCAGAGGAGATTTTGACATCTTTTACATTCCTTTTAGACTCCAGGGAGAATGGCAGAGATACTCCATAGTACAATTGACTTTCTACTGCTGGGAGAAGGGCATGGAGGGGCAGGTCCAAGATGCCCAGAGATCATCAGAAAAGCTGGCTCCAACAGCTAGACAAACCAGCAAACTGTACCTTTGGACTCTGCTTAAATATACTCTAATATGCTACAGCAGCTAGCACAGGAGCTACTCAAAGACCCCATTTACCTGCAGAAAGGCAATGTTTCATACAAGCAGCTGGTAAGCCAGCAGCATTTCTCCCTACTCCAGAGCACTTGAAGACAGGTTTTCTGCCTTTACTTACAGCACAGAGCAGATCTACACAACTACCTCTATGCCAGTTCTGTCCCTGTTTGACTTTGGGATTCTTTTTCTAAGGCTTCTTGCAGTTTTCTGCCCTCATATCTTCCTTAATGCAGAACTAAGAAGCAAACACACACACATTGCCATGCTACCTTCTTCCAACATCACATTTGTGCAAGCCAGATGTGGACCTTAGCAAGTCCATCCCTCTCACCATGCCAAATGCATGGGGAAGGATCTGAGAGGCCACAGGAATTTAACTGGGCATGGCTCAAACACCTCAACACAATCTTGTTACACGTGAAATCCCTGCAACACTGGGCTGACTTGTAAACTTCCAGTTTGTGACACTTTTCTCTATACTTTTCCTGCTGTTACTAAATCAAGTTTGCAGATCACGTCAACTTCTGTTTAGATGCTTAGAAGGCCTTGAAGTCCTACACCTTTTAAGCTATCCCAAATTTTGGGGGGTTCATTTCATCTGCTGTTGCTCAATAGCAACCCAGCAAACCCTGAAGCTGGAGTTACTTTGATATCCCACTTGTGGTGTCTGTGGGTGCTCAGCAAGTAGCCAATAACTAACTGCATTCATTTTTGCCAGCCTAGGAGAAATCCCAGCTCCAGCTTGTCAGGGATTAGTAGAAGAGGTTCTAGGCATACCTTTTGTCTTGGTTTGGTTTCAGGCTTTTAACATCACAGTCCCACTTGGCCCTTCTGTCAACTGGCTTGTATCTTCCATGCTGCAAATAAAGAAGGTGATAATTTCAAATGTTTGCACTTAATTCATCACCTGTAACTCTTTGTGCCATCTGAAGCCTGTGCCATGGCATGGCTTCAGTTTCTCTACTCTTGGCAAATATGAACCACATGTACACTGGCAGAAATACCTGTGTGCATTTCATCTGGTGGCACAGTGCACTTCCTAAGTGCACTCTGAGCAGTAGATAGGTTCTCCTTAACCTTTTCTTGCAGCAGCTGCAAAGCCAACATGTGCCAAGGCAGATGAGAGAACTCAGGCCCAAACAACAGCCCAGGCAAATATCAAGTGCTGAGACAGAAACTCTGTCTGACTGCTATCTTCCCTTTTTTCCAACATATGAGAATCCAGAGAGGAGTCACTGCATCCCTCCAACTCCCTTTTCCCCCATTCCTACCTGTGGCTAGCACAGTTTTTCCCATGAGAAGTTCTCTTGTGTTTTGTAAATAAAGATAAAGTTTGGATGTTTTGGAACAGTGTCCCAGAACTTGGGCAGTGCAGGCCTGGCCAATCAGGCCTGGGGGAAGGCTTCTGACTGACCAATCTGGGTGACTTTTGAGAACTCTATAAATGTGATGAAATCAAAACAATAAAGGTCATTCCTTCTTGCCACTGAGAACCGATGCATTCATTACTCTGCTAGCTGCTCAACAGCGACACCTACCCATCTAAGCCAGCCATGGGCAGATCAGCACTCAAGCTTAGTGTGCAAGAAATGAGCAGTTAGAGCTACACCACTAGGCTGTAAGCCCTTGGAGTTTCAGCTCCAGGAATGAAGCTGAATCCATAGGCAGGATGGACAATCTGCATGTTTGGACAGAGAGCCCCTGGCTTGAGGACAAGAGGACAGAAAGCTATGCTGGCAAGCAGACTGAAGGGACTCTGGAAACTTGCCTCTGGGCAGAGTGGGTACAAAAAGGAAGGACTTGAGTAAGGTCAGAGTAAAGTCACATATAAAATACACAATTTTTGAGTCTTAAGCAAATAGAGATTCTGTCCGCCCACTTACTCTGTTTAGGAGCAGGAAATCTGTATCAGCATCTGCTCTGGGAAATACCTGTGTGTCAGACCTGTAGCTCCACAAGAAGGAAAACCTTTATTTACTACTCAGTCAAAAGTGGCACTAAGCCCAAAGTCATTAACTGCCTACTTGCTGGTCCATGCTCACAGAACCAAAACAACCTTACCCCTCAGGAAAACCCACAAATCCACAGAGGTTAGCTCTAACCCAAGTGACTATTTACTGGATCAGGGGCTCTCTGTCCTCCTAAAATGAACATAAAAATGGCATTGTGTTATGTTACCCTGCTGATTTAAGGGATTCTAATCTCATGTATGGCCAGGAGATCCTACTGCACACAGGTCTGGTACAAATGAGTGAAGTCACCTCCACATTTATCTGCCAAGGCTTGCTGTAGTCACAGAAATGGATGATTTGGGTTTCCAGGAGGATGCACCTGCTTCCCTTTTTTGATTAAATATCTCATATGTTACATCCCTAAAGTTTGTGTGCCATGATTTTCCCCTTTTGGGAGCTACAGTGATGGTGATACCTGACAAATAGGTATCACTATCAAAAAAAAAACCAACTTGAAAACGCAAGGTTAAGTGGCACAGAAAGGTAAAATGCCCTCTCCAAAGCATCCAAGAAATTGGTAACTGTGCCAAGTTATTGCCTGTCTTCTCTTCTCCCTCATGCTGCCTTTCAGCATGAATTAGCCATCTGGCCTTCCCTTTCCTTGTGCTTTGCTATGCCAGCAGAGCTCGGCTCCACCATGTGCGCAGAGTTATATTTAGAGGGAAACTACTTCAGCCCTGTCCGGCCAAGCAGGCAGGAAAAGGGGGTTTTTGATGCCTTTCTCCTGCACAACAGGACAGGGACAGCAGAGCTGGCCATAACACTGGGCATGCTCCACTTCTGTGACATCCAGCCCTGCCAATGCCTGTGCAGTCGTGAGATGGAAAACAGTGTGGTACCTGATGCAAAAGCAAATTTTAAAAATGGCAAGAAAGGGTGTCCTGTGCTTTTCCAGAGAGCTCAGGGGAAGAGGCATCTGGTCAACCTCTTGTTGCAGCTCTCAGTGTCCCAAAGCGGACCATCCCAGCTGCTCTCTGCAGCTCCACACATGCAAAGTCTCTCTTAGCAGTAGCTGCCTGCTGGGACTGTGCCTCACTGTCACTACACATCCCCCTCTGCCCTGGGAGGGTTTTCCTTTCCCTTAAATCCTGCTCCTGGGCCCTGCCACTCTCCATCTCTCTCCTAACCTGTGCAGTAAGAGCACATATGTCTGCAGCCTCTCTCAGCTTGTTTTGCTTCCCCTGTCCAAGGCTCTGCACCCCTTGCACCTCACTGCTAATGGGAGCAGCAGGGATGGGCAAGGATAACAGAGCAGGTTCCTGCCAAGCCAAGCACACTGCACACAAAAGAAAGCATGTAGATGGCAGAGTGCATCTGCAAGCATGAGAGACTTCACAATAAAATGCCTTTTCTTCTTTCTTGTTTTCTTCTTGTTACAGGGAAATAGCAACTGGAGAGGATTCTCCAGCAAGTTTTGTATGCTGTGTTTGCTGACAAATGGATGATGTCTTGATTTTGAAACCCAAAGACCACAAACAGCACCTGAAAGGCCTTTTTCTCCCATTATATGCAGCAATCTCTTAACTTTGGAAAACACACAGAATCAGAGAGGCACTTGTCAGCAAGCTCAGGTGCTGAATTACAGTCAGTGCCCTTGTCCTTGCAGGCACCTGCCCTTCCTGCTGGTGGAGGGAATATGAAGAGCATGACTTTGGCAGACCCTGGGTACGCTGACAGGGCCCTGTGTGTGTCAGCAGAGGGTGAATTGCTAGTTTATGGGGGCTAGACTAGAAGCAAGGGCAATTTCAAGGGGAAGGAGTAGTGTGATATTAAAGGCATGGTGACAGTTAACCCTGTTTGGGATTCACAGAACTCCCTCATTTGGATATGGGACCAATAGTGACTTCTACTTTCAACTTTCTACTTTCTACTTTCTACTTGCAACTTTCTGCCTCTTCTTCCCTTTTCCTCCTGGCTCTGAGGTGGATTGAGAATGCTCTGAGAATGCTCTCTCTCTGACAGAGAGCCATTTAAATGCATGATGTGCACCTCAGTGCAAGCAGCACCTGGCCTCTTCCTGGCAGGAAGCAGGTAATGCTGTGGCTCAACACAAGTAACATGAAAATTTAAAAAAAAATTATCCCTGGCTCTTTTTGTGCACTCTGACCATCCCACCACACTAATATAAAATGTGTTAGCTTTGAAAGTCACGGCAGCCCGGGCTATGCAGATGGGTCTCACTGCACTAATTCAGTGCAGGCTCGTCTCATATCTGCCAGAGATTTGTCAAGTCCCCTTTCCCTTAATGCTTTAAAAACCTCCAAAATGAAAGAAGTAAAATGCAAAACCGCAGCAAAGTAATGAGCACAAAGGAGGATTTATCCTTTTCTTAAGCACATGCACCATCCTTTTCTCTTTCCTTTTAATCTCTCAAGCTCATCTGACTGCAAAACTCAAAAGGCTACATTAGCCTAACTTGTTCTGTTGTTTGCCTTCCTCTCCTCAATCAGCAGACATAACTTTCCTCTGGAGCAGTGAAGCTTTACAAGCTTTTGAAAAGTAATTCCTAATAAGGATAAATGAACAGGCTGCCTTCTCTTTTTCCTCAGGCAGCTGCCAGGGTGTCTCCAGAGGATCTTCTGTGGGTCTGAACTCAACACAACACCACACCCTCTGCAATAACCCCTCTCAACACAGCCCAAGTGTGACCAGAGAGTACGTGAGATCCCAAGGCCTCAGATCTCATCACTAACCCGGAAGGACCCAAAGCCATCAGAACCCTTAAACTTTGCCCCATGAGTTTATCTCCTGTAAAAAGGGCACTTGGCTCCTGGGGGCTTCTCTCTAGAAACTCTTGCCTGTGAATAGACAATATCAGTTCTTTTAATCTCTTTGTCCAAAGCTGATGCTTTTGTTCTAAAAGCTGTCAGAGAGATGCCTTAATCAATTAAAGTATAAGGACCAACATTCAGGTCATAGAAGATGCCCTCTCAGTAATTTGGTTTTTTTTTTCTTCTTTGAGGGTGTCAGGCATTATAAAAACACATTTCTCTTGAAAACCCAGACAAAGATGAGTTAAATGAGAATGCACCCCAGAAGGCACAAAGCTCTTTGCCTGGTGAACAGTGGGCTTAAAGCCTCTTCTCTGACATCTCTTGGAATTTCTGCTGGGGGGGATGATGCTCACATACCATTTTTCAGGTGTTTAATTGCTCTCCAATGAGAGTATGAGGATCATCACATCACTAATATTACCCAGATATTCAAGGCATGATCAGGTACCCTGGTTCGTATCCCCTCTGCTTTCTCAGAGACCAACACAGCTCATCTCAGGAGATAGGCAGCAGATCCTGAGTAACCAACAGTCAAGGCAACTGCCATGGATGGAAAACCATTCCTGGAGATCCTTGAGACTGAAAGCTGACAGTTGAAAGCATTAATTTAGCCCTTTAATCACAATAAAAGCAGCTTATAGGATTTTTTTCCTATTCAATTATGCAAGCAAGCTAATTTTTTTTAAAAGGATATTAGGTTACTAATGGATTTTTATTTTAGAAAACATACCTACCTGTTATCACAGAACATCACTGCAGAAAGCATATCTGCAGGGTCAAATGGCATTTGAAATCTAAGTAACAAAAGCCCACTTCGACAGTTGTTTTCACTGAGCTCCAAACTGATTGACAAATTATTCATTGCACACTCAGACATGTCTATCTTTCAGAAACGAGAAGCAAGTGTAACATAGTCTCTGGTGATTTTTATCCCCAAACCATTTTCCTCCCCAGAAGTCTATTGCATTCAAAGAACTCCACAAAAAGAAAAGTAATAAAATTCTACTTCTGCTGACTTGTATAAAAAAATCCTTTTAAAAGGTTCAAATTGTGATTATAGAACTGAAATATTGCTAGCCCACAAGCAGTTGGGAAAAATACATATAAATTGCAGTTCAGTGTTTTACAACAATTATATTTTAGCTCTTAAACTGACTTGCAATCCCGACAGATTTACTGCACATTCAAATTAACATACCATAGCTGAATCTTACTATTGCCATAACTTTTATTCAAACAGTCATATTTCTAATGGCAGCAACTATGCTTTTACTGCTGGATAATTTTTGCTAAGTAAAATAAATACCCTGTTAGACTCAGGCTTTTGCCCATAACTCAGCTGGTAACAGTGCCACTCAGCACCAAAAGCTAAATTGCTCTTACAAAGAAGTTGTAGCATCATGTATTTTTGCTCTTTGGGGGCTGGAGGTAGTAGTAATTTAAGAGTGGAAAGAGGGCTGGGAGTTAAAACCAATATATATTCTGGCCTGGGAGCCATTGTTGACTACCATAAAAATGAGTGATGCTTCAGGATGGCCTCTCAGGACCCCACAGGTTTTGGATCAGCTCAGCACAGTGCCACCAATGTTCCTTTTTTGGTCAAATTTTGGTGTAGGCACAAGGTTGAATGCAACTGGTTTATGGCAATCCACCACGTTCCCAATAGCCAGGTCCACCCCTACAACCAGCCATGCCCACAGCTGCACTTAACCCCAGGAGTGAGGGTAAAACGCAGGGTATTTTGCCCAGAGAGGGGCAAAACACAAGTGTGGGGAGTGACTTTTATCACAGACCATGCACTACTGTGAGTTTTTCACATTTAAATGTGTGCCCATTTCATTTTCCTCAGAGCTTTTTTGGGGTTTCACCAAGCTGAGGTAAGCTCTGTTCCCTGTTAACCTGTTGCTGTGTCCCTGTTCCTGACAAGCAACTTTGGCTGAAGCATTTGGCTTCTCTCAGTCTACAGACCAATAGTCTGAGAGTTTGAGATAATTCCCACAATAAAGACTCACTTTAAAAGGTACTGAGGTGCAGTTTCCTGGCAATGCCAACTTATTTTTAAAAGAAAAAAAGCCCACAAAACTTTGAAAAGTATGTCATACCCATGACAAGCTGCAATCTTCTAAGGAATCAACCAGAGGGTTCAAAACTAATATTACAGTTCACCTTGCCACAGCTGCAATGCAGTGACACACATCACACAAAGATTAGTGGTTTGACATTTTGCACTGAAGTTGTGGCTCACAAGGCAAAGTCTTCTCTCCTCTCCATGAACCAGCTCAGATACACCTTGTGATGCCTTAAAGGTTTTTAGCTTCTATTTCTCATGTATGTAGTTTTGGTGTGTAGCTCTAGGCTCCATATAAAGTGCTGAAGCACTTTCTCAGCATTTTAGACAAAACTATTCCTGTCAGTTGGAAAATCCAATGACACTTCGCTGCCTCAGAGCCCCAAAATATGTAAACAACAGTGAATTGGGGGGATCAAGCTTGGGGTGGTCGACATCATCACCTGAAGGTGTAATTGGAGAATTGAGGCCCAATATGTTAATAGACAGAACTTACAAAATGTGAAGAACTCATGACTTGTCATCTATTTTGGGTGTAGCTTCTCGAGTATGCTTTGCCTGCCCTGAATGCACCTGAAGCCCTTCAATATATTTATTTGCTTTTTATTCTCCTGACTTTGTCCAGCCTCTGTTTCAGGTAACTCCTGTTTTAGGCATCACTTGTAGCACTTACAATCCAACAAATGAAGTTCAAGGTCAGTATCTGAAAAAGGATGTATAAAGATTTCATTTGTCTCCACAAAACACAGAGACTTTATATGTAAGTTAGCAAATCTAAAATGCAGGTGACTTTCAAGTCTTACTGTTTAGACACTCAAGAACTAAAATACTTGGAATCATCAGTTGTTTAACATGATTGATATATTCCAAATGGAGAGAGATAGCTTTGGGGTTTTGGGTCAGGTTCAAATGCATCCAGCTTCTCTATAAAAATAAAATAATACTACCGTGATTTGACAGACAGTATTTCCATGCCTGCAATCAAAATGGGCACTTCCTCAGCTACAAAGTCTTTCTTTGTCTTCACTGCTAAGATGCATCACTTCATTACCTTGGACCAATGCTGAGAAAGGGAAATTTATTATTAAATTCAAAAGATGACTTCATTATAACCTTGCTGGTCTGTTGATAGTTCATACATAAGTTACAATACACATACATCAGCCAGTCTTTACCATTTGTCAATTTGGATGTCCCATATATCAGTACAGATGGGAGAAAAAAGTTATTATGTCCAATGTCCCTTGCTTACACAAAAGTTCATACTGAATTTGATGTTTCAAATCACACACTTGACAATTTTATTGTTGTCAGTGATAAAGGAAAAAGCTCAAATGAAACCAGTGTCCTTTGCTGTCAAAGACAAGGGTATCTCATGTCTTGAATGCCATCACAGGCAGGAAATTGCCTGCCCTGGTTTCAAAGAGAGATTTCTGGAAGAAGAAGGGAATGACTTCTTGACAAACCACACTCTTTTTGAAAATTGTCTGTCAATCAAGGAAACCAAATCTGTGATTAGATGTTAACTCTTTCAAGCTGTCCTAATGTTGTCCACACAGCATATTTATGTGCTTTCTTTAGGACAATGATATTTGTCAGACAGTAGCTTAGTCTCCAAAAACTTACTTACCAAAGTTTTTTGGTTAATGCCTTCAATTTACTAAAAAGCCCCTTGTCTGTTTTAGTCACTATTTATCATCTCTCATGCCAAATGTGTTCATTCCCTTCTGGCCCTTCTGTTTAGGAACCTCACAGCTCCTGTTCCCAGAGACATGGGGTTTATTATTTGTGTTTGTGCAGTACCTAGAGGAACAACACTAAGGCTTTCACCAGGGACTTCTCTGGGCATGACTTCAAAATAAATTTAAGCACTGAAGATGGAAGCTGTGGAGTTACAGAAGAGAAAACTGGGAAGTTCACAGCAGCCCTTCCCTCTCCTCTGTGGGAGATCAATTAGGACTGACCTAACTGTGTGCCAGGGAATGTCGAAAGGAGATTTTTTTCCAAAACAGCACAAGATAATATTAGGAAATTGTAAACTTGAAGGCAGTGCAAAAAAGAGCAGCATGTCATACAGCAAAAAGAGTTAGCATGTTGCCTACAGTAAGATGCTAAAAAAGTCGAAACAAAATCAGGCATCAGACACTTGTGCTGCACTTCAAAGCTTCAACAACAAATACTAACAGAGTTATATAATCTTCTGCTTCAGGATTTGAAGTAATCTCTATGATAAAATTAATATAAAGGTCAGATTAACCAATTTCTGCCCACTCCTCTCTCTCCCAAGGCAACAGGGTAAAGTGTTCAGCAGACTTTCAAACTGCTGGGAGGTAACTCACTAAATCTTTTCACAGCATGCTCTGGGTCTGATTGGAAGTGGGATTTCAGCCCATGCATCATTTAGCTGCTTTTGCAATTTTTATCTGAGTTGCTCTCCACTCTGAGACCACATCTGGCAATATCTACTAACGCTCGCTACTCATGAAAATGTGATGAATACCAGAGTTTGCCAAGGAGATTCATATTAAATCTAACAGCTTTATAATAGTCAATAACCTACCTGTCAGGTCCATGTATTTTAGAAAGACCATACTAATGGCTTTTCTCTAATATTACAATATTGAATTCTGTAGGTGGGCCACACCATGAAAAAAGAGAATATCACCTTTTCTATTTTTGTAGCTAAATAAATACATATATATGCAGGGGAAATCTACATAAGTTCATTGCACACTTTTGAAACATCTCTCCTGACACACACACAGGCATTTAGTCTCCTTCGTGCATTTTGATTTCTGGGCTACATCTCTATGTTTCCCTCTCTGCTGACTCTGGTCTGGGCTACCTCCTGCAGAAGTTTCTCTGTTTCACACACTTTCATTAGGGGTTATGAATGCCATGGGGCTTTGGTAATATTCTACACATGCTGCACAAGCTTGGTACAGCTTGGACATTCCATTTTGAAGCTTAAATATGGCAGGAGATGCTGCAGAAGCCAAAGTTTCAGGCTGGAGCAAAAACATAGCTGCTGAGGTCGTAGGAGACCACCTTTGCTGTGATGGTGGGTGGGTGTTGCCATTGTCCCAAAGCACATTCCTTGCTGCAGACTGGCACCTAGGGCAAGGTGTGGCTCCTCCTGTCAAAACCATCATTTTTCCATGTAATAAAATCATTACTTCTGTTTTTTTGCTGATGGCCAGAGAGGCCTAGCTGATTTCCACCAGACACAGAGAGCGTGTAAGGATGAGCAACAGCAGCTAGGGAAATTAGAGTAATACACAGAATGTGAATAGTAAGAAGGAAAAAAATATGCCAAGGGCATTTTTTGATGCTGCAAAGGTGTGAGTCCTGCCACCCCCTTCTTATTTGCTCCCTGTGGAGCTGAGTTCTTCCACATGCTCTGCAGGAATAGTGTGATTTGAGGGGAGGAAGATGGGAGAAAAAGATGTATTTTATTGCAAGTGGCAGCTGAGTCCTGCTAAATATTGCAGGTGATGGTTCCAAATTGTCTGCCTGACTGTGACCCAATGTGAATAGCTTGGGCCATTCACAAGGCTGGCACAGGGCTCATTTGGAAATGCAGGTGTTGAAGCCAGGCAGGAATGCTAAAGGTTATGGTTCCCAAGCTAGCAACTAAAAGAAAACGTGCCACCTGACCCAGCCCCTCAGGATGCTGCCCAAAAGCTGGCAGAAGGAAGCCTGCTTGTTTTTCTGTAGGTTCAGAACCTCAATGCACATTGTGAGTGCGTGCACACATGATCCCTCTTGTGTTACTGGGAACAGCGTGAGAAACACCAAGCCTTTGAGCCATCAGTCCCAGGGAACAGAGCTGTTAACCCTGCAAGGGCTCAGGGAGGGACATGGAGAGCAGATCCCCATCCATCTCCTCAGGTGCCCTCTCCAGTCAACAGCAAAAGGGAGATGCCTGCACAGGGAAGCTTCAAACAGAAGCAGAGAATACATGGATAAATACAGGCTAAAGCTCCTTTTCCACTCCTCCCTCTAAATGCAACAACAGAAGGTTTAACTGAGGGCAAGCCTCCTCCTTATGATGCAGTCCTGACCCCAGAAGCAGCTGTGTCTGGATGAAAGGCAGATGTTTGCTCAAGCCAGCTGGGGTCAGTGATTCAAAACAGCTGCCCAGGGCCAGCATATTCCATGGGACTGAGCAGAGCACAACCAGAGCAAACCTTCACAATGAGAAACTAGCAAAAATGTCTAATGGGTAGACTTCCTGTGGCTCCCAGCAAGCTTTGTTGCTGTGCTGGGTCTGCCCTGCTTTTGGTGGAGGAGCACACTAGGTCCTGCTTCAGTCTTTAAGAGGGGAAAGTGGTCAGAGTTGATTTTCTCATTTGTATTCCCACTCGGAAGCAAGAAGCGGATCTGTTCTTCTGAATTCACATCATGTATCCAGCCAAACCACTGTGTGCCCTTTAGATGGATTAATCTACCTGCTCCCAGCATTGCTCTCCAATTCCCTCTCTGCCCGACCTGCTATGTGGTATTCTTCATCATGCCACAGGAGTTGTGTTCCCATTTCCTCTCTTGTCTGAACACTCTCACTGGACTGCAGGACACAAGACAACAAAAGCAGAGAGCTGTGCTGGTGCTGGAGGCCTCTTTCCTGATGTAGCCAGCAAGATTTGCTGGCAGCATGCTTACAGGCCACCCAGCCCCGAGCTGATCAGCATGGCATGCTCCTTCCTTCTCCACTTCCAAAATGTACTGCCAAATGAGCCATCAAAACTTACAGGAAAATGTTGAATTCGTTTTGCAGCAACTAAATTTTTCCTTGTTACAACACTATATAGAGAGAATAATTACTTCTGAAAGGGCCTTTTCATACTCCATGGAGTATTAAATAGGCAACACAGGATTTCCCTTAGTTGAAATTACTTCCTCTGTCAAGGTAAATCCTGCGCTCAGCCTCCCTCCATCTCGTCTTCATTTGCTGGCTTTTGCAGACAGCTTCTCCCTAAGTGACTGAATGTGACCACTGTAACTAAATCAATCAACCAATCATCCATCTAGAGGTGGATACCTGCATTTATTTATCTGGATCAGGAATGCCATTGATAACTGGTCATTAAAAATTATGCTTTTCAAGGCACAGGTATCATGAGCCTGGCTGGCAAAGAATGAGCTTTTAGATAAGAAAGAAGGCTTAGGAGGGTCAATTAGGTTAAATTGGCTTGGATCCTCATCCTCTGATACACAGGTTTTATTAAAGCCTGTAGTTTGAGACAATAGCTTATCTTCACTTCAGCACAATTATTTTTAAAACGTGGCTGCACAATTTGGGGATTGCCAACACATGATATCCACTACCAACAAATCTGAGATTATCAAACATTTGAGCCCATGAGCTTATAAAGACAAAGGTCATTTTGTAGAAAAGATAGGGAGGACAAAACCACTGTTCTTCTGTCAAGCTGCACTCAAGCCTCCGCAGAGCACGACTGGCTTGTGAAATAAAACACCGCAGGGCTGAAAGGAGTCAGTCAGCCATGAGTTACCTGAGCCCTTCCCCTCGGCACTCAGATGGGGTTTCCCTAGCCTGAAAATATTTCAATGGCTCCAGCAATATCACAAAGCAATCTCCTGTTATGAACATTTGCTCTGGGGAAGGAGAGAGAAACCCCTCTTAAGTCTTTCTCAAACAGATTTTCTCATCTGTCTTTCTAGACATCTGTTTCTAAGTAAAAGGGGAAAATATGTTTGCAATGAAACTGGACAGTGAGCCCAAAGCCAGCGAGCTGCTCCTATGGTTCTGTGTTCCCCAGTGCACTCCCACAGCCCTTTCTTTGACAAGATCTACAGGAGTAGGCTCCCCACTTGTTTTCCTACTGTCCATCATCTGGTTTTGCTGCAGGGTACCTCTCTGCCCCTCCTCTCCCCTGCTGATCCTTGCTCTGTGGGATCTGGCAAGTGCATTGCTGATGATTTGCTGCACATCTTGGTTTCCAAACACCTGAGGTCAACCCTTAGGTATTTCAGACAAGAGGGAAGCCAGATTGCATGAAGGGAGGCTTTCAGAATACCGTCAGAATGAGCATACAGCACCTGGTGATCATCAGCAGCATTTTTCTTGTTGTGCTGTTGCTCTCACACCTCATCCCTGTGTGACAGGATTTGTAGGAAAGGGATGGGAACTGGGAGCTCTGGGATCCCAGCCTCACTGGCTCCCTGCTTCCCATTTGGCTTGGAGCAAGATATCCATAACATTATACATCCGCTTTTGAAGGTATCGTGAGGACTCATCAGACATCTGTGTTTATAAATAATGGTTTCTACAAGCAGTATTATGTGGCTTGCAGTCAGCACAACAGTGAGCTTGGAAAGGGCAGCACAGCCCTTCTGATACATCCAAGGATTCCAGAGGACCACTGCAAAGATGCCTTCCAAATAAATCCTCTCTTTGGAAAGAGACTCTAGGATGGATTTGGAGAGCTTCCTGTGTTTTTGTTTTATTCATGAAATTCACTCCTCTGCCCCATTTATTACATGCTCTTTTAATATTGGGGGAAGAAAAGAAGATTGCAAAAATTTATCAATTTTTTGCCACTAGAAAGTGCAAAAATTTGTTGGGATCTTGTCCCTATTTATTTCACCCCAAATATATATGCCAGCCATAAATATCAGAGGAGTGAAAAAAAATCCCTTCTTCATAGAGCAAACAGCACATTTTAGTAAAGCATGCATTCATAGAACAAATTTTCTATAATAAATGTCTTCCTTTTTGCCATATATTTTATAATCTGTCAGATACATCTTACATGTATGTGCAATAGGCACACATTTAAAAAGAGAGGAATTGCATGCATTTTTTACTGACATTTAGCCTGAAGTGGCTTCATTATTTATTGCTTTAGTTTGCTGCTGCTGTGATTGAGAGCTGGAGAAAGGGAAGCCTCCAAGCAGGGATCATGGGAATAAAAAGGGAATTGGCACTCACAAGTTGCTGAGAAAGTCTTGGGCTTGTGGCCTCATTTTGACTCCTATCAATGCCAAGTGTAAAATAATAGTCTGATTCAGAGCTAAATACCATCTAGATTTCCCACTGAGTCCATTAATTCTCTTCTTTTATTGTGGCAGAAAGTATTAAATACCTCAGATTAGAATCAGGGTTTCATGCAGGATCTGTATTCCAATTACACAGCATCCTTTCCCAATTCAAGACATTGTATTGATTTGTTTGGGGGTAGGGGGGATTCTTTTTTTTCCCCTGCAAACTTAAAAGAGAAATTTATTCTTTCTTTAAGCTGCAGTTCAAATTGCAGATGTTTTTGCCAAGCCACTCCCTATCAGAACTGGTGCATTTGCAGGGAGAGTGGTTGTTCATGAAGGAATATGTGAGCAGTGGACCTGTTTTCCCTGGCCAAATCACCTCTCTGCAATCTCTGAGGATTATCACCACCAAAGAGTTCCAAAGTGGCACCTGCTAGGCACTGTCTAGCTAATTGTTTGAAGCTCTTCTCTTTCTGCTGAAGTTTTGGCAACCAGCCTGTAAAGCATGACTCTGAGCTGTGTTTCCACAATATACTGCTTCTAGGAATGAGACAAACTGCTTTTTCTAGCCAGTGCAAGAGACATTTGCCTCCCTACCACCATGAAAACAATGTTAAGCAGCTGCTCAGCATTGCTTTCTGAAGGCACTTCTGTCACTGATCGGCAGAATTTAATAACATCCAGATTTAATCCCTCAGACTCGAGCTGGGCTCCCAGCAGAGGCACAGGGTGTATCAAGGGGGTATTTTGAAATTCAAGTTCTCTCACAGGCAAGTGAGCAGCTGGAGCTATTCCAGGTTGAAATATTTAGCCAGGACCAGATGAACAGATTTGACAGGACAGTGGCAAACTGTGCTTTGAAGTTTACTTTTTTTCACTTGGTGCTGGAATCCCTCTTTGTAAGATCCCCAGAAGAGAATTCCCTCATCTCTCCTTTTTTTTTTTTCCTTTTTTATTTTCTTTTCATTTGGCAAACTCAGGGTCTTGGATGTTCATTTGAGAAATGCAAAGAAAAGGACTAATTTGGCTGGAAAGACAAGCAGTCTAGATGATACCCAGGATGTCAAGCAAAAGCATCTTTGGGGTTCACATCACCAGTTTCTGTCAGGGTACATCACTCTGTAACATCAATGAATTTCCCTGCAGACGGGAAGTTGCTTTAAGCTGTGTAAAACAGTAGACTCACCATTCCAGGATCTGTGGTCCTTGGTGGGAGGTAACCACCTTCTGAAGATGCTCAGTGCACTCAGTGCTGTCCCAGGATCCTAAGCTGGTGCTTCCAGAGATGGTGGGAACCCTCCATGCCTCCTGTTCCATCGTTCTCCACCCAGCTACAAAACAAATTCATTTTAAAAAATCACACTGGCACCAGAGTAATTCAAAAAGACAAATGGCCATTAACCACTCTACATAAAATTGTTTCTGACTTGTGATGGAGGAAGCTCGCTAAGGTGGGTGGGGAGAAAAATTTGGTTATGCAAAATTATTCATAAGAGATTTGCACAAAGCTCAATATATATGTTACCCAAAGTTGATCCTATAGGAGAGATGTTATTTGTGGTCCTGCCTTTTTGTTTTGCCCTGTCACTTTGTCCCACAGCATCCTCCCTCCAGACTTCATCTTGCAGTCTGTGCTCTTCTCACTGCTTCCACAGCTTTGTTTGCTCTCTTCTCAGGCTTTTCTCATAAACAATGCAGCCCTGCCAAATACTAACCACTCCTCAGCATTTGCTCTCAGCTCCCAGCTGAACCCCTTCACCCAAATCCCTGTTTCTCCAGCCTTTCAGGTGACTCTCTTTTGGTCTTGTTCTTACAGCTATCTTATTGTTAAATACACCTTGACTCCTCCCACGTAAGCAAGGAGTGTTTGCCAGGTTGGATGAGACTTCACCTCACCTGTAGCACACTGTGAAGAGAACTCGAGAAACATCTCTCTGCACCTCGATGAATATATAAATAAATCCCAGAATGGTGATATTTCAAAGTTTATTTTAATAGTGAAGCAGTTTGCAAAATTGACACTCTCAGCCAAGGAATGGTTGTTCCCTTTCACTCCTTACCCTGCAATAAATGTCCTGCTGGAAGCAGCCCTCAGTCTTGGGTACAGTGCAGTTTTGTTCCCTTTTCCCCCACAGCTGAAGCTCCTTGGCACAGCAGAGCCTAATGTCCTTTTTAGCTTGAAAACAGCCATCCTGGGGGAGGTAGTCCAGTCCACAGGCTATTTTTATGGGAAGGAGATGTGTAACTGGAGAAGAATAAGACATTAACATCTCCAAGATACCACCTGGAGGAGGAAGTGTTTTACCCTGAAAAAATAATCTTAGATTTTTTTTTCTTTTTAAACAACCACTTTTTTTGGTAGTTTTTCCTTATTTTTAGGTTCTTAAATCCTACCATAGACACCTCTTCCCTTGCTAGCAGTGGTCTAGTAAAGTCATGCCAGAACTTCCACCTTCCTTGCACTTAAACCAGAGATGCCAAGAACCTACCTCAACTGTCCTTCACTAGCCATATTGCATAATAATTATTCTTAGAAGAGTGAAATGACTTTTCATCACCTAGAAATAAGCAAAGCTGTAGGTTTGGTAGACAGAAGTCATTTATCCTTGTTTCCAAAACAAATAAGCAAATCTGCATACCTTTTCCTTAACAATTCTGAGCCAGAAGTGATGGCAGCTGGTTAACTCCATGGTTTTCACTGGAGCTGGGACAATTCCCACTGGCTGAGTAATGAATTGTCATGAGTGAATAAGGAGTGATCAAAGTAACATTTGGTTTTGGCAATGTGAGATTACAAATGGGGGTTTCTAATTTGCCTTTTTTTTTCCCTTTTGGTGTCAACCACATATGGGTAGGGAATTTTAGTCAGAGATTGCTGGGCTTTTACAACCATTTATTTTTTCCCTATGAGCTTATGTTCCACCTGCAGATAATGGTCTCTGAAAATTCTCCCACAAAGAAATAATAAATTCAGCTTTCAGAGTTATCTCAGCAGTAGATGGCACTGCGGGGACTGAAACCTGAAAGGGAAAAACCAAGAGGCAAACTTTGCTCTCAGAAAGGACTCAGGATTATAATTGCTACAAAATGTCCTATACATGCAGGTTACCCTAATAACCACGTATTGATTATAAATTGTTTCCATAATTGCAATTTTAATGCATGGAGTTTTTAAAGGCTTTGCACATGCTCTGTTGTGGAAGAAAAAGAGGTTGTGAACAAATGGGGAGCCTACCAGCAATTAAATTTTGATTTGTGTATTATTTATCACAGCATATACCTTACAGTTAAGCTTTTTTGGAGCATTTATCTGGCTTAAAAGGTAATGAAGGAGCTTTCTATTGTGGGAAGCATTTGATTTCTTGCCTGCAAAATATTCTTTCTCTTACATAACAGGATTACCCTGAGTTCTTTTCTGGGCCTAATCTCTATTAGGTACTGTTGTAAAATGCTGTTATACTTTCTTTAAGGCATGAACATGTGTAAAAGTCAGATGGACTGAAGCTGTAAATTGAATGTGCTGTGTCTCTGTGAGAAAAACTGAGGGAAAGAAAGGTTTCCATAATCTAATCCAGCAGAAAGTGAGGTGGTTTCCCATTTTAAAGGTGGACTCATCCCCACCATCACAAGAGACCTTCACTTGATTTCAGATTCAAGTGATGCATCATCACCTGGTCTTTAAAGCAAGCCTTTCTCACAGCTCAGCTCCAAGCCTGCAAGGTCCATTTTCACCAGTGTGGGTAATTTTGGGGTGATCCCAACAGTATTGGTGTGCTTGCTGGTGCTCTAGCAAACCAGCCTCCCTATCCCATGAGGGCATTTCCTGCTTGGATACTTCAGCACTGCAGCTGGGGACCAGGGACCAAAATGTACATCAGGTAGGGGATGTGCTTGCTGCCAGTGAGTCTCTGAAGGGCGAGAGCCAGGTTTGGAGCCTGATGGAGGAGTCACAGAAACTAGTATGACTAAGGGGGAGCTCCATGTGAGTGCAGCTCCTCTGTCAGGAGCAAGTGCTAAAGGGTTCATTGTGGGGTCACACTGACATCCCAAATCAGCTCTTTGTCCCCCTGAATATTCCATCTGAGTACAGAAGTTTCCAGGGGAAGATTTTAAACCTCAAAGGCCAAACCAGAGAAGTCCCAGAGTTGAATTGATAGATGTTTATATCGGAGGAAGCTTGGAAATTGCAGCTGCCATTAAGGAAATTGCTCTAGCACATCTCACTTCAAGTATGCTCTTCCATTCTTTTAATTCTGTGGGATTTTAGGCTTTGGGGCAGGAAACTAACACCTTTATTTGGACCTAAATACCTCAAGGCCAAGGAGGAGCATATACTTCCTTGGCAAAACCATACAAAAAAGCAGAAGAAAGGGCATGCATATTTCTCTGTGTCACAATTGTCTACATAAGTATCAGGCTATGCTAGTTCTTGGTAAGCAAGCATTTGCTTGGAAGAGGTGGGGAAGAAGATTAAAAAGCTGGGAGAAAGTACTTCCTCATATATAAAAATAATAAAAAAATAGTGCAAGACATTTCCTCTGCAGCACAACCCTGCCTGCATTTGCAGCTACAACATCTGAAAAAAAAAAACCACCACTTAGGGCAAACTTTCCCAAAACAAGATAATCTTATAAAATATGCACTGAAACAAAAGGAAATTAAACCAGTGTGCTTGTTAATGATGTGTGTGCCAGAAGCTCACTCTTTTAGGAGCTGCTTGCAGAAGTCATTGGAAAAGAAACAGAAAGCACAGTTGCAGGGATTAATCCTGCACTGCTCAGGGGTTTAGCCAGGTGTCCCAAATGCACTCACCAGCACCACCAGGCTGAACACCAGTTTTGGGGTTTCTCATCTCATGCCTGTACCATTATTATCCATCCCTTTGCTGCTCATCCTCATTTCTGAGGAATGGAGGGCTGCTCATGGAGGTTGGACACTTTGTACCAGCTAGGACGTCCAAAGTAGGCATTTTATTCTTTCTCCTTCTATTTTTACTTTGCTTTTCAGTCTGTGATCTCCTGAAACTGGGAAAGAGGCTTTCTTGTGTCACAAACATTGCTATTATTTAACTTAAAAAACCAACCAAAAACTAAAAGCAAAACAAATCACCAAACATCATTCTGAGCACACACTGGTAACTTTTGTCACCATGCCAGCACACGATTAAAAAAAACCCAACAGAAATTACCTTTGAAAATAACTTACCATTTCCTCTTCAATCTTTTCATCTCCTTTCACTTTGTTTTGGTTGAAAAGCAACAATAGAATGTCAGAGGTGGGAGGAAAGACGTTTTCGTGACAGGATTGTGGAATATGCAAAGGCTTGGGGAAAAACACTTCTTGCCAGTCTCATTTCTATTCAATAACTCAGTAGGCTTTCCTATTTTTATGTACACATATACATGTACAAATGCACAGGTGGTGCCAGGATAATTTTATCTGCACTTACAGAGCATTTCCTACTTTGCCTTTGTCATCCTTGTTGTTTATAAATAATAATCATTATCCCAAATTTTCATTTGAAAAGCAGATCATGCCAGGAATCTAAAACTGATGGCAACTTGTTTTCCTGTGATCTTAAAATAAAAATTGAACTGTTCTGCCCTTGAATTATGTTGTGTTGCAAGAAGAAAAAGTGTTGCTGCCTTGTTTGGGTTTTGGATTTCCCCTGCTTCCAAAGGAATAAAGGGACTGAAGAATTAAAGGCAGCTGGGTAACATGCATTATTGTTGTTGTTCTCAAAGAACAAAGCCATTTTTAAAAGAGATTTTAATGCGTTTTACCTGCTTCTGTCCATCTCCCACTCTCTTGTTCCTCTGTCTGCCCTAAAATTTCACAGAAAAATCTTACACAGAAGGAGCTTCACTAAATGTCACTCAGAGTGGATAAACCAAACCAAGATCTGGAGCAATACATGGGCTCTCTGGGGGTGGAGATTGAATCATTTCTTTTGCACCCATTCATCAGCCTAAAACCAAACCAGGGCACTTAACTGGCTGCCAAAACATGAATTTGGAAGTCTTCATATGTACATGTATATGTAAATATATTATATATGATAGATATATTTATATACTATATATAATATATAAAGATATTTGTTATATATATTATGTATATGGGTTTTTTTTGAATACTGGACATAGTTTTAAGGTTAGCTACAATCTAAACTGAAAAATGTTAATTGCCCTGGATAGAAGAAAATGAGTGCGAAATCTTCCCCTTTTCATTTACAAAATTCTACCCTGTTGAATTCTTTTTTATTTTAGTGGGGTTATTCCTGATTTACAGGACGAGAGGGAGGTAGTGCAATGTCCAGGGTGGGTGTCCCTGGTGGGATTTTCCTTGCTGTCCACAGCACGTCCTCCCTATGGAGCAATGGGGAGATGGGAGGGAACTACTGATTATATGGGGAAACAAATGTAGCTAATGACTTTGAATTTGCTGGCAGATATTTTGGCAGATGGATCTCATTTTCACTTCTGATGATCTCCTTTACACAACTTTGTCCATGACTGTTCACATGCATCCACTCTTTCCCATTGATTAATTGTGATTGAGGTGACCTCAGCACAAATCCAATCCACTTCCAGCTGCATGGTCTGGGGAGTTTAGCACTGATGGGCCAGATGTTGGTGTAGGTATGACATTAACAGCTGTGAGACCTCCAAATCTACCAGAACACCTGGAAAAAGAATTGCAATCTCAGCACGAGTGCTGGGAAACACAGATTGAGATATTCACATAACCCACCATTACTGTGTCCCCACGACTCATCTTGTTGCCATTTTGATGGGAACTGTTCCAGAGGTGCCAAGACAAATGAAGAGGATCTAATTCCTCAAAACAAAACTGGGCTAATGTGCTAAGCAGTGCTTAAATACCTAAAAATACTTTTCCAGATCCATACGTGCCAAGATAAGGAGCAAGCAGAGTTCAGCGAGGCTGTTGATGCAGTACTGAAAAAGCCCAAACATCGGGACTGGCAGACTCAAAAGTAATTGCATTCAGCACCTGAGCCCACAGCTTCACACCATGCTGGGCATTCCTGCCCTGCCAAGTCCAGTTCTGGTGGAGATAGTCAGAGTGTACTCCTCACACTGATAAGGAGGTAGATACCAGCTGAGCCAGTCCACCTCAGATGTGGAAAGCTTTCTGAAGCATCCAGATCTCTTTGCCTGAAAGGCAACATCTTTAATATATTTTATCTACATAAATATATGGATAATAAATGTATCATTTTAAGAATAAGAAACAATTCAAGGTGAAGACACAAGCAAAGCAGGTAGTCAGATTTTGCAGTCCCCAGCTAATGATCCTGTTGTCCCACAGACTCACTTAGAAGAGCAGATGGGACTCTGTTCTGCCTTGAATGAATTCAGCTTTTGCTGACAGTGAGTGGGGATTTTATCACTGATAGCAAACAATTCAGCTACATCAGCGTACATCAGTTTTTACTAATCTTCCTCATGCTGGACTCAAGTGCAAGTCCTCTCCATCTTATTTCCACAAGCACTGAAAGGCACTTGACAGAGCCTGAAGGTCAGGGATCTCTTAGCTATCACAGGACCTAACCACCCTGCTCCCAGAAGACTGCAGATCCAATTTTACATAAGATGAACAGCAGAGTGCTGAGCCTTTGGCTTATCAATTCGCTTCGTTTCCTCATGTCCCTGCATCTGTAACAAAGCAGGGGATAATACACCTTTCCTGCATCCATCACCTGCTGCCTCTCGTGGCTCTTGCCCAACCTATCTAACGATCCTGGCACTCAGCCTCCCCTGCACTACAGTGGCCTCTTTTGTCACTTGTCAACTAATTAGACCTCGCAGGCACATTACCAGCGTGGGCAGACAACAAGGCCTAAAACAATTACAGTTTTTATTTTTTTTAAAAAAGGCTACCAGATGTTTGCTGAGTCTTATCCAAAGGGATTTAATGGCAGCCTCAGCATGCTCCCAACAGAACAGCATCTGCAAGTCTCCAAACGGTGTGATTTCATTAATTCCTCAACAGGCTCAGGTTTCTAGCTAGAGCCCAGATTTTTTTTTGTTTTCCTCCAAACATTGTGACAGATCTAAACGGAGGGGGGCTGCCACTCATGCCACATTGCAGCATTCCTTGGCAGCTAGAACATTTTGCAAAGTTTCAGTGTGTCACTCCTCCCCATCATCAGAACCCTAGTGAAGGATGCCATTGGATTTTGGGACTGGCAGGGTACCAGGTTTTCTGTGAGTGTTGAATTGCACCTGCAGAATGAGAGACTAATTGGAATGATCCATAAAAGTAAAAAAAAAGGCTAGAAACTAATATGAAAAAAGGTTACAATCACTGAAGAACATGGTAATGAAGGAAGGAAAGGTCACAAGGCATATGGCAAGGTTATGGTCTGTACAAACCCTTCAGTCTAGTTCATTAGCAAGGCAGTTCATCTCAACTAATAGTGCATTATTGCCCATTAGTTTGGAGCAAGATTAACGAACAAGTGATTAAAAAAGAAAGAAAATTAAAGGCACCTGTCTGTAAAGTATTACCACTGCACACCAGTCATATGCCAAAGCTGTGATCCCAGGTCTCGTGACCATTCCCAGTCTCCAGGAGTTTAACATCCTCTGTGCTTGGACTGTAAGCTTGGATGCTCCATGCTTGGACTTGGTCAGCTTGGACTGCCCAGTGTTGGCTGCTGCATCCCAGCACAGATGATTGATGGAGTTAAACTGGCTCAGGAAGCCCCTGTTTGTCCACAACAATATTCACACCTCTGTTTCAGGCCAGGGGAGACTGAGACCAGACTCCTTCCGGCAATATCTGCTACAGCAGGACCTGGAAAGCCAGCACTGCTCATAAATCACTGCATCAAGGGAGAGGCCTTTATCAAGGCAACCCTTTTGTCTCTTCTGTATCTGATAGCCATGATTCTGCAATAAAGGCAGAAATACTGTTGGCTTCCACAGTAATTTACTACAGGGAAAAATCAGGTAGCAGGTTCGATACAAACTTGACAGTTATAACTAGCACTCAGCTGTGTGCTGAGGAAGCTTGACCTTCTTACCCCACAGGAAAGAAAGATAGGGTTGCTTATGGTGTTTTCCTCCTATTCCTCATCTGTCACTGCTCTCCTCATTGCCTCCCAAGTTCTCTTAGGTTTTACATATATAGCTTTTGGCACTTCTCTTTTCTCCAGACTTTTGTCCAAGACAAGGAAGAAAAAAACACCTCCTGAAGGAAGGATTGTCAGACAGCTTGCCAGAGACAGACATCTCTGATTTCCGAGACTGGCACGAGACAGAAAAGGAGTGGTGCCATCCTTAATGTGAAATGTGCATGCAGGACAGGAATTCAGGGGGCCAAGAGGACACAGCTAAGTTCAGGCATACCTTCCCAGCAGAGGGCTGCTGAATACTTAATGGAGGTTTTTAATTAACCTATTACAATCTCATGGTGATTAAAAAAAAATTCAGTGGCTGAAAGAATTAAAGCTTACCTGCACACATCTTTTACCTGATGCAGTCTGATAACTTGGTGGGAAACCTACAGTAGAGATACTCTCCTCTCTCTTGATAGTCCCCCATCATTACCTTCATCTCAGCACCTTCTCTCTGCTTCTCTCTGCTCCCTTAAAGCTTTCTCCATGAGGAGCCTCTGGCAGCACAGAAAGCCTAGAAAAGCAATATCTATAGCCAGAATGCATTTCATGCCCTGCTGGCTACTGCAAAGAATATTTTTCCAACACATCTGTAAGACAAAGTTTGCAGTATTAAAGAGAGGGAGGTCCTCTACAGCAGGAAAATTTTGATGGAAATTACACATGTTGATCCACAGGTGCTCCACAGACATATGTGTCTTCGTGAAGATTTTCTTGGAAAAAGACAGACAAAAGCTAATGCATTGGCCACTTTAAGGCAGTCTGTAGGCAGACTGAATGGATCACTTGTTTTACAAGATGCTTCAGTGGTAAACCTGGATGGATGCACCTCCTTGGATGGAGAAGAGTCAGCAGAGTGGTTGAGTCTTGACATGATGCATTAGATGCTTTGTATGCTAGAGCAGGAGAGAGATGATTCTATGTGTTCCTGGAGTGCTGGACTAGCCAATGTAAAAAAAGTCCATACTGTGAAAAAGCCCAAACTGTGCCCTCCTCATGCCAGGGACCAGCCTGGGCACATTGGGAAAAGTGATAAACCAGCTGTACTTGGATTCCAGCACAGGACCCTGCACAGCCTGGCAAACAGGCATTACAAGAGACTCAAACAGTACCAAGTTTTTGTTCCTGTAAATACTTAGTTGGTTTGGGGACCAGCTTTTGAGATCCTATTTCATTTAGAAGCAAAGACACACTGAAACACTGCAGGCTCACACTCTCTTGTTCTGAAGAGATTGTGATGGGGACAGCAGCTCCCAGTGTCTGAAACTGTCTGGGAAAGGAAACATGAAGTCATACTTTTCCTCAGTCTGTGGTTTGACATCTTTCCTTTTCATTTCTTTTTCTTCAGTGGCTGAACCCTGGGCTCATTTGCCACACTTGAAAAGAAGGGATCTTCAGAAGATCATCACAACCCCTACTACTCTCTCCTCACCTCCCTACGGGATTTCTTCAGCTGTTGGATTCAGGGCACATTGCAAAGAGTATTGCAGTGGCTGGTAGCTCTGCACCTACCTCCTTGAAGATGTTGAGGTGTTTGAGGAGACCCTCTTCATCTCTTCCTCCACTAAAAGGAGCTTGTGTGACAGCTTGCAAGGAGAGCAGAGTGCAAGAAACCAGCAGGTTGGCACTAGCAGTTCATATTCATCACACAAGTTTCACAATGAGAAGTTAACGGTGGGGAAGCAGAGAACTGAAAATCCTATTTGAGAGGTAAATCCCTCTCAGCTCAGCTTGGCAAATACATATCTCTGAGTTAAGACAAAGGACCATCCATCCTCCTCTTCCTCATGCACACCAGAGCACCAGAGGGGTGGAAGCATTTGAGCTGATTTGGTTTCAGACACCTAAGAGCTCAGGTGCCCAAGGATCTACAATCAGTGGAGAAAAGGGGCACTTTCAAGGGAAAGTGAGCCCAGCTGGCCTTGAACCTATCTCAGGACAGCAGTGTAACCCTCAGGAGGGACTTGTCTCACCGTGGGTATCAGAGTTGGGACACGGTAATCCCCTCACATGCTCCCTACTGCAGCAGGAAGCTGTGGGGTTCTGCAACCCTTGTGAGGTCTTGACACTTCATCCACCTGCCAAAGCAAGCAGGCTGAAAGCCTTGCTCTTCAGGGCAAATCAAGAAAAAATGAATGTAAAATTGACAGCAATAGTAATTTCAGTGGAAGGGTGTATTACTAGCAGCGTTATTGCTTCCACTGCCTTTATTAGAGTGTATACACAGTGTGCAATAATGTAATTAGATTTCACAATGTGTAATAATGATTTTTATGCAATGCAACAACTGTGCATTAGAGAAGGGAATTGGTTCCCATTACAGAGCCAGCACGAATCTTGGGCCAATACTTCATACCTGACAGTGCATCTGCTGGGTCTCAGGTCTGGGCTGTAATCCAGTAAAAGCTGGAGAATAGCCTAGTGCAGGGATTTTTCCACTGTCGCTCCAGAAATTCCTCCATGCTTCCTCCTGCCCCATGCCTTCCTGCATGGGCAGCATCACCAGGTTCCAAGAGACCCCAAGGCACAGCTCCTTCATGACTGAAATGCTCACAGGAGAAAACAACCCCTTTGAAGAGTAGGGAACATCTTTATCTACCTTGGAGAAAACTATTTAGGAGCTAAGGTGTACTCACAACACATGAGCATAACACATCCCCAGGTGGGATGGAAATGAGCAGCACAGCCTGAGATCAGTGAGGGAAGATGAACCACCATGGGAGTGAGGATACACAGGGCCCTTTAGGGGGATCCTAAGGAGACAGAAGGTGGAGGGATATTAAAATGCTCCTGATCCAGAGATATTCACTGCACCCGAGTGCAGCTCCTGATGTGTGAGTGGGCTGACACAGAGCCTGGTACAACTTAGCCCTTAGCACAGATGGGGCCAAATAATTTCCAGCATCATGTCTCCTATTTTAGCCCCTCATGACTGGGCTGGAACACTTGTGGCATGGGCTAGAAAGGGCACAGCAATGACACCTGGCATGTCCAGCAGTGCAGTGGAGAGCAGCAGCAGAAATGCAGCCCTTGGCTCTGGCATGTCCAAAGCTTGGATTAACCCTGGCTGGACAATGGCGCTCCCAAAGCATTGTAACAACAAATATTTGGTGCCTTCAGAATAAATAGTTTTCACTTTCCCTCAGAGTGGGCTTGTTTTAAATGCCACTTACTCTATCTCTGCCATTAATGAGCATGAGTTGACCCACTTATTCTCTGCTGCATTTTCCACAGCAAATCGTGGCTTTAGTGCAAAGGTACAGAATATTAGAGCCACAATTTCATTGGCAAGATTTTTTCACTTGTGAACCCATTAGTGTTTTCCCTGAACATTTTTTTCTCCCTCATCTTGCTGGAATAGAGAATTGCTCTTTTGCAGGTCTATTCTCACTGCTATTCCCTTGGCTTGAGTGAAATATATATGAGATGACTCAGAGTTTGAACTCTCAGTGTATGTTTCTAATACAAAGTCTCTGTATGTCTGGGGACTTAAGACAGATATTTAATTTTAGATAAGAAATACTGGTGACATCACGCCTTTGATTTCTTTGCTGGGTATCTGTGCAGCCTGCACATGGTGAAGCTGCTCAGCCATAACAGCCTCATCCCTTTTAGGAAGCTGCTTAATATTCAGCAGAGGTGCACAGCAGCAGGCAGCCACTGGTCCTCTTGGGTGGTGCTTAATGGGAGTGCACCATGCAATAACACATATGTAAGGGTAAAGAAAGGATATTGCAAGGAAAACGGGTTTCTAAGTTTCATTTTTGTGCAGCTGCTGCATCCCCAGGACAGCAGAGCTCCAAGCAGGGCACATCAGCTTGAGGGTCAGTTATCCTTACCCCAAGCCACCGTGCAGATGTTGGTTTATGCCCCCTCAACACACACACACTGGAGAGGGTGAATTTAGCCTCACCATCAGTGACTTCAGCTTCCCACAGCAGCAGATGCTGGCGAGTGCATCCAAGCAGAAGGAAGCATGCACATAACAGCTTCATTTTTAGCTGTACAGATTAGGAGGAAAAAAAAAAGACAAGTCTTCATTTTATTTTGAAACATGACTAACTAAAAGCTCATATGCATGGAGGGAAGCTCAAGGAAAAAAAAATCAGACTCCTGCAGCAACACCTTTTAGTTGAGACCATTTTGATGACATTATGGTGACAAATATTCAGCCTTTCCTACAATTTTATACCTTCCTACACAGCAGGGGTTATCCAAGAAGATCTAGGAGAGCTATTAGCATGGATAAACAGGGCGTAAGACAGGAAATAAAATTTAATTGCTGAGACACGAGTCAAAGTGCCGAACTTGCACGTCAACAGAAACGGTTAGCATGTGGGGTGTCTTACCGAGGGGTCCAGCATAGTCATCATTCTTCAGAACTCCAGTCACTCTTGAAACATCTTCCTAAAGTTTAATCTCCAGTTCAGCCAGGAGCTATAAATTTGCTGCAAACAGTAACAGCTTCATCACTCTGGCCTGCATGAAGGAAACCATCCTCAGCACAGCCCCTAAAGCTTGTTGAGAGGCCTCAAAGCAGCATCCACACATGCTGCTGTTACTTCTCCAGCTGGGGGCCAGAGTTACATCCAGGTGGGCACAGAGCTGATCAAAGCAGCTCCTAGCCTTCATACAACATACTTATGTTGTGTTTACTCTTCCCCCCTCCCTTAGCCTTTGTCAGGTGCTTCTCCTAATTGCCCTAAATGAATAATGAACAAACCTGGAGACTGAGAGAATTTTGTTGGTTTGGCCTGGAAAAGGGGAAGCTTAGGAATGATGTAACTGCAGCCTTCTGGTACCTGAGGGAGCTAACAAGAAAAATGGAGAGCAACCATATGCTGACTGTTTTCAGTTCTGCAGCCATGGGTTCAATGGTTATGAGGCACAGGGATCCCTCAGCATCCCTCTTGTGAGCCCATGCTCCTGAAGGTATAGCCTGAGGTGCTGACATGCAAAGTTTACTCCCCTTTTCGCACTGTTATCTGGCAAGAAATTTTCCAGGCCTACCTAATAATTCTAATGTAATTTTTTATGTTAAAAAATGTGGTTGGAAAAAAAAATCACAGCAATGTGAAGTATGGCTGAAGACTCAGCAGGGGTGTTTCCTCAATTCCTCAGGTAGCTAGCAACTCCCTCTGACCCTGCAACAAGAGACTATAGGTGACAGGCTTTTTTTTAACTTTTTTTTTTCTTTAAACTGTAAACCAGTATAATATCCTTCTAAAGCTCATTGTACATCACCTTTCTGGTGTATTGGGTCAGGGAGTCCATGGGTTAATCCCATGATGGGCAATGAAGCATTACTTATAACAACTTTTAAGACTTCACCTCTTCATTGCTGCACACAGTGCCACTTGGTGTATTACCTATGGTGAACTGCAGCACTCAATTCACCTTCTCTGGACATTACTTATTATTTTATAGGTCTCTAACATGTCACTTCTTCTGTGCCTCTGCACTAAAAATATTTCTAAATGGCTCCTAACAGGAAAGTCTCTGCTTTCATTTAATAAATCCTTTTAGTCTCCTTATTCCTTGGTCCCCGGGAGAAGCAGCGTGGTCCAAAGAAAACACGTGCCATCGATTGGGAACCTGGGATTAAGCCTCCTTGGAATGTTATACCCTTAAACCCACATTGTAGCCCAACCACTTTCCCAGCTGCAATGCACAGTGAGCAGATGTTTTCCTTGCCCCCTTTGACCAGGCTTTCCTCAGGCTGTTGCAGGGGATATGGCCCACATGATCGAGACATGATTTATCTGGAATTGGGATTTTCTCGTAAAATAAGGCAGCAGAACTCACCACACATGTCCATGAGCTCCTGTGTTTGCACTGGCTAGCGGCTCCTTGTTGCTTTGTTAAACCTGCAGCAACATTTCTAAGCGCTGGGATATTTATGTCGACTTTGACACACTACCACTCAGATCTCCCATATTGGGGTTGCATTGTTTTTTATATGAAATATTGCAGCAGCTAATTGCAATTACCAGAAAGCATATACAAGAGAGCTTGTTGATTGCCAGTAGACAAAGACACTTTGGAAATCTTGGATTTTGCTATAGATGAAAGCCTATAAATTTTAAAATAGAAACTGCGTTATCGTTTACAATTTCCGTTTGCGAACAAATTCTGCTAAACAAAATTGGTGTCTGATTAAGTAAACATTTATACATAAATAAAGCAGTGAAGATCTCTTCAGTTATTGAGATGCAGCCAGTTCAGTCTCTCGTAAATAATACAGTGATGAATTCTGGCGTTACAGTGCATGATAAAGCTACCTAGCCTCAAAGTCTTAGGCAAACTAATCCATACGCATGAATCAATCAGTTCATTTTAGTCATACCAGCGTTATATAAATGTCACTGAAATCAATGCCTGAAAGATATAACAGATTAATAAGTTCTCATGCGGTACATCTAACTGGGATGCAAACCTACAGCAGATAACTTCACGCTGAACACAGCTGAACAAGTAGGTTGAATAAGTCATTTTAATAGAAAACTGAAGGGCAGGCCTGTAATGAGCAGGCGTGGATGAGAAAAATCTGGTGCATTATTAATTTCAGACAATGCCAAGTTCTTTTTCATAATGTACATTTTATTAATGCTTTCTGTGATAGCTTTTCATACCGGTTCACCACCAGGAGTACAGTAATTACAATGGATTAAGATTCATTCCATGCCTGAGGAGTAAGGAAGTCCAGTTACGATATGGAAAGCAAGTGAAATGTCAATCACTATTGACTCAGGGCTGGATTAAATCAAAACTCTGCTGGGTAGGTTTGGTAACAGCACCTCCCACACACAATCTTCAGGGAATAAGTGCCTCCCCCTCCTCACTGCTCATCTCCACGTGTAACCTGTGTGCCATCAATATGGATGGAATTAATGGATGGAATTAATCATTTTTATTAGGACTTGGGGTTGGTCTGGCTCACCTTTATAACTGTCAGTTGTGGGGTGTCAGCAGCTTCGGGGTTGGAGAGAGAGAGAAATATTGAAGGTTATTGTAAACGCCTCCAAGAATCTTCTAGACACAGAGGCAAGGGTTTAAGGGACGGGATGATAGGATTGTCTGGGGAGAGAATCTAATAGTGAGTGCTCCAGTGGAAAAAAACCCACCACTCAACCCAACCCAGGGGATTTTGGCTTTCCTACAATCTACTGAAAAACCAGGTAATATCTGCTTTCCTGTAATTGCAGCCCCCACTTTCTCCCCACGCTGCACCTCAAACCTCCCCAGGGTCAGGAAGCCTCAGGCTCAGGATTCAGCATTGCCCTTTGGGGCTCTGTAAATCATAAGAATGGTGCCCCAATGTCTGTGAAAGATTGTGAACTTTCATACACTTTGGAGGTATTAATTTTGCATAATACACTGGCTGACTTTCAGCACACTGCCGGCACAAAGACGGGGTGGGTTGTTCATATTTTTCATTATTTTTCTCCCTGGAAAAAAGGCTGACAGCCTCCACTGGAGAGGAAACCACAGCCTCCCCAAGATGATGGTCACCTTGCCTGGGGACATTATACAAGGCTGGAGAAGTGGGCAAAGGAAGAGGTGTCCACATGTGGCAGATGAAAGCACTGTACCTCCTGTGCACTGGTTTGATAAATAAATAAATGGTCTGAAAAATATATAAATCACTTGGCACTGGCACTTGTTAGGTGTTAATGGTAACAGCAGCCACACAGAGCTGGGTGACAGGGGAGGTATTCAAGTACTCAAGAGGAAAAGACTATCCCTGCAGCTCACCTTGGACCATGGCAAGCACCCACACCCCTCAGGGATTTGAGGCAGCTTCCAATTTCAGTTGATTGCCCACTGTCCATTCCTTGCAAAGGTATAGGGGCTTTGGCCCCAACGCTATGCTAAATATGTGCAACAGTTGTTTCATCTATCTGGCTTCTTCATGGGGAAAACACTGCACCTTGGCTCTGCTTTCCTGCAAAATGCTAGGCTGAAGAGAGATTTCTATGTCCAGAGAAACTTACTGGGGGTAATGTTCAAAAATATCTGTTTTTCTCTCAAGTATGTAGTTTTTTTCTGATTCCAATTTCTAATTTAATTTTTTTTCCTAATTTCCCTGCACTGCATGAATCCTAACAGTTGGACTCAGAGTAAATAAGGCATAAATAAGCTTTGGGTGGTGAAGGGTGAAAGGGAAACCCCAAAGCTCCTGTCCAACTTCCAGGAGGTACCATCCTGCAGCGCCCATGCCCGAGTGCAGCCCTGCTGTGCTGGCAGTGTTTGCAGATGGCCACTGTTGTGCCACAGCAGGGGACAGAGGATGACAACTCAATGCAGAGCAGAGATTTATCAGCTCTCCCTCAGCTAACACCATCCCCCTGCCTGCCAAGCCTATCCCTGGAGAGGTGTGGACACTACTCTGCGCTCATGCTAACAAAGCTGGACCTGGCAGCGTTACTTATGACTCCTCGAATGTGTTGGGCATACAGAGGGCAGTACAACCCTCACATCTATCTTCTCTCTCACGGACACAGCTACACAGACACAGGACCTGCACTGGCTGGCAGCTGCTCCCACCAGGTACAGCCTTGCACACGTGTTTGCACAGACAGGGAACTCCACAGACAGGTGCTGGCTGACATGAACACACATGTCTAGGCATGCCTCCATTTACCCAGCCGAGCAGTTGGCCCAACACCATTAATAAGCCTTCAGGGTTTCTTTTTTATATTTTTCCTATTTCTTTTTTTTTTTTTTTTTTAACTAATGCTAAAAGCCTGGGGATCACCACACTGATGGGGTTTGCATCCCTCTGATGATTTCTGCCCATCCCACCCTCCCCCCTCCCACAACTGCACCAAGCTGTCCAAGTCCTCTGTGGGCTGTAGCTGAGTATTTACACCAGCGGAGACCATGGGACCAGTGAGTTCACCAGGGAGAAATGTCTGCTGAGTCCTCTGCTGGACGAGTCCATCCTCCTTCAGGTGCCTCCTGCACCCGTGGTGATGGCACAGCTTGGCTGCCAGACCCCATGGCAGCCTCCAGCAGGCAGACCCCATGGTTCCCATATATCCATCCCCAGCTGAGCTGATTGAGAAACGCTATCTTCAAGATACTAAGGCTCTTTTTTTTTTCTTTTCCAAAAAAATATCTCTATTTACACAAGACAATAAAATCTGAGCAGCTTTCCCCCGAGAAGCTTTGGCCAAGTGGAGCTGCTGCTGGACACATGCAGTGGTCCCTATTTACAACCAACAGCTTTACTTGACTGTAATCTGCTGGCACGTTCAGCTTCTTCTGGTGTGAGGACCACTTTTCTGTCCCTCTTGGCCTTCCCTTGTTGGCTCTTAGGTCTGTATTTACAGCAGCAACCTGGATCCAGCAGATTCCCCTTTACAGAGCCCAGCCTGTGAGCACAGAGGGGCTCAGCATGGTGGAGTAAGCACACTTAGCCATCTTTCAGTGTTATCAAGTTGCAAAGTCGATGTTTGAAGCAGGTGAGAAACTAGTTTCTTACTACAAAAGACAATTTTCACCCGTTCTGCTCATCTTAAGAGAAGAGACGAGCCCCCAAAGGGCAAAGACACTTCCCGGGGTGCTGCCATGCACGGGGCAGCAGGAATCTCAGCTGGGCTGTTCTCTCCTCGGGGATGCAAGGGTTTGCTGAGGGTTTGGGCGAGGCTGGTTTCTCCGGCCTCTCCGGTTGCACAATCCCAAGTGAGGGATGGGTGGGCCGAGGCACAGAGGAGCTGAGGCGGTGCACTGGCATGGGCTTGCCGGGGCAGGCTCATGATGTCCCCAGGCGCTAGATGACACTGTCCTCCATGGTGACTCGCCTGAAGACTGGCTCCTGCTTGGGCGTCCTTCCGCCTTCTGTGAAAAACAAGGGGAGAGCAGGTAAGCCCCTGGAGCAGGACCCTGGAGCAACCAGCAGCTGTTTTCAAGACCATTTCCATCCCCAAACAAAGCATGGGATGCCTGGATGTGCCTTGAAAAGGAAGGCTTGCCCGGGGAAAGTGAATGTATTTATGGGTGAGCATCCACTGGGAATCTCCTCCCACCCTGTTTGCTGAATTTGGTACTGCAGTTTTGCCTGGCTTTGGCCTCACATGAGCCAGCTGTTTGCTGAGCAGCAGCATTGGCCACTGCTGCCCACTGCTCTGCAGAAGAAAAGGGACACTGAGGCGCCTCTTTGCCCTTCTGGGTTTAGCACATCACAGGGCTGAGCTGCAGCCACCAGTTTGTACCAACCCAACAGGGCTTGTTTGAGCAAACTGCGTTTTTTGTTGTCCTCCATGCCCCTTAATAATAAATACTCAGTATAAATGACTGCAGAGTAAACAGATCTGTTTTGGTATCAGACATTATCTGAAGGGCACTTTACATCCTGAGCATTCTGCTTTACAGCTGCCTCTACAATCACTGCAGCCCCAGGGAGGAAGGAGCCTCCTTTCCCAGGCCCACAGCATGAGGACACAGCCACATGCATCTTGGGATGACCACATGCAGGCTTTTTTATAAATAATTTTTCAGGGAGATGTCAAGATAGGCTAATCACGTTCAAGAATAATCAGGAGTTATTCTGGAGCCGTTTTCCAAGCATAAATCATTTCACCCTATTCCCCACCCACCCAAACATATGTTGCTCTCTATGGCATCATAGATACTATCACAGGGAAAGTGGTGGGGGCAGAACCAGCAACTTTTCAGGCATCTCCCAGTTTGGCTATTTTAGCTGATTTTTGGGGGTTTTTCTGAGGAGGAGGTACTTTCATCCTTTCCTTGTTGCTCATCTCTTTTCTTTGTTGTTTTTTTCCTAAGTAGTGGGATGCATTTTCTCCTTTCATTTCCACTGCTGTTAGCTCAGTGGGCTGCTTTGCACTGCAGTACAAACTGCCAGCAGAGGAAAATATGCACAGTGTATAAAGAATAAACAAAATCAAAAATCCCTCCTGTTTAACATGTAGCACTCTTCCTGTCTGATATCATCAGCAGCTTAAGCAATGAGGCCTTTTATCTCTAAGTTTGAATAAGCAAGCAAGGAGGTGCGTGAAGGGAAGGTGACCAAAGGGCAGAGCTGAGGTACTTGCAGAAAAAAAAAAATATCCTCTTCCATTTATCAGGAAGGGATCCTCTGAAAAAAACAAAAAAAACCAACCAAACAAAAAAACCCCCAAAAACCCAAACTGAAATAAACAACCCAAAAGGCTGCTTCGTGGCAAACCATAAAACCTTGCTATTAGTATTATTTTTTAGGTGAGGAAATCAGGGGCTGGCCAGAGCAGGCACCCAATAGCCAGAGCAAAGCTTTAGTCTGCCTCAAATTTGCCTCCCATCACACATGGTTCTAATTCCCTATGACATTGCACTTCTCTACAGCTGCCTACAGAAAGCACCTGAGAAACTCCTTCTGACATATTTCAGCCAAAGGAAAAAGCCTTGCCAGAAATCAGGGGCTTTTTCTTTTAATTCCCCCCCACCCAAAGTCCATTTTCCCACACCCCCTCTGCAGCTTTTGTGCACCCAGGTCCTCAGAGATGCTTGGGGTGCAGTGCTGCTGCTTCCCAAGTGGAATACTCAGACATCCTCCACCCAGTTTGCTGACCACTTGGTTTTCAACATTCATCCTCCAAAACCATTTATCAGTGGATGTTACCACAGACTTGTGTCTGCTGAAAGGTGAAGCCTTTGCTGCTGGTGGGACACAAAGGCTGCAGGGCTCATGTCTGGAGTGAGCTTTCCTGCCACAGGGACCCAAATTTAACTCTGCCTGAGATACCTCCAAGAGAAGTGGGAGAAGACAGGCTGAAAACAGCTTTATTATTGCCATAATTTACCCATTGAGCACTCTTCTGCTGGAAATAACCTTTGCTGTAACACAAGATGCAGTTGATTATAAGTGGCAGTTGGAGATATTTGGTCATCTGTACAAATATTCCCATCACACCAGCTGAGGAGGTTGTGCAGCAGCTATGTTTGTGTCTTTGAAGTTGCTGTTTGGGGTTTTAAGCAACACTGCTAAAATACCAAGCATTTGTTTCCAACACATAATAATTGCTCTGTGTACCAATATTTTTTGTTTATTTATTGAGGTTTTAGCTTGGGTTTTTACATGTGTACAGTGTACTCAAGGAGTAGAAATATATGAAAAGAAAATGTGTGGAGAGTAAAGAAATAAAAAGAGAGCAAATACTTAGGGGGGTTTTCGTTTTGTTTTGTTTTGTTTTCTTGGCATTTTCCTGAAGAAGACTATCACCATCTGTCTGGCGTACCGAATACAATAAACAGTAAGCACCTGTAAAAAGCTATTTTGATGTAAAAAAGGAACATTTCCAAGCTATCCTGGCTAGTCTCAATATTTCAGCTTTAAACAGACTGCCTCTTCTGAACTGGGATGATGAATGATCTGGTGTACAATCCATGCATCCCCAGGGCTTGCCAAAGCCTTTGGAAGAGCAAAGCTGGCCCTATGCCAGCTGCCTGTGCTGAAGGAGAAATGTCTCAGCCCAGAAAGGGGAGTTCTGCTGCCTCCCAGGGGTACTCCAGTCCCTCCCCTGACTGCACTGCACTGCCCCTGCCCCGGACAGTCACTGAACAATCCATCCCTGCCCTCCCTGGGAGCACTAATCACTGATTTTATCTGGCTTCAGCTTTACACCGCAGGACATCCTCCACGCCGTTACCAGAGAGCCTGCAACAACATGACATTTATATAATGTTCATGAACCCAGACTATTTAAACCCTAAAATATTCATTAAATAAAATTTGCATAGGGCCTAGCTGAATGCAGCAGATAGCTAAAAATAAAGTACTTTTCTTTCTAAAGGTAAGAAGGAGATCAGGGTGTGACAGATGACCAAGCCCGTGCTCTTAGGCTTTCCTGAGACAGGTTTTTAATAAGATGAGCTATCTTTCTATCCTCGTTGACTAGGCAATTCTGCAGGGTATTATGTTCTTCATAACCTAGCGAGATCAAGAGCACATGGGGGTGTGAGGGAGAGCCCAGCTGGTCAGGGAAGAGGAATGCAGGCAACAGGGACACACAGAGAGACACAAAAAGACCCCCAGGAGCTCAGTGCCTCCCACCATGACCACTGTTTCCCCTGGCCCTCTGAGGTGTCTCATTGCTTACTACCTGGGGCAGGGAGGGAGGAAAAAGATTGGTTAACACCTACAGATTTCAAGGAGTTGAAAGCAATCAACAGGTGGAAATGAGCAGCACCATGGTAAGTAATATTGCCTACACAGAGCCTGTGAAGCAGTTATGAATACCTCCCATTCCCAGCAACCCTCTAGCCTGCATGGTCTTTCTTGGCATATCTTTTGCCTTGTGTTTCTCTTTCATGTTTCAGGGAGATTCTACAGTCTCTTATGGCTCTTGCAGAAAATGGGTGGGAATTGCCTGCTGTAGTCCAAGTGTCCTTTAGCAGTAAACTGGTGTGTCACCTCTTTATGGGGTAGGCTGCAATGGGATTACACAGGAAAAATCACCCAGTCCTGCACAAATTAGGAGTGAGTGAAAAAATGGATTCATAACCTGTAAAGAATACCAAGATGATTTTCAGGAAAATGCCAAGCATGGAGCCTTGCACTTCTCCAGTCTCCTTTTCCCACATGCAAGAAAGGCTTTCTGAAGGGACAACTCGATCAATGGATTGACATTAACAATCCTTTCTCAAACATGCCTGGCAGCCCATGCTTCCCAAAGGTGGCCCTGTGCTTCAGAAAATGGTCTGTGTATCAGCTAATGTTCTCATCAGATCAAGCACTACCTGTTTGCCTCTATTTTGTTTGTTTTCAGCTGAAAGTGGGAAGCTTGTTGCAGTTGAATGATGAAGCTTTAATCTTCTCCCTATAAGGCAAATCTGGTTGGTTTCTCTTTTTTGTTTGTTTTTATTTGTTTTGCTTTGTTCAATGGAGCTCTAGAAAAGATCCCTCGAGTACAGGGCTGATCATTCACTTCAGCCTACAAAGTTATGTGCCCCAAGCATGAGTATGGATTTAATACCATAATCAGTACTGCCTTTTCATCAAGCTTTTTTCTCACATTCCTGCCTTGGCTCAGCATTAAGAAATGCCTTAGAAGTTTTGTAGCTCTCCCTCATGCCCCAGGAGCACTGTAGGCACCAAGGACATAGCAATGAGTTGATTCTCACATGCTGCAGTCAGCACAGAAGACACCACTGCCAGTCACAAAGAACTGTGTCTAGTGAGCTACTTATCAACAAGCACCAACCCTCCCCAAGCCCATAATCAACTATCTGACACAACAAAATCTGTTCTCAAGGGGAAAAAAATTCCCAAAATAAACCATGTCCTGCTCCCCTCCATCTACGCCTCTCACCCCCCTCCCCCCCACATCACAGTCTTAAGCCATTTTTGGCTTGGTAAAATTAATAATATATGTTTTCCCTCTATTTTTTGATTCAGCTGTTTCCAAAGCTGTAAGAGGCACCAACAGTGAATCCTGTGATGTCAGAAAAGCCTGGGGACAGAAAAAACAGCTTGAAAATAAACAGCATTTTTTTGCAATCAAAGTGCTAATAGGCATGGCAGGCTGGCAAAGAGAAAGGATGGAGAAGAGGGGAAAAACAGCTTGCACACTGATAAACCTGAAATACACAGAAAGGTTATTGGACCATAGGAAGGTCAAAGTAAAAGAAGGTCAAAACTAAATTAAAGGAAATCAAAGATTTTTCAGTAGGACAAAATCATCCCATAGCACATGAACCACTGGTTTGTTCTTGTATAGTTTCAGAAACACTGGTAAATGCTGTTTATACTTCCCACTTTATCGTGATTTGCTAGGGTGTATATCACCCTCTGCATTAATTCAGTTCCACCATACCCCTGAAGAACTATTTTTTGAGCCTAATACAATAAAAGATTTTTTACTTTCTCCAAAATAAGAGGTACCTCAATTATTTAAAGCCTCAGCAGCCTCTGCTGGGCTGCTACATGGATTGCTTTGACCACATGGGTGTGAAATGCCTGCTGTGTTTGCAAGAGTGGCTCCACCATGCACTGTCCAGTTCCATCGCTGCTGGAATGGAAAATAAAATGAAACAGGGAGGCAGCTTCAAGAGCAAGAGCACAGCCTGGCTGGCCAGTGGCTGTTCTGCAATAAAGTCAGGTGATTCCCCAATACTGCAGTAGCAAAGGCTCCCTTGCTGAAACCTGCAGCCAGCAAGAGGCACTGCTATGATCAGTGCTTGGGCACACATGGAGTTTCCTCCCCGGGATATTTTGGCCAGAGAGCCTGCAGGAAGGACTCAGGTGACTCAAAGCAGACTCTTTTGTAGGCCATGAACACCAGCAAACACCGCCACCCCTGGTTCTCTTCCCTAACAAGACCCTGCTGAGAAGCACCGAGCAGTACAGCCCCAACGTGAGGACAACCCCGGGATAGAATGGAACTGCTCCACTGCTCTGCTGCTGCATTTATCCTCCAGCACTGGGAATATCTTGTCTAACACATGCCTCACCCACCTGCTCCAACTCTTTTGGCTTTTGCCCACCATGACAGGACTTGGATAGGCACAGTTTAGATGGAGGCAGCACCAAGCCCCTAAGCCCAGGGCATGGGAGGGCTTTGCAAAAAATCACGTACTGAAAATTCATTACCAGTCGTATCCAGAGGTGGTTCTTTTCCCTGTCAACCTTTCCAGTCTATTTGGTGGCTTTCTGTATTCCTGATTGCCCTCAAGGGATTTGAAGGGGCAGGCTGGAGGAGGGCAGTGAAGTGCCAGTGGGCTATTGGCAGAGGTGGAATGGGAAGGACAATGTGGCCGAGGATGGTGATGGCGCTTGGCATACACCCGGAGCAAGAAAATAAAGAGACAGCAAACAACAACTGAGAAGGCCTAACGGGGACTTGTTTTACTCTTTGACATGCTACCAGCAGTTTTTAATCTCAGAAAACCCAAATTAAAAAAAAAAAAAAAGGAAAATTAAAAAAAAATAATAAAACCATTACAATGTTTAAAAGATATGACACATGAAACACTATACTCAAATCATCCGCATGTCGTTGGCTACTTTATACAGTAGGCACAAAACAGACCTAGAATCACCTGCAGCAAATGTCAGCCAGTGTTGTTCTCGCCCCTAAACAAGTACCACCAGCCTGATATTTCTAGTCAGCCATAGCTGCATAACCTTTGTGCTTAAATTTCTCAGCTTAGGCCTCCTTTTCTTTGGCATTGCTCACCCATGCCGTAAAGGAGTGGAGACTCATACTGAAGACAGTAATGGAGAGAGGAACAACAACGACAAAAAAAGAGATTAATTGTACAGTACATACATACAGTATCTTCTAAATCGTGATCAGTTGTTTATTGGTTGGCAAACAAGCTTCACTTTTACAACAAATATTAGTAATGAGGTCATTCAACTGTTGAGACCGTACAAAATGGATCATAAATTAAAAAAAAAAAGAGAGAAAAAGAAGAAGAATTCATACTCCGTGCTGCTAATTTACCTCCAGAAAGCCTATGTTACTTAAAAAATCCGGTCAAATAAATAAATTTCCTGTTAGGAAAAATAATGAACAGAGGACTTCTTTTTTTTTTTTTTAATATTAAAAATCACTGCAAAGTACTTTTTAGCTCACTACGCGTCAATCTATTTTCTTCTTAACCACTGCAGTACAAGTGCCTAAACCGGGGACCAGACTGAGCCGAGAAGGCCCTTTGCTCCTCCAGGGAAATGGCAGTCTCCTGTAGAACCCCCACTACGACTCCAACATCCCCTCTGAGTCCCTGGATGTGACCCGAGGGCCTGGCTGAGGGGCTGCTCGCCAGAGATGCTTCACAGGATTATTGTCACGATCGGTTGTGCACTGACAACGAAGAAGTTTGCCCTGCTCTAGTCTGCCAAAAGGTCTGCTGGCAACATGCCGGCTGAAAAAGGTTATACAGCGAGGAAATTAAAAGACTGCCTTGGCTGAACAGAAATGGTGATGGTGTTACTAAAAATGGTCCTTAGAAAGTGATGTTTGGGGTGTTTTTTTTGCCCAGTGAGTTTTTTTACTGGGATGGGGAGGGGACAGAGGGAAGGAGCAGTGGAAGAGGCAAAACAAAATTTAAAAAAAAAAAAAAAAAAGAGTTATGAAAAACCTTGCTCCTACTGGTAGACAAACTTACAAGACCAGCACAACAGAAAAAAGTTCTTATTTTTTTTTCCACTACATTAACAGGGACGCAAGTTCTGGAGGAACAGAAAGCAGACTATATGTGCAATGCTAGTATCTGTACATTACATAGAAATTGTTCGCTTCTCTTTTTCTGCCATTAGTTTTTATCATCCGTTAATACAGCAAAATGTAAAATATGCCTTTAGCACAGGATTCTAGGATTCCCTTCCATCTCATTAAATTTGTTTATGTTTTGTTTGCTCCCGCAGCAAAGGGCGCTGCAGTGAAACCAAGTTGTGAGTGACCATAACCCATGATGTGATCTGGATTGGTAAGAAAGAGTTTTGCTAGCTTGTTTTACGCAGCGCTCCCACCTAGATGTGCCATCGCTACTAGTTTCAAATGCACATTTTTGGCCTCTTATTATTTTTTTCCCTCTTAAATCAGGTCCTCGGTATTAAGAGCAACACAGCATCAAGGATTGTTTAAACAAACACGGCATAACTTGAGAAGGCCACGAAGTGTGCCGTTATCTATCTCTTTCATTAACATAATGAAGTCTGTCTGGAGGGAAGAAGGATGGGAAGATAAGGGGGGCAGCAGTTATTGTCCTCTCCGGGCTGGCCTAAAAATTCCAGTAAAAAAAGTCTGAGAATTTCCTTTTGAACAGCATGAAGATTTAGGAGTACACACAATATTACCACTGTTTGGATTAACTCAGAACAGTAAACCGAGCGTTACGGAGAGGCTTCTAGTTGTCTCTTTGCTTAATTTTTGCTGACTCTTCTATAGACTAGTGACCAAGTGAGCGGGTCCTTTTGCATTGCCGTCCGGGGAGGTTCCCTCTTTGTTTGGCGGGACTATAAAACCATCGCTGCTGCCTCGACCTAGCTGGTAGTAAGTGTGTAGCTGATGGACGTGGTTCCTGGAGCCGAGATTGGGCATGCTTTTGTAGTAAACATCGTCGGCATCGCCACCGCCGCTTTTCGCTGGTGGAGGATCGGTCTGGGTGCTGGCGGTGACGCTTTCCGTCATGGGCATGCCAGCCAGCGCGGGCATACTGGTGTAGAGAGAATCCCTGTTGGGCGACTGCAGGTCATCCGTGTGCTCGTTGGTCAGCAAAGGGAAAAAGCTCTCGCTGTTGTCTTGCGGGATGCGACGCCGACTGTAGAGGTGGGGCTGGTGGTTATCCGCCGAGTACACCCGGGGAGGCAGCAGCGGGGCGTCCGACTCCTCGTGGATGAGCTCCAGGCCCAGGCTCTCCTCGTGGGTGAAGGAGGTGGCGTCATCCAGCACGATGGCGTCGTCCTCGCTCCCGCCGCCCACGCTGTTGACGAGTTTGTTCATCAAGTTGCGGCTCTGCTCGCTGGAGCGCTCGTGGTTGTTTAGGTAGGAAGGGATGTAGTTGGAGGTGAGTTCCTTCAGGATCTTTTTCTCGAGGGCGTTCTCCGTGTGGTTGTACCCGCGGTCAAGGATTTGCACGCAGTTGCTGAGGTACTCGCCGCTGGCGATGCTGTAGCTGTTGCCGTGATTACCATTCAGTGGTAGAGTATCCGTGACACTTGTATCCCTGGCATTGTTCAGAAGCCCCTCTGAAAAACATTACACAAGAGAGGGTGACTTGTACAAACAGGACACTCATGCGGGACGTGCACACTCAAACCCCCTTCCTAGGCTGCCGGGGCTGGGCAGCAAGGAGAGCGTCGCGGCCAAAACGGGAGGGCGCAGCTCCATCTAACCAGCTGGTGCTCAAGGGCTTCCCACCGAAAAAAAATGGAAAGCACTGTCAAGTGTGTGACTTGATGTGGCAACATCCAGCCGGAAGGATAACCTCTCCTGGCCAGCGTTTTCCTACAGCTCTTGCGTTTTACGTATTCTTGGGGGAGCTGAACCTGGACTGGTCCCAACTGCCCTGGCTCTAGGTGCTTTAGAGGAAGAGGGCAATTCCTCCCGGCTGAGGGGAAAGTATTTGCAGCCCAGGCTCATCACTACCAAAACTTTGTTTGGGAGTGTATCCTTCGTAGAGGAAACGTCTGTTCTCCCCTTTTGCTGGGCAGGCTGTCAAGGTAAAAAAAGACATAAGGCCCAAATGGCAGGATTCAGGGATTAGCAAGGTGGAGGCACAAAGTGCTTCCTGGCCCAGGATTTTTTGGAACAAGGCTAAATGCCCTACCTCTTCCGGTTCAAGGGCACAACCAAAACTATTTACTCCACACTGGCCAGGTAGGGATTTTCTGATACAATTGATGTTGGAGGCAACTGTTCTGGGGTCTTGTGAAGCCTTTAAAAATAGCTCCTATTCCACCTGCAAAGTTAAAGCAGACGGTTCCGCAGAGGGTATAGTAAATACCATCACTGCCATGGAATCATGGGCTCATGGGAACCCGAGAGGAGTAACAGGGTCTCAGGGTGCCCCTGCTCTAACTGCCTATACCATCTCCATACGTGTCTCAATGCTGACAACGTCAGGCTGGAGCTCAGCTCTTTCCCAAAGCACTATGGGAGATGGCAGGGAAGTGCTTTGAGAGTAATGCCAGCATGAATGGGCAAGGGAGAAGAAAATTAGGACCACCAGTTAAGCCACCACACTTTCTTTTTTGGGATTAGTGGCCTCCTTGGAAGGAGAGCAGGCGTGGGGATGCATGAATTAACTAATTGACCTCTCAGCTAAGGGCTTTGGGCATTGCCAAAAACTGGCAAGTAACTCCCAGCAAGGCACAGTGGATCAGAGAAGCCATTAAACTGACAATTTCAGATGAACAGTTGCTCATACCATGCTTAGTACATGGCATGTGTACCTTCTGAAAATACAGGATTCAGTCTATATCTGCGATGGAGTAGTTGCTGAATGTCAAGGGCTGGAAAGCTCTACTGAAGGCTTCTTCTTGGTTTTGAGTCAAATGCCCCAAATGTGTCGGTCACCTTTTAGGTTTCTGAAGCTTAGAGGGTGCTGCCGTATCCTGGGTTCCCCAGCAAATGAGGGAGCTATGCCAAAAAATCAACTAGCCATCACAGACATAGAGCAAAGCCGTTGATTTTCACGGTGAAAGCTCTCCAACCGAGTCACGATGCTTGAGGAGAAATGAAAAGTGAGCATTTTCGGGGGAGGGCCGTATGTAATGGGTGACAGGTACAACAGCATCTGTTTGATGGGTACGTTGAGTAACGCATGCATTGAGGCACTGAGCACTGTGCTCCTGCTGCCAATGCATAGATCTGGGGTTTGGTGCAGAAATAAAATGGAGGCATTGCAGGTGAGAACAGAGCGGGGGCTGCAATGAAACACGCCGTATAAAAATGCCATGACCTTGCAAATAAAAATGTGACTTTTAAAAAAAAAAAACATACACAACTATATGAGAAACTATGCCGGGTAAACAATACCACAAAAATGAGAAATAAACAAAGAAAGCATTATCTAATCTCATCTATATATATATGTACACATACATATATATATACACACATACATACACACGCATACACATATATATACATATGTATATTCATAGTATTTTGATTTCAAAACTGTGAGATTAATTTCCTTTATTAACTACATCATCTATATGTGATGCAATAAAAGTGAACTAAAAAAAATTACATTTGATATGCAATGTTTAGCTTTACTCCCATACTTGTCTCTCTGTAGGGCTCTAAACGACAGCATGAAGAAAAGGAAAGAAAAAACAACAAGTAAGCTTACAGCGACAGTAGGAGAAACATGAGTAAAAAGCAAATTGATGATATGCAGAAAAGAGAGTTAACGGAAATAATTTCCACTGCCCAGAATACATGAATTTGTTACAAGGTTTATTTCAGGTTAAAAATATTGACATTTTAGACAGCAAAAAAAATATTTTATGCACAATATTCAATAGTCTACATTTTTATTTAAAAAATTATCACATTTAAACTGTTTTCCAATGCCATTATAGAATGTTCAGCGTGCAACACCAATGAAGAAATAATGCCAGGAAATTTAAGAAAAGTGTAAAGCTGGTAACGGTCATGCTTGAAAAGACAGGCACTGTCATTGTCACTTCCAAAGTCTTAAAATGAATGGGTTTACTTACTGTTAGTTATAATAACCCCTGGCAGTTGAAACTGAAATCTGTTTCCTTGCTAAAAATGTTTTGCCGTCCATCTTTTGGAACAGTGCTTTGTAAGAGTATGACTTTGCTCATCATGGGGCTGCTGGCATTTTACAAACTTTGATAAGTCTTATTTTTACTTTAACCAAATACATGGCAAACTACATGGATTTGGTCCAAAAAAAGAAAAAAAAATGTAAGAGAAATAGTAGTTTGAATAATGGCATTGCTAAATGAAACTATTAAGAAAGGCTTAAAATGAGAAGAGTCAGAGAATAAGATGGAGAGGCAGTGATAATGCGCAGCTTCCCACTCTTCAGTGGTCTGTGGCATGTTGGATTTTAACTAGAGCTTGTTAATGGTCATTAATGCTTATTAACACCTTCTCTCAAAATTAGTTCTAACAAAAGCTGTTGGACCATTTTCCTGTGTTGGAGAGACTGAGTGTGTCTGTCTGTCAGTTTCCAGTGGCAGTGAGCACTCAGCCCCTCAACCTGCCACTTCCACCTTCCTCTACACTCTGTGTCCTGTCAAGAATCACTCATGCCACTGGGACATTGGACTTTGGCCTTTTAGGGTCTGATTCCCTGCCTCCTTCCAAGGTAATTGTAAGGACTTCCTGCCCCTGATGACTCTGTACCACAGATGTGGCAGTTTTGGCTTAAGCAGAGACAGTATTTTATAACACATATCTGAGGAGAGGGAAAGAAATGAGTGGACCAGATCAGTCCCCTGTACCTTAGTGTGTCCTGCCCTATCCATGGACAGCACCAGAAGTGGAATATGAAGGTGAAAAAGAAATCATAGCCTTAGTGATGTGGAATGAGTTAGTTGGATGGTGTTAGCTAAAAATGCCTCACTGCATGCCAACCACAGCCAAGGCACACCCAGAGATGATGACAGCATCTACTTTTACAATGCACTATCCTGGCCTTAGCATTCCTGCTGGTGCAGCAGCTGTAAACCCCAAAGGATCACCAGGACCACCAGGCCTGGTTGGTTTTGCTACCCTTCATTTCTGCCATGGGATCTCCAATATTCACTGTTTGTAATTGTCCAGGGACCTAACCCAGTTTGAAAACTAATAGCTATACCAGTTCTGTGGTCATTAATTAACTTGAAGCCTCCTGAAAAGAATGGATTGGGTTCTGCTCCCTCTGAAGTCAATGGCAAAGCTCCAGGAGTTTAAATGGGACCAGTATTGGTCCCACTGCCTTTCTTCACCTCCCATGGATGAAGCCTGGATAGGTTTCTCTGTTACTCATCTGCGTTGAACAGAATAGCTCTTGCAAAACAATTAAACTGTTTTTGTGGAATAACATTCTGTTAGCTCAGGTAACTGTATCAGAATCTAGTATTAAAAATCAGAAGAACATACAATTATTAAAATACATGTAGCACACATTTCTGCCCAAATCACCTGGGTTCAGTTGAGGCACCCAGACCTGAACATCAGGACTCCCCCTAAGGCAAATGCTGACCCAGCATTACCTGTTGCCACTTGATTTAAAGTCTCCCACACCTCAATGGTATCATGCAAGAAACTAGTCAGAACATCAAAGCTCAATTCAACATTTGCAGTACACTGGAGTTCTTAAAATTCAGAGCATTTCATGTTTAACAGCAGCCCCTTTTTAAAAAGCATTCTTGGAAGCATATTTATTGCACAAAGTTAGCATAGTTTAGGAAATTAATAAACAGCAAAAAGGTCAAACACGTGTGCTTTCCTTGTGCTTTGAATGCAAATACCCTAGTGATAAATTTCAACATCCATTTCTGTCATAAACCATATGCTGCCATAGAGTACAAAGCGGGCTTTCCTGCTTGCCTTATAACCATCATTATTTTCCCTCTCTTGGAGCTCCTTTACTGGGAAGTGATGCCTTCATTGGGAGTGGAGAGCTGACAGAGTGCTGACAACACTTGCGCTGGAACACAGTGTTACTCTGCAGTGATTCAGCCTTACAGGTAAGACCAAAAAAAAAAAAAATCCCATGGAAGTGGCAGAGCAGGATGGAGCCACCAACAGACAGGAGCTGTCGGAGCTCCACACTCCCCATCTCCTCCTCCTCCTCAGGCCCTACTTAAACACATCTGCCTCTCCCTCACAGAAGCATCAGGACATCAGCTTACAAACATTGTCCCTTCCCACAGAAGCCAGAGCAGAGACAAACATGTAGGTGACAAGAGAGTGATTTCCATAGCAGAAACCTCCACTAGGTACAACTGACTCTGCCTATTTTCTGTTGCTAAAAGGAGGATATCAAAGATTATCTAGATTCACTACACCTTTTTCCTATTTTTTCCCCCTAGTAGCACATATAAAATGTATAAATGCAAACGGCAAAACATTTCTTATCTCAGCTCTGCTCTTTGGAGCTGGCCTACACTCCTTGCTTCAGCTGTCATTTTTCTTGAGAGATCAAGGGCAGTTTTGTTTTATTTTGCATTTTACTCCCTGTGCAAGCCAGTGCACTGCTGACCACATTTCTCTAGGCCATTTCAAATGAGAGCAGCTTTGGGGGCAAAGGCCAGTTTAGCTTCACTTACCTTCAGAGGTGCTCCTGTTTCTGAAATGAATGGTTTAACAAGGAAATGTGCTGACAACAAAGAGAGGAATGGATGCGTCCGACAAAACACACACACACACACAAGACCAAAACAATACAAAAGCAAGGAGACTGAATTAAAAAAATCAAAATCAAAATACTGTGAATGCTTTGAGCAAAACTGACAAGAGTCTTTCAAAGTGAATTTGATCGCTCATGGAAAAATAGCATCTGGAAGATGGAAAGATGCATTGAAATGAAAGGAAGGGGAGGGGATCTTTTTTTTGTGCCCAGTTCCAAAAAAAAAAGTGTGTGTGCGTGGGGAGAGAAAAAGAAAAAGGAAGAAAAAAAAAAGGAAAGAAATGGGCCAAAATAAGCCACAGAAAATGGAATTCTCACTAGAAAAATTAGAGAGAAACTCCAGCACACCTTGTGCGTTGTACATGCTGACAGAAGGGTTGTTATAGACCGCCGATTCCCCGAGCAATGTATTATAAGGGTTGTTAGTGCCATGAGGACGAAGCAGAGCATTGGTTATAAGATGATTAGCCATGGCTCCTGGAGCAGCCCGATAGAAAGACAGAGAAAAAAAACAACAAAAAAGGTCAATCAGGCAAATGTGGTATTAAAAAAAAGGGAAAAAGAACATTCAGAATGACAACAGTTGAAATAGTCCTGATTACAAGCAGCCAGCTAATTAGACTCGGAAAACTGTATGCCACTAAAGCAGAACAGATGTTACTGACGATGCACAAATCCAAACCAATGCAAAAGAAAATGTATCAGAAAGCGGATAAGCTACATTTATGGTCGTTCCCCAGTTGCTCGGAGTGTAAGCAAGGCTGCGCCCACATGCTTGCTACAAAGAAAGAAAGGAAGATGGCAGCCTACACAATGTGGGGGGAAAACTCTCCGGAAAGTGCCAAATGAATAAAAAAAAATATATATAATGACTAACAGACAACAGCACATTCAACTTCCACTATGTGCTAGGATCTCTTTTACCAGTCCTTTGCAACACATCTAAATCAAAAAAGCAGAATTAAAGAGAAAGGATGGAGAATGCAGTCTTTCTGAAGGCTCTCAGCATTTCTCAGAGAGCAGCTGTTCCTCATGTCTAAGAGGGCAAGTTTTCCTTCAGCTACTTCTCTGATACCACTGTCAAGAACATCCACAACCAGCTGAATCCATCCTTGAAGGTGAGAGCAATGCAGCTCTGCCAGGCATTTCTGTCAGGAATGAGAGTGGCCACGAAGTGCACGTCTCAAGACTCTCTGTGTGGCCCACCAACACCTCGTTTCAACAAACACCTTGTTTCCCCACTCCCCTACCTCTTTGCTGCTGTTTCCAAGCACTCAGCCAGCAGTTATCCTTTGCTCTTTGGTTTATCTCTTGGAGATGCAGCCTCTGGACTTGTGCTTTTCAGGATCATCATGGCTTGGCAGGTGGCTGCCAAGACCTACCTCGATTCCTATCGCAGGCATCAACCCAGGAAGCAAAGTCTCCCCCCACCTTTTAGTAGACCTACAGGATGAAAAACCCTCAAGCCCTTGCTCTGAACCTCTTCTGATCTCCAGAGACATGACCAAATTAAAAAACTTGCCCTTCAGGACCATTCCCACTGAGATCTAGAGCAGGAAGGATGACCATGATTTTTAACCTCCAGGACTAAACTCTTAAGACAAAACCTTTCCACCAGGGAAGCAATTTATTGGTGGGGCAACTAGAGCTAGTTAGGACAGGACTGTCAGAGGGCTCAAGTGGCCTGGCTGTCACCAACATCCGATAGCCTCAAAACCAGTAACTTTTTCAATCTTCAATCTTCAATCTTTCAAACTTTCAATCTTCAAAACCAGTAACTTTTTCAGGAATGCTTTTACCAATGTCATGGAGGCATGGAGACCCCATTTGCCTCTTTTAGGTGTGGAGGTGGCCCCATGCCGAGGTGAAGGCTGTGTTTGCAAGGCATGTGGGGCACTGGGTACAATCCCTTTCTTTGCATGGAGTTGCTGAGGATGTATAAGCCCTGAGGGCCTCTGGCTAGTCCTCCTTTGCAGGGAGTTCTCTGAAAGCTCACACCTCCTAATTATTTACAGAAAGGCAAAAACTGGCCAAACTTCAGGCTAGGTGGAGGCTGCCTCCTGCCGTGCTTGTATGCAGGCCTGGGATGGCACTTCCCTGAACCTGTGCAGGTAGAGAGCAGAGTGTTTTTTGCCTCTCCCCCATCATCCCCCAGCACTTCCCAGCCCCAGGCGTATGGCATTAGCAGATCACTTCATTGGTCTTTTGAGCACAGGACAGAGTAGAAGGCAGCGTTGTATGGGGGCTGCATGCCAGGGAGGCTCCTCGACACATGCAGCTGGAAAGGAAAGGCTTGTTTTCTCTCACCTGATATTTTTGTCTATGCTGATGGAAAGCAAGATGAGCTGCTGTGTTTGAAAATAAGGAAACAAAGCTGTCTCCTGTAAGAAAACATTATATGAACGCTTAACTAAGTAACCTTGAATGCAACTAATAGGTAAATGAGTAAATTCTTTTTTTTTCTATTGTGTTTTCTCTCAATCTCACATACATCTGGGATGAAGGACTGCAGGAACCATTTCTCTTCTTGTACTAGTTTTATACCAGTGAGCACCAAGTCCATTAAAATTGTTTCTGCTTTCATCCCACTTTTAATCAAGCCAGGCCATAAAATATTCAAAAAGGGGTTCGCTTTTATACAGGTAATGAGAATGTCCAGAGTTAGTGCCAGCCATAAACTCAAAAGTGATATAATCCTCCCATTTGAGATTTAACCCCATCTCCAACTCAGTCCCTTTGAGAACTGATATGGAGAACACACCCACGGCAGGCTTCTGAGCACTTTAGCTTGAGGCATGTTTAAATGCCAATTGCCAGAAAGAGCATCTCCCTCAATATATGCATTGCCTGATTTGTCTAGCAAACCCAGTAGGCAGGAACAAGCTGATCCCCCCATGGCTGGGCAGAACAAGCTGTTTTGAATGAGGGATGCTCTTGGCCTGTGACAAGGAAAAAGGGATTAACTCATGTCAGCACTTAAATGTAGTCTTTGCTCGCCTAGATTTGCCAGTGTGGTGGGCTCTGGAATGAGCTGAATTCACACAAATATGGCTCTTTCAGACAACTTTAAATGCAGTTCCATGATTCTGACTACAAACTTGGCAAAAAAAGGTTGAGAACACAGGTAAGTAAATAATATTTGCTTTTGGGTGTGTAAAAGACAGGGCTTGGTTCTACAGCCACCCATTCCTGTGTGCAGCTACTGAGCAAAAATACTCCATCTTCTGCCTTTCTCTCCCTTGATTACATGAAGATTTTTTAATTTACTGTTCAAAATGCCATTTTCAATGGCAGTGTTGAGTAAGTCTCCCGGTGCAAATCCAGAACAGAACCTCTGCTAACACATTCAGGTATCTTTCAATACTTTGAGACCCAGCTGGGCCCTAAGCACTCTGCAGCAGGTTCCCATCATGGTGGGCTGGCAAACTTCACACTCTCTACACATCACAGTAAATATAATTTTGGCATCCTAAATACAAAATGATATGTACCCTGTATTCATAAATTTGGGCTCTTGTTTCTCACTAGCTACTCTTGAATTGCAGAATTCCCAGCCTAGAGGGGTGCTGAGAGAGGATTGCATCCAGGTTTCAAAAAACCTACAATTAAAGCTTTTGATAAAGCAGTAATATTAAAAAAAAAAAAACCACCTCCTTATTATTGGGTGTTTCTCTTTCCCAGGAGAAAGAAAGAAAAAAAAAAAAAGTAATACCAGCCATACATTTAAGTATCATCCTGGCTTTTTCATACCACTTTATCATTGCTATAGCAACCAACAGGACTATTAGGAAGAGTGGATTAGGTCTGCAGATGAGGCAGGAGCAGAAGGAGCAGGTAGACTACACAACTATGACCTCATTTGCATGAAAATGGCCTTCGTAATAGAAAGCCAACAAAACCCCAATAAAGTAAGCACGGGATCATAGCAGCATGCTCTCCCAAAACACCATGGGGGAAAGCAAAGAGGCTCATTTTGCAGTCCTGTGCGTGGGTATGCAGCACTGGGGCTGCAATTGCAAAGGTCAGTGCATGTCCAGGGGCCCAAAAACCAGAGAGATCAGGGCTGTGAGTGCCTGTCAACCACCTGGAATCTCTTCCTTGGCAGAGCACTCTTGGGATGGGACCCTTGGCAGCTGTCTGGTCTGGTGCTGGCCATGTGCCTAATATCCTCAGCAGGCAGCAGTTATCACCATTTACTTTTATTTATTCACTTACTGGATCCTTGGCTCTCAGCATCTGTGGTGCAACACAGATCTCTCCCAGCAAACCCCACAGCTCTGTGTCATCCTTGCTTTCCTACATTCCAGCAATAGCAGCCCCTATACAAATCCCTCCTTTGCCATCTGCTGAACCACCTAAGCCCAGCACACAGCCACCATTCTTTATTTAGTGAGGGGAACTGCCTTCTACCCAGCTGTGCTGAATCACCTTCAGTTCTGCTAGTCAAAGGTACCCTAGTGAAAGCAAATGCATTCTGTTTCCAAACCCCTATCATGCTGTATACATGGGGGAGCATGAATTTGGGGTTGGAAAAAAAGATAGGTTCAAACCCACAGGTTCACCTTTTACAGCATGATGAGATCATCACAACCAGCAAATATTTAACAGCACAACTCACACCTCTATGAAAATATTCCCTGCAACCACACTGGTACAACTACAGTCCCAAACCTCCCTGTTTCCACTGGTATTCAACAAAGTTCAGAGCAAAACACAGCTACCAGGTCAGCTCTAATATCCAAAATTTCATTCCAATTTGGGTTTCTGGAAACACCAGTGCTCAGTTCAAGGCTTCCTGACGGTGGATCTCCTCAAGTGAAGGATTCACAGGCTGTGATCACAAGGAAAAAGAAACAGTGGTCTTCCAGAAGGCAAGAATTCACCAGGTAACATGCAGACGCTCCTGCCCCTCTCACACCATCACTGATCCTCATGATTCGAGTACCACAGATCCAACCTTAACAGGTTTAAAAGGCTAGGAGAAGCCATGGCCTGTGTTCAGGGTGCAGGGGGAGATCTGGAGAGTTGCACTTTTGACTTGCAAACTGAGAAAAACCATTAGGAAAACCAACCAGGACAACGAAGATAAAAATCCTATAATTTTTAACATCACTGTAACCACACACAAAGGATTCTGATAGCTACACTTAGCTGCTTTCTGTGCCTATGAAACTAGATATTATTTTAATAACAGTATGCAACCAAATGGTATCTTCTCCTTTCCTTTCTAAGGTAGAAATTTATGTCCTTGAGGCAGGAAAACATTGAATGTAGCAATAATTTTTTGGAAGAGATTTGTGTGATAACTGTATGGGAAAACTGCACCTTGTTAAACATAAGTATGGTTTATTCACTCGCTGAAAGCAAGGGATGAAAATTATGATGACAAACACATGTTGCCAGACTCTAGACTGCATCATTCAGGAACAAAATTCAAAAAGATTTCTTGTGGGCAGCTGGCTGACAAAGCCACACAAAGACATTTAGGTTACCTTGAACCATCTGCATGGTCTACCCAGCTGGAAGGGAAATGGATTCAATGCTCCTCCAGATTTTTCTGAATAATACTGTCACTCACCATGGCTCTGCCTGGCTGAAAGGTTTTGAGCAGCACTGCTTTAACTGGGATCATCAGTCTGTACAGGTAAAACCATCACCACCATGTATCTTCTTTGACTTCTGGCCTTTTCAATTGCATGCCAAAATCAGCTCTATGTTTGCTATGCGCATTTTAGCAGGGGATGAGACAGAAGAGCAGTTTTGCTGAGAAAGGAGAATGGACCAGCTTACAAATTTAACTGTATGACCTACTGAATGCTTTAAAAATGTCCATAAGAAATCAGTGTTTTCCAAATTAAATGTTTCTACCTTTTGTTCCAAAGTAGTGGCTTATATGAAAGCTGACTTTGACTTTTTCGTATCATGTCAACTTTTTATTAGACTAGAAACAGAAATTGTTTAGAGAAAGCACATCTGAGTCACAACAAAATGTTTCATTGCCTCTGACCCAGCAATCCCAAAATGTAGATTTTCTTGGGCTTTTTTTTGTTTGTTTCAGAAGAAAATATAAGTACTGCTGTGTTTTTGATCAACTTTAATACAATTCCCTTCCTGTTTCGCCAACAATGCAGCTCCCTTTCCACTGGTAAGGTAAGGTAAAGGCACATTGCTGTGCTCCTGCCTCCTCTGACTCCTGAAGCACCCAACTTATCTAGTTGTTCACATCCACCATGAATCAGGTCCCTCAGCTTCTTGCCCATCACATCCTTGACTTCAGACTACCCTGCAGAAAAGTGACAGCCATGAAGAACATGGAACATTCCCTGAAGGTAGTGCAGTTTCTGAGCTATGAGGGAACATGGTTTAGCCTGGACACAAGTGATGTGGTAAGAGCTCAATCTTTCCCTAAGTGTCCATTAAAACAAGCCCACACCACACATTGCCTTGCCCTCAGTGCAGTAAATAACTCAGACTTGAATGTCACTGGAACAGCCTCTCTGCACTGATTTCAGTTTGTAAATTCTGGCTAGTTTTTTACTTCACTTGGTATTCATTTATTCCACTTTGCTGCCAGGGAAACAAAAGTAGGTTTGTAGTAGTCAAAGCTCCAGTTTGCTTTGAGACTTTCCTTACCAGTATTCCACAGTGTCATTTTCTACAGGTAGAGTTTCCAAGTATTTAAAGAATCCTGCTCTTCCATGTGTTCACAATTTATTCCAACAATAATGAACAGTTATGAAAAGCAAATTATGAAAAGCAAAATCACACATATTTGCTGGAGGACAACAGGTATTTCCAGCCTTTTTCCCAGTTCCTTCCAACAAATGTTCTGACATTTAGATTTATCGAGCTGTGTTCTTATAATAGCCAACAGGATTCAGTTAATAAACTTCAATAAACTTCCCTATTAAATTTCTCTCAAATAGGTTTGTTGTCACTTGCAGCATCTAATCTATTCATTGTGAAGCTATTAATACTGACTGCAGTGAAATGGAGTTTCAGCAAATGAGGTTGTTAAGCTCTGGGCCATCTTCTGCCAAATGAAACATCCCGTGCTTTTATGCAGAGACAGGGGAGCAAAAGTATTTCTTTGCCCCTTTTCCCCCCTTCCTTTCTTCAGCAATGATTTCAGATGACAAACCTGTGCTGGATTATAATCTGCAAACCATGTTCAAAACACACAGCTACTCCACATCGATTTAGAAATATTTGCTCACTTGCTAATTACTTTTCCCCTGCCGGGAGTAGAAACATTGTCCCAGGATGGGACATTTGTTTATACCACCACCACTCCTTACAAAGGTTTATACCACATTGTATCATGGCTATGCAAATATGCATTATCCCTAATTGCTCCTGTTTATGATTATTTCTCACTAAACCCGAGCCCTTATTCAAGATGCACAGAGAGCTCTGCCTGTGGTGAAAATTGAACCACGCTTACAGGAATCTATGTAAGCAGCTGTGCTTTCTTCCTTCCTCCTTCACAGTCATCATATTAAGGCTGCTCTGCAGCAATACTCTGCCAGATCTAATACTCCCCAAAGCCTGCTCTGATTTCAGAAATTGCCTTGCCCTTACTTTTCCTCTTTAAAACCGATCCACCTAATGACTGAACTTCCAATTATATGGCTGTCAATCCTAAAATCAAAGCCAGTTCATAATATCTCCCAAAGGAAGAATGTCATGTCACTCACTGAAATCACTACAACAAATCTCAGCTAACTCAGTCCCAGGCAGCAGAGAGGCAAAATAAACCGGGAGAATATCAACAATGGGATTAATTTTGCACATAGGCAGAAATAGCAGTTAAACTCCCTAAGTTTTGATCCTTGATAAAGAAAATCATAATTTTCCTAGCATAAAATGTCCAGGTGATTGAAGAAGAGGGGAAAAAAGAAGATAAAAACCAGCAGAAACAATTTGCTAGTCCAAAAGGCTGATGACTTTCCTTTACAAACAGAAACTACGCCTCTGCTGTCACCTACCTGGAATTTCTCTCCACTCCATATGCGATTATCAGGATGGGTCATTTTTGAGGCCAATTTTTGCTGACATTTAGCCAAACCAACAGTTGTTTAACAGGGTTGCAGAGATTTTTGGTTTACGAACAGCAATCCCCTGTGAGTGAACTGGTGCAATGGCATGTGGAGCTCAACCTCCATCTGGGCAATGGGCCCCAGGAAGGGATATCCATGGGGTCAGGGATAAGTGTGTCTGTAAGAGTTACAAGAGGGAACAGAAGAAGCAGAGGGGATGAAACCAAAGAGCTTCACTAGGAAAATGCCAGTGGTGGTGAGATGGGGAGGTAAAGGAACAGCCTCCTACAGTGGGTAAAATAAGAGTTTTAAAGTCCTGATATGAATTGATTACGCTGTTTCTCCTGCAGGCTCTACCAGGAGCTGTGAGCACTAATACAAGCACCCAGGGTGCCAGGACAGTGAGCACCCCTGAACACCCATCTGCCCAGTGAAAAGCAGGAGCTGCATCACTTGAGCAGCTGTGGCTGGATGAGATGCTAGAAAACAGCCCACAGGCTCCTTCTGGATTAGCAGAGAAATGCTGTCAGGGATTCTACCCTGCTTCTTACCCCTTGATTTCCACCCAAACAGGGGACACTTAAGCACCTGCAAACCCCCCCTGCTCAAGTAACATAATTAAATTTTTCTATTAAAAATAGGAGAAATTGAACTTCTAATCAAATTCTAGGTGGAGAAGAGACTGCCACTGCTGTTGCTGTTTGTGGCTAAACCAGAGGCCTCCAGGACTGATGAATCCCTTGAAACACAGAATAAATTTCCCAGCACTCAGGGCTTTGTAGTGTGAAGGATGATGCTCAAGGGCAAGGATTACTGCATCCCTCAGGTTCATGCAGCACCTTGCCGCTGCCAGCTCAGCAGTGGTCAGCACAGACAATGTTAGGCACTGACACATCTCAGCACTCTGCAAAAAGGGACAGGTTTGGGGGGAAAGTTGCTCTTAGATTTAAAGCAATGGCAATGAAGAAATGAGCTCTGCACATTGACAGATGATGGTCTCTGAATGGTCACTGAGACTGCTGACCCTGCCAAGGGCCACCCAGGTTCAGCTTTGATAATTCCTCTACATTTGCATCCATCAAACCCCGAGCATCACTGAAAACAGAGCTCAAAGCTTTAAAAGTATCTCCAGGGGGTGTTCAGATTCAAACAGACATGTCTCTTGCTCTACTTCTCACACCCAGCTGCACAGTGATGGCACTCACAAGACCAAAGTGTCTGCAGAAGACAGACTCTTTTCTTTAGTCCAATTGTCTTTGAGCTGTTAAGTGCTCAGAAACCAAGAATAATGGTATTTTTATATCCATGAATATTTTGTTGAGTTCCCTCCAGGCATCTTCAGATGCATTCATGAACAAGGAGAGCAACTGCAGGCACCTTGGGCATCCTGTGAGTTGTCTACACTGAACCTGCTTACCCCAGAACCACAACAGAAACAAGAAATAATGGGAAAAAAGTGACCATTAACACTGCTGCCAACATACATGGCCATATAGCCACAACTCACTAATCAAAAATTATTAAGTCCCCACTCCCTAAATTAATCTCTCTGAAAGACATGACATGAAAGCTGACTGACTTAATGGGAGAAACCGGGGTATTGTTTGCTGCCAACTGTGAAAAGAAAACAAATGGAAAGAAAACAGAGGAAGTATTTATTCTCTAATATCTTTAAGCCATGAGAAAAGCCACAGGTATTACTCAGAGCAGGTAAGAAGTGCTCAGACAGACTATGACAGATCATTTGATGGTGTCCTCTGAATATCCTATCAAGAAGAGCAGAGGCACTTCCACCTCTCCAAGAGCTTGGCTGCTTGCTATTTGTTTTATATGCAACATAAATTTAACAGAAATCTGCCTGTCACATTGGTCACTTTAATCCATCAAGGAGCAAACAAGCATCTTGAGAAAGGCTGATGCATGACAACAGTAGCACATCCACTGTCCAAATTTCCACCCTCACTCTGCTTTATCTAGGCATTGGCAGCAAAGGGTCAGCATTGGCAAATGTGTTATAATGAGCAGCAATTGCACTTCGAAGTGTACCAGGGAAAGGGTTTCAGATGCCTGGGGAATCCATTTCTGCTCCTTTCTTTTCTTTCCTTTATTTTTTTTTCCTCCCCTGCTTGCCTGTGCTTTTTATCACAAAAAATTCTACCCTGTTTTCACTGCTGTATTGCCCAGTTATGCCCACACCATGAACACCCATTGCCTCTGCAGACAGCCAAACTGAAACTTCTTGATCTTGCAACACTGAGACACATCCAGCACCCCTCATCTCTCAGCAGAAAGGGCAGATTTGGGGAGAGTGACCCAAACCTGACTCATTGCACTGTCTCAAGTGCTAACCTATACCTCCTGTCTTCTGGAGTGACAGTCTCCTACCAAAGGAAGAATTTAACCTTCTACTGGTGTTTTCTAAATAATTGCTTCCTAAAAACGCAGGAAAATATATCCACCCGAAAATAATTCTGCAATACACACAGGTGTCCCTACTGAGTTCACAGCGCAGATATGATTTCAGCCTGGAAATCACAGCTTAATTATATTTTTGGGTGGGTGGAAGGAATTTGATGGGAGATTTCATTTAGGAAACAATCAGGTCTCGGTTGGGTTAGAAATCAGGATATTAATGTTCTTCATTTTAATTTTCCTCTCTGACTCAGATTCCCACTGTTTGAATTTGAGCTCAATTTGTTCTGTTCATTATGAAGAAATCCACATGAATTTGACATTAAACTGATTACCTCTGAAAACAGTAGCAATAATTTCCCTTTTTCCTGTGTGTGTTTCAGATTAAGTCTTTGTGTTTGATATAAAAACGCAGGGGAGAAATAACAAAGCAAAGGGAAATCAAGTATTTATTCTGGAACGCCACTCAGAAGAGGAAACATGCAATAGCACTTATGCATTTGGGAAGAAAAAGCAAGGGGCAGGGACAAACAATACCCTAATTTCCATTTCCCATTTCAGCCCATTTGCATGGGAGCAAAGAGGGAACAAATATGGCTTTCCTAGTCAGGGATAAAATCTGTTGTGCCAGTACTGGGGATCTGAGGGCTTTGTGGTGACTCTGGTGGGGTTTGCTGGCAAGGAGCTGCTCCCTCATGAATGGGCCCTTGGGGCCACATGGATGAATTTGTATTGAAGGCTTACCATCCTTCACTAAGAGCTGCCAGGGGTCCTGAGCTCCAATCTGCAATAGCTTTTGAGGTCCTTAAGACCCCCACAGACCTCAGTGATCTCAATGAGACCCACCAGGGACCCACAGCCCTGCTTGGCCCTGGCAATGCAGTCCTTGATTTGTGTCTGTCTCCTGGCTAGATCTTGGACCCAGGATGTAGTCTAGTTTCCAGCCCTGTTTCTGCCAGTATCTCCTGGAGGTCTGGGCTGGACCCTGGATGGGGCTCATCCCCTCACCTTGTCCAGGGTTCTGCCACCTGTCTGAAGCCCCTGTGGCACAATGAACCATCAGTGAGGGTTTGGATTGTGCTTGACTCTCCCTCAGCTCCCAGTTCTTCTCCCTCATAAAACAGCTCTTCTCTTACAGCTCCCTGCTGTTTATTTTCTTTCAGACAAGCAGAGCAGCGATGTAAATCCCCAAGATGTCCCTCCAGGAGATCTCCATGGATGAGGGTGGTGGGGATGGTGGGCAGTGCTTTGGGGGTGGGTGGACATAAAGCATATATGCACATAGACAAAAGGCAAGAGGTGCACACACTCCTGTTTCTATAGCAGCACTGCTATAGGGATAAACTATTGTGATAAACTATTAAACTTGCTGTCTAGTTTGTAAGCCAAGGCTCAGAGCATTACAGCAGAAGAACAGCACTTGACCCAACACAGACTTCTGGAGCAGTCTCTATTTTCTATGAAATCTGGTGGCTTTACCCCTAGCCCATTTATTTCCCTGAAAAGGGAAAAACTATTATGTGCTAACTTGAATTGATATACACAACTCATCTGTGCATTTTCCTATAACAAAGCCCTGCCTTGTACCAGTGACAAAGCCCTTTGTCTCTGCTGCTCTCAAGCCTCACCCAAACAAGGAACAGTCCATTACCAGATAACTTCCACTTTTCCTCTTAAAAAAAAAAAACCCAAAAAACCCCCAACAAAACCCCACGCATCATGCCACCACCTCCCTTCCCCCAGCTTGAAAACTGAAGGGTAACAAAGTACCATATAGTTCATGACAAATTTTTTTCTCTCCCAGTTGTCTCATATCTAAAGAGAGACAGTAATTACTGTATTGCCTCTCACCTAAGACATGGATAAAAATAGGCTGGTGACACATTGCTGTTTCGTGCTATGACTGCTTGTTTGCAAGGCTGGCTGAGCTACCCAGAGCTTTTTGACATTAACACTCCGAACGTGCAAACAGACCCATCCCTCACCATCCTGAGGTGGCCAACTGGATGTACCAAAGCTCAGGAAAACTCTGTTGCTTTTCCTTCATCCATTCCACTTTTCAGCCTTCAGAGTACCAAGCTTCAGCAAACAGTCCATCCTACATGTATCTCTTTTGTACTACTTTTTCAGCACTGCATCCAAGTGCCTGCATTAAGACCACACACCAAACACCCTACAGGCAAAGGGAAACCTCTTTCTCCTGCTCATGAGGTAATTAGCTTGGTTCAGCTTTTACAACTATGAAGTTTTCAGCACTGGGAAAAGAAATGTAGAGCACAGGCTGGATGTAAAAAATTAGACAAAGTTGCAGAGTGGGAGTGCAAAGAACAGGAATCCCCCTGGATCCTGAAACTGAGACCATGAGCATGGGGTGGACAGACATGCTTTTCAGGCAACAATAGAAAATGAAATCCATGGCCAGTTTCTGTTCCCTTCTTCCTGATTTCAGTGGTATAACAACCCCAAATCCACACCACTACTAAGTCATAATGAACAGTAGGGGGAAACATCATGTGGCAGGAGGCAGAATATGGGGAATGGTATCAGGGAAAACCAGGCTTGAATGAGAAAGAACACCAGTTGGAGAATATCTCACTGCTTTCTGCTCCCCCAGCAGAAACCTGAAAACTCAGTGCTGGCCCAGGACATGGAGAGTTGGAGTTAGGCCAGGACCTGGATGACAGGACAAATCTGGGGAGACAGGATCATTTTTTTCCTGTTTTAGAACACAGACTGCTCACTGAAGGACCTGGGGAAAATGCCAGCACACATAGAATGTTTAACTTGGGATAATAAAGGTAATTTTATGCAAAAGGTGTCTAGGCTGGGAGGGCTGGAGTGGGAGTTTTGAGCAGGAACGTGAGCCTGTTGTATCAGCCTCAAGCAGGGAAAGTTACTGACCACACAATTCAAAGCTCACATTTGAATCCTCTGAGCCTTAATTGCACGCTTGTAAATAAAACATTAATGAAGCAGCTCCTTTAAAGATGGATATATATTTAAATATTAAGAGTAAGACAAGAAAAATACGTTGCCCCACTGCTCTGCTCAGGCTGCAGCTCTCTGGAGAGTTTGCTCTGTGGAGAGCCCTAAGACCACAAATGTTTCTTTTCAGCTGAAATAAACAGGACAAAGGGAAAAATACCAGGAGCTCCATGCAGCTGGGATTACTGTTGATGTCAGGTCTATTTTCCATATGGAACTGACCACCTGCTGCTTTGGAGATGCTATCTCCCACAGAAATGTTTTTAACCTCCACTTCGCAAAAACTTCTGTTTGCCAGAAAAGAAAGAAAAAAAACTCAAACCCAACAAAAGTTGTGCCTGCCTGTGAAAAAGAGGGAGGATAACTGTGTATAACTGTATAACTTATTCAAGCCACTTCCACCTGAAAGACTTCCCTTCCAAGCCAGTTATCAGGCTGCTTCTGTAGTCAGCGGAGAGATTCAGGACCTTCAGGTGATTCATCTCATCCAACGTTACACAAGGAAAATAGCTGGATAAAATCTGCTTTGAAGGTGCTTCCGCTGGCAGTTAATTTCCCAACTGACCTTTAAATAACAGGCACATCTAGTAACAGGCTCTCACCACACTGGGATGAAGATTTCCCACTTGAAACCTCTTCACTTTTCCCAACTGACATAACACATTTTGGTCTGCCACTGAGACAGAGCAGTGAATGGATGAGGGAAACAGTGGCTCTTGCTGGAACCTTTGTGTGACAACCAATTCCCCCCTACATTAGACCCACAGAAGCTTGGCTGCTGCTCTGCAGTCTTTAATACAAAGACAGGGAGAGACGTGAGGGCAATGTATGTGGGTAAATCAGGCATTTGCAGTAACGGCATCTTATAGTCAACTTTATCAATGAATCTTTGGTGCAAAGTGAAAATATCCTGGCACAAAAAAGACCAGTGAGTTGAAGAACAGCACAGCCCCATGTTAACTACGCTGCCTTCCACTTTGCACTGATTTGGGCAGTGTATATAATGTTCAGAGAACAGAATCATATACCCCTAGTTCTTCCAGCACTCAGCAGTCAATATTACTAACAGCACAGTCAAAATCCTTCAAGCCTATCCTCAGGCAAAACTCACCCTCAAATCAATGGGAATTCTGTGAGAATAAAGACTGAATAGGAACCAAAGTCCCAACTCAATTCTCAGTTAAGCTTTGCAGACCAAGCATCAGGACTGGAAATATATTTGATTTTCATCCTCATGAGAGAACAGCTGGGCCCAGTAATCCCAACTCTACCCCCTCTTAATTCCAACATCAACAGGACAGATAACACAAAACAGAGTTTGGCATCTGGCTGCTCAAGGTTAATTCATAAAGTAGCTGCACTGGAAGAGAAAGGAAGCAATCTCTGAGGCTCTTTTTCTGGTATTCCATTACTATCACTTTCCTGCAACTCCTTGAAAAACACTTGGTTTAAAAAAGCTGTTCATATTTCCTCCTGTGCCAGACACCACATTTTGTTTGGCATATACATTTCTGATAGCCTTTCCTCCACAGATGTCTATAAAGTTCACATCAGTCAGTTCTTCAAACGAGGTATATTAACACCAACACAGACAATTTTGTTCCAAGCAGTTTTTCTTTACGTCTATGTTCTGCTGCTCACTTTTGCTTCTGTAAAGATGAGAGTACTGCTACATATGCAGGACAATCAGGACTCCTGTGATGCTTAACACAGGCTGTACAGTGCTGTAAAGGCCCATTTTCACAGTCAGCAGCGAGGCCTGACACGTCAGCAGCTTCTGGCACTAGCAGCTTTCTGACGGAAAGGGGAGATTTCAACTTAATTTCATTTCCCTCTTTTGCTTTTCCTAACTTCCTTCCAGAAATGACAATTCTTGAAAATGCACGTGTAGAAATAAAGAAAGAAAAGAAGGCAACAACCACCATAAAACCTCCTCCCATTCATCATTGTAACATTTCTTAGGTGGTAGAATAGGGTCCAGTGACGTTTGAGGTGAGAAGAAAAAGGCAGAGGGAAAAGAGGCAACACTTTTCAGACTCCTTAAAGCCATCAGAAGAGTTAGAGTTATGAAAAATAGTTTATAATTACCTCTGTTGAGTGAAGCTGAACTGTTTATATCTCCAGTAATAAAGGAAGACTCGGACTGCTTTCGAACTGTGTCATTCCACATCCTACGAATCCGGCTCTGAAGAGGGATTGAAGCACAGCAGGTAATGAATTTTTAGCAGCTGCAGAGAGGTTTCTTTCTGCCTCACTAAAGATAGCTACTGGCATGTCTAGCTCAGGATGAGGCTTGTTTCTAGTCAGCTGTAAGCAAGCGGTTGCTGTTTTGTTGTAACCTGCTTCATGCATGCCAGACCCCGCCAGCATAACTTCATAACACAACTGCCTAGCTCAAAGAAAAAGGGGATAATTGAATTGCTCACATCTGAATTTTAAAAAAAGAGATCATACATGAGAGAAACCCAGGCCCCATGCCAGCCACAGGTTTACCAATACAGCACCAAATAATGGAAAAATAACTCACGCACATAAAGCACATGTGCTTCCCTTACTCAGACAACTTGTTTCTTATTTTTTGTGAAGTGTAACGTAAGACCTGCTTTGTATCTTGGTGTCCCAGAACGTACAGAAGTTTTTTATAGCTATTCTCCATCTTGGGGATTTTGTGGGGGCAAAAAATTCCCCACAAATGAATGACTTGTGTACCCATTCTGAAAAATCTGTGAAGGTTTTGCCATCTGGGGTATAGCTTCTGCTACTGGCAAAAGTGTCCTGAATATGTCGGCCTTCTGTGCTGTTTCTCAAATGTGCTGTGAAGTATCTGCCTCTGTGGCATTTACATCATTGTCTCATTCCTCCCCAACCAGACCTTGCAAAATACAAAAAAGTCAGCCAAAATGCATCTTGTGAGCAGTTCACCATAATCCTTGCATGAAGATGACTGGAAAACCCAGGTGTCCCACGGAAACTCTCCCTCACCTCACATCTGAGACTCTGGTGGATGCATCCCCTGGCTGCAGGAAAGTGGTGCTAGGTGCTCTGAGGGACTGGGAAGCCTTTTTCCCACTGTCACAGACTGTGTTTTTCATAAGTGCCAAAAATCCAGTGCTTTCCGTGGTGGGATCTTAGCCATGACAGATCTACCAAAGCTTAATCATGTGGTTCCAGCTGAAAAGTCCTAGATTACTCATTAACCATGTAATAAGAGCATCTCCTAATCATGCATTAGCCCTCTATAAATGGAAGTACAATGTGACATGAGGCTCGTGCCCTTTTACAGCAACTATTTTTCACCTGGACATTTAATCTATTGTATTTCTCTGATATGATCCATTGTAGATTAATTATTCTGTTTTCTATGTGCTTCCCAGAGAATAAAGGGATCTTAGAAGCTTTCCTCCTCATGGAAGAAACTATTTAAAGTTAAGAGCCAGATGCATTCAACAACTCAGACTGATGTCCATCTACTCTCCATCACCTGTGTGAGGTTTCTCCTGGCTACAGCAGGTTTCACAAACTTCCATCCTTCCAAGGACATGCTTCTGCAGGCACAATAATCTTCATTGGTGCCTCAAAACCTCACCTGCCCCAAGGGGACTGCTGCCAGAATACTCAGTTCACCCTCAAAGGGCTTGTTCTCTAGTGCTGAGTCTGGCAAGAGGGAGGGACCTTTAAAGTCAACTCTTCGGGGAGAGGAGGGTACTAGAGCAGCAGCTAAGTTATCTAACACCAGAGGCTTTCAAATTGGCCACCTCAGTGTTGCTGGATATTGTTGAGTTTTGGACATTATTGATTGCTGTGGGATTTGATGGCCTACTGGAGAGAGGTTCTGTATTCTACTGCTTTTATTTGCTCTGCATAACTACCACACCTATGAAAACGCCAGAGTGGAGTTCTTGGATGACATCTTGGAAACCATTGAAAATAAATAATGATTTGCTCCGAGACATAAATTGCAAATTAGGTTTTCCTGGAAAGTTATAAACTGTTACTCACTGCATGTCTTTTATAATTTAATAGTGGAACTGTCATGTATAATTACTTCCATTACTAATACTGAATAAATTTGTGTTTGCTTTCTATTGATTAAGAAATAAGCTTCTTCATTTTATATGAACTCTTCATCCATAAATCTGCATCTCTACGTAAAAGTTAGCTTCAAAACTGCGAAGTGTGCAAACTACAAAAAACCTGAATTTTCAGGTGACCAAAGGTAACAAATCTAGTAGCTTAGTAAGATAGTCTGAACCCAGTGGCTTCTCCTAAGAGCTCCATAGGCTAAGGCAAATTGTGTGAGGCATGGAACAGACCAAACCACTGAATGTTGGAAAGCAAGCCCTTTCGCTGGGAAGGCTACTGCAAGATACTTGTAGTCTTTCTTTTTTTTAAGCAAGAAAAACACGTGGTTCTTACAGCATCATTCCTGTACATGTTATTAGCGACAACCTTCATCTTGTGACTAAAGGATGTACTGGAAAGTAGCATAGCTGATAAGTGTTCCCACCTCCTGCATCCCATGGAGAGCAGGCACGACACCTCAGGTGATGACCACCCACCTGCCTCTGGATGGCAAGTCTGGACTTTTTATTCCCAACAGAACTACTTAAAAGGTTCTTAGAGAGGCGTGAATTGCCATCACATCTCAAGGGGAAGCCACTGTGTTGAGTTCAGGTCTAGAAGTTAGGGAAATCTCTGCAGGTGCACTGGGGAGAGGCCTAAGGCAGCTCCTTTGGTGCTGAGAGGAGCTTTTCTCCTGGAATAGCTGAGAAGGGTCTTGGCATGGCATTGCGACACAAACAAGAAGTGTGGGTTACCTGTGAGCCTGTGGAATATCTTCCAGGTGTCCTTGACCCCGAGGTTTTTCCTGAGCCGATAGAACTCTCTGTACTTTTCCCACTACAGCAATGTGTGCGCAGGCATTTTCCATACTCTTTACGTACCTAGCCAAGGAAAGAGCAGTGGTGGTTAGCAAGCAGCTCCTCCAGCCCACTGCCTTCTGATTTGCAACACAGCCCCTGGTTTTTCCTCAGTGTTTTGTTAAAACAAAATCTGCTGCAGTGCGGGAGAAAGAAGTCTACCACACCTTGCAGCTGAGCTCATGGCTTAGGATGTCGTAAGAATGCTCACATGCTGCAAAGCTGCTTGTTGACACCAGCAGGTTATAGCATCCTCTGAGGCACAGCAAAGGAGCACGAGAGAAAGTACAGGTACACTATTTATGGCTGAAAATTAATATTGTTGTAGATTTGATATAAACTAGCATATTGCCTCATCAAGGTACTAAAAGTTATTGCTTCTGGCAGGGGACTAAGAAAAAAGAATTCCTAAAGAAACATATGAAAGCTATTGATTTTTTATAAAAAAATGTTTCTTGCAGTCAAATTGAAATCTGAGGAAACTGTAGAACCAGCAGCATTAGAGATTATATTCCCAATGCTCAGGGGTGGCTGGAGCCTTCTTTTCCACAGCACTACACAAGCCAGTCATGTTTTAAATGGGCATTGCAGTCAAGCCCCTGCCACCTCCTTTGCTTCAGGGGAACTATGCTGACTTGTGCCAGGACAGGATATAACCTTTCATCAAGATTCAGGTGGGACTTTTTATGGGCAGCAATACCCAGAAACCAGATGGGACAGGACTGGAGGTGAGCAGACTGTACTGAAGAGCTAAAAGAGGGTCTTGTAACCCATTGACACAAAAAAGCCCCAAAACCCCACACATGTCCAAAACACCAGTTGAAATTCCTTGGAGCACACAGTTAGCTGTGAAATTTTGCCAAACTCTCTATGAGCATTTCACAACTCCGTGAAACAACTGTTTAAATAGCAAATTACAGCTTTTTCATTAGGCTCTTCCTTAAGCGCTTGAGACAAACACATACCACAAGTGCCCAATATGCTCGAGTGCCTAATCAATCCTTTGCTGAGAGAAAATAATTCAATTGCTTTAATTAGCCACCCACTGCTTGCCTCTCTGCAGCGTTTTGCCGATTTTCTAGGCCATGATAGATAGGAAAAGAAGGGATTTTTTTTTTCTCCTCTTAAATAATACCTCCCTCAGCTCTTAGGTCAGAGAGATGCATCCACCCCACAGCAAGGCACCAGCTATATTCTCCTTCCCTCTGAGCAGCCGTAAATCAGGAACAATTCCACAGTCATCAGTGATGGTTTAAGGGTGTAAATTGGCTCAAGGCAGAAAAGAGAATGGTTCTTTCTGCTGAGAACCCCACCAGCCAAGGAGCCTGCAATGCTGTGCAGGGATGCTGGGTTAGGACTGACCCTCTGCAGGGGGCATTGGAGGTGAGAGGATGCACCAGTGAGAATGGTGCAGAAATCCAAACTCCTCACAGAGAGGCAGCTGCAGGTTTAACAAGCAATGGTGATGCTTCCTACACTCTTAGTATCATCTTGCCTGGAAACTGTCTTGCTGAAAGGTTTGGGATCATCAACAGGAAGTTGCATCTAGATAAAGCTTTTAAGCTTCTTAAGGTGGACCAATTTGAGATGCAACGACAAGGACAAAACTCTTAACCCCAAAAGTCTTCCTTTGTTTCAAGAATGACATTTTCACACAGCTCTGCAGATCCTTTCAGAGGCATCACTTGCAGAGCTCACTTACTATGATGAATTTTGATTATGTTTTCATAGGTCAGATCTCCCTTTCCTATATAGGAAAATGTGAGTAACAGAGGAGCAAGCCTGTGGCTCTCAGATGGAGGACAGATCTCAACATGGCCCTAACTTTCACCAATAAGCCATTTCACCAAAAAATACCGGTTACACCGAGAAACTGGGACCAATGTATCCACATAAACTCTTCCCTATGTTTACACTGGTTAAATAAACTGCCCTTTGAAACTAAGATGTACATAGCAAATTATCAGCAGACATACACAGAATTGGAGCGCTCTGTACTACTGAATTTAATTGGAGAACAAAAAGGTTCTTAAAAATACTTATTACTGATTGTCAGAGGCTGTAAATTCGATCTACATAAACACAGAATTTTTATTCTGTTGGGTTTTTTTCCCCCCAGAGTTTACCTAAGTTACTCCACTGTTATCTTGCAAATGTTAATTGGGGCATACCTCAATTTCCACCAAGAAGCACTTGCTGTGCTTGCTTTGAGGAAGATTTCCAAAACACCATATCAAACCCAAGCAATACAAAGGCTAATGAACTGCTGCAGAGCACAGGTCCTTCAGTTCTTCTAAAAGCAGGGGAAGCAGCCCCTATTACATCCCATCAACCCACATATGCTGCCATGCAAAGGGGTAATCTCCTGCAGGGACTGCAAATGAGAATGTAAATCTCTGTTTTGCTGTGAGCACTCAGCCATGTGAGCCCTTTCCGGATGCTCATGGATTCTCTCCCCTCTCACACTGGCAAACAAGGAAGGAGAATCTGGCTGACAGCAGGCAAAGCCCTGTTACAGGTCTGCTGCTGCAGAGCCCTTCAAACTGACAGCTGCCTTTGCCCTTGCCTCTGACACATTTGCTGCCAGGGCCCTGGCTGCTGAAATGCCACTGCCACACATCCTTGTTAGAACCTCACTGCCCAGCACCTTGCCAGTTTCCAGTCTAAATACCACCCTTATTAGGTGTGCAGAGATAAATCTGTGTGATAGCAATTCAAGGCACGCAGAGGATGCTATGCTGTGGTTGTTAGGCAACAAAACACCTCGTTACCACCTCTCTTGCTGCTGGGAACCGTCCGTCTTACCTTTTTCTGGAGGACACAATGGAAAATGAATATAAACATTCCCTGCAGAGAATTGAATATGGTGAAGAGATACGCCATGATGACTGTGCTTTCATTAATATACATGAGTCCAAATGCCCAGGTCAGTCCTAATAGGCAGAGTAGGGCTATTGCACCTATAACCCAGGACCTGTTAGGAGAAACAAACAAAAAAAGAAAGAATGGGATTGGTTTTTCATCTACACAAAAGAAGGCATGTGTCTACAGGCAGGAAGACTTTGCCCCTGGTTTTAGCAGAAAGAAAATAGCATATCAAAATAAATCATAGAGTGCTTTTGTCTTCAAGCTGGATGCAGTTTACAAATCTTCAAGCTTGAGGAAGTATAAGGAAATGGAAATGTTATGAGCATAAAAATTTATCACAACCAAAGCACGTTTGTAACCACAATGTCTCTTTTCTCTTTTAAATATGTAAAAGCAGTGTGCATGTAAATGACATGTAGATGTTATTTCTGCAAATGGAGAAAAAGAAAATAAACCGAATGAAACAACAACTCTGATTGTCACTTTTTTTTAGTGTCCACTGGTTTCACAGGACTGCCAGCTGGATTAGCTTCTCTATTTACACTTAACACCAAGACACATGTATTGCTGCATTTTAGCTAGTCTCCCATATGCCTGTAAGCCAGATAAACAGCTACAGGCAGGTGGCAAGCCCTCCCTGCTTGCCAGATCGACTCCACACAAGGATGTTCTTTGCAATGCTGCTTCACACTTCTTCCACCCTGCGATGAGGGAAGTGTGTACACTCGTGTAGGCACTCACACACTACATTTGCTAATGCAGCAGCTGCTGCCACGCTTCTGCCCAGGGAAAAGGAGGGGCAATCCTTCTTCCCATGGGCTGCAAAACTGAGATTATCACTTGCTCCAGCTCAGGAGGGGAGTGGGAGTAGAGGCACAGCCACTGCTTGGCCCCAAATGTTCCAACAAATACAGGTAGCAGGCTTTCCTCCACTGACTTTCTGCCCAGACAACAGAACTGGGGACATGCGACAACTGCTGCATGTTAGGTTTTTTGGGTGTTTTCAGAAAAGCTGAAAGCTCTGCTGGGATGGCAGGATGAGTATTCCATGTTACACTGCTAAATAACATTTAGTCATCTGCTGAATTACCTTCTCAAAGACTGATCTTCAATACCAGGACAAGAGGTGAAGTGTGGGAAGCAGTACAGGAACTCTGTCCTGCTGCTAGCCATCTCCCTAGTCTTCACACAATGTATTACCTGGAACTTTAAAGGAATTGCTGTTGCACAGGGGAGGGAGTAAACTTCTAGCTGGGAAGCAAGCAGCACCTTGAGTATCTGTTTGCCCTTTACCTGAAGGCTTTGATTTTCTTCTGTCATCCCCTGAGATGATTAGGTGTAACATCGCAAAAATGAATGCATTGATAGCCAATCTTTGTACTCCTTCCTCACTGTTTAACCCTTCTGTTGCCCAAAGCAGACAAGACTGCAGTCAGCCATCACTTCTGCTTTCTTGTCTGCCCCAAATCACCCTGAGGTGCTGCAGGAGGGCTCACAGGGACAAAGACCTGCCTATGTTTCCAAGCCACTTCAGCCTTGTAGAAATGTGGCCTGGTTTTGGGCATGTTTGGACTTTCATCTGCTAAGCAGAGCATGGGGCAAGGGGGAGAAAGCAGCAGCAACTTGGGGGGACAAATCAGTCCTGCAAAGGTCAGACAGACAACCTCTGCCATGGAGATGCCATTGCAGCTGCAGCCTTGAATCCTGCTTCTTTTAACAGGGCTTGTCACAAACAAAAGAAAACACATATTGTATTCATGTTTTCTGTTGTTTTTTTTTTTTTCTTTAGGTATTAGAATGAAAATGCAGCATTAAGTCTTCCACTGAAGTTTATAAAATATGCATTATTTAACCACATGACCAGAAGAGCTCCCTAAGGTAACCACTTATTAAGACAGTTCTTTAAAAATCACCATTATGTATCTAGCAGACCAGAACAGCTCCTCTGAAGCGTTTCCAGTCAATCCCACTAATAAATATTTAGTGTGATGCAAATTGAAAATGCACTCTCACAATCTTTCAGAAAGGTAGCCACTAGTTGAAGTTTACAGCTTTAGTTGTTTGGGATGTTTTTCTCCCCAAGATTCCACCATCAGTGTGAGCATGCTATTGTCCTAATTGCATACCAATTAAAAAAAAGACAAATTATTTTCTTTTTCATCAAAAAAGAAGAACAAATGAAGTGGAAAACCCCCCTTTTTTTCTTCCTCCTTCCTCTTCTTTTCTCATCCCCGCTTAAAGGCTTCCTGCACTTCCAGAGTATTTTTAAAATTATTCCCTGGCTATCAGAAAAGTATTCTGCTCTGAAGCACAGCACATTCTTGAACCTGATTAAAGAGCCTTTGGCTGCAGAGGTGTGCAGGAATATGCAGTCATTTAGTGAAGATATGCTACCTTCAGTGATGGAAAGGAATCTGTGGGTTAGAAGACCCCCAACAGTGCAAACTGCACGCATGACAGTGTTGTGCTTCAGAAAACAAGACCTGGAGATAAAGAGGACGTGGAGATTACTATGAATAGCTCCATCGTGTATCCGCAGAAAACAACAGAACCAAGCGATGAAAGAGAACATGGGAATGGTGCTGAAAGAATGAACACAAAGGACTCTTCACCAGAAGAACAAACTGAAAGTCTACTGCAAAGTTGATTTGCTTCTATTTTGTGCTACTGCACATTACTTTTTTGGTTGCAGGAGAAAGAGCATGGATGCCCTAAGGTATGTAATTTCTAGGCATTTTTGGCTTTCTTCAGAGGTTTGGGGGTTTTATTGTTTTTTTTTTCTTTTTTTTTTGTGCAGCTTGTAGTTTTTATCTTGATCTTTGTACAGACTTGCTGCTGCTTTTTCCATGGTTTTTCTTTCCTGTAGTAGAATTTTATTGCAATAAAGAAACAAAAATATCTGGTTTTGGGTGCATTTGAAAATCAGTGGTTTACAATTAAGGACAATTAGGAGGTACTCCAATGAATAAGGAGACCCCAATGCACCACTGCACACAGAATTTGCTTGCACTACTCCCATTAGCTAGAAAGGGAATCATGGGGAATAGCACCCATGCACCTTTCTGAAAATTTGCTTCTGTACTCATATTACCAAAAAGCACTCCCAGTGACAGAGCACAGTGGACCAGAGGCTGCTATTGGTAAAACAAGTCTGTACCACACAGGATTAACTTGGGAACTTCCACCTTGAATTCAAGTAACATCCAATTAAAGAATATAAAGCAAATAAGGTGACAATTGGTTGGCAATACACATGCAGTATATTTACTCTGCACCTTAGCTGTATGCCTGACCATTTTCCTGCACAGTTTGCTCTTCTGCCTCAAAAGCGAATGACAGAAGCTTTAATGATTTTTCAATATTGATCTGACAGCTGGTTCATGAGACCACACTGATAAATGAAATTTATCAGCCATTCAGGTCATTCTTACTTGATGAAGGGTCTGTTATCCTCATAGCTAAAGAATGCGTAGACATAAAGACAAGAACACCAACATTAGAAATATAATGACATAGGGAATAGAGTTTACTGCTAGCTCCCCTCCCTTCTCCCACCAGCCATCACCAAAACCAAAGGTAGATTGGCATCAGGTGCACCTGGAACCCACCAGCCAGCCTGGCTTGCTGCCCCAGGGAGTTGAAATGTGACTGGGAATGCAGGCTTAATGCACAGAGCAGACATCACTAGCTGTGAGCTGCAGCTGCCCCTCCTGGCTACCATCACACAGCTGTCAATTGACTTTGCAATATCATTTAAATATCATGGCTGACCCTGGAGAAGACAAGGGTTGAAACTCCAGTACAGCCACCACAGAAGGCTTTCATATGTTTGTTCAAGCAGCAAAACTTCACCATGCCTCCATCACTCCCTGCCTGTGGGGCTAGAGCATGGTTCAGGAGTATTTTTGTTGCCATTTACTTTTCCAAAGTGGAACTCCCAAATTGCCACATTATGAGTCAGACTGCAGCATTCTTGAGGTAATGGCATCAGGATCTTCTAAAACCCTGGGCCACAAAGCATGGACCTATGTGCTATCATTTCATGGGGAAGGGCAAAGAAAGGCTTCTGCCAGGCAAGGGTGAAAAGCAGCTCACAGCAGTGATGAGGAAACCAAGCTGGATCGCTCAAAGCGAGCTCTTCTCACTGTGGGGACACAAGATTAGTCACAGTCATTTTCCTAGGGGAGTGTCCCCGACCTTCTGGGACAGGCTGTGTGGCAGGTGATGTGCAACACGTGGGGAGAACAAGTCACCTCTCAGGCCTCCTCTCCCCCCCTGGCACGGAGCTTTGGAACTTGTGATCCCCTTGCAGAAACCCCCATGGGTGTCAGAGATGGAGGATGGCTCAATATATTCATCCCATTAGCCCTGTCAACATAGCCAGGGCCAGTCCATCCTGCTGAGACCTCCTTTGGTCAATACTGGCAACCTGCAGCTCCCCTACAATGCAATTAAATGAAATGAAGATATGAGACAATCTGGAGCTGTCAGCCCAGCAATGTAGGCAGGAACAGGGCCTGGATTTTTATTACTGTGCTCACCAGCACTCAGGTTTTATGGTGAAGACTTTATACTGAAAAGCAACCAGCACAAGATTATAAAAATACAGAATTAGAAATTTTTTATGCTGTTGCTACTATCCAGACCCTCACAAAGTTTTTCAGCAACCCATAATAGTGTTTCTTCAAGGCAGCTGAAGGCTCCATTTCATCTTTGTACAGACAAAATGAGAAATTGGTAAACTCAAATTCCCTCTGAGCTTGAGGCAAACACTTCAAAGCAGTTCAGGAGAAAACCATCAGAAAGATTTGGCAGTCTTTACCCTATTCCCAACATGGATGTGTTTGGGCCCACTGCCCAAAGCAAACAGGTGCCTGAAGAAGTGAGATTTTCAAAGATGCCTAACTCCCAGTTTAATTCTCTACACATAGGGGCTGTAGAACTTAGTCTCTTGTATCCCTCATGAAATACAATCCTTTTCATTTTAACAACTCAAGTGTTGCAAGAAGCTTGATTCTTGTGTTAGCAATAATTTCTGATGAAAATTTCTTCATAATGCTTCCCCCCGCCCCACCCCCCCCCCCCCACCCCTGGTAAAGTCTGTGAAACCCATCAGTGCTGCAGTAATACTGTATCATTATCTGCAATACATAAAAACCATCACTTAGACAAGAGAAAAGCCTCCGAAGAGCCGTAGTTCCCAGAAAAATGGGAGTGCTGACTGGAAAACTGAGATTATATTCACTAGTAGTAAAAGCAAATAATAGTTGAAGCAGAAATTGTTGGAAAATCTAGCCTAGCACAGCTTGAGATGCTGCATCTAAAGTGCTGTCTCCAGATTTGGATAAATTCATCCAATACCTGGCAGTAAGGGATACACACCATTGCATTTAAAGGATGTGACTGCTCCCCCCCAGTCAATGCCAGACTGGTACCCCCAAAGAGGAATTTATCCCTTACAAGAACAGGTATTTAAGATAGGTGAGGTTTCACCATTCCTGGAAGAAATGTATTTGTCTACTGACTGCAGAGGAAACCTGAATGATGGCTTCAGTGAGGGCTTCACTTTCAAATACCTGAAGGTAAAAAGCTGATCTTTAGTGGCTGCATTATTCATTGAACCTGTGAAGTCTTACCTCACCTCCCTTGTGTTTCTCTGCAGCCCAAATGATGGATAGTGGATGGTCTACCAATCTGTATAAATACCTAATTCATTTTCTAATCTTAAAAAAGCCCTGACTTTACCTTGGGGCAAAGACTTCTTAAGGTTAATTACACATCATGTAAAACTCTTTCAAAATCTTATTTAAGTTAGATGTCTTTCAATTTCCCAGAGTACCTTCTCCTTCAATGAGAAAGGATTGTTCCTATTATCTTTGATATTCCTGCGATATTTCCAGACCAATACTTTTTTTTTTAAAGTTGCTAAAATTAGCTACTTATATCCTTGCTTAGATGCTTAAGGAATTTCAAAACCAATTCACCCTAAGCTCAGGAACCCCTTTTGCACTGCCTATTTTTTTAAAACCCCAAGAAATACCTTTTTGTCACAAAGGGACCGAACTGCTGGCATATACACAGACAGCCCAAAACAATTACAGACAATCTGCAACTCATGACTACATGGTGCAAATGACTTCCATGCACATAGATTAGCAATATCCTGAAATGTTAAAGCTTTCACCTTTTTTTCAGCAGGGAAAGTAAGTCAAGAATTTACCTTCACATTCAGATTGGTCCTAAAATGCTGCTGAACAGAGTCTGTTATCAAAAAAGCAGCTATTCAGCTCTCATTTAAAAAGAATAATGGCCAGTCTTCTTATATTTTGAAAAAAACTTTAAAAAAATAATGAAGTGTAGTTTTGAGCCACATTTAGAGTAAATCTAGGCTTTTAATAAAACCCTACATAACTAATCAACTTTATGTATTATCATTTTATACAACCCTTCATGGTTTTAACTTTGCTTAACTTGCATTGATCAATCTTTTGACAATTCCAAGTATTTTCCCATCTCTTTGATGGCAGGAAAAGGCTCAGTAAGCACAAGGACTCAGACCTTGGGCCCCAAAATAACTGGCTAGCAAGGAATAACACCGAAGTGAGTATACAGGACCATTAGTAGCTGTTAAGGGTGATGAAACCCAAATAAAAATAGATGGATGATGTGCCCCCTCAAAAACATTCAGAAATACCCATGGAATTAATTTTAATATGGTGCAAATAAAGCAGAGAGGCAGATGTTTCCTGCAGGCAAGCAGGAGAGAAATGCAAACTCAAGTGTGCTATTGTGTCTCCCCACTGCCTGCTGATATGAAGTAGCAGGGATGTTTTGCTTTCTTTTCCTTTTTTTTTTAAATTTCAAGGATTAGAAAAGATTGATTTATTGAACTGCTGAAAATCTACAGGAAGGAGTTGGAAAGTCCAACACTCCCCTCATAAAGCAAACGGGTTCATCGTTAATTAGTGAAGGAGCATCTTCATGGCGAGAAAAATCAATAGCAAGCAATAAAAGAGTGCTTAAAGGATTTTGCCTTTGCATTTCATGACAAAGTTACCACCTCGGTGGCATGAAGCCAAATGGCTTCCTAATCTCCTTCCTCAGGCTGCTGGTGTTCATCACACAGCCTTCCAGGTCATCATTTACCAGTCTCATCTTCTGGCTTCCACACCATCTTTGACAGTAGGTGGTGAGTCCCCTGAAGATTTCTGTACCCACCTTGGGGGTCAGTGAGCCTGCCACAGCTTCATTTGCAGGAGAAACTCCTGCTTTTACATGCCCTGGAGATCTGTAAAGGTTGGGACTCTACCACCTGGCGTAAGGGCAATTTCATATCTATTGAAAGCCATTTGGGATTTCCACCAGTAGATCTGAAAATATTATTCAGACAAATGAGGCCCAAATCTTCCTTGGCCCTATGTGATGCCCAAGCCTATGATTTGGGTGAGCCAATGGCTGGGTTTTCTACCAAAGGCAAAGCATCAACTCACCCAGGGAAGTCATGTCCTGCTTTCTGAGGTTTGTCCTTAATTACTGCAATTGGAAAGAGCCATTCTGTTAAGTTCATCTCATTTTCTCTAAGTAATTAATTACCCTCAGAATTGCTTACCCTGTTTATTTCCTTCCTCCTAACTTTGCAAAGGCATGGCACAATTATTCAAGCCACACTGATGTGTAACCACATATCTAATTGTTTCCACACTATATGGATTCAGCAAAGCCTTTAGACACATTTGTATTATCCAAATAGCACCAGCAGGGCTTGCTGACAAAGTGCTTAAAATGTATGGCCTTTTAAAACAATAACCATGATTTATGGGTTCAGAAAAAGACTGTAGGTATTTAATATCTTCCAGGACACTCTCTCAAATCAATAACCACTGATTGATTTTTTTTTTTTGAAATTCAGAAAGGACAACACCTGTCACTGGGAAGATTAGTACTTTACAATCACCGTTCAACATTAACACAACCATCACAAAAACATAGGTAAACAAACAAAACCCCAAATGAAAACAATCAGATATTAACCAAACCCTTCTGTGAAAAACTCAAACACCAGCAGATTGCAACAAATGAAATCAGATGCTGCCATCAACACCTCTGGGGGAAAAAGGCACCCAGACAAAAGCGCAGTCCCAGATGTTTTCCCAGCACTGGCAGGGCTCCTGCCTCTGAGGTGCCCACAAATGCTGCCCTTGGGCAAAACATAAATGTGCCATACCTTTTCTTGGTAGGAAGCTTGTAAATAACTCATTTTGTGCCAACTCTGAGTGGTTTTTCTGGGTTTGCTTTAGGCTGCCTGTTCAAGTTTGCTCATGCAGAGATGCAGATGAAGGCTATATAGGAGCAGCCCTGCGTTAACCAAGGGGACTAGGAAGCATGGTGCTTTCTGACACAGGATCCAGGGAGATCTGAGACAACTCTTAGCTTGCTCAGCCTGATGAAGACTGAGGGGAGACCTCAGAGCAGTCCACAGCTTCCTCATGAGGGGAAGAGGAGAGGCAGGCACTGATCTCTTCTCTGTGGTGACAGTGACAGGAGAGAGGGAATGGCCTGAAATTGTGTCAGGGGACATTTAGGTTGGATATTATGAAAAGGTTCTTCACTCAGAGGGTGGTTGGACACTGGACAGGGTTCCTCAAGGAAGTGCTCACAGCACCAGCCTGAGAGAGTTCAAGAAGTGTTTGCACAATGCTCTCAGTCATGTGGTGTGACTCCTGGGATGGCTCTGTGTAGAGCCAGGAGCTGGACCTCAGTGATCCTCAGGATATTCTATAAATCCATGATTCTATGCAGTCAGGCTGTGAAGACACAGTACTCTCTCTAAAGGCTGTTTGTAACACAGATCACAGTCTGAGCTCTGCTACAAGAAAAGTGAGAGAGGCAGCTTCCAATGCCCAGCTCAGTACTCCATCGCTAATATCTGAACTTTGAAGAGGGGGAGGTTTTCCAAGGGAAGGAAAAGCTGTTCTTCATTTTCCAAAGTGCCCAGATCATTTGGTCTTCCTTGCAAAACACTCCTGTTAAGATTTCTGGTGACAGAGAATGCACTGTCTACGTGTCCCAAGCACTGTTAAAACACTTCTCATTCAAATGTATCCTGACCAAAACACTGGCCCAGGAGCTCCTTTTGTTCCCTAGGGTCAGATTATCCTCTCCTGGAACAGGAATCCATGGATGATTCCTTTCCAAAAGCCATCCCTGGAGCTGCCGTGCTCTGAGAGCCTGCTGTCCCCAGAAGTCAGAGGAGTCCAAAAATGCTGCCTATAGCACAGCTGGCTGGGAAGAGAGATTTTTCAATGCTCTATTCCTGAACAGCATACTCAGTTAATCTTTCTATTTTGTTAGTAGGGCTGTATGAAAATCTTTAAAGAGAGCTCACTCTGCACAGGTGAGATGAAGAAATAAAACTGTTGTTTTATTTACGTTATAGGTAATGCCCAGTCAGGACATGGGTGCATGAAACTCCTTCTCCCCGTCTGCTGCTCTAGATAGGAAGCGTTCATGTTGTCAGACCCTCAGCCCTTTCTCCACAAATCTGAGACCTCTGATGACAAAGGATTGGACCTTTTGCATCTAGATGCTGTGCTGAGCAAGCTTCCAAGAGCTGGACCTCCTCATTGTACCATGTCCTCCCTCTGCACTCCCAAGCAACCACAAACTCAGAGGTAATGAAGGATTAAAGTGCTGCCTTTCTGCAAGTCCAGTCCCCTGGGTGAAACCAATGCAGTATTCAGTTCCAGACCCTTTGGCATTACAAACTATTTCCACGTCGTAGCATTTTATGATTAAGCAAAGAAGATTTGGAAACCAATAGAGGATCTTAAATCTCTATAGAAAAAAGTGGAATAATCCTTACTGTCTCCCTACTTTTTTCCTAAAATGGCTAGAACAAAGCACAAATTAATCTTCCATTAGTAATAGCATACCTGCTACAAATTATTGCTCTTCATTGGTAATGTAAGCTCTTCATATCAAAGGAGAAAAAAAAATCTCGCATTTTCAAAAGTCTAACTCATTCCCCACTGCACAAACGCAGGATGTTTACTTTTTCTGCATTTCAATCAGCTGAGTAAATAAAACTAGACTGGTAAACCTCTGTTCCTGCCAGCACAATACCGCTGTGTTGAATCAAGGATTTAATTTAAACATTTCTGCAGATGATTTTTGGAAGTTCTATTTAACCTTTGTTTTCAATTTTCTACCTAACTCAGGATTTTTTTACGACTTAAGCAAACCCACAGGACTGAAACAACAAGCTAATCTAGGGGCTGGGATTAGTCATGTCTCTTTAAATAAAATACATATGTTGAAGCACGAAAATGAGCAGATAATCACTTACACCCATACAACATATGGGTAGAGCAGGCTATGGCAACGGTTTTAAAAGAGGCATATCTTCAAAAGGGGCTTCTCAGTTTTGTGCCTGATGCTCCTCATCCTTCACCTCCCCCAATCTGGGCCAGACTCCCTGAAAGAGCCCAGACTGGGCTTTGCAAGGTTTTATATAGTAATAATCAAGGTTGAGACTTTACATTTGGCTCCTACTTTTGGCTGTTAAGTTGTGCATTCTTAGATTTATTTCTTGCAAGCCTTTGAGCGAGAGACTTCTATGAAAAAAAAAATACAAAATAGAGGAGTACGGTGTGAGTTTTGTTTCCAGTCAGAAACTTGAGAGAACATATTTTTTTTGTTTAGTCATTAAATCAGGGCTGTGTGCCTTTAGCTGTGGACCATTTGAAACTTCCATGTCAGCCAGCAAGCCGAGGAGGGCTCGTTTTGGTCATCTGAGGATTGATTTCTGAAGGCTGCAATGCAGGACATTTCCGCCTCATCCCCATTAATGGGATTTCAGCATGTGTCCTCCTGAATCCAGTCACAATGCCTAAAAACATTATCTCCTGTGTGCTTGAGATAAATACATGCTTTTCTGGGGAATTGCATGTTTTTGATATAGTGCTAATTCTTTCATTGCAGAAGATGGGATGGGAGCAGGTTTCCACAAGAGGAGGAAAACTGCAGCACAACTACAGTGATTAATACCAGGATTAAACTATCTCAAGGCCCCTAATTAATAGCTCCTCTTCAGCAACAAAAGGTGCTCCCAGCTAAGACCCTGGGTCTCCCTGTCTGAAGGAAAGAAAATTAAATTTCCAGGATGACTTTCAGGCGAGTTTCTACTGCACTAAATGAGTTTTTCCAACAAACCCAGGACTACAGCCTGACACGCTCCTCTTTGAAGGGGTCCCCACATGTTGTGTTTTCTAAAGAGTGTCCAGGTGGCCTGTGGCACAAACCAAGCTATACCCTGACTAAAACAATAACACAATAAAATGGGGCAAAAAGGGAAACAAACTGGCAAAGCCCTTTGCCTCTTGCCTTCTTTCTTGTGGGTCTGCAACTGCTCTTGGCAGCTACAGCTGACGTGTTGCTCTTCCAAAGTAAACAAAATAAAATCTTGTTGCCACATACTACAGCACAGAAGAATGTCAGGAAGTCTGGTGTGGCTGGGGAAAACGCTAACAAACTCAACCTCAGCCAGGCAGCACCAGGGAGAGAAGGGATGGATGCCCATGGGAACTTCAAAGGAAAGGTTATGTCTGTAAGAAAGAGAAAATGATGGCTTCTGGTCTCTGCTGGGAGAGACTCTCTCACCTCCAGGCTTTTGGAAATGCCCACTGTAACTTCAGGTGCAGCAGCGGCTCACTCTTGTTGATGAACCCTCTTCATCCACTTGTAGGAATTACCTCTTGTTAGCTAAATCACTGTTCTCCCCTCCCAATTTTCTACCAGTTTTCCATGTCACTAACTAATGCACCCCACACAGTGCACAACTAGAGCTTGCAGCAAAGACAAGAGCTCAGATTTCACTAGATGTGCTGAAAAGCACATCTGGATTACCATCAGTGTAGCTCTTTCTTTATTCCCTTTACCAGAACCCCAATGATTTGAACAAGCAGTATTTAGAAGGCTGCAGAACAAGCACTGCACTGCCACACAATGCAAAGGCACTTGAGGAGGGGCTTCATCTGAAACCCTGTTTTGCACAGAGAATGGTGGTTAAGCATCTGGAAACGTCGATGGTTTGTTGTTCTGCAGCATCTGGCATGGGCTGGATGAAAACCTGGTGCAAGGGCCACAAGCTGCCACAGTACACGCCTGACCACCTGGAAAGGAGCTGATGGATGGAAACAGAAGAACCATGCTGGACTATTCACATATAATGTATTTTCCTTTGTCACATAAGTGTTCCTACAGGAATGTGAATATGAAAAAGATCCAGTGTAGTCTTGTCTGCAACAGTCTGAGACATTTTTTGCACATCTAACATCTTCCCAGCACAATGGAAAGGCATGAAGGAGAGACTTTGAGCTGCTCAGCTCTAGAAATCACTCCACACAGCAGCAACCTCCGGTAAAACAGCCTCACAGCTGCTCTAAAGAATTCCAGCTGGTAAGACATCCTCATGAGGAGCCATCTGCTAGCAGGAATGCATCAATACCGTGCTGATATGCCTACAGTCTCCACCTCACAGGCTACAGGTGCAAGCAGCACAGCAGGCTTTCACCAGCCAAAAAGCTTACGTAGTCCCTGGCTTGAAAGATGTGTCCTCCCTGCAAGCTCCTAAGGGCTGCAGGAATCAATCTTCCAAAATGAGGCCGTCTTGGGTACATCGTTGACTGTAATTAGTTCATGCTCAAGAGCCTTTCTGTGCACTCTTTGCATCCCACTTCTAGCCTCAGGTGGGCCAGGAGTGAGATCTGAGCGATGTGGGCAGAGCTACCAAGGACTAAACAATGCATCCCTCTGCCCATCTCTGCTCACCCGTGTTTGCCAACAAGACACACAGAGATGAAAGAACAGTGGCCACAGTGGACCAGAAAGCACCCAGAAAAAGCCATTGTAAAAGGCTGGGAAGGAAAAACAGAATGCATTTGGGGAGGCATGGGCAGAAGTTACACACACCACCCAAGAGGCAGCTGTTTTGGCATTCTTGTCTGTGTCACTTCATATTAAAGAGATCTTTAAAGGACAGAAGAGGTCTGCACCCTGGATGAAATCTTAAAATTTCTGTGTAAATATATTGAAGGAAGACACCAAACAGAACCTTTTCAAAAGGGCCTAGGTATGCTAGAGCATGCTACTCTTGGTATGCTAGAGCATGCTACTCTTGGGCATAGTACCTTCTATGAAATGGAAGCCAACGTTCTCCTGGCATCAGTGGCAGACAGAGAAACTCTTGCAGCTCTGAACAACATATCCCACATACACAGGCTCACATCTTTTCCTGGCTACATGCCTCAAAAGCAGGACTAGAGCACGAATCTTGCTGTCTAAGTGGGCACAACTCACTGAATCAGCTCAGTGCCAACCTGTGATATAGGGAGGATGCCATCAGCACAGGGGGAAGGACCCACATATATGGTTACCCTGCTTCCCTCTTGAAAGTGCAGGGCTAAGCCAGAGAAGTTAACAAGGATAAAAATAAACCAGCTCTATACTCATCAAATGTCTTGCTGGGTAACCCCTGGGTAACCAGTGCCCCACCGCAGGAATGTCAGAATCTCCCATGCTGGCACAATAATCCAGGGACTGTTCCTGAAGGTTAGGGAAGTTTATTTTTACAACTTTGCACAGTGCCTACAAATCTATCAGCCACACAGCATCTGGTTCAGGCACTGCCCTTTGAATGGCTTTTCTGTTGGTGCAGTAATTAAAGGTATCCCAGGTGACACCTGATCCCTTATCAAGTTCATTAATTTAAGTGGAGTTATTTGGCTCTCTATTTTCTATACTTCATAATGTATTTCCAACCTTTAAAGTGACATAGGCAAGGACCAGATTGCAGGGGTGCTTATTAACAGCCTATTAAAATATTTTATGGCCTTTATTTTTACGTTGCCATAGGGAATCAAGTATTTTGCTGTTGTTAAACAGGCTCAGGATTTATGTTGCGAGAGCTTCACCACAACCTAACACAGAGTAATGCTAGGAAATGAACTGGGAGAACAAACTCCCATTCAGCTCTCCATGTGCTGTAAAGCTGTCACATACAGATGGCAGCAAGGGGCCCTCCAGTGCAGGCCCTTGGTTCTGTTTGTTTCATTCAATATAAACCGATATGACAAGAGGCAAGGCTCTGGGACCTGGGTGCCTTTTTACTAGCCCTCTAGACCCACAGAGGGAAGCCCAGAAAGGATCCTTGTGGTCCCCTGTGAAACAATGTGTTCTGGGGCTTTTTATTCCAGAGCTGCTGTAACACAGCCATATTTTGCAATTGAGTTGGAGCCAATGACTGTGGAGGAAGACATCCCCCACAGAAGGAGGTCTTACTGAAAAATCTTCTTAAACTACTGAAATCTACTGAAAAAACTTACTGAAAAATTTTCTAGAGATTGCAAGCCCCTTGCTGCCCTCGGAAACCTCCCTCCAAGGTGAATTCCCTTCTCTGTTACAAATCTGCACTTCCTCCCAACTCAAGAACATCCCATATTGAGACAACACAAGTCTTGAATTTAGGTGTTCCAAAATTACAATCCAGTCTGTTCTGAAATTCCTGGTTTGATAAACTTCCTAGGGTGAGCCTGGGGTCTTCCTGAGTTTATGTTATGTTGCTCTTATTTTCTCAAGCATAAAAAGTAATTTGTAATGAAGCAATGCATTTGGAAGAGTATCAGCAACATGCTTAAAAGTATTTTAATTGCTTGTGTTTTCAAAATGTTTTAATGAAGTCAAATCAGGAACAGACACTCATCTGCCAAAGAACCTATAAAATATTTTACAATGACATTATAATTGATTCAACTGGTTGTATAAATTCCTGGCATTTTAAACAAAGATACTAGCGATTAGCTCAAGAAGATTATTCAGTAGGCATTTATTATTTCTGCTTTAATTATAAGGGCTTTGTTGTTTTTTTTTCTCCCTGGTTTTTAATTTAAATGTCATACTGCAAGGCTTTCCAAACAGATTTTGTGTGGGTAACCTTAGAGAGACTGTTCTCAGCGAGCAATCCCTTAGCACTAATGCATGACAAGTAGCCATATTAATAAATGTTATTAAATATACCATGCCTTTAATGCCTCATCCAAAACCAAATGACAGACTATATTTCTGGGATCAATCCTGAACATCCAGGAGGGATTGCTCCTCTAATTTCATTTTATAACAGAGAGATGGCAGGAGAAATTGAGGCAGAGCAATCTGCCCACAACCCAGGCAAACAAAGGATCTGTGGGTTTCTGAGCTCATTGGGGTCTCCTGGATTTGGACAGACTCCAGTTCCCTTTCCTCCCAACCCTCGAGGGAGAAGCTGCACCTAAGAAACTAAAACTTCGCCCAAAGGACCATGCCAGGTCGTGGCACACCAATGGCATTGCAAGCCTTGCCTGCTGTGAAAGTTTCCAGGGTGGGGCCCTGATCTGGTTTAAATTAAAGCTGCATCTGCAAGAGCAGCTTAGCAGCAAGAACAACAGCCTTGCTGAGAGCTGCCTCACAATGTGCAATTCAGACATCTTCTGACGAGCTCCCCTTACACCTCTTCTCCCTTTCCTACCATGAAAGAGAGAGGAGAATGCACTTCAAGCCGCGTTGCACCACTCTCTCCTTTCCTGGGTGAGCAGTAAAGCGCTGACTCCCAACAGTTTCCTCCTCCTGAAGCTCATTAGATGGTTTTATTAATTAGCAGGCTCCCAATCTTATCATGCACTGCACCTGAAATCTCGCTTGTATTTCTGAAGAGAGTAATTAAAGCCAGGAGTAGTTGAATAAACAGGCACTGACAAAGACTAATATTCTATCAATATAATGAAGCAGCTTGCTAGACAGTAAGATGCCTGGGCTCAGATGTTAACCCAGCACAAGGGCAAAACATGCTTTGGCTGGCAAGCACATCCACCTGCTGATGTGGGCACCCCCAGGTAAATCCTCAATAACTTTGCTGAAAGCAATCATACTCAGGGGAGCATTTGGGTCATGGAATCTGTCAGGGGCCAAAACAAACAGAAAAGAAGTAAGGCAGCCGCCCTCAGAGCACAGAGAAGTAGTAATAATCAACAGTTTCAACACCTTCCCTGTAGAGACTGCAATAATTAGCAGGTAATTATTGGGCACAATTTCCTTTACATAGACTAGGAGGTTACCTGTTTCAAGGACAGAAAATATAGCTTTGCCTCCTTTATGTAAAATTGAATGGAAAATGCCACCAATGGCAGCCAAATCCCAGTATAGTGCTTCATCATCAGCCACTTGGTATCTTTTAGAAACCACTCTGCATCACCCAAGGTGTTGTCCCTGGTTAGGACTACTGCTGGCAGGGCAGGTTCCCCTGTTTCACACCTCAGAGGAACGAGGGAATAAACAGCAAAAGACAGAAACAGGCAGAGAAAAACCACTTACTTGATATTGTCAAGACATCCAGATTCAGGTTTCAGTATGGCAGTATGATGAAACATTTTATAGAGAGCAATCCCGAGGAAGATGACATTAAGCTGCAAAGGAGGGGGAAGGAAAAAAGAAAAGGATTATGTGACACAGCACATCATCATGGGGAGAAAGTCAGCTCCTTCTCTGTAACAGATGGGTTACTGTAGGAAATTAGCTCCCAGTACAGTTTTATAGGGACTGAATCACAGACAATTTCTAAGGATTTTATAAGGTGATCTGGCCTGTAGATTGCAGGACTGGCGATGCCACAGCCTTACCAAAGGCTGGTTCTAACCTAAACTACAGGGCTTCAAAGGAGCATTATGGAAAATTAAAAATAGTTGTTGTAAGGGCTTTTCAATGTCTGAGAGGTGTACAGTTATGAAAAGTAACTTCCAGCATCTTACTTACCTAGCCCCAGTGTAATGAAGCGGAAAAGCATCTTTTTCTGTGAGTACACCTTTTAAACACAGTGCAATGGGGCAGATGGGCAGGAAAATCACAACTAATGCTTAGCACAATGCAAAGTTGAAAAACAAAAACAAAAAAGAGTTTGATTTGTTTGGTAAAAGATGGGATGGTGTTTCCATGCCTCAGTGGTAACAAGGCTGCCAGCTCCTGGAAAGGAGTTTCCCAAAAGCCCAGTCTAGGATTTGAGACATAATCAAAAAGGGAAGATATCTTTTTATGAATGAATGGCTTAAGGGAAAAAAACCCCAACAGCTGTAGCTGGTGGCATTGACCCCTTCCTGACGTGGAAGGCTGCTGAAATGGCTCCCAAGTTGCAAGAGAAGCAGAAGAAGCAGAGACAATGTCTGCATTGAAGTGAGAGCGCCTGGTTTTCCGTGCTAGCCAAACTGTAGTCTAGTCAAAACAAAGGATGGTTTATTTAAGCCATATTGTAGCGATTAAAGTATAAGAAAATTCCAGCTGTCTCTAATGCTGGGTTCTCTACCTTGTTGCTGTGTTAGCTGATATGCTGGCAATGTGCTAAACATGAAGTCACACAATATTCAACTTTTGCTGGGAAGGAAAAGCCCTCATCAAACTTCTTTTCCAGTTTGGACTTTTTTTCGTACGTCCCCCCTTCCTCCCAGATTTCCCTTTTCTTTTTTTGTGTTATTAATGCAAAACTTCACTCCAGAATTCAAAAAGGGTGTGAGCAGTGAGTGGCATCAAAATAGAGTTTGGCAGTTCTGAATGTCCAGTGGTAGAAACCAAAATCTGCGAGTGCCCATTCTAAAGCTCCCTGGTCCATTTTGATCAAGTATTTTGCAATGCCAAGAGCCTCTCATAATGAGGGTCTAATTGCTTATGCCAGGTGGGGTCAAAGAAGAACATGCCTTCCTCGAATTAATCTGTGTAAATTAAAGATAAAGAGAAAAGGGACAGAAAAAGTTTTATTTCTTGACCTGAGAGATGGAGTAGTTAATTAGGAGTTCTTACCATAATTATCAAGGTCGCCGGTCCTATAAAGCTCCAAATGAAGTAGGTGTCAAGTCGGAGCCAACATCTGTAATGAAACACAGGGGAAAGGAGGCATTCAAGGACTGCACCCAGGACATACATCAAGAGTGAGCGAGTGACAGAGAAGAATGTGAGCTGCAAAACACGCCGGTGGGAGACAGGAAATATTACATTGCTTGTTCATTTAAATGCTGAATTATGTGCCCAATTTCTGACAGCGCTATTGATGGAGTAAGATAATTACCTCTAGAGGAAGCAGGGAGAAAATGGCACAAGGCCTATTTGCTAAGGCTTTCTGCATCTGTCGGAAAAAGTCCTTAAACTGTGAAGTTTTTTTAAGGAAGGGGTCTGATGAACATCCAGAGCTTCTTCCTTTGCTTTATGCTCCTCTTTGCTCTCCAGCTCTGATGCAGTGCAAGCTGTCTGTCAGCTGTCAAGCGAGATGACATTTCTCCAGCAAGCACATCAGAGCAACTTTGGTGCAAACAGGAAGCATGAATTGGATAACAGAAGGCTGAGGTTTAATTAGGTTCAGCAACTTCCCCTTTAAAGTGTTTTATTTCCCTGAACCTCCTGAGTGTTTTGTTTCTACTAATGTTTCCAGGGTTGCATATGGTCTGTGCTATCACAAGAAGTTGATTCATGGCCTAAAACTAAATTATTAATCGCTTAATTTCAACCGCATTTAATACTCCCCACATTTTTTAAGGCCCCTGGGAAATTACATTTCCATTCCTAGTTCATTCCAGGCGACAGGAAGATAAAATGGAAGTGACTCGTTACAAGACAGACGAATGTAAATTCCAAGAAAGTTTCACATGATGTTTAAAATAATAATATCTCCTCGTGTTTGCAATGTTGCAAATCACAGCTCCGCTTATACACAAAGGACTGAGAAAGCATAAAACCACTCTTATATTAAACATCCAATGGAATTTCATAATTAAGCAAGTGACAGGAACTGTATATATGAATTTATCACAGTGGAAGAGATAGCAGTTCTCACAAATGACAGCTCTAGTGTATGTGCTTAATGTTTTTTCCCTTCCAATGGACTTTGCAACAGGCAGAAAGGTCTGTGCCAGCAGCCCCATGGGAGATGATCAGCAGGAGATGCCTGATGAGAGAATAATACATGCCGTGAACCTCTGGGACTGGGAGAAGCCAAGATATGAATAAATTCAAATATGCAGAGAAAACTTCTCACTTCCCTCCCTGACCATATAAATTTCAGGCCTCACCAGTGTTGGAGATGTATTGATATATATATACATATACACTCATACTGCTATTTGTCACAAATTAAAATACCGTCACTTCTGTGACTCTCATTCCTGAACTGCCTCTGCAGCTGCTCATCCGGAATCTTCATGTGATAGCATCAAAATCTTAATGCAAGAGGCAAACAGAGGCTTTCAGAACGATTGCAGGGAAATATTGTTTCCTCCGTGGCTGCTGAAGTTCAAGGTGATTTAGATGCAGCTGGTAATGGAACAACATGAGTGACTCGAAACTACTTGAGTCTGATTCCCTATAGGAAAAGGTTTATGTGATCATGACATCTGTGTATCACCCATAATAACATCTGAAATGTCGCTCAACTGCAACTAGATCTGACAGAGGAATTGAAGTTTCAAGGATAATGAAGTCCCTGTAAAAAGTCCCCCATCCCTGAGCAAGGATGTCCGCATAGCAGCAGCTCACACATTACACGGCATTTCAGACTTTATGCCCACCCCATCCCCCTCAGGAAAAATGAGTAACTAGTGCTTATGCCTCAGCTGCTGTATATAAATCACAGAATATGCAGCCCCATTGCTTTTTCCTACTGATAATGAGTGCTGGTGTGTGGGAGAGGACCCAGGGGGTTGTGGGGTTTTTATTTTTTTTTTAATGAAAATATTTTGAACTTTTTTTTTCTTTTTGCCAGTTTAACATTTAAAACAACCCCCAGCCCCTGCTGCCCAGGAGTTGGGAACACGTATTTTAGTTCCTATCAACTTGGTTTTCCTGCAGCATGAAGAGCGAGCTGGCTCTTGAAAAGCCTGGGGAAGAGGAAACACATAAACCCTCTCTTAACTTCTTGAAGCATGATGACCACCCTACAGTCACATCTGATGCAGCTGGTTTTGACTGCATAAAGACTGGGACATGAGGAAAACCAGGGAAAGCTGAAATACAGAATGAGCAAAAAATTGTGCCAGGCTCAGCAAAGAAGAGAAAAGTTCCTTTTCCAGACAGCACAAAGGATGAAATTTTCCATTCTGCTCCCCTAAAATATCGGTCTCTTCAGTTGCAGAAAACAATTGAATGACAAGAGATGGATGCTGTGGATGAGAAACAGATAAGGAGCCAGGTCCTGCCATCAGGGTAAGTGAGGGCCAGGCATGGAGTAAAAGGAGCCCTAGGAGAGATGGCTTCATCTAAGCTGGAGTACAGCTTGTGAAAAACAGAGGAGGCTTTTTTCCTGCCTCTCTGTACACTTCAAAGAATGTGATGTCATTTTTCATTTGTTTAAATAGCAAACTTGCCTTTCTACGAAACCATGTATGATACCAAGTCTTGGGTGACTTAAAAAAAAAAAAAAGAAAGGTAGGGTTTTTGGTGGTCATCAGGAAGAGATGAAATTTTGAACTTGTTTAAGTAATACCTCATTAAAAATGCAAATTAAGACCAAAACATCAAAACACAGGCATCCCGCCAGTTGCGTTATGGAGCTGTAAATTGCTAATCAGACAAGTACCACACTGAGCTTTTCTTGCCTTAGAAGACAAAAACCCACACGCACAATGAGCTGCATAAATGAGCTCCTCAAAACAAGGAAGCAATCAGGCAACTCACTTCCCAAAGTTGCTAATCTTGGGCTGCTGAGTTACTTGTGACCCTCCACACGCAGCTGCGCTGTGAGCACGGGTTTGCCACGTTATGAGTTTAGGCTTTGCTGCCATTAAGCAAACGAGCTTCTTTGGGGCTCAGTGCAAGGCAAATGGATTATCAGGGAATGTGTGGATGTAGGGAATACTGCTCAAAACCCCATTGCTTCTTCTAGGAGTCACCCCAATGCATTCAGCCCTCGTGACAAGCTCCATGGCACTGCTCTCCTTTACTTTTTAATTTCCTACTTTTCCACAGAGACAACTCACAATATTCACCTAAAGCTTTTCCCAAGTAATAAAGACTACAAAGAGTTTACTCTATTTTCTGCATGAAGAGAAATCAAATACTAAACTATCCCTGGTGTGCCTTAAATATAACCAATAAACAATCATTAGCTGCCATTGGACCATAAAATTTGAAGAGCCCTAAACACATCATGTTGTTCATGGGAGCTCAGCGGTTTGTTTCACGTGGCTGTACAGCCTCCTTGTCAGGGTGCAGTAATGGGATACCTATGCACCAGACATGCCTTTCAAGGGTGCAATATAGGTTCTGCTTAATGGAGTTCAGCATCCACATAGCTCACGCTTCCTCCTCCAAACACTGGCAGCAGCACTGCAAATAAAACAAGTTCAGTGGAGCCACCCAAGACAGACCACATTGTTAGAAGCTATTTTCTGAGCAGCATTTACATGCATGAAATGTCGGCGCCTGGCTGATGGACTCAGAGGCTGTGTACATACACAGGGCTTTCATTTTGCTTTCTGACAGCTGGATTGCTTACTGTGTATATCCTGCTTTATAGCATTCCAGAAGGGGGGAGAAACAGGGGGAGAAACAAAAGAGAGATCCCTGCCATGATGGATTTGATCACCAATGGATGAATATACCTGCAAGTGCATTCTCTAAAATGTATTGAACCCCTCAAAGCATAGCTGCTTTCCTCTGCAATTTGTAAGAGGCTTTGAGACGAAACCCAGGAAAAGTATGGAAATATGGAATAGCTTCTTGCTGCTGGTTTTGGATGGCCTGCTTCTAGCATGAGCCCTCTCAAATGGAGACTGCTGAAGTCATAATTGAGCTTTTACTGAATTTTAGACACAAGTTATTTTCAAACACTAACAACAACTGCAAACACTACTTTCTATACTATTTTCTTTGCATTTTGCAGCACTGCCCACCATGATCCGTGACATCAAATCCATCTAGGAGATTGATGGATTTGGTGAATGCACAGGACAAGGCAAATGATGTAACTTTTAAAAGTTTTTTTTCTGAAGTACAATCCCAGTATCTTCTTTTTTGCAACAAAACTTGAGCTGTTGCCATTTAAGACTCAGTAGCTGAAGACATGGCCTGTAAGAAATGGTCACTTGCAACTTCATGTGAGCATTGCCAGAATCCCTTTGGCAATGTGGGGAAACCACATCATCTGCAGTGGGGCTTCCTGCTTTTCATCTTTACTTTAGAAGTTACAATCAGAATAAGGTGAGATGCAACATTTCTGATTTATCTGGGGGAAAGGACCAAACAGGGTTCAGATAGCCTGAATGGGATGATCTTTTAATGGAATCATTATGCTGCTGCTTAGTCATAAAAGCAAATTAATCTCCTAATAGAAGTGGTTTGAACTGCTCTTAAAAAACAGTAAAAGGAAAAGGATCAATCCCTATCCTTGAAATAATTAAGAGTATCTTTATGGAGCAGCTACTCTAAAATGCCAATATAAATACTAGGACACAGGACATTTCAGAAAATTCCAAGCACGAAGTGATGAGCAAAGCAACACAAGGAGAAACAACTGCCTGTTCCTGGCCATGCAATCTGGGCATGTGTTACAGGAGGGTTGGATTTAGAAAGGAAAATGAAAACAAGAAAACCCTACACTGGGTGTTTAAGCAAATCATTCTGAGATGTATGAATGGTGGCACCAAATGCCAGGCAAAAAACAAATAATACTAACAGCTCCATAAGTCCTGCTTAAACAAATGCAGCAAATAATGGAGGGAGGCAAGTAATATATTCCAGAGGATGTTTTACAAAACCTGGCAAAACCAAGCAACTTCTTGCAATCAAATTATGTATGCCTGGCATATAGTTCACTACAAATTCTAATCAGTTCTACCCTTCTAATAACATTATACTGAAAAATACATCATCATCCATCAACCAGATGGAGCATGATAGTTATACAAAACATATTGTATGTTTTTTATTTTCCTCTATGAGAATGTGATAAAATTGTGCATTCTGGAATTAAAAATTATAAATAAATATTTTAGATTTGCAAATCTCAGTAAATATTTATTTGCAAAATATTATATATACATGTTTAATCATTAAAAATACGACTTCATACTGTGGGGAGGGAGACATATTTTATTGGCACACACACAGGACTGCTGCCTCTTCAATGCCAAGATAGTGAAGTTGTGTTGTTTGCTTCCAGTGAATTTCAGACAAACTTTCTGCCTGTACCTTCCATGCTATGGAAACATCTGGGCACCCAAGGCCTGTTTGCAAAAGCCAAAGGGTGAACAGTATGGAAAGTAGCCACAAAACACTACACTGCAAACTGGACAGGTGAGGACACCACTCCAGCAATGGCAGATGTGCAGGAACTGACTTTCCAGACAGCTGGAATATGTTTGAGGCTCAGTGTGCTCAATGTAGGCCACTGTGAAGAGATGGTCCTCCACAGAAACACCATAGTTAAGAATAAATTTCTCTAAAGGGAGGAGGCAGACTGTTTCCATACCTGATTCCATAGGTGCTTATATAATGCTCAGGAGGGGGTGTAAATAAAAGAGCTTGTTGGGGCAGAAAGCAGGTGGCAACTGATGGAAAGTCTCCTCCAGAAATGGTGATCAGCTGTTGTGTTACTTATTCTTTACCCTCTAGGCCTGTAAAAGCCAGTCAAACTACTTTGGATAAATTGGTAGAGATCCTTGAAAACTTACACCCTCCTACCCTTATCTGTGTGGGCCATTTCCTTTCCTTTCCACAAAGTATGACATTTATACAAATTCAGGTTGCTAGTCTCCTACTCATGGGAGGAACAGAACACAAATATCCATCTGGGATCCAAGCCTACCTGCTGGCATGGTAATGGATCATAAGCAGCTCAATTGCTCCCCAAATCTGCTTTTGCAAGGAATCAGGTTCATATATACCACTAAGGTTTCAGGCAAAAAATCCGAAGTTGAACTTAACAGAAGATAAATGCTGCCAAGGCCTGACCCAACCTATGCTACAAAAGAGCTTCAGAACCACCACTGGCTCACTGCTATGTATGCCTTCATATTGAGCCCTTAACTCAGTTAACATGAGACTGGAAAGGCAGACTGACAAGGCATGAAGAAAAGAAGTCAACAAAACCAGACTTTTAACCACACTGTGGCAAAGATGGCAAAGAGAATCAAAGGCTCGATTGTCCCCTTGTTTTCCATTAGACAGTGTTGCATGATAATCTAAATTGTGCTTTCATACCAGCTTCAGCAATGTTGAAAACACTTAAGAATATTCATAATGATAAATGATATAGCTGTTCTGATTTGCAAAGAGCCTAATGAACTCCACAGTCACCACCTACTTTGCCTGCAGGCTCTGTTAATTTGATAGTACAGTATCAAAAAAAAAAGAAGAAGAAAGCAGTATCTTCATCCAAATAAGAAATACTCTTTGGTAAAGAAGGAGGATCGTGCTGATATAGTACCAAAATGAGACTTGGGACAGTCAGCTCTGCTGATGTTATGGAATGATGTGACAAAATTTTCTTCAACTGACTTCCCTAGAAAATATCTTTACAAATCATTTCATAGCAGAGAATTTGTCCTGTGTCATGATGGATTGCATTGGAGACACAGAGACAAGGCAAGGCACACCTCCTTGCTGAGGTCTGCCTGAACAAACCCTCTGGGCTCCTCACATCCCTTTGATCTCCCCACTCCCACCTCTCCTGAGCAGGTCCAAGCAATGCCAAGGTCACTCACACTTTGTCTGTGCCGTAGCTCCGATAGTCCACCGCTGCCGACACGGCCACGATCAGCGCAGGCATGCCGTACCCCACCAGATAGAAGTACTTCCTCCGGGAGTGCTCGCTCTCAAAAACCTCCACCAGCATGATGTAGAGCTGCACCCCCTCCAGGAACATCCAGGTGAAAGCTGCCAGGAAGAAGAAGTGCAGGAGGGCAGCAAAGACGGCACAGGCAATCTGCGTGAGGATTGAAAAGAGCAAGGGAAGGTGTTTGTACCATGATGAATCAATGCAACAGTCAGGAGTACTCTTACTGGAAGGCTTAATAAAAATGAGGGAGTACTTATCTTCCCTCTCAAAAGGAAGAACTATTTTTCACTTGGGAAACGTGTGAATTGTTTTAAAATAGACACAGCTTTGCAAAGATAAATGACATTAAAAGATGCAAAGGTAGACACATACACAATCTGGGAAATAAACATATGAAGATCTACATGGTATAAATGCATTTTTACAACCTGCTAATTAAACATAAACACACATAATTGACAAGCAACACACATACAGCCCCTGAAATCACAGCAGGCACCAGCATGTGAGTCCCAGTTATCAGCCAGGGGCCCAACCCTGAGAGGACTCGTGCACGGAATGAAGGCAGTGCTGGAATGTCCCTCACTGGTCCAACACTGCAGAGTCACTGAGCCAAGAGCCTGTGCTGCCTCTTACCGGCTGGTCAGTCCGGTTGATGCCGATGAGGAAGAGGAGCTCTGCCACAAAGAGGCTGATGCACAAGTTCTTGTGAATCGTGTTGCGGTCGCTCTGCAGCCCACGGAAGAAGCAGAAGGTGAAGATGCAGATCAGGAGGCAGACCAGTGAAAGCAGGATGCCAACCCATGTGATGAAGTCCAGGAGCAGGTCGTGGACTGCATCACTGTGCTGAAGATAAAATGAAAAAATCTCATCAGTTGTGTGATGTATGACTTCTAATTCATCCCAGACACAGAGTAAGGCTGTCTGTGGCACAAAGTAGCAGTACCAAAAATATTAAACAGGCCTAAACTTGAATCCTGCAGCAAGAAAGCAGCAACTCAAAACACAGACTCACAAGTGTCTTGCAAGCTGCAGGTGCCCTGAACAGATTCAGACCCGAAAACCTTGTAGAAACATCAATACTGTTGATGAAAATACTGAGATGTCAGGGCTAGTCTTGTGTGCAGCTCCATCTTGCACAAACATGGCAAAGGAGTGTCTGGACACACAGTGTAAAGAACCATTGAACAGAGTGATTCAAGTGTAAAAAGGTATTTTATGCTAACAACATCATGTACAACAACTGTAAGTCCATTACAACCATTTGCCAACAGTGAAAAAAGACTCTTTAAATGTTCACAGAGATGTATGAGCTTGGAGGCTTTGGAAAGAAAGAGATTGCTTAAATTTCTTTTTTTCTTTTTTTCTACAGGGGAAGGAGAAAGGAAGTTTGATTTTTCTTTTTCAGACCCTGGAGTTATATTTTAAAACTCCTGGGAAGTCAGATTGATTCTGAGAACAGTACCCAGAAAAAAGGACAGACCTTTTAACATGAATTTGCTTTTAAACTGTAACAGAACAGTGATTTTAAGACAGCCTGGAAAGTGAGTGATTCCCTGTGATGAACTTTTTACGTGGATGTACTTCAAAGCCATGCAAACAAGGCCAGAGCAAAGTTAGGCAACAAAGTTTTGTGAGAGGCAGGATAGGTGAGCTTTGGCTCTGCTGACAAAACACTGCTGCACTGCTCCTGAGCTTACACTGCATGTCCCTCATGGAAAGAACAGGCATGTGATGAGACCCTCCTGATAAAATGATCCCACCACCTTCTTCCTCATTCAGGCTGTAAAACTTGCTTGTCACTCCCCAAGCTTCCACCAGATGTGGTGGAATTATAGATACCATTACTTAGCAAAATGTAAATAAAACATGGTGAGTCATGAGATGACTGCTCTGGTGTAAGTGGTTAGAGTCAATGAGCTGAGGAAAAGACTGGCTGGAAATCTCTGGGGAAATTTCACAAAGACCAGAGCAGCTTGAAAGCCAGCTTTGTGATCCACCAGGTTGTGTTATAAATGGTAATCACATTCCCCACCACTTCTGGCATTTCAATGACTTAGGCATTACGTAGGCTGGCAAATACAATAGTGTCACACTTCAAAAAGCCAGGGCAAAGTAGAAACATTTTTCTCTCCATAGGATAAAAGCTTATGACAGATGGAGGGAAAAGGTGATTAATTTATCCATTTTCTTTGCCTGCTTGCCAATGATAAAGCCACATCAAATGTCATGCCTTTCCCAATATACACTGCTATGTCAGCACCCACAAGAAACATCTCAAACCTTTCAGCTCTTTGTCTTTATCAGCATGAGTGATCGGCATCAAGTGATAATGAAAGATGGGGAGTGACTCTCTGCTCCATCTCTTCCATGCTGGAAGCTTTCTCTCCAGGAAGACTTGGAGGTGGAGAGATGCAGAGCTCCTTTGCCCAAACCCCCTTGCAGCTCTTTCTGAGTATTTCCAATATCTAAGGAACTAGAGGTCACAAGTCCAACAGGGAGACGAGAAATCATTGTGTGCTTTCTGTGGCTCATGACAGAAATGCCTATTCCAGCCAGCTCATCCAGCAGCGCCCAGAAACCTGACAAGATGAAGCACATCATTGCCCTGGCAGCTGCGCATTGCTTTATCTCAGTGTCATTCCAGCTCATCCATCCCTCTTAACTCTGCAGAAAAATGTTAATGCAAACCTTGCACCTTGCAAATCATTCTTTCTTTTGTCTGAGGCTGCTGGGGAATGGCAGGAGAACATCTCCCTGAACAAGCCCTCTCTGATTAGATTGGCCTGCCAGGCTGTGGACCAAGAGCTCTTGGGCTGGGTGACAGGACAAGGCAGCTAATGCAGGTGGATGCAGGGAGAAAGAAACCAGGCAGACCTTGGCCAGATGCACCCACCCTATCCAGATATGGCCCACAGCACAGATTCATCTGTCCCAAGATAAATTTAGCTTAGCCCAGGGAAAATTCTCCAAGGGCTTTTTTCCCCAGGAGAGATGAAACTCACAGGTCTCAGCTCCTGCACCTCTTATGACAATACCACAACTCTGCTGACTGTAAGACACAATGCAGGAATTACAGGTGGTTTTGCTCTTAGAGAGGGATCCTACCATCTAGGTTCATGGGCTTCTTCAGGGAAGGGCTGCTTGCCCAAGAAGCTCACCATGCTTAGCAATAAACGTGCTTCATTGCTGTATTATTATTATTATTATCACTCTTACTACTCTTCTTTTTAATATTAATCGTAAAGATAATACTGATTTTATGTACATAACACTCATCCCTGGAGTGCTGAGAAACAACCATAAAACCAACTTCTCCATAATTACAAACTCCCTCCCCAAACCCAACAAACTCACAAAAGAACAAACAAGAAGGAATAATAACAATAAACTGGGAACAAGAGCAATTTAAAAACACCTCAGGGGAAAAAAATATGAATTTGTAGCTTTTCTAGTAAAGTCCAAGAGAAGAAGTGAGCTGAATTTTAAAGGCTGGGTATGCTCCAGTCTGTTTGAGATGCCCAATTTCAGGTGCTGCTGCAGAGCCAATGGATCAGGGAAGACTGGATAAGCACTGGCATTGTTGCCATGGCAGTGCCAACTGCCCCCTCAGGGCAGGCACATCCAGAGCTTGTACACCAGAAAATACAACAAAAGGCAACTTGCTTTTTGCTGGAGACTGAAACTTGTAATTACTGCACTGTCACACAAAGCAGAATAATATTTGAAAAGGGGCAATAGTGGTAATATCTCCCAATGCCGCGAGCTTTTCCTTGCCATCACTCAGTCACTGTGTGACAAATAAGGGTGATGGTACACAGCTGGTATATGGAGTTCCAGGGTTACATGTGATACAGAGCACACCAAGATTTTGTATGGAGGTCTTAGCCTTCAAGCCTGGTCCTTGAACTGCAGAAAAATGCAAGAAGAGTGGATCTTCTCTTTATTCTACCCAGCATTGTTCAAACACTCCTTGACTGAGGATAAAACAGCTTTGATGTGCATGCTAACCACTGAATCACAGCATGGTGAAGATTGGAAGGGACCACCAGTGGGGTCAGCTGGTCCCATATCCTTGCTCAGGTCCAACTGGACTCTGTGTTGCTGCTGATCATGACCCTCTGGGATCTGCCCTTCCCAGAAGATCCCTAGGGATGCCTTTCCAGCACAATGAAAGCCCGAGGGTCTCTAAAGCATGCATCATTCATCTGAGACCACCAGTGCACTGACAACAGTCAACTCTTGCTTCTCAATGATCTCCCCGAATACCTGAGCAACCAAAAGAGCCTAGGAGAAATACCGGACATCAGTCCAGGAGACAAGTTCCTGACAGCTTCAACCAAACAACTCCTTGCCCAAATGTACCATGGCTCTCCAGACTGGTGCTACATGGCACAGCATGAAAAATACTGAGTTTTGTTACCACTGAGCTACACTCACTTCACAGAATAAGCTGACACACAAATTATTTTCAGCACAGGAGCAACTTATTGACTAATTGAAAAAAATAAAATAATACGTTTCAGTGACAGGGTTTCTGCAGTATGTTTTACATTTATGGTTTAGGTATGAACCTAACCCAAAGCCCGGTGAAAGGAGATGTCTCTGCCTTTGGAATAAAGCCCTGGTTTTGTTCTAGAGGAGCCAAGAGCAGTAGGAGAAGAGTGCTGATGGGGATTTGTGCAGGAGGAGTTACAGGAGCACTGGTAGCAACCACAGCAGGGTGAGCAGGCAGCCCAGATATTATCCAGGCTGGGAAAATCAATGAGCAACTCTGGCAGTGCCTGTACACCAGAGCTGAGCTAATAAAAACAAATCCCAGGGAATGTCAGCTTATGACAGAATGGCTCTCCCTGAGATGAACAGCCATTTCCTCCCTTATTAAAAACATCAGCAGAAGAAAGCAGCAGCCAAACCAAGCTGCCAGCAGCAAAGGACACATTCCTTTGCCTAATCTGTCCCTCCAGGAATGGAAGAAGTAATATCTATGGGGGTGGAGGAATAAGCAAGCAGTAAATAAAAACACAATGTCATCAACTAGCTCAGATATGACCGCTCGGTGCCTGGTGGGAGCTGGCAGAGTGCTGGGCTGGGCAGAGACCCAAGTGGGACAGGTTTGAACTTCTGTGCATTGCTGATGCTGCTTTTTGGATTTGCAGCTATTTGGAGCTGTGAGGGGTCTCTCTCCCCTTTTCCCCAACCTCTGGTGGTGAGAAAGGATTTACTGCTATGACCTGGCTGTAATGCTTTGTGGCTATGTGCAAAGGGCTACTGAAGAGGCAGATGGTTTTGTAGATGTGTCAAAAGCATCAGATAGGGTACACGGACTGGGGAAATCCCAAGAACTCCTGCAGTGCATCCAAGCTGGCTAAGGGCAGCACCTGCTGTGGCTATAAAGGCATGAAAGGCTTTGAGAGAGCTTTTCCCACCTTGTGATTAAGAGGAGTATCTGCTGGGGGTATCCCTTTGCTTTAGCACCCATCCTCTCCATCTTCCCCAAGGATGCACCAAGGGAGGTAGGCAGCTGTGTTCCACAGACAGCACAGTACCCATGGATCTGGCACACATCCTGTCTGCTCTCTGCAAAGACAATGCTGCCCTGGGCACCATCAGGTCCTAACCCAGGAACAATGAGAGCAAAATTCCCACCTGAAGCCCCTGTGCAACTTTACTGTCTTCTGATTTTGGCCATTCACAATCATTCATGCTCAGATCCCTGAGCATTCCTACAAGGTGCTTTAGTCTGCCTTAGTCCACAAAGCTGCCTTCATACTCTGCACAGGCAACACAGAGCATCTTACTCCTCTTCTGCCTTCCTCTGCAAGATGAAGGCCTCCTAGCAGAACTTTCTCCCACAAACTTCTCTCCAAAATGCAAACCCTTCCAGTGTCTGCCAGAAGCAGCATCCAGTACAAGCCACAGAAACCCCCACGGCCAGGGAAAATGCTGTATGGGGGCAAGTGTGCACAAGGAAATGGGTACAGACCTCACCTCACCATGTGTTACAGACACTACAGCACGTGGCAAAAGCCCACTATTTCCACTGTACTCACCAACCCCACTGCAACTGAGAGGCAGCTGAGGTGAGATTCAGGCATGGAGAGGAGGTGAGGCTTAGGAATGATAATTGCATCCATCATCCTGCTCTCCCATGCTGGCTAGATTTAGCCAGCTGATTACTCACATGGCATCTCCAGCCCAAGAAATGATCTGAAGTGGTTGTGCCAAATTCTGTGCAGACATCCATCCAGCCAAGCTGCCAGAAATGTGAGTTTCTGGAAAAAGCCTGGTCACAGCATCATCAGCTTCTGCTGTCACAGTGATGGTCTTACCCAGCCTGGTGCTGAGAGACAGCTGGGACATGGCTGCATCCCACCAGGGCCACTGCCTTTGCTTTGGTCCTCACATTCACCCTGCTCCCAGCCAGAAAGGAGTAACTCCAGCTTTCACCTGCACTGCTTTAGGCAATGGACTGCTACATTCCACTTAGATTTCATGCATTTTTATTCCTTTCTCTCTTTAGCTTGCCTTATGCTTCCACTCCTCAAATAATTAGCACAGTGTAACATGTTTGTGGTAAGGATTAATACCTGAAATCTTCCTATTAATTGCAACAGTCAAAACACCTTTCTTCTTTTCTCCCTTTTTTGTTGTATTTAAAAAAGAAGGGTAAGATCTGGCATTCACTACATACTGATAAGCAACATTTATCTACCCTGGGGGTACCTTTGCTTATTCTGGTTTGGGTGGTTTTTTTAATTGCATTTTCCCACCAGCTCTGAACTTGTTTTCTGGCTGCTTAATTTTCCCATGATATATTTGAGATGCATCTGCTATAATTAGTATGATGCAATGCAAAAGCTTATATGAAAAACAACCTGTAAATTTTGAATAATTCTACAGCAATTACATAGGTAGGACAGCTTATTTAACTGTGGGTTTTGTTCAACAGCATGGGAGTCACTACATTTTTATAGAACTTAAGGGTCATAACAAATATCCTACTTATTCAAACAATAGATAGGTATTTAAAATAGATCTCATCTATCCCAAACATATCTCATAATTTAACAAAGTATCTATGAGACTGTAACAACTTTACCATAACACAGGTCAAATGAACTTCCTAGATGGTGAATTGTTTCCAAGTTTAAAAATCTCTCTCAAAAGGGAGGTTCTTATTTTTCCTGATAAATTGTGCAGCAGGGCAGTGTCCTTAAGGCCATCCAGGAGGATTCCTCAGTGAGATCCTGCTCACCACTCATTATCCTCTCTCCACGCTGGCTGGGGCTCTGACAGTGGCTGGAGTGGGATCTACAGGTGAGGGTTCACTGCTCCTCCCAGCAGCTACGCATCCTGCTTGTGTGCACAGCCACTCTTGGTCCTGGGCACTGATATTTTACCCCGGTGGGTGAATAAGAAACTCTGGGCCCAACCAATTTTAACAGGCAGAACTCATCTTCAGATTAAATTCTTCTTTAATCAGGTACTGTCCAAGTAAGAATTGATCCCAGCAACATCTACTCTTCAAGCACACCAATAAATCCCTGATGTCATGGTCAGCTGCTGTCACTTTCTGCCCCTTTGGACAAAGACATATTGCTTTTTCATGCTGGAGAGCCAGATGGCCATCAATCACCTCCTCAGCAGCGCTACCTTCCAGCTCCACCTTGCCACACACACTCTGCTAATAATTAAACCACAGCCCGGAACTCGCAGAGCAGCCTCCGAGGTCCCCTCTGGAGAACACGCTCTTTTGCCATGTTACCAGGCAGGGAGATGATTCATGAGCAGATGTGACACTTGTCAAACTGGTGCTGGTTTTTGATTAAGGAGCAGGACTATGATGACTGCTCCCCATGATGCCCAGTTTTCAGTCTTATTAGGTAGGGTGCTGTGGATACTCATTGCACCAAAGGATGCTCCCTACGGATCCAAAAATTCAAACAACTGAAGTCAGTAGACTACAAATCTCAATCACAGGAAAAAAGTGTTTCTGTTACAAAACTCTCAGAATATTATTAATTATTGTGTGTACAACAGTCCTCTAGATCATTCCACCTCCAAGAAGACTTGCAGGTCATTGAACGACCAAGGAATGCCGTTCTGAGCAAGCCACAAGATAAGAAAATTACTCAAAAGCATATCTATGACCAGTAAACATGAGACAATGAACAGCTCCCATTTGTTTTTAAACCTCCACTTTTCCAAAGCAGCAGGTATTGTGCTGCCAAGACTTTAAAATCAACTCATTACAACAGCATAAGGAATGTCATATAAGCTACCTTCAGATATGCCAAGAGCCACATGGTCAGCTCCACTAACAAGCGAGACAGTGCCACCAGGAAGAGCAAGGTGACAAGCAGCTGGAGGGACGAGTTGCAAATGTTTGCATATTTACATCTGAAATATGTGTCTGTGTTATGTGGGAGGAAGCCTTGCCCTGCCTTTGCCCTCAGGCCAGGATGATCACTGAAGTGGACATGCCAGGAAGCTGTCCGGTTGTATCAGAGTCAACAAAGTGGAGCCAACTTGGCTCTCACAGCAATGGTACTTTGGCTGCAGCCAAATGATAAAACATGACCTGAAAGTCTTGAGAGCACTTGTTAACACCCAGAAACAGCCACTAGCTAAGGGAACACTGGCTTGGCACTCGAAGCTTCCAGCTGCAGCTCTTTCCAACCTGTTGGATGAACATGGCCGAGGAAGGGTCTTACATACTTTTTCTGCAAGATGAGATAACAGCAGCTCAGCTCTGCTTGTCTCATGAGGTTTGGATGGAAAGTGCAGACGAGGCTGACCAATTTGCAGTTTGAGAAGAGGCTTGTTCAGCATGGGCTGTATCTGCACCCTGCAGTAGGGATCACTCCCATTCACACCAGTGGAGTGGATCACTATCTGCATTTCCCAGGTGCAACCTCTGACTTCAGTGACTCAGGCATATCTGTTAATTCCAGGTGGGTGATAATGAGCAAAACACACATTTCTTATGAAAATTCGAGCAGTTGTAGGAAACTGGCAAAACCAGACCTGGACTGCAGAATGCCATTAACCTGTAAGTATGTGCTCTGAATAGGCCATTTCTTCAGGCAACTCCCAGGACAATGCCACAGCCATTTAGTGGCATGTTTCCTGGACTAGGACTGAATCCTGCAGAATAAAGGGGATACTTCAACCTGCAGCAGTAACAGATATATCCTGCCTCTCTCAGATGGAACCAGCTGTTGTGGGAAATGTGTTCCTAGGCTCCCTTTCTTTTTTTTTTTTTTTTTGCAGAGCTTTTGCCATGCGTGATGCTTATTAAATGTATATTTCATTGCAGCTTTTCATAATCCTCTTCAGATTATTAAGTGGAACAAAAATAAACAAAGCAGTGACATTGGAAGACTACTTGAGGAAAAAGTAGTTTTAAAACCATAATAGTTTTTGTGGTTATGCAGTCATGGAAGTGATTCTGAAAAGTTCTGCCTGCATGGAAGATGCCAAATCCATATCCAGCTCAGAGCAGTGGATTTTGCTGCAGTGCCAGGCACATGGAGAACACCACAATGAAGAAAATGACTAGGCCAAAATCATTTGGATAGCAGGGCTTTCTCTTCTTTCTCCAGCAGTTTAGACTGGCCTCAACCAAAGACAGGCAAGACAGCTCAGGAAATGGAGGACCATCTCAACAATTCTCCCGCTCTTGAATAAAATCCCAGATGTGTAATTCATTCCCAAAATCACTGCTACCATGAGGAACATCTACTTTCACCACAGAGCAGAAGGAAGACTTACACCAGATGGTTTCTACTTTTAGAGTTGCTGTCACGCAGCAACATCCCTGCTCAGCCCCATTAGCAGTAACAAAATGGAGTCACACATTGACTAGCTTTCCTGCCCAGTGCACTGGCAGCCTGGGAATCTGCAATGCCTACCTTAACTTCCACATGTGCCATCAGGACTGCAAAGTTGGTGAGGTGGTTGCAGGAGCATGTGGTGTGTGTCTTGTTAGTCGTCAGGAGGCGACAGCCCTGGGTGGACCAATACCCTGTCATTGTACGCTTTGTGTAGCTCCAGAACGAGCAGTTTGGATTAAAATTTTCTTCTGACTGCTGCAGGGAAGAAATTAATAAATGCAGTAACAATGATAGGCTCTCAGAGATTTCCAAATGCACTATTGAGGCTCTTTGTAACTCTCACCCTTTAATTTTAGATAAATAATCAGCAGTGGTTTATACGTCAAGTACTACTTTCCAATACCAGACAAAGTTAGATTGTTGCTGCACTCTTTGCTAATGCAAACTTAGTTCTTTGTTCTTGATTAATTTCAGACATTGACTAAATCCAGCTCTTTAAAACCAGACTGCTTCATTTGCATTGCAGAGCAGAGAAATTAATTGCTTTAAGCAATCAACTTTTGCAATGACTGAGCTTGGCTAACAGGAGGACTAGCTGTCTTCTTTCACTGTAATTCCACTTTCCTGTAACATCCCCTGCCACCATGATAAAATAATATTATGGTCCATTCTAATTTATTGGTAGTTTTTAATTACAGAATGATGCGTGTCAGCAACCGAGCAATGGGCAGCAGCTCAAAGGAGACTCTTTACTTCTATTAATGCAATGTAAAAGAGACCTTCTCCATAAATAACACAAAGTGCAAAGGAACAAAAGTATAATTCAAAATCTAATCAAGGACTGCTGGGGGCCTCACAGCAGCCAACTTTTGCATCACTTCATTTCAGAAACAAAACAAAAAAAAAAAGGTAAGTGCTTTTTGAACTCACACACCTTGATGTGCTTGACAGTAAACACCACAGGATCAGCCAGGTAAACCTTATTGCTGAACTCTTTATTTATTGCTGCCGTGATGACAGGGGAGTTGACAATGACAGAATGATTGGTCGACATTGCTTCTGTTCCCAACTTCATGCTGGCATTCTCTGTGGACAGGTAGGTGCCCAGGTTGTTGTACAGCACAAAAGCCACCCTGATCTCACCTAGAAGAGAGGGAAGAGGTTAGATAGCCAGGTGAGATCATCGGGGTGTCTTTTTTTTTTATTTTTTATTACGAATCTCTTCTCTAAGCCAACTTCAAAACTTCTCTGAAAAAATGTGAAAGGACCAAGATGAGGCATATGAAAACCCACCTCCTGCCAATCCCAGAGAGCACCAAGAGGTGCAAAAAGCAGTCCATGGATAAGAGAGGCAGAGCTCCTTCTTCCGAAATAAACTTTAATAAGCAAACAGATGAGCAGAAGATAGACAGGAAAGGTGGGCTTATTTTTGGCAGCAGTAGGTGTAACTGGCTCCAGAAAAAAAGGGGCCAGGTGGCCCATTTCCCACCTGACATCACTTTATTCTCCAACATATACTTGGGAAACATGTTTCGAGCTGGCCTGTTGCACAGATGCAGTTTAAAACCATAATTTACTCTGTTAATAAATTAAGACCATCTCAGAAAAGTGTAGGGATGAATCTGGGAGAAGAAATCAAAAGCTTTCCAACACAACTCCAATCTCACATGACAGGTAAAACAAAATTGCAGAAATTTTATTTAAAAATACATTTCTTTTCTTAATTTGCCGATCAGACAACCAGAAAAACACCATTAGGGAGCCTGCAGAAAACCAAGTCTACCAGCCAGCTGTTTTTAACTGAAACCATCCAGTTTGCCTTCTGTTTTGCACATTATTTCACAGCCTATAAATAAGAATGGGATGTGATTAGTTTGCCTTCATATGTATTAGCTGTGGAGAGGTATGTTTTTGTTTCTATAGGGATCACCATGGCATCTGAGGAAGGTGAAGCACTGATGACTCCAAAGGTCCTTCCCAACCTAAATCCTTTTATGATAATTTTATTTGTAGCTCTTTGGTGACCTCCAGGCATGTGTCAAGCTGGTGCAAATTGATGGTGCTCTTCTGCTTTGAACACAACTTTAGTGATACTGTGTTTAGAAATACAGAACTTGCCCTTCATTGCTGCCAGCAGACTTTCTCTATCCCTACAAATCTCCAAAGCTTGACAGTGGAGCAAAAGTCCTGCCTTGCTGGAGTTTTGCTACACATCTTGAGTTTTAAACTGTCTCTAAAAGAAATGCTTCTCTTCAAATCCTGTGTGCAAAGGTACCAAGTGCTGTCAAGCAAGCCAAAGGCAAAATTTGCTCTCTGAACCACCAGACCAACGTTTCCTCTTCAATAGTTGTCTATAATTTTTGTAAGTTTTAACACACGTGGTCTGGCTGTAACACTGCCCTATCACTCCATGCTCTTTACTCAGAGGAGGGTGAGGCACTGGCACAGGCTGCCCAGAGAAGCTGGGGACACCCCATCCCTGGAAGTGTTTGAGGACAGTTTGGATGGGGCTTTGAATAACCTGATGGACAGGGAGGTGTCCCTGCCCAAGGCAAGGGGGGAGGAACTGGATGAACTTAAAGGTCCCTTACAACCCAAACCATTTTGTGATTCTGTCTTTTCCCTGCAGTGACCTAAGCCCACATGTGAGTGTTGTCCCCTGTACAACAGATTAAATTTTAAAGAAACTCAGAAATAGGAGCATTTTGAGCCCACCAATAGAAGCCTGTGAGTTTTAAGTTGGTCTACAGTGAGGCTGTACAGTTCAACAAATGTGTCTGCTCAAACTCCTGATCTGCAAATAAAGGCTTGGCAGGAAGAAGACCATTCACATATACCATCATCTAAAATTTATACTGTATCAGGAGGTTCATAAGATACAGAAGGGCACTAAAGATTTAGACCCATAACAGGTAATCAATCTTTTCTGCCATGCTGGCTCATTATTAATATTTGCTAGTATTGTTTCTTCACGCTACTTTTTCAGATATTTGTAAGGTGTCCTGCTGTGAAGCAGTTTCCTCAAACAAGCCTCTTATCCCATCTGAAGCCTCCTACTGCAGACAACAGCAGTTAAAAGCACTTCTCTGGATTCAGCACTGTGCCCCATAATTTAAGGATCTGATACATTTTTACCATCACAAAATACTTCTGAAGGCTGTGAATCACTTAGCAATATAATACATTCCCAGTCAGCCAATGTAGCTTGCAGTCAAGGGCATGAGCAAATGACGCTACCCGTTAATTTAAATATTAACATAGAAATTAATACTTTACTTATAGTTAAACACACAACAATGCCTAAGGCATGACTGTCTCATGAGGCTGGCGTGGCCTGGGGTGCCAGACCTACCATTTCGACCATTTTGCTTCAAGGTATTTGCTGACAGCTGAATGGCGCTCCCGTGGCCCATGTTCTGGGGAAACTTCAGATCTTCCAGATTCCCATCTGTGCTTAGTCTCGCAACTTCCAGCTCTGTTTGCAAGAGAGACAGACACTAAGAAAAAAATCTCTACTGAAATAATCTTCAATACGGTATTTCAAAGCTACAAAATGGTGTTCCAGACCAGTTGAGAGCAGAGGAATCAACTTACAATGCTGCATGCTAGAATGTGCTTGGGCTCCTATTTCTTTTTAAATCTTTGCCCTGAAGAAATTTTAAATTTAATTAAAAAAAAAAAAAGCACAAATAAATTCTACTCTCTGTGGAAGACAAAAGACAACCGGTTCTTGTAAACAAGAACCTCAGGATATTAAGGACAACAGTTAAAATGAAAATCTGAAAATACTAGTTCTTTGCCACTGGCAACTGGTACTTTCTGTAAATGTTACCAGTGCTCAGGATCGGTATTCATAGAAATAGAAAGAAGAGTTGTTCTCATTTTACATATGCACAGTGGGAGTGCCAGTGCTTTCCATCATGCTTGTTTTTTAATTAAAATCAACAATCAGCTGAATAAAGACACAAATTTGTATGAAATGAAACACAATTGCCTTACGATGAACAATCCCCCTGTGAAGCAGTGCTCTCATTGCTCTAGCACAGATTATACCCTCAAAGCCAGAAGCAATAAAGGCAGGTCAGGTGCTTATTTTCCATGGGATTTCAAGGGTAGAGAGCTGCCTTTTTCCTTAGGCTGTTTCAGAAAGACTTTGAAGTCCTTCAGACAAAAGCCCAAGACATATCTAACAAATCACTCTCCAATTAATCTAGGGACCACCAAGACCAAAGCCAGGCTCCACAGCCTCCACTCTTCCACTGGCTGCTCCCGGCATTGACAGGATTTGCCCCTTACGGATGTTGTCAGTGTTCTCCCGGACGATGTCTGTCTTCAGCAGGTTGTCAGCCAGCACAAAGGCACTGTCCTCCACCGTGTCCAGCAGCTTGGTGGCTGCGCGCTGCTGCTCGCTGGCGTTCAGGTCCCTCCATGCGTTCAGAGCCTGAGGCTGCAGGAGGTTGTTCACCGTCTCCACCATGGCCTGCAAGGCAGAGGGGTGGAGTGAGAAAAGGCTCCAGCAAACCTAAAGCACCAGAGACCTCTGACATATGCTTAGTCCCATCCTCCACACACAGCAGTTTACAGGGGCATGACAGCATCTCCTTCCCCTGCCCATTTGGGGCACAATGGAGCAGGACAATTTTTGTCCCATCAGATGGGAAAGGGAGGAAATACTGATTTTATTATAAATGCAGGCTGGGAAGAGTGCTTTTCTGCTTCTATAATGGTCAGCTCTGGGCTTGGAAAAAGAAGGAATTAGGTGGGGAAGGAGAGGCAGGAGGAAGATGAGGATTAAGGAAACATGCAGGAAAATATACTTCAAAACCCATCGTGAAGCAGGTGCTGCTCCCTGCAGCACCAGAACTCAGGAGCAGGGCTGGGGCACCAAGGAAGGTGTTTATTATTTGCAAAGGCTATGCTCCCTAAGACATTTCCCACCACATAACCTGTGGCAGGCAGCCATGAAGACACAGAGATAGCTGAGTTACACCACTTCATCCAGAGCAGCAGCAGGTGCCCTTAGAGATTTAGATAAGACATTTCAGATCACTGCATTCAGGAAGGAGCCAACCGTGTGGAAACAGCTTCAGTCCCTCCTACGGTGCACCTTCTGCCCTGGGCTGCCATGCACAAAGAGCTCTCCCATGGATAACTTCCCACAGGTTAATCTGGATGCACACCAGGATCACACGAAACTGTACTGGTCTCATGATTGCAAAATTACTGCAGTAGAATTTACCCAGACTGAAGGCTTTTCTCAACCCAAACCCTCCGCTTCATTGCTAACCAGAGCTGACTCAACCACTTTTCAGCTAACATTTTTTGAGACCAACTGTACTAGTTGATAGAAGTGATTGTGCAGAGGAAAAGGATAAAAAAAAACTACTTTTATCATGCTTTCTTCAGCTGGTTAGGGTCTAGTCACCAGGCAGGCCTACCCCACAGAGAAACACCTCCACTGCCAGCTAATGCTGACTGCAGAAACCAATCTCCCCTTCAAGATGAAATTGCCACTCGTAAAAATTTTCTGTATGCTGAGCACGTAGGCATCAAACCCACACCTCTGTTCTGCAAGCTGATGACAGTCCCATGGGACTTCAACATTTTCCAAGCCTGAAGTGTGCCCATGGGCTCACTTGCACGGAAATACTTCAGTATTTACTCCTGACACCATCGTTGCTAAACCCATGGGTGGAAAGAAGCTAAGGCATAGCTCATTCTCCAGCAGAGCCCTCAGGAGGAGTGTTACAATGGCAACACGTGGCACAGAGAGCAAAGAGCATCCTGACTCACTCAGCAGTCATAGTCAGGTGCAAATGAGCAATGGGAGGATAGAATCACGTCGAATCAGAATTTATTGCTAAATCCAGGTGACCTTAACAAACATTTCAATTACAGCAAGGTTCAAGGAGAAGCAAAGACAACTAGAAATGCCACTGCTGGTACTTTTAATCCCAGCAAAGATACCTTCCTTGAGTTTGGAAGGTTTCTCACACCATCATGTTTCCTGCTGGGAGACTGCACCATAACTGAGCCCCTCTGACAGCACAAAGCTCCTTCTTTCCCAGTTACACTTACTCATGGTCAATTAACTCATTTGTTCTCATGCCAAACCTCTCCTGTACCATAAACAGGTCTTCCCTTCCCTTGGCATCTAATGCCCTGGGTCCCTTGATTAATAGGTAACTTTTCTCCTGAGCCTCAAAGACTGGCTTCCCTTACATGGAGTAACCCATGCTTCAACCACAGAAATGGCTGAAAACTTGTCCTCTAGTGCTACTGCAATAATCTTTTTGCTGTCAAGCCTTTACAATGCAGGACTAGGATCCCTCACTCGTTTGGTCTTAAGTGGAACTTGATAATCACAAATCAATTTTTTAGCTGATTACTAAACTGATTTTCTTAAAAAGTCTAAAAATTATCTTAACACATTTTCTATGCACATACAACAAGCTGGTTGAAATTAGAAGTCAAGAAGGAGCTCTAAAAATCCATAGCATTTAAATCTGGCTTTTTTCCCTGTGTTTTAAAATCTGGAAGTCTGATCTCTGTAGCTCTTAATAAAATTCTGTAGTATACTTCAGTAGCATATCTCTTCCCAGGCAAAAAATAGGTGGTATTCTTTCCCAGTGACCAAAAATCTTGATTTTGTGATGCAGCTTCTACACAACATGGTGTTTTCGTGTGAAGACCTTTTATGCATGGAAAGCAGAAAATGAGGATTTTTCTCTCCTTTCAATGTTATCACAGAATTTGCCTTAGTTCCATTTAGCTCAGCTTCTACTGGTGTCTTAAATTCTCTGCTAAAACAACATCTGGCGTACTTTTATCAATATCTGAATGGTGGAAAACCAATGGTCTTTGCAGCAGATCCAGCTCCTAGCTCTGGATGGAAAGGTAATGTCTGTTTATTAAAATATGAAACAGATGCTGAAATATTTGTGTTACAGTGAAACATCTGCTGCAAAGACTTTCCCCCAGAAAAAATATTTTATCTAATGCATTCTTTCCTTTGTTTTAAATATGCACATGTGTGTGCATGCAAGTTTGAGAGAGAACACCAATTAAGCCTTAATGTGCCTCTTCCTACACTGTGAGCACTCCCCACCCAATGCTGAGCATCCATCCTCTTGCAGTGACTAACCTGAAACCAGCCACTTCACATCACTTTGGGTTTGGGATCGAACACAAAAGCTGCAGGAAGATTTCCAAGGACTTTAGGTCAGGTTCTCATCCCCTATCTGAACAAAGCTGGTAGACTGTCTTTGTTGGCATTACATCCGAGATTAATTTAGTCCCTAGCTTTTCCCAGAGGGTCATTCCCCTCACCTGTCTCAGTGCATTAATCAAGTGTTCCCCACATTATATTTCTGAGTGCAGCACTTCATTATGGCCGAGTGCTGTGGGCTGAAGCCAAGGAGATGAGGTGCTAATGAAATGTTTGCATTTTGGACAGGAGCTGAGGTAGGTGTTTAAATGAAACAAAACAGCTGTTATAGCAACAGTGCCTCGTGAGACAGGGATGCCAACTGGGAAAAATTGGGCAGGGGAGTGGGAGTTGTGGGAAAGCAGGCACACATGACAAGGATAGGCCTGTGCCTTGACAATCAAGCTGAGACGTTGTGATTTAGGTGGGTTTGGCACCTGGTCCAATGACTTTGTGGTCTGATGAAGCTCCAGCACAGAAGAAACAGCTGTGCCAAACCCTCAGGAGAGCCTCTCAGTGACCAGCTGGAGGAGGGTTAGCCCTGACAGAGAACCTTCCAAATACAGAGGGCATGGGATAGGTGTGCTTGGGAGCTGATGGCCTGATAGGTTTTGCCTGAGATGCCTGGGGATCCTGATAAAGGTGGGGACTTTCAGAGGGAGGTAGGAAAGTTCTGACCCAGTTTCATGCCACCTCAGTCCTAACATTTAATATAGATCTGAGCATGGAGCCCTGATACTCTTTAGTTTCTCTCCCCACTGAAACTAGAAGGAATTGCCCCAATGATTAGCCCCATTTAGGTGCCCAAAATCACATGAGATTATACCTATCCGTGAAGAGCCCACCACCTATTGAAGGATGCTGCATGACCTCACTGAAGACCCTGTGCTTGCTTCCCAAGCTAAAGAACTCCTGCTGCTGTGTTTTTTCTTTCTTCCCCTGCCTGATCTTTCTTCCAGATGCAGCTCAACTATGAGTTTCTTGCAAAATAAAAATGTGAGGCTTGGAGCCCAAACGTACCTCAACACCATGCACAGCATGGCACCAAACCAATGCCTTGGACTTAATGAGTAGACAGCACAAGCATACAGATGCACCAGGAGAAGAACAAAAGTAACTCAGATCAAAGAAAAGTCTTCATAAAGCACAGCTTGCTTCAAATGAGGGAAGAAGGGTGTGGCAGAAGGGAGCCAAGAAGGCAGACTTTCCATTTTTCTGTCCTGAGATACATGGCACAGCTTGATGCTCTCTGTGATGTGAGGGTATCTATACATGCAAAACCAAACCTTCTAATTACCAGCCTGTAAAGAGCAAGCATCCTGTGTCACAGAATATTAGACACAGTGGACCTTTCATGTTCCCCAGCAGTGACTACAATTGGACGTTGAGAGAAGAGCAAGACCCTGCCAAACAAAAAAGACAAATCCCATGATTGTGATGCCTTTCATTATGTGGTTATATAGCACCACAGATTGTATGTTCAATGCAAATAAATGTTAATAAATTGCAGAGGGAGGTTTTTCCCCAGATAAGGGCATTTGCTCGTGGTTTCTTGATTCTATCCTGAGGTTACAAAAAAGAAACAAAATGTAAACCTTCCTTCTTCGACACTTACAAATTGGTACTAAAAGATGCATTGTAAAAAGGAAACTAATTAGGAGCCTTACAGTAATTATACATTACTAAAAGGCCAGTTGTACATATCCCATTGATTTCCTTTGTGACAGCTGCTACATTTCATTAAACTGAATTTTGCTTGTTCATTTATTTTTCTCTTCTCTCCCTCTAGAAATGTCTGGTTAGAATACCTGGCTCTGTGGCACACAGTTTAAACTTAGGAGGTTTGAACTGTGTAAATATATCCAGTGATACCATATCCATTTATTTTTCTCTCACTGTACCAACATCCAAGACAGCACTCTTCGATAAAAACAGATTCTGCAATGTAAAATCTCTCTTTAACTGGGAGTCAACACTGGAAATGACTAGGAGATATTAGAGGTTCTCAGCTCACTGCCAAATTTGGCACCAGACTGCAATGTGCTATGGTGCTTAAGCACAGCAACCCTAACCTTAAAAACCCAGCAGCTCTCCTAGAGTTTAACCTCTTTAAACCTTTATTGTTCATTTTGGCCTCTTGCTGAGCACCTGATGGAAGATCAAAAATCTCAACAAACCTACAGCTGGAGAAAATACTGTTTTATGGCAAGTGAATAGCTGCAGGTCCTACAGGGAATATCGGCTGAATCCTTCTGTTGGGTAATTTTCAAATATGCAGTTTTTCCTTCCTTAAAAAGGAGCATCTCCTTAAGAAGAGACTGAACACACTGTACACTTTATTTAGTTTGAAACTTACATCAAGGTCTTACCTCCTGTAGCAGCTTTGGGAGAATGAGGACAGTGGCACAGAGCACTGAAGTATCACTTTTGCGATGACATCTCTAATTAAAACATCTGAATTTTACAACTTTAAAAGCCCCATCTCATACTGCTAACACTTCCTTGATCTCACAGGAACATCTCATGCAGTGCACTTTCAAAAATTAGGATATAAGGAGCTAGAGCAACAAGACTTTGCATAGGTAGGCTAAAATCACAGCTGGGGCATGAAGCAAGCAGTGCTTTGGTACCCCTGTGCCAAAGGTGTTGGACAGCACAGATGCATCCAAAGAGATTTGCTCACCCTTTCTGAGAACAGCAGTGCTCACTCAGTCTGCTGAGTGCAATCACACAGGCACAGTCTCAGGCCGTGCTTATGGCCTGAGGTTCTGGTCCTGCCTGAGCTCTCCCCATACCGCTCCAAAACAAATGCATTGTCTTTATCTGAAAAATGCAAACACAGCTACTCCACTTTTTATAACAGCTTGAGGTTTTATGGCAAATCAGCAGAGGAAAAAAGCACAAAACCCTTTCAGGTCCACACTTCACAGTGCAAATGAAAAACCCATCAGAGAGCAGATGCACTGAAATGTTGATATAGCACGATGATCACAATGTTATTGCTCTTTTTTCCCTTTTTCCAACTGGAAAGCAGCGGTACTTGAAAAAAGCTTTACTTGCCTCCTTGCCCAAGAATAGCTGGTTTTGCTCTGTATTCGTATTAAACACCCAGTGCTAAAACAAACCCTTTCCTTGAGCTATCAATATTTGCAAGCCTCCAAACTAATTGAGTTAAAGCCACAATCAATGCAATTGACGGCAAGTTCTGCTGGCAAGTTCTGCTGGAAGTTGTTTGATTCTTGCCTCTGGCCAGAAAAAGCACCACTACAAGAGAAACTCCCATTAACTCTGAGTGTACCTGGTACAGTCAGAATAGGCCCTTTGGAGGAGAGGGCCAGGCTGAAAGTATAGCTGTGGGTACACAAGTGGTTCTGGAAAGGTTATTGCATTGAAAGGGGCTGGCTCAGGAAATGACATGTCTTTCTAGAGTGGCAAATGAACAGCACCCCAATCCCACTACACAGGGGTCATCAATCAAATGATTACATTCATCCACTGTGTGGGACTTCAGGACAAAAAGAGATGCCTGTATCATTTCTCCAGCTTCCTGAAGAAGGAAAATTTCATCTGGCTACATGATGGCATTCAATTCCACTTCTTAGCTGAGAAGTGCCTTCAAATCTGTCTGACAAGGCTCTTCACCCTTGGATGACTTTTTTTCCTTGCCATTTATTCTTTTAATTCAAAATCAAAAGTTGTCTCTGGTCAAAGCATCAGTAAGCACACTGGAGACAATTTCTTACAGGGAAGCCCAGCCACTGTCTAATGCTTTCTAAAAAGCAACACGGTCATCACAAAACTGTTCTAGCAATCAATGAAATGGACAAACACTTATTTAGACTGAAAGGAGCTCAACCACAGTGAGTGCTTGAAAATAAATAAATCGTTAGAATATCTACTGCTGATCTTTGCTTCTGCCTTCAAAACTAAGCCAGAAGCACCAGCCTTCATCTAGTACCAGAGTGGTGATTGGCAACAGATGGTATCAGTTTTGGTGAACTGAGACAAAGCCTACTACTCATGGCAAAGGCAAGACATGACCATTCAGAGGTATTTCTAAAATTGCTCCACAGATTGAGAGCAAAGGCTCTCAAGAAAGAGCATGCAACCGTCTCTCTTCAACTACACAGCAAATGCTCATGCTGTGCCCACAGGAACTGCACTGACTCAGAAATGGCCTGAATTTCAGCAGCACTGAGAACTCACTGTAGTGAGAAGAAAGGCTCTGACCTTTATTAAAATTAGGCCATCTACAAAATGCTTAACTATGGAATTAATGATCTTTTACTAGGTATGCAAGGTTTGCAATCTTGGCCTTGAACTACCAATAATCTCCTAATGGGAGTAGGCAAAAAAAAAAAAAAAGGAGATATGAGAAACAGAACAAGGTTACAAATTACAGGTTATGGTTTTGCTTTACTTACTATACGAGGAAGAATATTTTAAGGTCAGAAGGCATCCGTTGGTCTTAAATAAAAGGAATTGATTGGGAAGAAGGAAATAACATATGATCTATTTCATCTAACGAGATCTTCCCTGCAGAATAAGCTGAGAACTGCATTTATGAATCATCTGTATTTGCTGCCCTACTGTTTGGGATTTGAAACTACACAAGCAACTGCTGGAGTAATTACACTGGGGAGGTGAGCAAGGCTGTAGCAAGAAAGGAAAATGGGCCACACATCAGAAATGCCTCTTTGACAGAATATCCACGGCCTTCAAGGAAACTCCTGGGGAGTCTGTGAGACTCATCCTTTCCTCTAAGGGTTCAAATCAAAGGGAATTCTCCTGCTGTCCCCTCTGGCAATTTATATTCAGACTCTTTACCAGTGACACCAGACACCAGGACTGACTCAGCCCAAAGCAGAGAGTAAGCACAGAGCAACATAGAAAGCACTAGATTTTTTTTTCTCAGTTTTGTCATGTGAGACTATAACCAGAGGTGTAGCTGAGTTGTAGGTGGATGAAGATGGGGTCACCTTCCTTTTTAACATTTACATGAAGAATTTTGGAGTCTGGTGACAAACCCAAGGCTGCTGCTTTGATCCTCCTCTCCCCTAACAATGGGCTCACTGCAGCAGAAACATGCAGGGTGAGGATTTCGAGTTTCACTCTTGCTGACACAAATCAAGTGCAGGTTTCTCAAGCTGTGAAGTATATTAAGTTCACAGAGTTTTAACAAAGGACTACCAAACCACAGAACCTCACTGCGAGTCACACTTCTTTCAGATGCCCTTTTAATCATATTAAATGAAAGTTTTAGGCACTTTGATGCTGATGGGCAAACATCTCGATCTCTTGAAAACGCAGCTGAAAGTACTCCCTGTAGCTATAGTTAATATACAACATTGTATGCTCACTGCTAGCCAATTTATTCCAGCCACTTTAACAACGATACCTCGCATGACAGGCTGAGCAGAATAGCATCAGGAGTCAAGCAATGCACAAATCATCAGAGAACTCTCAGAGTTGTTTGACACACACTGCAGAGCTCTTTGTCATACAGCCAATTAAGTGACCAAACAAGGAACTTGAAAACCTTCATTAATTTGCCTCTTTTTATATAAATGGAGGTTAGAGTCCTTCTTGTCACAGGCACAACAAGAACACAAGCAAACATGGCATAATTCAATTTGTGCTCTCAAAGCTACAAGTTTCTTCAGTTTAGTCTTCATGGAAGTTGGGACCAATCATGCAAGCAAGAGAGAAGTGGGACAAACAGAATTAATCCACTTTAAATAGTACTGGCTAGGTCCCAGATGCATCTTTTATCTGATGAGAACTACTAGGTTAGCAAAGCAAAAAAAAGTCTCTTCTGCTCAGCTCTAAACTTAATGCCTTGAATCCTCTGAGGAAAGCCTTTCATTTTTGCTTAGTGCAGCAATTCAAAGAGACCATGTTTCAAGCAAGAAGTACTCAGAAAACTTCCAGGAGAACCAGGACAACTCTGCAACCACCTGCCACTGTCTGCTACCAGGAGCTTGCCAGCATCTCATCACCAGCTTCATGTGTGGCTCTGATGACACCTGAGTCCAGAAGCTCCTGTAATTACCACGGAGCAGGTGGCACCTCCATAATCTTTGCCATTTGCTATCCAGACCAGTGCAGAACCACAAAACAGGGCAAGCTGATTTACAGGGCAGCTCAGAGGCTGTCAGGAACCAAGAGCAGCAAACTCCATAAGGCAAGGAAGATACTGCAAAAGCAACCCTCTGCTGCCTCCTTCCACCCTTCCCACAAAGCTGCTATTCACACTATTGTATTCACCACCCTCCAGCTTTAAAACCACTGATAATGACTTCATAAAATAAACCAAAAGAATGGGAACACTGTGACGTTTTTGTCTTCCAAGATCCTCATCCCAAACGCAGCATGCAATTTCACATGGGAAAAGGCCTCTGGTTGGTACTGCAGGGAAATTCATTGGCCTCCTGATGCCCCAGAGCTGCAGCCCACAAATCCAAGTGAAGCAGGGAGGTGAGCTCAGATTTTGCAATGAGATGCATGTATGTGATAAAAAGACTGCAAGCACAGGTGTGGTATGAACCTTTAATAAAGTTTGTGTTTCCAGCTACTAAATCAGCAAAATTCTCCAGTTTTTTTCCCATGTTTTAGTTTTCTATTTTAATACAGCCTCACTCACTACATTATGTGAGTACTTAGTTTTTTTCTTTTTTTTCTTTACTACCCCACCTCCATTCCCAGAGAACAGGAGAATTGCATCCATGGCATTTTAAGCTAGAGAGCTGAGAAATATTGAGCATATGACATTTGGTGAGGGGCATGGAAGAAATCTGTGACACCAAACCCAGTTTCACAATCCCCAAAAGACAAGCGATTTCTGTTTTCTACAACTCTGGTGCTTCAGTTTCAGGAGAAAAACTTTTGGATAATGAACAAACATAAATTCTGAAAAAATTACAAGAAAATTCATACCAGCTTACATCACACACCAGTCACCAAACTAAGCTATGCTAATCAAATGCGTCATCCATCGTGACTCATTCTCCCACATGATGACTTTTCCATCCCTTTTTTAAAATAGAGCTTAAGAACTGCAGAAAGGTGGGCATAGGAGATGTGGATCTCTGCTCCCCAAAAGGAGACACTCTTTGCTAACAGAGCACCTTTCTGAGGCCACTGTCACATTGGTCAGCTCAGCCTAAGCTGACTATTAATTAGTATCACAAATTAAAACCCACATAGCTGTTTCTTAAATATCAGCATGACTGAAAAATCTTCCAGCAACTGTCCTGTCATTATATTATTATGAATTCCTCATGTCACCTGCTGGGTTGGTTCTTGCTGATTGCTGAGACAAAAAAAGATCATTTACCACATTTGAAACTAACGAAGCAGCATTTGTGACCTCTATCTCCAGCAAATAAAATCCCTGAGCTTTTAACTCAACAAATACTGTGAAACTGAACAAATTAAATCCGTATTTGTTTTAAAGGTGCCCAAAGAGATGAGGTGATAATCTGATGATGCATTCTCAGTCTTATGTTTGAATAGCTTACAAAATTTCTCCTCCCATTCTATGTATTCATTTATAGTAATTTATTTTGGGCTTAAGAGGACTTTATACAGCAATCGCTACAGGGTCTCTACCATGGCTACTTAAATTTGTTAGTCCAAAGAAAACAGTAAGACTGATTTTAGCAATTATCTTCACAGGTCACCACCCTCCTCCTTCCAAAACAAACCCACTGGACATCTCCCGCATAAACTTCATACTGCACTTTCCTTTATCTAGGGAGTACGGAATTGAAGGTACACTTCCAGCCCTGTGAGCCAAATTCAGCCAGGGATGCTCTTCACAGTAATGGGATCAGTATGTGGAGATCATGTCAGCAAAGTTGAATACTCTATTTCTCTGCCATCAGTGCCATATGTCCCAGTGACTTCCCATCCTCCATTGACTTTACAAAGTCCAGGGTGTCACCACTTTAGATCTGTTGAAAAATCTCTGCTGAATTCCTTCGGCCAGCCCAGACATTTCACTGCCTGGTAAAGGATGAGTAGGCTGTAACAGGCATGTCTGCAGTAACATCTAATTGCTAGTACAGACAACCTCTCCCTCACTAGATTTTTTGATGACTTTAGCCACACAATTTTCCAAATGGAAGCATACTGTATGAAAATATGTCCAGATACATTACTTTACCTCCATATAGTACAAAGCAGAGCTGGAAAGGTTCAATTAGGCCATCTAATTCATTCTTCAAGCCTTTTTTTACAGGACTGTCCTCTTCAATATATGTACCAGATTTGTCCATATCCTTACTTAACAGCTTAAGCAATGAGCTTTCATCAGTTTTCCTTTACTAAAGAAGTAGGTGCGTGATTAATATTTAAACATGCAAGCAGCTTCTCCAAGTGCAAGTGAAGGAGTCCTTGAAATTAAGGATAAGCTGAAGTTTTTGCAGAGTATTCAGGCTTTATTCTATCAAGACTAAGCTTTCTGTAGGGTATATTAAACACAGCAATCGCTACTGTCTGAAAAAAGAGAAAAGAGCAGGAGCGTCCATCGACCCTGTGGAAAATGCCTCTGCAGCCAGTGCAAAGAAAACTATGGCCCAGGTAGCACCCAGTGTTCCAACAGGATTGTGCAGCCCAGAGTCTAACCAGTCCCACCACTGGTAGCAGTACACAAGGTAGCTAGTTTGGGAGCAAGCATTGCACTGCAAACTTTCTTAAATTCCCTCAAATGCCTGCTAGTTGTTTTCTCTGGGATCCCAAAAAAGGCACGCATAACACCATAACTCATCTTTATCCATTAATGTACACGGAAGGGGAAAGGTGACTTTCTCCCATGACATCTTCCAAAGGGAAGACAAACAGCCTACCAGCACAGAGGGGTACTGTTTTATTTCTAACGCCCTAGAAATCTAGACCATCTAATCCCATTTGCTAAACAAAATATATGCTCACAAAATAAAGTCAGCATCGACTGTAGGAAGTTGAATTTTGCAGGAAAATGCAGGTATAGTCAGACCCCTCCAGAAACACAGAGTTCATTTCTGCATGTTACACATAGACATATAAATAATGATCAATCACTCATAAGAACAATATCAACATTCACAAGCACAAGACAGAGATCAGAAGGTAAAACATTCACATTTCTTTAAGTGCTACTAACTCACCCATAGTATACAAACAGTTTTATATAAAAAATATTGGAGCAAATGCTATAAGGCAAGGTGACAGGATTAATAAGATAACCCAAGGTCCCACTCTCAAAAAGCCCACAAGCAGATCTTTCCAGAATGCTGGGGCTTTACTTTGTTCACATAAAAACACAATGTAAGCCTATAAAAGTCAGGCCAGACCTGGGTGAACTCCATGGGATGTTATGTTCATTATCTTATACATTGTTTGCAGCACTTTCCTCCTTCCTACATCCTTCTGTGAGACACTCTGCATTTCATTATGATCCTACCTCCTCCCTCACGCCAAGTGCTGCAATTTTGAATTGTTTCTGAATTTGAAAGTGTAAAAGGGAAAGAAGGAAAACTAAGGAAATGCAGGTGGCAGTAGCATGAATGACATGGTGTAAGCAAAATCCAGCTGGTCTGGAGACACCTCTGTGAGCAGCAGTTTTGCATTCTGTACTTGAACAGCTCTATACTGTCCTGCTCATTCAGACAGCTGGATGAGTCTTGTCAGATCTCTCGTGTGCTTTTTTCCACTTTCTGGTTCAGAGATTTTGTCCCAAATTTTTGTCAAGTCTGAAAGCAATGGGGCAGGTGGAGTGAGGTAAAAAATGACATTATTATCCTGTAACCTTAACCTTAGAACTTGCTGCCACAAAGGTGGTAATAATCATATTATTCACGGAGACAAGACCCACTTCACAGTCACTCAGTCAAACAACTGGACACGTGTATTAAAAACACAAGAAATACCTGGACATAGGCCCTGCAAGAGCGCTCCCTTTTCTGAAGCTGAGTCCATAAAGAGAGCAGATTAAAGACGGAATAGAAAAAACAAGTTAGTGACAGAACAAGGGAAAAAAATTCAAGAAAATGCCTGTGAAAAAAACCCCTCATTTCTCTCTTAAACAGGTCCTGAAAAACCAACCAAACTAAAGGAGTGTGAGTTAGGCAGCAGTGGAAAACTGGAAGAACTGGTTCCAGAAACGTGGGTTAGTCCTTTTTCAGTGAAGTAAAGCACAGAGCGACAACTTTGCAAGAGCAGCTGTTAAATGGTAGAAGACACTGAAGTCTAGTAGAGATACTCAAGAGATGATGTTTTCCTTACAGCTTGGAGATCACACATGACATTTCCACGTCAAACAAGGCTGCAAAGGATGAGGCTGGTGGCTATTTGCATAAGAGGAGTGTGGGCTCTGCAGTCAGACAGTGCTGATGCCACAGTGAAACATAACCAAGCTTCAGATGAGCAGGACCAACCCCAGGGAGCAAGACATGTGCAGGACTGCATCCTGATACAGCCTGCACCTGTAGGGACCCATCCCTTCAGACGTGGGACTTTGCAGGCAGTCTGCAGCAGTGAGCTGGAATTGGTGAGCTCTGCATCACTGCAATGAAAGCTCACAAAACCAGGCTGCTCAGAGCCACTGGCTTGGCTGGGTTTGATTTTGCTGATGTGCCTGGTTGGAAATTGCACATCAACTGAGATTCAGGGCAACTTGTGCTCTCAACACACAGCAGTGCAATCCCATTAGTACAGCTGAGAGCCAAGTTTGTCCTTGAGAGTTTTGAGGCTCTGAAATAAACAAAATACACCCAGGTATCATGCAATATCTTATTTCAATTTCTAATTCATCAATCTGTAACGGTAGAAATCTTCCTCTGGGTAAATCTGGCCAGTATGAAGATTTTACAGAAACAAATGGAGATCAACGAAAGCCTTGCTGAAAATTACAGAGCTATCCACTTGGGGGTCTTCCCAATCTGAAATGGAACAATTATTACCTTAATTAAGCCTTATCCAGTGGAAAGCATAAAGCTTTTAGTGACAGAAAAGTAGCTCCCTGAAAGATGATGGCTTTTAAAAATTCTGATTATGCTAGTTTATTTCAATTCATTGTACATCAGCTTGTAAAAAAACCCCACCAGTACAAAACAGCACAGGTGATTACTTTCAGATCCCCAGCACATTTCCTTTAATGATTAAAAGAATATTTAATGGCTAGTGCTTACTTTAGTTCTTCTTTCTGACTAAACAGCTCTAAACAAAACTCTTTGCAAATTACTTTTTTCCTTTTTTTTTTTTTTTAAATACTCTTGATCAGTGAAGGGGAAAATGGAGCAGTAACTCTGCTGCCTTTTGTTTGCCCAATACTACTTCCAAGTTGAATTCATGCATTCTTAAATGAACACAGAGCAGTTGCTCTTCTAAAGAATTAAGTGGGGAATGAGAGCAAGTAAATTACTGAGCCTGTCATTTGGATCACTGACTCGCATCGCTGTTTTGCAGGACTTCACGTGGTCCAGAATTTTAATGTGGAATGCAATTGATTTGTATGAGTTGCTTGTGCAAAGCTGATGGCAGAGGGAGGAAATTGACAGTGGGGACCCCAGGAGTGACAGCTGAGCTGAGGAGCTCTGCCTTTGTCCAGTCTTCCCCTCCCTTCAGTAACTCATACCTGTCCCCATGATACAACCTCATTTCATGGAACTGAAACAAGTATCATAAGGTGAAATATAAAAAGATGAAAAATATGTGCTTGCAAAGATGGATTGACAAAGTGTTGGGTGTGACTGGGACATATTCAGAAGAGCAAGCAGACTACAACCATGATACCCGTTAGTAGGTGACATTAATTGCTGGTTTTACCTGATATTGTCAGACACCACCATCATTTCAACAGAGAACCATGGTATGATTATAACAAATAATGTTATGCTGATGTAACAGTTAATACAATTATTACCTACATGGTTATAAAATGGCTGGAAGCAGCACTAACTAAAAGCATCGGGATAACCCAATTCACAGCACATGCAAAGCACATGAGATGCAGGAGTTCAGCTCCCATGCGACTGAAATCTCAAACAATCCCTAAGCCCTTTGCATTTAAAACAGCATCAGCCTACAATAATAACTTACAAGAAAAAAGATAATGTTACTTCTCTGAAAAGCATTTCTCTTCATAAGTTACCAAAGAAATTTCAGGTTTAGCTGGGATCATTTATTCCCTATATAATCTCAGGACCAAATTCTGTTCATGCTTACATGAATGTCAGAACTGTCAGAGCCCAATATGCAGCTGGGAACAAAATTCTGTGTCTTATTTTAATTGGGTGGCCAATATAACCATGTGCTCATTGTCACAGGGTCCAGCTGAACTTTGTCCTGACACCCAGGCCCATACAGGACACCATTAGAGTCCTAGATAAGTCCTACCCCCTGTGTTTACATGAGATTCAGTGATGAAGAGGGCCTTTCACTAAGTAAGCTTTCAGCTTCAACTGCATTCTTACGGAGTCCACAGCTCATATTTTCTCCCACAACTGGCAACTCCTAGCACCTTTAGTGCTATGTAACAATTCCACTCACTTCTGGAAATGACAAAAGGACTAATAATTCTTAAACCAGGGGCACAGAAACCACACTGTGACAGGGCAGTTAATGTGCTTCTGGGCTAAGTCATGAGCTATCACTAAAAAAGGCCCTCTAGTACCAAAGCAGCCTGAAACCTTCAGTGTAAATATGATGGCATTTTGGTAAACGTACCTCTGGTGTAAATGAACATCTTACCTTGTTCAAGCTGCGCGCGGCGCTGTCCTTCCCACCGGGAGTGAGGTTGCGGAGCTGCACGTCCAGCAGGTTCACCAGCTGCACCATGGCAGACACGGAGTAGGCGATGTCACCAGCATACAGGTGGTTCCTGGTGTGCTCTGCCAGCTCCCGGGCGATGTTGGCAGCCATCTCCCCCGACTTCATCTGCAGGGCAGAAAGTGCAGGCAAAGGTTGTCCCCAGCTGCCACTGTGATGGCACTCTAGTGCCTTCCAACCCCACAGTGTTAAACAAGTCAACTCCCCTCCAGAAGAAGAACAAAACAGATGAAGAAGAAGGAAGGAGGAATAGAAGAATTTCCCAGTAAGTCAGCTACTGCAAGCATCTTCGTGGTTTGATCATTAATTGCTTTTTTGAATATGGTTTTAAACGGGAGTGGTTTTTCCAGTCAACCATGCTGGCTTCGACCGTTTCTTCTGACTTGGCATTGTTTTCCATGGGATTTCCATGCTAAGGAGGGCTTTAATTAGCTAGTCCCATTGGCTTACTATGCCACTTGAAAAAAAGCAAACCATGTAAGCAGCCTCTCCTGTCAAGAAAAAACTGTTTCTGATTCTAGAAGCTTATGTGATAGCAAAGAGGTGATTTTTGTTACAACTCCTGCATGAAAGAGTTCCTTGTAAAAGGAACAAAAATAGATTACATAACCCAGAAAACCCAGAGAAAAAAGTTCACAGTTCTCATCTTATTGATTTAATAATCTGGTGCTGATTTACCACTTAGCATATGCACACAGGAAATGTGCTCCTTGCCACACTAGCCACCAATCATGAGACGAGTGACTCTCAGCACAAGCAAATGCATCCTAACTCTAAAGCAAAAGACTCAACCAGAGGCCCACTGGAAGGGAAAAACCAGCAGGTTGTTCAGCTGAATCTTCTACTAAAAGACTTGTTATCATCCAGTTGAGTCACAAAACTCACAAATCACCTGCAGGGAAACTCACTGTGTAATTATTCGGGAAACTCCCAGCTTTTCCTTGTGGCTTTTCCCTATTTGCTCTGTTTTGCTCTCCCTGTCTAGTACTCCTTTCCTCTTCTACGCCATGGGGATTTGGGACAGGGCAGCTGGCTCCACATCCTTTTCATGAGCAGCCCACTACAAAAATACCATTGCAGGTTGCTGGTTTTTTTATTCATTATGCACTAGTCTGTGATGTGGAATGCATATCCACGTGAAATATGTCTGGGACAAAGAGAAATTATACAGGATGACACATAAAAGAAGCTCCTACTTCTTGTCAGGCTCAATGGCAAACTCTGCTGGGTTCTTCATATGAATTTTCAATTGTCTTATCTACCAACAGCTAGAAATCAGATATTTCTCTTGTTCCCTCACTTTCTGGTGCTTATTATAAAAGCAAGATTCTATGCAAAGATTATAGTCTGAGCTTCTACCTCTCTGTAAATCAATTAGCTGAGTTATAAATGAATAACTTACTTCCATCAATTTGACAGCAAAAGCCCATCTGATTTAATGAAATCTAACTCAAGATGTTCATTTGCTCATCTTCAGAGAATTAAAGCATATGATGATATAGAGAAGATAAATAAAGGAGATAATGTGTTGTTCTTCCCATTAGAGCAATGATAAGATATATTCAAAAATTGAATTATTTCTTTCTTGTTACACAGAAGACTAATGCCATAGAAACCAGATCCTATTCTTGCAGCTGCCTGCTCTCCTAAGCAGCTGAAGGAAGCCACACATCAGCACAGAGGCTGAATTTTGACCTCTGCTGTTGGCTCCCAGAACTTTAGAGAATAACTGCATCAATCCCTTTACATAAAGCAAGCAACTTCAACATTTTCCTGCAGCTCATCACTGGAGCTTAGCATGTTTCATGACACATTGTGTTTGTGTAAGCTTTGCAAAAAACTGCAGGAATTCAAGGTTTTTTTGACAGATACATGAGAAAAAACCCAAAAACCCCACTACCCAATATTTGATGCTCACATTTTCCCTTGGGCCACACACCTATGCAAACTGCCACACTCATACAAAATTGCTCAGTTGTGACAGAGGCAAACACAAAAGTTTTCTTTCCCTGCAGGCTGCTGTTGCTCCTATCTGTCTACAAAAGTGATGCAGGCTGGTCACTAATTAACTCTTTTCCTTTTCTCTTGGACTGTCCCTAAAAACTGCAAATCTGAGGAATTCTAATTTGACCAAATAAACAACACAGAAAATTGGCAGCAATGGAAGAAATGCCCAAGAAAAGGATAGAACAAAGCTCAAAGTCTGTGAACTCCTGGGACACCAAAGTATTTACCCAAACTTATCTCACACACCCAGGTTTCCTGCAAACACAGATGTGCCATTCCCTTGGGAGAACATTTTTTGGCTGAGAGGAAATGAATTGTCATCCTAGCACTGACAATTCCACACCTCTACACAGTCACACAGAATATGCAGCTACATGTCACCAGGGCAGTGCTGAGACACTCTTCCCACTCTGGCTGTGGGCATGAGAGGGGTGTCCAAAATGATGGCTGTGTGACATGCTAATGACAAATTCCCCAATTTTTTTAAGCTTTTTCCTCTGAAACGGAAGAGTCTCCTATGCGCTGCTCTCAAACCCAACTTCTGTTATGAGTCCCAAATGCTGGCTGAATATTCCAGGACTAAGATATATCTATCTGGTCTCTTATAACAACAGGACTGAGCCCCTTTTTTTGAGTAATGCTACATAAATCTCATCAAAGCTTACTGCTACCCAAGAGGATGCATTACTAACTCACTTCCTTTCTATTAAGCACTTCTCTGCATCTTTCTCTTCATTATTGCTGCATTAAGATGAGCTCTTTGTGTTATTTCTTCCAAAACATGCAATACTCTTTAACCCAAACACTGACATAGTTACATAGGAATACAGGAGCAAGCCCTGGAGGTTTTCCACAGCTCAAGCTGATATTGAGAGGCAAATAAGAAATAGGGAAAAAATGTGTAAGCAACTGACCTTTCTTCTGGGAGGCTCAAGAACAATAAAGGGAATTTAAAATAATAATTCTCTCCCCGATACAAGACTACTTTTTAACATTTTCTACCTTGATTATGAAAATATTAAATAAAAAAACTAAAAAGGATTCTGGGATAAAAGAAAACATTCTGTTCAAACTGAATTTTTGGTTTCTGGTTTTTGTTGGTTTTTTTTTTCTTTAACAAATTGATTAAAACCAGTCTTGGAATGATAACTTGAAGGAGTAAAAAAATGTTTCTTGCCAGCAATGTCAACATGCAAAACATAGTTTTATAGCTATGCCAAAAAAATTGCTCCCCTCTTCCATTTCAGTGTAATGGCACAATGCAGGCCAGATTTACAAATGATCATTGGCCCACCTGAAATCCTTTTGTGCAACACTTTCTTAATATTTTCGAAGTTTCTGCCGCTACCTTGTACCTTCTTATGAGTGAAACGACTGTGAAATAATAATTTTTGGAGAGGGCATGTACTCCTGCCTGTTTCATACATGGCAACAAACAGAAGCAGGGAGTTTTGTTTGGAAAAGACAAAGAAAGAACTTTCTGCAGAAGTGCTTGCTGTTTCAGCCCTACCTTTCTCAGAGGAAACCAACTGCAGAAGAGGACAGCAGAACAAAAATGAGAGAAATTGCAAAAAGAAAAAAAATAGTATTTAGGGCAGAAAATTCAGAAGAAATAAAAAAGATGCTGAGAGGGGAGCAAACGAGCTAAAACACTAGTAGTCGTAACTGCAAAAATATTTTCCTGCAGCTTGAGGCTAACTGATACAAAAAAGAAAAAAAATGGCATGAAAGACCGAACTAGGATTTTTAAAAACAGTAATGTACAGATGGACTGGTCAGCTGAACTGACCATGGAGTTGATGCTGTTTTCTGGAGGAACAAACATCAGACAGGTTTCACCAGGCACCATGAGCTGGCAGTAGTCAGGTAGCAAGGCTGTAAGAGGGGCTGTGGGCTAACATTTGATACTGAAAAACCTTCATGGCATTTTTCCTTCCCTGGCAGAAATTTCAATATATATGTGTGCGTTCACACAAAAGAGTCAGAGCATATCTACTGTCCTTTTGGGATTTTCTTTGAATCACAGAATCATTTAGGTTAGAAAAGGCCTTTAAGATTACCAAGTCCAACCTATGACTAAAATGTCAGCTAGACTATGGCACTGAGTGCCACATCCAGCCTTTCTTAAATACCTCCAGAAATGGTGACTCCACCACCTCCCTGGGCAGCACATTCCATTGCCCAGTCACCCTTTCTATGAAGGAATGTCTCCTAATGTGAAAACCTAAACCTCCCCTGGCACTTTAGACTATGTCTTCTTTTTTTCCCTGCTGCCTGGGAGAAGAGACCAACTGCTCTCTATTTAGTACAGCAGATCTAGGGAACATTGAAAAAGTGGCTTTGAAATTATGGGATTCAAACAAGTTAAACTGCATTTAATGGCACTTTAATAATCTACCCTCTGTGGCATCTGCTCCATCCATTACATGATGGTGCTCTGAAAACACACTGCCAAAAGCAACTTCAATGGAGGATTTCACCATGGTGCCATCAGGGCTGTCACTGCACCCTCAGACCTGGACATGATGATGTGGTGATGTGCTGCACAAAACCTCACTCTCCCTGTAACACACACACAAGCAGATCTACAAGACCTGAGGAAGGTGCTACAAAGCCTAGGGCTCACCTGCTCTTTGGGAGTACACGATTCAGGCCACTCAGGAGGGCATGGGGGGCACATGCTTTAGATTTGCAGATCAAGGGTTTTTGTGCATTTGCGAAACATAAAAATCCTGTTCTGCTACAAAAGAGGCCTCCTCTCTTCTTGAGGCTTGAGGCTGAACATAGCAGCGCCTGTCCTCCAGGCAGCACCCACAACTGAAAGCTGCAGCGAGGAAGAGATGTCTCCAGGCAAGTCACATGCTGCACTAAGGATGGCACTGATGAAAGCAAGAGGCAAAACAAACAGGCTGAGACTGAACACATGACCTCATGATCAGATGATGCAACGTATGCAAAGCTGACCTCTTTGCTCCCTGTTGCTGCTTGACTCTAGAAATAACCCAGGTAGCAGTGCATAATTCAATCGCCCTGGCAAGTTTATTCTCCCGCTCCGTTAGGAGGGCATGGTAGGCACCAACAATAAAGTTAAAGTAAATGTCAGGAGGCCAATGAATTGCTGAAGAGAACATTTGTTCTGATCTTCCATCAAGCACAATAACTCTAATGGAAGCTAGGAAACGGCTGTAAAACCTAATACCATGATGCAAGCAGGCAAACACCCAATCTACAGTCTCAGCACAGCAGGAGAAAGAGAAGTAGTAAGTAATAACTCTTACTTCACTCCAGAGATATGAAAGCAAGCACAGCATTTCCCTACCATCCTTTCTGGCTTGGCTGAAATCCCACCAGGGGACTCATCACCATTCTTCCTGAGCAGTTTGGATCCAGCATGTGACAGGAGATTTTTGGGACACAAAGCAGGTTAGGAATGAAGTTCATACTGAGCAGGTATGAACCCTGGCTGACAAAAAAGTATTTTCTACCCATTTTCTCAGCTGTGCTGCAGATGCAGTGGGCTGGGTGACCCAGGAGAGCTGAGCTGCAGGGTGAAACCACCCCTGACCTCACAGCACAGCTGGCTTACTGCTTCCTCTAGCTGCCCCCATTGCAGCAAGAGGAGAAGATGGCTTGACTTAGAGGAGGAAGGCTCCTTTTTCATCTTCAGAGAGGTGCTGGAGCAAATCTGCAAGCTTTGGGAAACATCCTATCCACAGCAGGGATGTTAGAAACCAGTGCTTGATTTATGGATAATCAGTCTCCATCTTTAAATGCAGTGATCACTTTCAAGCCTCTTGCTTGGGCAGGGAAACCAAACAGTTATTGGTTATTTCATAAGTAATTTAAAACTGTATTTACTGTAAGGATCCTACTGAATCTTAAAGGCAGGGCTTACCCATGTGCCAAAAGATGAGCTGGTGGGGAATAAGACTGACCTGGCTGAACAGAAAGCTTTGGCTGGAATTAAAAAAAGAGCTTGTGGCCTCTGGAAAATGGGTAGGCAACTAAAGACATGTAGACATGGCACTTAGGGACATGGATTAGTGCTGGACATGGCAGTGCTGGGTGACTGGCTGGACTCAATGATCTTAGAGGTCTTTTCCAATCTAAATGATTCAGTGAATGCAATCCCCAACAAAAACCCCTAGGCAAGCCTGGCAGGGCTTTCCCCTCTTGGGTCACATATCCCAATATCCCAGTGAATTCCCACTGAGGCAAAAAGCTTAGATCCAGGCTAATTTGATAGATTCCCTGAGTCTTCCTACCGACTTGTAGAAAGTATTCAAAGCTGAACATAACTAAAGTCTTTCAGGAAAAAAAAAAAATTCTAGTCCCACTTGTAACCTGCCAGGCATTTCTGAAAACCTGCCTGTTCAATTTTAGCCTGCTTTGAAAGCGCGTAACAAATTAAATGGGGCTCATTTGTTACGCAAATGATAGCTAGGGTTTCAAATAAAATAAGCCTAACCTTGATGGAGATTTCATCAGTGCAGGCTATTATTTCCCTCTGCTAATGGCTAACGGCCTAGTCATCTTCACCGAGCAGCAAGAGGTCTCCCAGCTGCCTGGGTGAATTATGGCTGGAGTAAGTAATATTAACCCCTCCAGGGTAAGTACGTAGGTCATAAAACAAGAGCTGCACACAGCTGCTAATGCCAGCAAAGGCAGTCTGTGTTCATCAGCTCACTGGGTGTATGGCAGGAGAGGGACAGAAGGACCACGGGCTTTGTAGTGGCTGTGCCATGTCACAGCAGCCCCACATTAATTGAGGTTTTCCCTTGCTTTGTGGAGTCACGGGGATAAGCACAGATGAAGAGAGATAGGGATGATCAGTGTTAGTGATTCACAGGTTGCTAGGTCTCAGTCAAGATGGGGGGCAGAGAGGGGAGTGTTGAAGAGTCTTGTCTGTGGGGTGACCCCATCTCACTGATCAGTGGCCCTTTGGGACTGCCATGTCACTACTGTGCAGCAGCACAGGTCACTTGCAACGCCAGGACTCACTCGCCCTGGCTAAGGGAGTGAATAAATCCCCACAAATTGCTGTAATAAAGATTCAGCCCATAGACTCTGCGGCATAAACACACATCTGGTCTCTGTTTGTAATGAAATCAGCTGAAAGCACCATTGTGCATTAATAACAAAAATGCTCAACATATTGCTACCAAATAAGCTCTGCTTGTCTTGAACTTCTATTGTCACATGTTAATGCACTTTTAACACTGATAAATGATGAAGTGCTAGGAAACATTCATCAAGGAACTTAAGAGTCAAAAGATAAGCATTACTGCAGCATTGTTTTCTATTCCATCAGTTCTTTATAATTTGGGCAGAAGTTAAAAAGAAGAAAGCCAGGGCCACATCAAACATTTCATATTGAGCCTGCCTTTCTTTGGAAGAGATTTCTTAACTATGGGGTTTATCCTGTGCTTGCGTGACATGAAAAAATCCTTGAGGATGCATGAAAGGGTGTTTCCTTTTCCAACAACTCAGTACTTTCCGTATGTCCACCCACCTCCTCCTCCTGCTTCCTCCTTTTCTTGCCATGAACAACAAATGTCATTCACTCTGGTTTAATTCCACTCTCCAGTTCCTCTCCTTTGCCTTCATTTCCATAAAACACTTACAGTCTTCCTTTCTCCAAGCAATTCCTGGCTACTGTGCATGGCTCATACTTCATGTGTGACTGAAGATAATTTTAGGTTCCTCATGTCATAAAAAAAGGGAGCTGAGCAAGGTCACTGGGCAGACTCAGAGCCATGGGAAGGGCCTTACCTTTTGAGTGATGTGGTTGATCCAGGGTGAAGAGCAGTTGCTAAGATCAGGTCCTTGGGGCTCCCAGATACCATCAGGCGCAAGACACCGGAAAGTTGCAACACCTGTAACAGAAAAGTCGCTGTTACCAGTTGCATTTTGTCCCCAGCATCCCATGTCACAGGCTTCTGGGAGCTCATTAGTCCTCAGGTCTTGAGTAGGACACTTCTGAGTGATCTTAGTGTCCTAGTCTCCCATCATCTTGGTGCTTAGGGGCCCTAAGACGTAAAAGATCCCTGACGTTGCACAGGAATATTACTTCCAATTTGCCAAACAGCCATTACAGACAGAGGACTTTGCCTTAGGCCAGGCAGGAAAGCTGTCAGGTACTGAGAAATCAGAAGTAGATCTCAAACACTGAGCCAGCACCTTGAGTGCTCTGCCCCACTGCTGCTGATTCAGGATCAGACCCTGTGCCTCATCTTCCTTGTGGCTTTATGAAGATCATATGGCTCTGAATCATCATTACAACATTTGGGTGGAAACAAACAAAAGTTTGAATGCTACAAACACCAAGATATAATGCAGGGGTTTACTGTCAGCCCCCAACTGTCAAGAGGGACTTCAGAGGAGAGTTTTGTTTGAGAAGAGCTGCCCAATCCCTGCTGGAAAAGACAGCAAAATGCCTCAGGATCCTTCCAGACAAAGAGAAATGCATTACTGCTAATATACCACAGCTTTTAACAAGCTCCATGAATCACTGAAATTATAGATGGGAAAGGCTTATGGCCATCCCCTATCCATAAGGTGGGCTATTATTTTTTCCTTAGTCCTTAGCTCTTGTGCTTAGGAAAGGGCTCCCTGCATCCAGCCTTCATTTTCCTTTTCCACCTTTTTTTACCTTTTCACAGCTTTGGTTAAGAATATCCTTTCCCCTTTATGGGAACCACATTATACTTTTTGCATTAGTTTTACCAAGTAGGGCTGGGAAAGACAGCAAAACTGTTATTTACCTATTCTCACCCTGATGCCTTTCCATGCTCCTCATAGTTTAACATCGATTTGATCAGTCTGTCCTCACCAAAATCCAGAGTGAGTCAGTATTCATGTACACAGGTGTGAATGGCTCTCCAGGAGTGGAGAATTAACAGTAAGTCCTCTGCAAGTCAGATCCCTTAAGCCCTCATTTTCAGGTAATTTCCTCCACTATTAAGGTTTCTTCTTTGCAAGTAAGCTTTTGGGCTGGACACCAAGACTAGCATGAAAAATAACTATTTTTAGAAAGCTGCATTTGTTAAAACACAGCAAACTGAACCATATGCCAAAACCCATTCGTACTTCGATTGTGTTTCAAACAGAACAGAAAATTTCCAAAAGCAACATTTTTCAAGAAAACAATTGTGGGAAGAGCAGAAGAAAAGGAGCAAAATCCAATAAGCAATAAACCATTTTGAATGATCTGGTTTTGTTTCCCCCCCCCCCACTTTCCCAACTGATCACACTGGATGCAGTTTGAAAAATCACTCACACCAGCTCAGGTGTTTCAAAATACAAGTTTTGTTGATTTGCTCCCCTTGTTTCCTCTCTTAGCAGAACAAGGAAAGCCTTAGCCACCAACACACCAGTCAGTGGGCCCAGGGGCTACAAATACAGGCAGAACCAGGGTAACAGGCGCAGTGCACACAACTTCTGGAGGCAGAGGCTCTTTCAGCACATCAAGCACAGCCCCACAAGGGCTTCAGTACCGGCTCCACGCTGACAAGGTGCCACAGGCAAATGGAGACAGGCTGCTGTGTCCTCCTGCCCCCCGACTCACCTATGGAGCCCAAGGGACACGGCTGCTTGGCCACCTGTCCCTGCCGAGTGCGCGACCACATGATGTCACGGGCTTCCACGGGGTCACAGCTCTCGGCTCCGGCGGGCGGCAGCTGGGAGGAGGCAGGCGGCAGGTGCGTGGTCATGTCATCGGGGACATCGGCCATGGGGGACGGGGTGCTGGTGCTCCTGTTCCTCCTGCCCGAGGCTGACGTGGTGGTGGTGCGGCCCGTGGTGCTGGTGGCCACCCGCGGCGTGGTGCTGGCCGTGGTGCTCCCCGGGCCCAGAGCCCCCGATGTGGATACTCCTGAAAAAAAGGCAGAGCTGGTTAGAGAGGGCAACAAGGAAGGACTCAAGCCTAGGTGCTGAGGATGTCCCCTCTGATGGCTCCAGTGACCTGCAGGGTGTAACTGGAGCTACAACTAAGGAAAAGCTTTCTGCACAGCCACCTTTCAGAGAGAAGCTGGAGCAAACGGTGAGAGAAGCACACAGGGGGGTAATGACTGCTGGAGCACAACTGATTTTCCAAAAAGCACTAGCATCTGATGAAAATAAAGCAGCAGTTTATGCCCTCACCATTTTTCTTCCTGGCATTTTAACGTAAAAATCTTATTTTCCATCTTTTAGGGAACACCTAGCACAGAAGGGCTTTTAATTGTTAAGTGTGGCTGAAGACCCAGCTGGTTTGGACAGAAAAACATTTTCCGTGGTGTAATAAAAAAACCCCAACAAAACCCAAATCAAACCACAAACCCATTCCCAAAATCAGAAGTGCACAGAGGGATGAACACAAGGCTGTACTCTGCAGCAAGCCATCAATTTTCTCTGAGGCTCATACCTTGCTACTCCATCCAAAGTACAATGCCTGGCCTCTTGATCTGCTCCATGTGACATAAGCAGAGGTGCATGTCAGCCCAGCCAAATCCTCAAGACTTTAATGCTCAGTGGGCTAATCCACTGAAAACCTGCAAGGAGCAGGCAGGCAGCAAGAGGTGGGGAACCTGTTTTAGAAGTGCATTAACCCATGGCACATCCTGCAACAGCCGCACTAAGTACTGAATGTAGGGGGAATACTGAGTGGTGCCTAAATAATGACCTTATTTAGCCTCCTATTTGGACCAAGGTGCTTGCACAGACTGGAGCTTCACGTGGATTTGTCTGTGGCTTGACTTTGTTTCACACAGGTGGGGAAACAAAGCAGGCTGCCCCCCAGCTGCTCCCCCATCCCCCCTGTGCCAGGCCATGTCACACACAGCTCATGGAAAAGCTTGCTTTTCCCATCTCTGCCTCTCTCAAAGACAAGCACCCTTCACCTTCTCTCAGCATAAGACTTTTACTCAGTTAAATACCAGATATTCACAAATTGCCCCCTTCAGTCCCTGCCTGAGAAAACACTGGGGCTGACTGTGAAATGCAGGTAAGGAAGCCTTATGAATAGGCTTGTCTGACCCATTCTCACTCTAATTTCCATGCCATAACACCTCACTACCATCCCACCCCTTCCAGCATCCAAAAAGCCTTCCGTCACTATTGTTCCATGTCCAGCAACAGGAACTGGAGTTTCTACACTAACTCACCTGAGCACCAGGACACTGATCTGAAAATTGGCCTCCCACACTCAGTGATCAGATCTTCCAGCCTTCTCCTGCCCCCTCCCTTTCACTATGAACCCTGAGTTTAAATGAACTCCAAGAAATACAATGTAAAAACATGCAGACCCTGACAGATTTCTTCTATTTTCTGCTCAAAGCTGTACTAGGTCACCAAACAATGATTTCCACCTGCTGTTACAAGGAAAACTAAAGTTTGTAGAGAATTTCAGCAAACATTACATTTTAACTACAGTAGAAGTTGCCACGAGTACGTTTTATTTCTTCTTAATATAGATTAGCCTGGTAGATAGCAACCTGCAAAATTTTTCTCATTTACTCTGGCAATAACAAGTTATTTCCCTTCTGCAAAATTACCTATGCCATGCACAGAGGAACTCAGTAGATACAGTGGATGCAGTTTCAAAGTCAAAGCTAGCAAACCCTGTTTACAATAATTATTACAGTCATGTGTGAGCATATAAAAACATATGCTGAGCACCCTGGAGCTCCCCTTGATCCACACGCAGGAGAGCTGCATTTTTAAGTCTAGTTTTCATTGAAAATCATTGAATATCCCATGGCATGCTGTTTTTGGAATAGCTCTGGCAAGTTTACTGTAGCAGTTAGTCACAAGGGATTTAATGGCATTTTCCTTCAGCCATAAAAAAATGAGCTGTTTTATCTTTCATAAACCCCCTGGCACCAGTGTCAAAATCTCTTTGAGGGCTTGTTCTTCCAACTTTTTTCTTGTTCCACTGGGCTTTCTTGCTGCTTTTGAAAATAAACACATCTGCCATTTACATAGGACAAGTTGTAAGACGACATAAAAGAGCTGCCTCGAAGTTGCCTAACGGAGTGAGACGGATGGGATACCACTGAACTGAGTTCAAAGGTTTGATTCTGCAAAGAGTCAATTTGGTAATGAGCTCCAGCTATCATGGTCACCGTGCTAACACCACCTAGTTTTTCACCAGGAAGCACTGCTTGACAATTTTGCTCACACAACTGTGTGCTTCAAAACCAAGTTAATTGGTAAGGAGGAAGAGAACAGGGGATCAGGATCATTTACATATAAATGATTATCAAATCCAAGCAAAACCATGAAGAGACTGCAACCTGTGCAAAAGTACCTAAGCACAGAACAGAGATCAAACCTCCAGATCAACTCAGGCTGCCAGTAAACTCTGAATTTTTAACTTGGGGAAAAGCAGCATTGCAGCACTACTTCAACAGAGGGATTCTTCAGATAATGTTTCACAAGACAGTTTTTGATCCAAGACAAGCACCTTTAAAAATCACCAACACTACTACAACTAGAAATGTATAAACTTCATAATTTTAATTTTACTGCTTGTTTTACCATGTATTGACATGCCAAACTTTAAAGTTTTTGGGTAAGACTCAGTTCTTACTTCTTTCAAATCCAAGACTTTGCAGACTTTGATTCAATGAAGCAGCACTGGGACACGAATTTTCAGTGCTCCCAAGAAAGCAATTTATGGCTCTGGAAAATTTCTTCCCCAGAAATACCCCAAAGTGATACTTCACTTTTTTCTTTCATGCTCTATCGAGAGAGCTTGCAGTAATAGCAGAAGACTAAATTTTGCCATCATTCAGATTAGAGCTGCAGTCATAAAAAAAACCAACCCCAAAACATTTCCAGCAACCACAGGGGAGAAATTGCAACTCCCAGAGGAACCTCTCTCTACTCAGGACAAATTTAAATAGCAAGAAAAGAAAAAATTTTAGGCTTTCCCTTCTCTCTTTTATTTTCCAGCCATTACATAGAGCTCAGGCTTGTGGAGGCAGATTTTTGCTCGGTGGAAGGGAAAACATGGCAGGGATTTGCTCATAGGGAAAAAATCTCACATAAATAATGGACTGTCTTTTCCCCATTTCCATGTGTTCCCCTTTCCTGAAGCAGTGACATGACAAGTGCAATACTGGCTTATGACCAGCACTTTGTATTTTCCATGAGGAAAACCTACCACATGTCATCTAACCATGACGTGGTTACATGCTCTGCTCACCTCTTCCTGGTGCTCCCAGAATGGGAGACTGCTTTCCCAAATTACTCTGACTGGTGCTCTCCTCTCACCAAAGCAGCTTTGATTGCAAGAAAGGCTATTTGCTACCTTTTCTCTCACTTTTTAATTTTACCACCTAAGTCTCCGGCATACACCTATGCCCCAGTGTACTTAATAATACCTTTTAAGAGACACCATGCACTTTCCGCCCTATGCATGAAGATAACTGGGTGCCCCTCGAGCAGAAATTGCAGACAAGATTTCCTGGGTGAGGCTCACTGGCTTTGAGGTAACAGATGACAGGACACATCCATCAGGCTCTCCCCCTGGGGTCTCAGTCCAAAGGTTGAGCCCGATGGCTGTGTGCTACAAGCCAGCACTCGCTCACGTAATTGGAAGGAGAGGCTGCACTCCAAGTTCCACGCTCAAGGTCCAAGCAAACCGTGATGACTTCACTCTCTGGCGAGTTCTGCATTCCTGAGCCTGAAGCTGGAGGAGATGGGATGGGGTGCTGGCAGCCAGGAGCCCCTGCCTGCTCCCTGTGCTGCACCTAGAGCAGGGCTGGGCTGAGTGAGGTACAGCTAATCCAGCAGCTCAGCAGCAGCAATCCAAGGGTCCTCCTGAGCACTCCACACACAATCATTTACACATGTTGCTGCTGCACTAAGGCAAATGGAGTACTGCAGGATTTGGGAAGGCTGTGGGAAGCAAAAACCCTGGAGGTTCCTCCCTTTCCTCTCTCCCTGCTAGTTTTGCCCTTTTCATATTTGGCAACCTCATACTATGCTTACAGCATCCCTTTTAAAATTTTTTCTTCTACTGAAAGATGGTGCAAGTTGTATTTACATAGCAAATAAGAAGGTTTAGGTATGCCTTGAAAGAAGCAGCACAAAACCCCACAAACCTAATACAATGGGAGGATTATATCACATCTGTTTTTCTCTTCCCTGTCACATAAATGCATCTCAGGGGAATTAATTTTCTACAGGCATTTTCAAAAGCATTTCAGAACATTTCCTGAGACTCTGTAGAAAAAAAGTAATATTTGAAAGTAAATATATTCCTATTTTCTTTTGCCTTTTTTTCCTTATTTTCATGTGGTTTTTTTTCAAAGAACTCCATGTGAGGTGACAGAAAAGGATGATAAAAAGAAGCACCTACACAGACAGCATCAACTCATTAACACACTGGTGGATTGCAAAGTTATACTGAGTCTGTGCCACAAAAGACATCATCCTGCAAAACCTTCTCATAGTAAATGTCTGCTGGAGGACCAAAAGCCACATGCTGGTGCCACTCAAGAGCTGCAGGCCAGAGAATCGACAAGGTGAGATTAGCCCCTAAATTATGTACAGCTCCTTCCACGTGTTTGAGAGCAACTATGATTTATTTTTACTGCAGGCAAAGGCCAAGTCGGCCTCACATCAAACATCTGAATAGTTCTCCCCTGTGCTCACACATGCCATTATTTGGAGAAGCCGAGCCAGAATCCTGTGTGTGAACATAAGTTCACATGCTGCTTTTGGGGGTGTTGGGATTGAGGGTTTTGTTGTTGGAGCTTTATTTACTGACACTGACAAAAGGCTTGTAAAACCCATTGATGGAAAGATTCCATATGCAGTGGGCTCACAGTGTTCAACGTGGCACATTTTCTTCAAGAACACAACTGCACACAGCCCTGCACCCTGAAAAAGTCACATCAAGTATAATACAGAGCTCCTCCTCTCGCTTAACTAACACAAGGTAAGGAGGAAAAGCAGAGGAGGAAGATGTTGCATCTGAGAGAAGAAAGAGCCACTCCCTTGTGGACAGCTGACAACTGGAAAAACACTTTCTGGATTTTCTTTTTGCCTACCTCTTCTAGCAGGGGATCAGTTTTATGCCCAAGGCTGCTTCTGCCCAGCTATGACTACTCTGCTGGGCTTGGGCAGATGCTGCAGTGGATGTGAGCCAAATGTTGAGCCCCTGGTCCAGCTGTTTCAAGGCACTTCAAGATGGAATCACTTAACACACTGGGGCTTTCCTCTGAGTCTCAGTTTGAGCATCTTACATTAAACAACAAAAAAATGAGAGCCGAAGTGGGCGAAATCATCACAACAGGCTCAAGTTCACTCAAACTGCCCCAGCTCATCCTTTTTCACTGCACCACCTCTCTCAGCAAGACAATTAATACATTCAAAGCAGCCACCACATGCACCGATTTTCAACAGGGAAAAAAAATATGTCTGTCAGAGCCCTTTTGACTCAAAGCTCTACATTTCTGACAGTGATCAACAGTTCATTACACGTGCTGGATTGCTACAGAAAGCTTGCTCTGTCAAAAACATTCTAGCTATTATGGCAAATTTTCTAGGTTTTGCCTGCAAAAATAAAAACCCAAACAGCAGCCTGACTGCATTTTCGTGAAATATCAACTTTTATGCTTCTGTGGGACTTTTGTGGGGGTGTGCGTGTGTCAGCACTTAATATTTTCTCTGTCTCCAAACAGCTCTTAATGTCAGGTCCCCAATTTAGCTGTCATATGAATAAAAGAAGATACTTCTTTATTTTCTTCTTTTTTCTCTCTGACCCATTCTTCTCTAAGAAACTACTGGATCCTGCTTAAAATATGTAGCCTCAGAGACATGAGACAAAATTTTAACTGTTATTTTACAGCACATATCTAGCAATGCCAGGAGATGAATAAGTATAGCACAAGAGCATTAACTGTTGTTTTCACCATGGTCCTCTTCTATCAGAAGACAGTTCTTAAATTCTTATCTATGGTTTCCTACCCAGGACCTCTGCCAATTGCACCCTTGTGAATCTCTTGCACCCTGTGGCAACCATCCACTGAGGATATTAATGCCCTATTGCTTGCTCCAGACTTTGCAACTGACTCTGAATGCAGAATGCAGAAATTTAACTGGACTATCGTGCGCAAGACACAAATAAACCCCTAGCATTTCTTTCAACATCATGCTGTAATGCTTTTAGAAATGCAGATGAACTATGCCCATAGGAAAAGATTACAGAAGAGATGATCTAATAGACAGTAGATCAGGATTTATTATAAATGGACAAATCTAATAGTTTTTAGAGTTCAGTTCAAGGGCTATTTTTAGGCAATCTAGCTTCAATTTGCTCTAGTTCTCAAAAATACTGTCAGATGTGGTTGCAGATACTTTAAATTTCTGGATTTGAATGTAAAATATCTGATTTTTTTTTTCAATCCATATGTGGTTTCACACAGGGGGAAAAAGAAAGCATACTATCTTTTTTTAAGGACATACCAGCTGCATATTATTACTGAATGCATGGAGTGAACTTCTAACCTCCTAAACAATCTCTGTCCCTTGGCATGATTCACATCCATCAGAGCCAGTGGTGCAGATCTTATGCACTGTCTTCCAACCTGAATCCTTCAAACTCTATTAAAGAGAAGCCTGGAAGGAATTCCCCAGTATCCCATTGTTAGAGAAATCACTTTTGATTTCAGTAACAGGTGCTGTCAGTTTTTCATTCAGACCGCATTAGAGTGCAGACACGTGAGCACTACACACTCACAGCTTTAAGAGATTTACTGGAGGATGAGATTGCCAGGTTTTTTATGTGGTTTGGTTTGGTTTTTGGGGTTTTTTTAAAACTTTTAATTAATTAAACCCTGAATACTCTATCCATGCAAGCTGAAACATACCTTTTAGTTGCTATGCAGAACAGGCACATGTGTAGCTGACAAGAGGGAAACCCAATTTTTTCCATCTGTATGGCAATGGGTGTAGCTTCATCTAATGTGTTTTTCCCACTTTTTGCCTCCACTTCTGCATCTTTAATTGAACAACTTGCATGCACTGTGCAGAGGCAGTGCCAGATGGAGCCAGTCTCTCTCCAGCAGTTCTCCACCTCTGCATTTGCAAAGAATGGAATTGAGTGCAGGAATCATAAAGTGACTGTTCACGCCCTAGCATTTTCTCATCTACCCAATCAATGTGACGAGTCCTTTGCAGAGCCACAGGCAGTCAGCTTATACCACCATCTGAAACATTTCTTCGGTTGCAAGCCACAAACACAACTTTAATAAGAGAAAACCATCATCTTCAAATAGTCTCTGTTCAACTGTGTGTGTAATATCTCCAATCTAGATGTAAGTCAGCAAGATGGCCAATTGCATTTGGATAAATGCCTTGGACTTTCTTAAACATATCATAATCTGCCTGTGAAATGGCTGGTTAGTTGCTTTCCAATTTGTGAAATGGTTCAAATGCTGTAAATAAAAAAGAAATTGGACAGCTTTCAAAAAGGACAGATTAGACTTTTCAATTCTCAGTATTCTGTGCTTCCAAGCTACACTTTTGTGATCTCCGTATTAATATTAAAATCTGATTGTGTTCTGCTGTTATCTTGAGAAAGAGGGCACAGCACAGCCGAGCCCAAGGAGACAATCCACTGGAACCACAAGAAATCAGCTCCCTGGCCCCACGGCACACGTGTGTGCAAGAGGTGTCAGGGAGAGGTAGATGAAAAGTTGCCTGGCCCTACTTCCTCCTGTCCAGTTTGCCACATTAAAACCAAAAAGTTTTCTTTTTGCATTTACAATTCATCTCCCTTTCCACCAGTGCCCTTGATCCCAGCTGCTCTGAGGCTCAGGGTTTGAGCTGACCCTGCATTCATGTACTGGGCTGCCAAATCAGCACCAATGCTGAGTGTTTTAAGTGCAAACACACTCCGTGGGTGGGCTGGGGAGGTGAAATGAAAGAAGGGAAAAGAAATAAACAATAAAATATTGAAGGTAGAGTTATGATTGCTCACACCCTTCTTTCTCTAAGCCATGTCAGGATGAACTTCATTAGCATGCAGGTCATACTGCATTCCCAGGCATGAACTGGAGACCTGACAGCAGGCCCTGCTGTCTGTACAGCACCTGTTACATCCATGCTCTAGAGCAACAGGAATCATAAACCTGCCAGCAAAAACTCACCTTTTGTCTTTCACCAAACCCATCTATTTTCTCCTCTTGCTACCTACTAGCTATTTCAAACCTGTCTCAAAATCCCAAATCCTTCTCCAAAGCCACCAAAGGTGCTTCCTCTTTACTGGGCATTTTCTCCACTCAATCTCTGACTGCATTAGCTTTTATTTTACTTATTTGTTCTGTTTACTTCTGTTCCTATGAGGAAACCAGCCTGAACTGTGGAGAGAACTGACCCCTGAAACCACCAGAAACACAAAATGCTGAGAAAGGCCACCTTTTCTCATCCTTTGAGCATGTCCTGGTGCCCCTTGGTATTGATGTACTGTCAAGACCCCTCCTGTAAATCAGAGGGCAGGCATGACTTCAGCCTCTTGGCCATATCTTGGTTTGGAGCTCAAGTTAGTTCAATCCTCTCCCCAAACTTGCCAGTTGTTTGCTTTCTGCCCCTGGAGACACAGACGGAAGGGAGGGAGAGAAGACACAAGCCTATGCTAAAAAAAAACCAAAAAAACCTTCACATAAACCAATCCTAGGAAGCTGACAAAACTCCCTTGTAAGAATATCAATATGCAGCTACTTTCAGAAATAAAGCTGTTTCCCTGAAAAAACATAAAATGCTGCTCAGCTCCCTTTCTAAACTCTTTATTACTTATGTAGAAATGTCAATATATTGTAAAGCTCAATTCTAATAGCTGTGCTCATGTTGGCTCAGGGATCTGCCTAAACAATGCTTAACGGCAGGACTGGCATCTAAATTTGTTTTATAGATATCTGACTTCTGCAGAGGCCTCCAACAATGAGAACACCATTAATGTTATGAAAAACACATTTACCTCAGCAAAGCAGATTTATAGCAAATAAACAAACTGTGCAATATACAGGGTGTTTTAAGGTGAAATGAACCAGGTAGCACTTGTAAGGATCTCCCACTTTCAAGGATCTCCCATTTTCATAACAGACATCAGTACTGGGCACAGGCAGCTTAGTACATTACCAAGTCCATGCTGATGTCCTAAAAATCCTGGCATGCAAGCAGCTCTCAGCCATGTCCCAGGGGCTAATTTTTTATTTGAGGGAGGCCACTGGGATGCTGGTAGAAATGGTGAATATTCACTTCTGTGCCTCAGCATCTCCAAGATCTCTGCCCTGAAGGCTCCAGGGCTGAAGGCATTGCTGTGGCCCGTCATCTCAGTTGAAAAGTCATGCAGAAACCCAAGAGGCAGGAAGGAACAGCACCCAAAACATCAGAAAAGGAAGTCTTACCTAATATTTTTGCCTCTGAACCATTAAGGGCTACCAGCTCTCATGCAGTAAGCTTTGGCCGAGATGTAGTTTCAGACTCTCACCCGAGGAATTGGTGACAAGATGACAATACATAAGCCCAGGGTGGAAAAACTTTCAACACTGACTTGTAGCTTTACATCTGTCAGCTTTCAGATTATTCTTGTTAATGGACATTTCAGACCAGCACACTGCAAGGTGAGCACGTTTTTTTTTTGTGTAAAGTCAAAGAATATACCCATTGACCTTTTAGGACTTAGAATTGGGCTCACAAAAGAGAAAGACATAAAAAAACTTACCAGCAAGTGAACAGGAGTGCTGGAAAGCAATTATTTTAGGTCAAAGCTGTATGCCTGCTTCCCCAGGTTTGGCATATGGTTTTACATGCAGCCAAGGTGCTAAAGTTTACATGCCATAGGGAATTACTAGTCCAAACCAGAGGCACCAAATGCACAATGCCCAGGTGCTTTTGTGCCAGACCAGGGATTTTCCATAATGTACTATTGCTTGGAAGCCTAAATTGCACCTGATCTACTTGGGCTACCAACAAAAGCATTGCAGATCCTCACAAGCAACAGCAGAATCTCAGGAAGTTGGAAACTGGTAAAAAAACCCATAAAATAGGATTACATAGAAATGAAAAAAGTAAATTGTATCCTTTAGAGATTTTTAAACTATGTAATCTCCTTGCCTTTTTATAACATATACACCCATAAAATGAAGTACCTGATGTCACTGCAAAGCATAAATTTGATACTTTGAACAAAAGAATCAGGTCTCTCATAAAGAGGGGAGAAAAAGATACACATATTCAACATGTGAAAAAAGAGGAGAGAGAGGAGAGACAAGAAAAAACCTGACCTGGTCGAATGCACATGTCTTTAAAAAAAAAAACCTGCTAAATAGCGACGTGTTTTATAGATAAACATACAGACTTAACTAAAGACACATAGACTTAACTAAATGTGAATTCATCTTCAAAAGACTGCATGATTTTCAGCATAACAGAAAAACAGGAGGAAAAAAAGTAGTCAAGCAGTATGTATCCAATCCTGAAATACAGCAGAGATACATATATACTTACAGATATTACCTTCAATCTGGGATAAAACTACTGCTACAATACATGGTTAAAGAGTTGCTATATGCTTCTAGCTCACAGCCTAAAACTCATTTTACAGCTCTCACAGGTAACATAAAATAATTGCACCAGTCTACAGTGATTATTATTCACTCTCTTCGGTATCAAATATGTTAAAATGGTTTTGTTTTTTAAAATTTTTACAGAAGACCACTTAGTACATTTGTTGAGACCTGCAATGTTTTTAGCCCTGAGCCTTTCACATTCCATGCATGCATCAGGAAGTTTCATCAATTTGCAGGGAAGAAGTAAATTAGTTTTTCTAGTCATTGCAGAGCTTCACAGGTACTAAAAATCTCAAAATCCCTAATATTTTACATTATCCAGCCAGAACTCTCATTTTATAATAATACTAACCAAAAATCTAGCTCACTTATGCCATCAAAAGCAACTCTTCTTCCATTATCTTAAATATAAATGAGAAAAAGCATGCAGCTGAAGCAGACAGAATAATTTATAATGAAAGGAGATCTGTCATGCCAGTAATAGTAAAAAAAACCAGAGCATAACACTGAACTAATTTGGAATTAAAGGAAAAAACAGATTTTCTAGTGTGGCGTTCATGCTCAAGATGGGAAGGGAGGAAGAAGGTCACCTGTGATAGACCTTCATGGTCAGCACTGAGCAAGTCAGGAAATACTTAAACCTTCAAATAAACATTAGACACATTTTGTTGGGCTTTTTCTTTAGAGGCTAGAGCCATAGATCAGACACGTAGCATTCACTGGAAAGGCATTCAACCTGGAGCTGCTCAGCAAAATACAAATTACAAGTGTAGGCACTGCAGTGGCAAGCAGCTCATCCACTCTGCTCAGCTGTCACAGACATTGTTCCAAGGCAGAGAGAAATGTGGCTTTGCTCGAAGAAAAAGGGAGAGATTTGATTTAGGAATCTGAGTCAGCCAGTCTACAGACAATAAAAGGTAGCATCAAAAGCCATTCAATTTGTCCAAGACCCCAGGTGCTCTTTGGAGGTGCAGGAGCCTACAGGTTGGTGCAATGCCACTGCCTTCACTGTATCAACATCTGCATGCCTGAGCCTCGGCTGAAAACTGTGCCATCCATCAGCAGGCAGCTTCTGACTCTGTGCCCTGAAAAACACAGTGTCTGTTACAGCAGATCTCTGGGCTACAAGAGAAACTGCAAGCAGCTCAACTATTCCCTCGCTTGTCCTTGAGGTGTTTAGTTGGTGCTGGGAAAGGCTTAAGCTTTTCCACGGATAACCAGAAAATCCGGAACTACAGCACAGATGCTAAGAACAGTGTAGTGGGGAGAGGAGGGGGAAAACCCCACCCCAAGCAGCCAACCTAATGTCCTTATTTCCTTCTCCTCCTGCAGAGGACATCATTCATCACAGTCCACAACATACTCCTGGGAAGTGCTGAGACGTGCCAAGGATTACAGTAAAACAAGAGTTGGACAGGGAAGGCTTTGATCCTCCCGTGTTACTGTATGAGGAAATTATTTGCTAATGCAAAAGAATGAGCCCTTCTTTCGATCCAGGTTATTCCACGAGGAATCTCTTTCTGCAAAGTCTGAAGCTCAGACAAGGTATGGGGCTTGAGGGACCACTCTTCACATCTTCTGTGCCAAGCTCAGCATGTCCACAGTACATTCTAAGCACAACATACAACTCCCTAATCCTCTTGGCAGCAGTCACTCCTACAAGGTCAGTCCCCTTGGCCTACAAGATGCCTTTCCAAATTAAGCTGTTATTTTCCCTTATTAAACATCCTATTTGAGCTAAAACAGCATCACTGATTCAGTTAAACTCTCACTGTCTGCAGCTCTTGTTCGGAGCAGAGCGCACAGAAATCTCATAGAGACCGAGATGCCAGGTCAAACAGACTCCAGTGAGCTGTAACTAAGGGAGATGCAACTTTATTTTAGCAGCATGAATCATTTCAGGTCCAGGGACAGCAATGTGAATTGTGCTTCCTGGCTGAGCTTTTGTCTTCAGTAATAGCAATGTGCATCCTGTACTGCAGACTCAAGAGCATCTCCAAGAGCAGCCTATAGACACTGCTACCTACTCAGGGCACCCTGACCTGACACTTATCTGCCACAGATGGCTTTCAGCCACTGGCAGCTGCTGCTTTATGTAAGAATAGGGATGTTTGGCTCCAAGAGGAAGTACTATCCACTGCCACCTCTTAGGGAAAGGGGTGGAATAAACAGGAACAGTTAGCTCTAGATCCGGTCAGCTTTTAAACATGAGCATGCAGTCACTGGATTTCAAATCCACTAAGCAGCATAGGCTGAATATGTTCTAATAGAAAGGAAATTTTAAGTGTGTGCAAAGAAAACCAAATAAAACACATAAGGAAGGGATTGAATCTAAAAGCAGATATTAGATTTCTTTTCTCTCTTGCACTCAGGGCAAATATTGTTCAAGGATGTTTAACAATCTGTTTCCCAGCTGAAGTGTGCAGGACTCGCCTAGCAATATTAGAGAATATTATCTGTTCGTTTCTGTCAAGCTGAGGCAAGTCCACACTCTGGTGTCTGCCTAAGTGAAAAACAAATCCATGACAGAACTGACCCAGGCCAGCCTGAGAGTATGCTGGAAGTGACAGGACAGAGATGAAGAAAAGGGAAAGCAGATGCAAAAGGTGTAAAATGAGAAAGAACACAAATGCCGGGACCAACCTGACTTAAAAATTCCTTCCCCCTACAATATTAACTGTTGGGTTTTTCTAGGTTGCTTTTTCCTTTTTGATAGTATCTAAATCTTACAACCCAGCCCGCCTGGATGAAAGCAGTACGAGTTAAGTCAGTATTACTGAATATTTTTCCTTTGGAGACAATTTCTTTGCAGGGATCCTCCAAGTGGTGAATGCAGTGTTATATTTCCTTCATCAGCCAACAGAAACATTGCACTGGTGAGGCCAAGCCCTCACAGGTGATAGGATCCCCACTGAAAATGCAGCCTAACAATCAGAAAACCCCCAGTCTCCCTCTTATCCAGATTTTTCTCCCTGCATATCGAATAAAATCTCATTCATGTGGAACCTGCATTACAGCTCTCTGGGCACAGTGCTGGCTCACCTCTACTAAAAGGGATCTTAAATTACTATTTTTAGAAGTTTTCCTCACCCCGGGTCAGTTCCAAAACTAACCCCTGCCTGTCTCACTTGTCATTGCCTACAAACCACTTCTACATCTGCCCCCTGGGTAACAAGCTGCTCCTTCCAAGTTTTATTTCTCCATTGTTTTCCATTTGCTTTCGTTTCCCAGAAAAGCCTCCACCGCAAACACATCCAGACATGGAGCTTTCCTCAGCCTCACAGGAGTTTCTCAGCTCTCTGTTCCCTTAACTCCAAAATGAAGGATTCTCTCAAGGCCAAAAATTTTGGATATCTCCTCGACTTGACATTTGATGCTACCCCACTGACCCCCTCAAAGTGCAGTGGGCATGTCTTGCAGTATGGGGTGGCATCTTCAGCTGTCACTTAAAATTTATTTTAAGATTATCTTGAAATAAAGGGTACCTTGGAGATACAGGATGTTACCACTTGGGATTATCCTACCAGAGACAGGAAAATATTAGAGCAGGGAGGAGTGGGAAATCACTCCCTGCTCACCCTGCAGTGAGCATGCCCAGAGGACATGACAGTGATGGAATAGCCCTGCAGCAGCTCTGTGGCTTCACTGTGCTGCAGCTCCCTGACACTGCTTTTATAAATTCCTTTTCTTAGGTGCACCTGTAGTGCCATTCTGCTCCAGGCTGTGGATCCCCAGCACACATCTCAGATTCTCCTGACCAGTCTTTTCATGTGCCAGGTAAAGGTCTAACAGACCTGAGGAAGCCCATGTTAGCACTGAGCACGAATTAATGTCCCAGGGATTTTCTAACATTTATCAATATCTTTTCTTCAGTGGAACCCAACACAGCAGGGCATAGGGAAGGGAAAAAAAAAAAAAACAACAAACTTTCTTTCTGGCTGTTGTGCTACATCCCAGTGGTAATATTTGCTGAATTACCACTTTCTCCACCCTTGGAAAATCATAACCAGCAGGGTAGTATTAAAATCTGATTGCAGAGTGGAAACTTAATTTATTTCTCCACATCCAGAACTGCCAGATAAACTAGCTGTGTTTGTGTGGATATATTTGTATATACTCCTCTTCCTCCTCCACAAAACAAATTATAATTAGAGTTAGCTGCATCTGATCAAACAGCACATGAAAAAGGACATGATAGTAGATTTGCACTCAAAACACCTGTCTCATTATAACTGGCGGTCTTGAAAAGCGATTTTTTAAAATAGACAAATTGCACCAAAATTGATACCCATAAAAATATTTGTGAATTGACCTTCTACAAGTTATTTGTGCTCAGTCAGAACTGCAGGCAAAGACCCGTTTTTTCCAGTGATAACCAAGCATACTAGGAAAAAAAAAAGTATATTATGAGACACTCTAATAACCCAGCTTGAAGTCAAGGGCATCCTTCATAGGCCAGAATACATTTTATTGAACAAAACTTTCTAATTAATTGCTGACAATATAACAGCTATGTCAGCAAAATTTTCCACACTGCCTGTCTCTCCTTGCCACTCTGCCATGCAGCAAGAGGGGAGAACAACAAAGGCCTGTTTAAACCTTCCTTGTTGCAGGGCATCCTCAGTTTTCTCAGTGAAATATGTGTTCAGTCCCCACTGTCCTTGGTGGTTGAGGTTAGGCCATCTGCAGCAGGCTTGCAGCTGGCACGTGGCAATGGCATGAATGATGATAGGTAATTATTTTGCAAACACGACCCATTATTTGGGCAGCCAGAGACAGAGATAAGGATTTGCCTTATTGCATTCATGCACGGAAGCTTTAGGATGCAGGAGGAGCAGCTGGATATTTATTCCAGGCGTACAGTGTTGGAGGTAGCACGTGGTGTTGGGGAAGAAAATGTCATCATTGAGCTGACAATATCACTCTTCCAAGTGATATTGCTGACAATATCAGCATCCTCCAAGAGCTCTCAGGCAAAGAAAGGCTCATTTCATTAACAGGCTTGTAGGCCAAGGGTGGAAAGAGCTATGGAGAGCTGGAAAAGTATTTCACCTTTGAAAAGTGGGATAGATACCCCAATGGTGTCCTGAGAACTTCAATAAGTTGTGACAGAGATGTGCCAGGGGAGAGAAAGTCAGGTGTGTGTTCCCTGTGGAGCTCCTGCTCCGTGAGTCAGTGAAAGAACACAAGTAGCAGGCACAAGTTTAGGTGCTTTTGTTGTTTGCAGTTAGTCCCTTTGAAATGTTACAGTCCTAACCAAATAAAGAAAATTGCTTGGGCACTGAATATTTAGGAAACCACTGTCCCACTGAGAGCAAAATGGCAGGGTGGGATGCAAGGAAATGGGCTGCACCCAGTATGGATTGAGTACTGAGCAGCCTGTGCCCTTGAGAGCGGGTCAGGCAGGACTTTGCAGACTCCCCTTTCTCTTAATTTTTGCACTTCATTATTTTTCCCACAGGAAAAGAAACAATGCTAACACAGTGTGTGAGACATTTAGGTCAAGACTTTCATAAACAGGATCCCAATGTTAGTCTCTGAACAAGTGACATGATTTCTAAAAACACTAAGAAAGCAGTATCTCCCACTGCCTTAAACATACACTGGCCTTTTGAGTATCAGCTTATTTAGGGGTCTCAGCCTTACTTTCAAATCAAGTTTCATCCTCTCACATCACAGGCTCAGTGCTGACTCAAGAGTCCAATCTAATGAAGCTGCACATGGGAGATGAGATCTAAGATGAACCCCAAACAAATAAGGCTCCCAATTCACTCACAGCTAGGAAATCCTGAGTGCACCTTAGCAAGCAGTGACTGCTGTATTTACATCACACCTCAAAAACCTATAATTTCCAGTGAAATACAAACATCCTCTTCATGCACCTACAGGAATGCTCAATTTTGCAAGGTGCTCCTCTTCCTTGGTGGTGGAGGGAGCCCAAAATACGGCTTAGCCCATCAAATTTTAAATAGCTCAAGACACCTTAAATCCCTCCCACGGTTTGCTACCTCTACATACGTCTCCTTGCATTTGCTGGACAGAATTAGAAGCAGGGATAGCCTTTATTACGGTCAGGTTAGATTAGTGCTCATGGTTAGAACAGTGTCTCAGGGCTAAGGAACATCTGCTTCAGATTTGCTTTGAAACACCCAAAGAGAGCCTGTGCTGCCCTATTTCTCCCCACTCTCTGGCAAAGAGCCCTGCACCAGCCTACGTGTACCTTCTGCCTCCCACGTCACTGTTCGAGTTCCAAATTGACTGCCTCTGGTGCTTGGAAAAAAATCTCCTTTCTTATCAGCTTTTGAACAAGTTTCACTGCTGGAAATAGAATTTCTATGCATGTATTTCTGAATATAGAGGATATACTCTATAAATCTTTAAAAAATACTACATGAAATGGAGCATTGGTGGGTTTTGCATTTGAACTGAGATTGACACTGAAACATTTTGAATTTTCCTTTTTAAAATAAAAACTGTATTAATTACTAACAATAATACAGTACATAACTTAGGGATATGGACTACCACATACTAAACTTGTTAACCTGGTAGTGCAGAGTATGGCAGTACACAGTCCCCAGTTCACTACAATTTTCATATCTAGACTTACACTTAAGAGCCTAGCATGGATTTATTCACATTCATTTCACTGCCAGAGACCCAAACTTTCAAACCCTCATTCACTCATAAACTCCCCAGGAGATGAAAAAAAGCCAGATGAGCACCAAAATGTGAGGCAGGACTAACAAAGGAATCCAACATCTCTCTCAAGTAGCACTTACCTAACAACAGAGATCTGCTGACCCCAGCCCACATTACAGAGGACGAGAGCATATGAAATGCATTTCGCTATATACTAGAGAACAAATGAAATAGTATATTAGGGATCAAATGTTGCAACAGCACAAGACCAACCTTGGTCTATCTCTGTGCCCATCAGCTCAGCCCCAACAAGGGCTGAATCTGGCTTAATCTGTCACACAAACACCACCAAACAGTGTTTCAATTGAAAAAGGCTTAAGGTGAGATTTACTTTTTTCATACAAGCTCCTGCCACAACCACTGTCAAGACACTCGCAGGCGTTAAAACACGACAGATACTTAATCATGAAGTGTGTTACATTCCTCTTCAACTAACTAATTTCTTTGAAAAATATTTGCATCATTCTGAATTTTAATTCAGCTCCTGTTTATCTAAAATAGGCATCTTGCTCCTCTGTGGTCTCACCATGCTGTAGTTGCTGAAGTTTTCTTAATACTACACACAGACAAGCTGACATTTTTATATACTTATGACAAATGGATCAAGCTTTCTCAAACCTTCTTATCTTAGGGATTGTCCCCTCCTTGCATCAGGAGCACATCCTGATGACAAACAGTTAAGCAGTGCTGAAGGTACAATAAGGTACAGACAAAGAGGAATAGGAAGGAAATACATAACAGAAAGAAATTAGTCTTTTAATGAACAAGGACCCTGTTTCTGAATAAATGTCCTCAAGAGGAAGGAAAATCTGCAATGAAAACGTAAGTTTTATAAAACATAGCTAATTTGCTAAATTGCCTCAGAACAGACTGGTATTTTTTTCCTGAAGATTTCCATGGTGATACCAATGTTCCTCACATAAAGCACTCCAAAAGTCAATAATATATTGTCTGCTGCTTTTACACCTCACTGAGATACCTGGCACACAACACTTCATGACCTATGCTTGTCTTCCAGGTGCTGGAGGTGATGATCCAACTTTTTGGCTGTTTGATGAGAAGAGATCCATGTCCAGTCCTTGCTATTTCCAGTTTTGTAATTTTTCTTTCAGCTGCCAACAAATTTTCAAACATATGATATGCCACAGATCTTGTGGTTTGGACTTCCTCCAACACTTCACTAACATCTGCCAAATTCCTGTTAAATCCAACACTGGTTGATGAGCACTTTCCAATGGTGTGAAACTTAATGCAAGTAACTAGTGGAAGCTTGGGAGCAATTAAATTTTAATCAAAAGTAAGTTCAGGTTTCAGCATTGTGAGTTATCTCTAGTGTCTAAATAGCTAATATCTACAATAGCCCTCTTCTCTTGTGATCAGCAGCATGGAGCCACAGAAAGGGAGAAAAATAGCAGCTTAAGAAGTGCCTTCCCCAAGAAACCCACTCGCCGTATTAATAACCTATGCAGTCTTTCTCTCTGACATGCCATCTGTATCCCAAATTACTCAGTTGTGTTTTCCAGGCAGATCCAGGCATCTGCCCCTCTCTTGGCTGCCTCTCCTCAGCCTCCTGCCTGAGATGGCCTCTTATGCCTGGCCCTGCTAGCAGGGCTTTTGTCTCTCTGCTCTTCGTTGTGTGTCAGGCCAAAGGAGCAGGACTAATGCTTCCTGCTGAGATCCCAGACAGCTTCCTTTCACTCTCCTTCCAGCACACACCAGCAAGCTGGCTTGTGCCTGGTTTCGTGGCCTCTTCCTCCAGCTGTGCCTGGAGCAGTGGGACACCTCCAACACTGCTCCAAATCCCTTCTTCCCATGGGCTTTGAATTTACACATCTCCTGCCAAAGTCTGCCTAATCCACAGCCTTCCCCATCCTTGTAAACATGCAGGACAGCATGATGGTTTCTCATAAAATAAATCAAGCCTTTCTACCTCTTGGTAAGTGACACATGCAAGTTGCAGTCCTTTTACTATGCTGCCACAGTGGCCCTTACAGCTTTCCCACTGCTCTTCCAAGTTCAAAAATCCCCTGTTGCCAACCTAGAGCTATTTCTTTATGCACTCCAGCAGGACCAGCATAGCAAGCAGCGCTCAGCACCTCCCAAGCTGTTCTTAATGGAAAACATAAGCCCCAAAACAGAGGTTGGTGGCTGAGGACTGGAAGCATTCAGAGAAGTAGAAGGATCCCTGCATAAGCCACTCTTTGGTATGAAATCTTTGTTAGAAGGTGGCCACGCCATCAGAGCCAAGCTTCAGGGAAGCACAAAATGCAGCAGTGGGTTTCCTGGCCTCAGAAGGCTATATAGAAAGCAGAAGAGATAACAGAAGCTTGTGATTTTTTAAAATTTTATTTCTTTGTAAGTGAAAATATCCTAAAAACCCTCAGCATGTGCAGCCTGGGGAAGTTAGATGAACAGCTGCCTGGAACTGAGCACTAATTCATCCATTTTGCTCTCTGTTAATGAATACAGACAATGGAAAATCAGTAGATGCAAAAACCCCACAATTTTTATGGATTTACAGACTGATTTTCTGTACCTCATCTAGTCATCTTTATGCCTGTGCAAAGTGATGGCACAGTTGGTGTAAAGTACTACCAAATTATCATCGGAATATTTTTACCCTCCATTTCCACTGGTATGGCAAATGGCTACAGGTGTCAAAGGCAAAAGAAAATGTGACTTTTAGCAGAGAAAAGGAATATTCAGCAGAACAAAAAATTAAATGAATTTGCTATCCCCACTGCTGTCTCCAGATCACACGAATGGTTATGTACTGCTTTGTCTCCAGAAAACCACATTTACCTCTCCACCCCTGGCTTAAATTTTTTGCATTTAAAGTGGTGTGCGACCACCAGGATCTATTTAGAGAAGGGAGAGAGGAGCATCAGTCCCAGCTGCAATCCTGTGTTGGAGCAGCCACTTTCACGTTTCTCACCTGGGAAGACATGCACCCTGCTGTGTGCATTTCTCTCCCAACATTACAGCCTGCAGCTCAAATCCAGCTGGATTAGCGATGAACTGCGCTGGGCTCAAGGGGGGATTGAGCACAGAGCGAACAAACCGTGTTCTGACTTGCACGGCCTCTCCCGGATTCCAGTTATAAATTTTTTAACCAGAAAACACTGTGTAAGGTAAGAGAAACATCTTCATAAAGTGTGCGTGCAGCTATGAGACAATCTTCTCAGTTAACGGCAAATTTTGAAGCCACGGTTATTATGACAAGACAAATATTCCCCTGTGCAAATGCAAAATCCCTTTGAAGCTGAATATATATATCAAATCCCAAATACTGCTAGGAGGAGGAAAGGGGAAATGTCATTTCCTACCAAGCCAGCAAGGATAATGCAGCCCAGCACAAAGCCATTACAGTATGCACACTTGAATAAACTATCCCTCTTCAAACATATACACAGAAACTCCTTGCAACTGGTTCGCAGACTTTTAAAGCAAGAAAGCATTGGGAATCATCTGCTCTGACCTCTGTAGGAACCAGCTGGTACTGTTTCAGCCCCTGTGCCAAAAACTGAGGCTCTGGGGCTTGCATCACTGTCAGCCCAGTCGTGCCGGCAAACTGCTGAATCTGCCTGCTGAGAAAGCAGTGACTCTCAGCCAAAAATTGCCTTGCCACCCTTTATCTTCGATATGGGCACTCAGTGCACTGAGTTACTGCTCACCTACGCCAGCTAAACCTCAGCTTTATTAAGCAGAGCCCAACAGACTCACTATCGATCGTAGTCGGTGTCATTTCTGCACTCACACAAAATCTGCAGGCAAACAAGCAGCCCCACAGAAACTGTAGGTCAAGAACAAACAGACAAAATCTTCCCTTTAAAAAGAAGAGAAAATCCCACCATTCTTCCAGGTGAAATTAACTATGTCTATATTTGATATCTAGAATGCAGTGAATACCAGTCTCAAAAAACCATGGCAACCTGAAAATGTGAGCAACACCTTTTTTTCTTTTTCCTTCTCTTAAATAGTTATTCACATGGCTGTAATTCCTGGGGTTTTTTTAGGATAACAGTGTGGTGCCCAGGAAGCTCCAGCCTTTAATGTGGCTGCTGGATGAGCCATGAATGATTTTAGGACTTTGGGAGATATTTCACCATGTTTCTTTGGTTTTTCCACTCAGCTGTATTTAATCAAAGACTGCAGCTATCCCTCACTCACATCCAGTATATCCATCTGTGTGTATTCACCTTTGGAAAATTTTTCTATCTGAGAAATAGTCACATCCAGCACTATGAAGTGTTTGGACAGACCTTCATTTTTTCTTCCCTAGTGCTGTATAACTTTCTTATCCGGATAACTTTTTTACCTTTGTCCACTTAAAGGTGAAATACCATCAAACAAAAGTCAAGCAACAACCTGCATTAGGGCAAGAGCCAAGAGAGACTAGCAATTTACAGCTCTCTGCCTGAAGCAAGGGTAGATATTACTGCTATTTAAACCCACTTCCACCTTGCAATTTCCACCATTTCCTGCTACTTTGCAGCCTGGTATATTAAAAACCAAGGCACCAGAGACGAGGTCTGACTTGAAGAGAAGCCCATCTCGTTCTGCTCGGGAATTACATCATATTTCAAGGCAACGTACGTCTTGCTGTGGACAAAATTAAGTCCAATAAAACCAATTTCCGCTCTGACATTATTTAAACATGGCCACAATCAAATAGAGTAGAAAGGCAAATGAAAAACCCAAACACTAAAGTGATTTCATAGATAAATGCTGAAAAACTCTGCTGATTTGAACCCCTCCTGCTAAAGACGGATGTCCTGCAGTATATTATGGTCTGTGCACTGTAAAATTCTGTGACTTTTCAGCTACACTCGTCATTATAAGTGGATCATGTATTCTACACTGCCTTCTGCAACAGCTTAAATCCTACCATGCGATTATCTTTTCCTGTAATACCACACTTTTCAGAATAGCAGCACACCAGCATTGTGAATAAACCCCAACAAAAGAAATTTAAGGACAAAAGAAGCACTGAGGGATGCAGCCTCAATAACTATGCTGTGGTTCATTCTTGCTTGTGGCTGTTGCTGTAACTGTGTGAAGTACCTTTGCCTTTTGAAAAGTGCTGCATGAAAAACTGTCAGTTATCCAGTCAGTAACAGCAGCTTCTTTAAAGATTTCTGATAAACGGCATTGGTCTTTAGTTGGACACACAGAAAAAATTTTTTAAAAAAAAATCTTAGTATCTTTGGATCTAGTAAAAGTTGCCTATATATTTGTTTCTTTATTCTTTACTTATGTAGCTGCCCACAGAAGTCCCACCCCATCTCCTGAGGTTGCAATAGAGTGGCAGAAGAAATTTTTGCTAAATCCTTGCTGATCTGACAGTGACTTGCAGTCCCCCACTCTGAACCTTCTCATCTAGCACGGCATCAAAACCGCCCCCTTTGCTGCTCATCCCGGCAGCCCTGACAGAGCTTAGGGAAACAAAGCTCACGAGCAGATGCATCCGTGTCATTTAAATACAGGGGTGTAGGTACAACAAACCTCCAAACAGCAAATTAAATGTTAGGATGTGCTTCCTCCTCCCTGCCAGCCAGGCACGGCAATGCGTGGGGAAGCAGTAGCTGCACTACCACCCTGAGGACACAAAGAGCAGAGCCAGGGCTGCATCTCAGCCCTGTCTGCAGATTGCAGGGAGTATGTCCAATCCTATTCCTTTTCTGGTTTTCCCTTCTATTTCTCCCTCCCTCCCTTTTTTGGGGGGTGTGTGAACAAATGATAACTCTGTGAAAATCAGAGAACAAAGGGAAGATCAAAGAAGCAGGTAGCTAGATCATTATGTATCCCAGCTGGGACAAGAGTTTAAGCCTCCGGAGCTTACTTGCCAAGTTATTTTAGAGTTATGCCAAGAGAGCTGTGCCCTCTGAAGCTTCCTGGCATAAGAAGTGTTGTGAGGCAAAGCAATGAGGTTTCCAGTGCTGCAGGAGGGATGTCAGGCTGCAGGAGCCATCAACTACACAGGCATCTAGTTAATTCAAGTGCAATTACGGTCAATAGAAGTTGTTCGTTACTTACATTTCTTTGGCGTCGGAGGCCAAGAGATGCAGGTTTACATGCTGAGGCCCTCTAGGGTGGGATGTGGCTACATAAAAACCCCAGGACTGTAAAGTAGCTTGGGCTCTTTACTAGGAGCCCATTCTGCTCTGCTTTTTCTACCTTGGTGTTTGGAAATGATCAAAGACATGATTTTGGTGGATGGGAGAATCCTCTGTTCCTCCATCCTCACTGTTCATACACCACACTCCATATTTTCCCAGCACCCCTTGCACAACTGAATGCAATCTGTACTAATCAGCTGTTTACACAGCGCCTTGTTTTCTCCTGGGTTGCTTTTCCACTCACATTTTTCTTCTTTTCCTCTTCTAATAAATTTTTTTAAGGCTTGTAGCTTTGAGCCACCTACAAATGCGGGTAAAATGCTCTATGCTAACATGTTTTCCCTCCTTCCCATGCCAGTGTTCTATTAAAACCCAAACCCACACCTCTGGGAGCAAGTTTTCTGGATCTAATTTGTAATTGTCTGCACAAAGAGAACAGAAGGAAGATGTTAATTTCACTAGCTACTGATTGCAAAAGTCAATACTCCTTGAGCCATTTGTGCCATTTCTCATCTTGACAATTCTGGAAAAAAAAATAAAATGCCAAAAAGTGCAAAATATTTTACCCATGTGTGCAGATTATCAACAGTGGTGCCTAGAGAGCACAACAAACAAAAAGTACTTTAAAGTATAACCCTGTTTCTTTTCTGCATGAAAACAACAGGACATGTATTTCTGTCATTAGCTGCTGATTTTAGAAATATTTGTGTATTAATTACACTGTGCCAGCAATAATCAACCATCTCTACAATTGCCTTTCTCTTTTCCCTCAAACCTAGAACTTCTACAGAACCAAAAAACCCATTTCCCTTTACTCAGAATAGTACATGAAATAAACAGCCACAAGGTTAGAGGGTGCCACAGTTAAAAAATCACTTTCTACAGAAACTAGATATATGTGTGAGTGCATGAAATGACTAATCACACAACCAGCACAAGGAAATGTAAAAATAAAATCTGGTCTCCCAACAGCAAGCAATGGCTCCTAGGCCATGCCCAGCTTTCCCCACTGTTTGGAAGGAGCAGCTCTTTATTAAAACCATGCCACAGGAAGGTGAAGGGCTGTGTGGGCAGAGCAAAGCCCCGAGATGGGGCTACCCACATTGCCCCTGACAGGACTACCCAAGTAAGAGGGATCCTGCTTTAACTATTGAGGCATTCTGTCATTCCTCTAGGAATCACAGGCTTTACTCCTGTAAAAGCTGTTTTAGCCCTTGCTCTTGTGTTCACTCCCATTTGCCTGGGCAAGCATGACAAACAAGAGACAGACTGAAAATCCCATGGTGAACTGGTCCCTACTCCACCACTGCTCCCCAGCACCTCAGTTCAGCAGCATAATTTGGTGTTGGTACCCCAGTTTCCTGCAATATAAATACTTTTATATGATTAATACGTGCTCTGTATGTTCTACAAACTACAGCAAAACCGGAGAGTTCAGGTCCTCTGACCACTGTGATAACAGCAGCAGGAGAGCCTATCCTGAGCAATGAGGAAAGGCTGAGACTGTGTGTGCAGGAATTCACTGCTCCATGGGGACTCAAGCAGATCACATCAGATCTCATTAAATGTTTAGGATCTTAATTTTTTTGTGATTTCAATGGGCAGGTAAGCATCACAAAGAAACCAGTGGTCCATATATAAAAGTCAGGTAATAGTTTAAGGGTCTGCTCAGCGCAAAAGGCTCTAATGAAGAGCATTAAGTGAGCAGACAGGACAGGACAGCCCTGGTGAAACTTCAAGTCCCCCCAGGAACCATTTCACTGGAAGCAGAAAGCAGAGAATTGCCACAGAAGCCCTGCATTCAAAAGCAGGGCCTTGAGATTTCGCTGTGAGCAAAAAAAATCTCTTCCCACTAAACGAGGCTCAACACCTGCCACTCTCCTGTCTCCTGCCTTTGTTCGCTCCAGTAATGAACACCTTTGTACAAATAGCTGTAGATTAGAAAAGGAATTAACCTCCAAACAAAGGAGAAGCTTAATTAAGCATTGCACTAAAAGAAAACAGAGGGGAAGTACAGGTTAAAAAAAAAGAAAGACAAGACAGCTGCGCAGACTTAATTCCATTTTTTCCTCTTGTAGGTCATTTTACTCAATGTAATTTCCTTTCTGTATTTGCACGAATTTGTTACTGAGGCACTGCCCATTAACAGAAGGGTTTTTCTCGCTTTCCATTCACTTGTACCTTTTTTAATGCTTTGCATTACAAGCCCTCCATCAAAAAATAATAGAAGAAAAGCAAAACAGATTTAAATTAGACTTTGGGAGTATGCCATTTCATTTCATATACTTCTCCCCAGAGAGCTTCAGCTAATTAAACAAATGATTGCAAAATACTCACAATGTCAACCCTGTCAGCTTATATGCAAAATATCTACACCAAGCCGTGGTTATTTATCCAAACACAATACGAGGAGCAATGTCCTTTGAAGATAAGCACAAACCTTAGACCATAAGGGGACACTTTATAAAACCATGGGAGGATTATGGGGAGGCCATGGACCTTGAATATCCCAGCCCATGGCCTCGGGAGCCAGCAGACACGGCTTTGCCAGCTGAAAGGGACAGGAGCTGAAGACCTGGGCAGCCAGGCTGAGAAGGAGACTTCAACAGATTCCAAACGTGGATAAGCACACTGAGCTGCACTTGACATTTAGGCTGAGCTCTATATTACTGCCAAGAGGACAGGGTAGGAGTGGTTAATGATGATGAAGGAAATATCAGGATTTTTGCTGTTAAATTGAAGCAACTCGGAGCAAAAGCTCAGAAGAAGCAAGCAGATAGAAATAGGTGCCTGGGGTAGGAAAACCAGAAATCTAACTGTTATGTGATTAGTCTGTGCACAGTTGCTGGAAGCAGTCAAAGTCTCAATTGTCTAAAACTGAAGGATTTTAAACCTCTCCATACATTACATAAATCCCTTCTTAAAATCCCCCCCATTCTTTTTTGCCTCCCACCTTTCCACCTTATCATGCCCTCCTCTGCTCTAAGCCATGCAGCTTGCCCAACAAGCTCTCTGTGCCCATCCTCTCTGCCCAAACTCTGCTGCCTGTTTTTACCCTCTGCTACTCTTTATTCCTCCCATTTTCTTCTTTACAATAAACACCTCCAGCATAAAGTATGCACTGACTCTCAGGACTAGCTACTCCTTTCCCTCCCACCCCTCCAGCCTGCTCTTGTCTCACACCATATTTAATTTGCCAAGCAAGAGACACTTACTTCTCAGGCTAGGCACCTTAGCTTCCAGAAGATTTTATGATCAGGTGCATGCAACAAGGTCTAATATAAATTATCACAGCCTTAACTAGGAAAATGTAGTATTAACTTTCCTAAAGCCTTGTTAAGGGTCACAAGAATTCACTGTACAAGGTTTGAGCAAAAGGCACAATGAGGAGGGAAGGCAGAGGATAAGGGAGGAAAAATTGTTCTGCTCATCATGGCTGGGTCAGAGGCTGAAGCTGATGTCAAAAAGCACTAACAGAGTTAGGATGCTGGCAAGCCTCCCGTGGGTTTCCAAGCCCTATTTGAGGACTGCAGCTTGCTGTAGCTCTGTCAAACAGGACTGATCTCAGCTGGGTGGACTGGCTTGCTCAGCACCCCTCAGTGTAGGAGATGAGATTAGGAGGGGGATAAACCTCACCCCACCTGATCCAAGTGCAAACCCAGCTCTGTTGCACTGAATGTTTAGAAGTGTGAGGGACAGTAGGTACAAGGCAAGTACTGTCTATTCTCAGGTACCATGACCATGATAACCCTAAGGATACTCCTGAGGACACTCTCCTGGCTGAATCAGCTGGTGCATGGCACAGCAGAATTGAGTAGAGCTCCTACCCATCCAGTCCTCCTTCTCTGTGGTTGCTTCATGCTTTGGCAGCAGTATTAATGAGAAAACAGTTTTGAAAGGGGGAACTCAGTTCAGAACGTTCCTTTAGGAGAAATGCCAAGATCGTTCCTTGTTTATTTTACTTGTTGTGTAAACATTTTCATAATGCTTATCAATACAGTCTGTAGAGTGTATTTTTTAAGATAACCAGCATGGACATTGGTATTTTGCTCATGACTCTGGCCTGTTCTTTGACCTCATACACTGAAGGTAATGCCTCATTTGCCGTTTTACTTTGTGTATGGCGCTGGCCACACTTCAGGCTCTTAGTGACTCAAGCTAAATGAATGAGAAAGTACTGAAATCACATAATAGACACCGGCACTGGAAATGGTCAGGAAATAGGAATTAAGGATGAATGCTCTGTTTACATGATCCAAACACATTAAGGCGTGAGGAAGCTGTGAAATTCTTCACTGTACGTGTTGGGTAAAACCATTCAGCTTGCTACTGCCAGATTCCCTCTTAGCAGTACCAGTTCCAGATTCCAACTGCTGAGCAATTTTAAAGTTCAGTGAACAAATTGTTTCAATTGTTTGGTTTTCTCCCATTTTCTGTGTGAGTTATTCTCAAATTCAAGCTTAGTTTTTGCTTCTAAATGTGAGCGCCAATCTGCGGAGGCTCTATTTAAAATGGTGCATTAACTTCTCTTCCCCCCCACCTCCAACTTCTTCAATGTACCTAACCCAGCCTGCATAGTTATGATCACAAAATATTAACATAATGCACCTCTTCCTTAGCAACAGCTATAGTGTCAGGGGAATGCAGCCCATAATAATACAGCTTGATCTAGAAGCACAATAAAATATAAATAAGCTTGTTACACTTCAGTGGCACACAGGATTCCACTGTGAAGGGCCTTCATAAATTTAGAAACCTCATCTTCTTTTTACTCTCCAACACAGATTATTTAGAAGAAGATTTATGGGCACACATTCCTTTTTATTCCTGAAAATGAAATGTAATTGTTTACTCAGTAAAAGTATTATTTTGCTGCATGTCTACTACTAAATTTGCGGGCATAATACAGTCACACACACACTTTTCTGTGGAAAGCAGTTCTTATAATGAGATAAACATGAAACCAGAAAATTGAGATTTGAGAAAATCGAAAGGGGAGACAGCCATGAGAGCATCCACAGTTGTGGTCATTTTCTAACAAAGAAAGCCCAAGAAATTTTCTTCAAGAAACAGCTGCAGTGAATTACTACACATTAGCATGTTTAATCTGTAAGACTTTGCCCATACCTATCTGCAAAAACCCAGCATCCCTGGCTGGTAAGGGCAAAGTCTTGCCCCAAGTCCAGCTGTTGTCCTCCATCCCTGAAAGCTCCTTGGCCAACAGCCCCATGGCTGCTGCACCCTCATGCATGCTGGTCCTCTAACCCTCATAATTACAGCTAATCAACTGCAGTATCTGTTCTTACAGGCAGTAAGATCTTTCAAATACTGCTTCTTATGAGTTGTCAAGGAGAACAAACTGCATCAAGCCAATCTGAAGGCAGTAACAAACCATTTGGAGCTAGAGCATAGCAGTCCTCTTCTGAGCAAACATTGCAGTTTTCAAGCCAAATTTACTTGGCTGAAAGTCACAAAACATGAGGCCTCTTATGAGGGAGCCAAGTTACACTCTTAGCATGGTGTTCCATAATCACTAAATCAGTATTTAGTATGCATTTATTAAGGCTGGGATTTCCAAAAGCCCTTTTTAAGAGTGAGGTACACAATTCACAGGTATAACTTTCCCTCTGAATGGATTATACGACATCACTAGGATTCTCTGTAACAAACAAGACACCAAGAAAAAAATCAAAATTCAACAATCCACTCTGAGGAAATTCAGAGGCTAAACCAGGCTCTAAATCCAGACATTTTATAAAGCATCAGATCACCGTCTCTGGTGGAAATCTCTCATTTCCAACAATATCTGATTCAGCCAAAGATGATTCAAAGAGCCAAGCGCTGTAAAAAAATACTGCTTACCTACAGAAAATCCCACTGCACAGCTGAAGAGCCATCAAATGAACACAAAACCCTTCAACTCAGTGCTGTCAAGAGTAGTATGTCTGAGCCTAACATGATTTGCTTGTATGGGAAATCATCTGCCTGCCTTTCCACTGCACTGCTGATGAAGTTTTGCGAGAACATGGTAAACATGTTATAATATTACACATTATAACATTAGTATTTTGTGAGGTAAATATACAATTCATAATTTAGTCTTATAATCACTGCATACTGGCAACAAGAAACACTGTGTCAGACACTAAGAAGTCATCTACTACTACAAGTAGGGTTAACTGGGTAATTTTTCATCCAGATTTACAGCTGAGGAAGAATGACACAAATATTACCCCTGTAGCTGCAACAGAATAAACCATGTTTTCTCATGAAATAACAAAATACCAATAATTTACCCCAAGTGCTATATCACACAGCCAGCTTCCTAGCTGTAGTGCTAGCAAACTGTCTTGCCAGATTTAGATGTTCTCTCCACCAGAGTTTTAGACCACAAACAAGGCCATATACTTAAAATAAATAAAAAAATATGAAAATATGTAAAAGGCAATTTGTAAAGGATCCTACGCCAACTTCACCCTCTGAATTTGTACCTGTTTGTGAATATACACAAACCCCCTGCTGAACAGCTGGGATTCTGTGTCCCACTCCAACACACCCATACATTTCCAGAGGAATCCTCCAGAAAAACATGGTTTTCATATCCTCCATCCTTCCAGGTGATGATGACACACTTCAGTTATGTCATGGAGCACTTCTATAAATAGGCCCCACATGGCACAGTGTGACAGAGGACAACACACAGCAAAGGATGCCAGCAGCACGGCTGTGGTGGCAAATCCTGCCTTTCCAGGGGCTAAGCTCCTTGTGGCAGAGGGCTCCCTCAGGAAGTGCTACCTCACACCGTGTGCCTTCTTAACATCTCTGGATGTGTAAAATGAAGGCAAGTTATGCCTCTCAATCAAAGCACTGCAGGCCAATCCTAGTCTCTTTCACGCAGGCACATGGCTGAGAAAATCAGTGAACCTGAAATTTGATCTCTCATATGATTTATTTGCCATCTTCTCCCATTACACAAACATAAATATAACAGGCATTTTTCTGCAGCCCTCAAATGATTCAGAATTAATACCAGATGACAAAATGGACCATGTACCAGGAGGGGAAAAGTTACAGTAAAAGCTCCTTCCCATTAATGGGGCCATTCATTCATATGCCCACTATTCCACAGGGGAGCTGGACATAAATTATGTATTTGACATCTAGTTATAGACGATTATATCTGACATAATGAAGTTATAATGGAAGGAGTTTGCACATTGTTTGGTTATTAAGTGCCCATTTCTTGTCCCTGCACCAGGTGCAATGGTGATAGGCCATACAAATCATCCAGAAGAAATGCCAAAATGGGCTCCCTTACTGATAAAGCACCACACATGTTTATTAATTTAACAGCTTGTCTTCTGTCTCCCCCATCTGCTCATTTAAAACAGTTATTTGCCCTATAAATATTTCAGGAAGAGAAGTGTAGCCAAAAATTAGTCTGGCAGAAAAGGGGGGGAAAAAAAAGTTTGAGAGAGGGTCTCATGCTGTATGCAGCACTACACTCTTTTTTCCACATTGAACTGATTCAACAGCTTTTTTTCAAGCTGGTAATAGGACATTCACTTTAGATTAGTGATGCTTGAGGGTGCACCGCCATAGCTGACTCTACTTTCCAGCTGTTGCCACTGTCAGGTGGGTGAAAACTTCCACCACTGATGGCGAGTGGCAAAACTCAGTGCAGTGGAAAACGAAACCCACTGTCAAAAGAATCTCCTGGGTGCATGTCCATGTCCATTTTGAGCTTATGGGGTCATATGGTGGCTTCAAATGGCCTACAAAGAGCAACATTTCAAGGCATCTTTAAATCACAGTTCACGCTGATCTCCATAACAAAACTCCTTTACAAGGCAGTAGCTAGCTGGTAAAAAAAAAGCTAGTTAAAAAGTGCCTTTTAAAATTTTTTTTCAGATGACTAAGAATAATGGAAAAGGTGTTAAATACCACTCAGACTGTTCTTTCCTCCTTCCCCAAAATCCTTAAATATTTTCAAGTGTAAACACTTTGAACAGTTTCCACCAACACAGAGGAGTTAGCACTCCTCCTTGAGAGACTTTGTTAGCTCCAGCTTTCTGCTAGAGCAAACGCTGTTATCTTATAAATAAACAGCAGTGCCCCGAGGTGCTCCTCTGCAGTGAGAACACACATTCCAAAGAAATAAGAGCAACAGTTCAACACCACAGTGAAAACCAAAAGGGTGAACGGCGTGCAATTAACTCTTTCTGAGTGTGGATAGCTACAGGATGTAAAGGGGGACCTCACTGATGGCAACAAGCAAACAGGAGCACTACAGGCTTCCTGCAAGGTTTCCAGGAGCTCTGGCTGCTCTGCTTGGGATACTCGTTAGCACCACCCATGATACCTAATGAGGAATTAATAAATATGGAGCATGACCCATGTTCAAAGCAGCTGCCTGCCTTAGGGCATCAGTGTAGTCCAGAAAGGTGGACATTTTGGTACAGACCTGAGCCACAATGAGAGATTTTCTGAGAGCTCTGGATTAAACTGAGAAAAGCATTGTCTCAGAGCTCATCCAGCCCTCCACCATCTTCAGGACCCAAACAAGCTCCATACCTGGCAATGCATTCCTGCATCCATATCTACCACCCCACCCAAAATCCACCCTGTTGCAATGCTGAGCTGTTTGAAAATTCATATCCAGCCTGGAATGAGGCTGCCTATCACAAGAAAAAAAAAAAAAAAAACTCAAATGAAGAGCAAACAAACAGCAAAGGAACACAACAAACAAATAAACAGACTTCAAAACAAGGCAGCTGCAAATTCACAGTACACATGAGGCTTGTAGTCATTGCAAAACCTTTCCTGTGACTGTGCAGGGATGGTGACAGCCACCTCCCATCCAACTGGTGCAATTACCTGCACGCCTCTCACACACTGCTTCCCTGAAAAGCCACATGGGATAACAGAACAGCACTGGCTTGCTGCAGAGAGCACTCACAGCCCATGTCGGAGGGACAGGAGGGAGATCTTTTACTGGGCTCAGGGCAGCCACAAAGGGGAAGCCCTGGGAGAGGTCATCCTTGAAAAAAGGCTGAGCAAAACCAAAGTACATGGCCAAGAAAGAGCAGGGCACTATATGGCATCCCAGAATTGCACAGGGAAAAGGGAAAAAGGGCCCTAAGCACAGGGATCTCCAAATAGCAGGATCCTTTCTTGGCTTTAAGGCATCAAATTAGCCTCTCCCCTGGCCTCTTCCATGTGAAGGATGTCAGGAAAATAGTTTTGCTTAAAAACCTGGAAACATATAGCTAACTCAGATGGAGCAAGATTAATAAAAGCAGGACCTCTCAGAGCAGCAGAGGGACACTGCAAAGAACTCTTGAGCTTAGAGAATGCCTTCTCTAGGGGGCCTCCAGCAGAAAATGGAGAAGCCTGGAACTGGGAGGTGCCTGGCCACTGCTGGCTCGCAGCAGGGACTCCTGAACAACACCTCTCTCCCGGTGGTGGACCTGGGGAGGGCAAGGTGTCTCAGGGCCATCAGCACGGGATCCCTGACCCCATGTGTCAGCTTGAATTAAGGCAAGGAGTGCCACTGCGCCTCGCTGCCCAGCGCTCCCCTTCCTCTGGAGCTGGGGAGGAGGACTGGGGCTGTGCAGTAAGCCCAGCTGTCAGATCCTCCTACATCATCTGCAAAGCCATCGACCCTCTCTGGACCTTTGGGAGGGAAAAAACAAGTAAGACCCAGAATGCATATTTACAAAAACCTACTCTGTTTTCAGTAGTAAGATTTCAATGCGCTTCTGCTGTTCAGGAAAGGTTCTCCCTCAGACGTTGCAAATGCAAAGGGGGGGGAAAATGGCAGAGTGGATCCAGGTTTTGAAGAAAGAAAGCACACAGGGACATCTTCCACTAAGATGGAAAAGAAAGGTGCAAACCCAGCAAAACCTGTCTCCCTGACATGCTGTCTAAGGAGTAGGGCCAGATTCTGTGTTTATGGAACATGAACCTGGTAACTGAGGCTTACAGGAAATCCTCCCACAGTGCCTTAACACAGTGCCAAAGCAACCTCTCTGGCTAGAGAAATCTGCACAGAAGGGAAAAGAACTTCCTGTGCCTCCTTTATTTATTTACTATTTATTTCTAGGACTGGGGACCAATAAAGAGTTTTGCTTATCAGTTAACGTTTAGGAAATGTACTGACTTCAAGCATATCAATCTCCAAGATAACTACTTTCTGAACTTCAATTTAGAAGGAAACCTTTATAAAACATCAGCTCAACAGGGGAGGAGAGTTTCTCAGGCTGCCTAGCTTTAAATGCCAACATACCTTTCAAGTTTAATATGATTCCACATATATACTAAAATCTGCTTCTATACAGCTTTATAAATAGTTTTAGTGCACATATTCGGTGAGTTAAATTCACTTCTTTACTGTGTTCTAGTACCTGGCAGAATTTGAACATAAATGTTTAATTTAATTTATTGCTATATATGATAATTCCATAAAATCTCTTTCTAAGCCAGAGTATCAGTGTCACTTTCATACATGAAACTCCTTGCTACTGTCAGTAACCAATGATCCATTTTTAAACACAGGTTTAATCTTCATTCTATGATATCACAACCTCAGGTTTCAGCTATCCCTGGAATTATTCTGTACAAAGAAGGTGTAAACACTTGCATAAAAATCATGAAGTCACATCCCGATTGTTGGACTGAAAGGAGGTAGAAAAATCATAGTTAACAGCACTTCATATATGGAGCTAATTTTACAACAGCTTCCAATTAAAAAGAGGGTGGGGAACAAGAAGTGCCTTGATGAAAACTGCTGATTCAGGGCTTCATTTCTATTCAGTGATGTACAGTGTCATTACTGGGTGGCTGCACAGAGCAGTGGCTCAGAGTAATTACCCTGTAATGCACAGTGACACTAATGTACTAGTAAACTACTGCAGTTTATACTCTATTCACCACCAGCGTCAGGGCTCTGAAAGGCAGGTAAAAATTCCCTGCATGCATAAACAATGTGTGTAAATGTCACCAGTGATAAAATTTTTAAAAAGGAGAAGGAAGAGGCAGTTACAAATAAATCTGTCAGCTGAGAATTGCGACTGCATAGACCCACAGGAGCACTAAAGCTGTATCTTTTTTTGATGATACAGGAAGGAAAGATGCTTCTGTTGGAGCATCCTACCCAGGCTCTATTTCCATTTATTACAATTAAAACTGTAGGGTGGCTGCTTCTTTTTGCCACTCTAAGTACAAGGCTGGCCTGCATCTGGTGTTCAGCTCAGTGTGAGGGGCAACATGGAGGGGAAATAAAAAGCATCAAAGGAGTAGCCAAAAGCTTCAGTGGCTTATGCTGACTGTCATAATGCTGCTCTCTTTTTAGAGTTCCAGCAACAGGAAATGAGGAGGAACACAAGCTTAAGGACAGGTGGTTTTGACTCCTTTGTTTAAAACAGCTCTTATGGTTACAGGACGAAGCTTGGAACGTGACCCAAGCATGTCCAAAGGTGTCAGAAAAAGCAGGCAAAGAAAAAAGAATTGTAAGCCTAATGTACTTAGGGAAAAAAAAAATTACAATACTCTAATGCATTTTGGATGCTGAGGCTAGAAATGAGGCAGCAGAGCTTCACGTCCCACATCCCAGAGCCAGAGGAAAGCCTTGCTGCTCCCCCAGGAGACAGTACCAATTACTACCTTTTTAACAGCCCCTAGTCACCAGCTAATAGATTGATGCCTCCAGAGCTGGCTTCCTCCCCGGCCCTCTCCTGCTAAGTTACACAAGGGTATTCAAGTCCTTTAACTAGCACACAGCAGCAGTACTATCAGTCCTTCCACCCTGAGCAGTTCCCTCTTTAAGATCTCTCAACTAGGGGGGTGGAGGCCCTGGTGAAATCCCTCAATGTAGCAGTTTATGCTGGATAAACTCTATTTTACCCTCTCAGCAAGCACTGCAGCTGTTGTGCCTGACCCACTTTGCCCTGCTCCTGGTGGCACTGCCATTTATCTTGCTGAGGTAGCTCTGCCCTCATGAATGGCAGATCACTGAGGAGTTTTGTTAGTCTTTGGAAAAGGCAAGACACAGGTTCTCTTTCTGCTGCTGTTCCAGCATCCTTGGGTCTCCTATAGTCTGCTCCAGATGCCAAGACAAGGATTTACATTGACCTATTCTAAGTAAGCTCTGATTCATCACCTCAATGACAGACTAGAGCAAGAAGGTCCTGCAAGTCATAACTGTCTTTGCCTCACTAGAGTGAGTGCTCTGCTATAAAAGCAAGGTAGTAAATTTTACCACAGAACTGGAGGCTCTCAAATGACTTAGAAGAAGCTGACAGTCTCAAATGCACATGTCAAATCCCAGGGTAGTTCACTTGAAGATGAATGGAGGTTGTGGACTGTCAGGAGGTTGTACACAACCAGCCTGACTCATGGCAAGACCAGATTTGGAGAGAGGACTGTGAATCTGGCATCCTCACACCACTCAGCACATTCTTCCACCTTACAGAGATGCAAGAGGAACCACCATGCAATAGTAGTGCTGAGGCTGCTTCTGTGTAGCAAGAGTCAACTCCCTACTGCAGCAGCTAAGAAAACACACAATCCCACGTACGTAAGGAAAAAAACTCAGCAAACATTTATATGATCAAGTCACACACCTAGCCACATGGATGCTGGTGGAAAAGCTCACTCAAAACTAAGGGAGACTTTCACACCAAGAGCACTAACACTGTGTTTTTATTTAGCCCACAAAGTCCTAGGGCCATTTGGATGAACAGGGTTTGCAGTTGCAGCTGCAATTCACTGACACAAAGATTTTTCTGTCTCCCAGATTATTAGAGATGGATAATAAAGTGAGATTGTGAAGACAGCTTTCTTCATTTTCCATAATGAACGTGTGTCTATCCAGTTTAATCTTGTGTTACCACATTGCAGTTTTCAATTAAGAGCAGTTAGAGAAATATGTGCGAACACAAACACACACCAGCAGCCTTACAGTGTTGTGGCAGAGTGGTGACAATCACCACACAGGGCAATTTGGTACCCTTTCTGCCACTGTAGCACCCTTTGAAGAGTTGGAAAAAGGGAAAAAAAAATCCCAAACCTAGGCTATAGAGTATCTCCATGCTATCACACCGTAGCTATCCTCTTTCTCCCCTTCTCTTTTTCCACAGCATTCCCTGGGTCTGATGTTCATATCTCACTTGCAGAGTTGACCAAGAAATACCTTCATATTCCTGTATTATTTTAGCTTTGCTATTATCTATTCCAAGAAGAAAAAATTTGATATCATACCTCAATATTGACTTCCTAAGTAAAAGGAGCAAAGGGAGGTGTAAGAAGTCTGCACCACCATGTAAGCTTGCTCTGGGGACAAGCCCATTTTCCCAGGCCAGAGGGGCAAACACTGGGAGCTCAGCACAGCCTGGGAATGATCCCCCAAATGGAGCAGAGAAATCAAGGGCTCACATTCATATTGCTTTATTTGCACCATTCAAGAGAGGCATCTGTCTTAGCATGGCTATTCTGGACTTACTCTGTACATATTGGCTACTAGCATTGCTCCCAAGGGCAATCAGCCCACCTAAAATTTGAGTCATCCTCTATAATGAACATATCCTCACCAAGTCTAGAAAAAAAACTCATGCAACAGCAATGAGGATTGAATTTAGGCTTGAACCACTGCACAACCCCCTTCTGTACCCTTTACTCACCTGAGGGGCAGCTGAAATCTGCCTTTTTGCATTCTGCCATAAGCTCCCTGTGCCTTTGCACTGCCACTAGGAAGGAATGGTGCAAGACAGAGGGCAGGACCTAAGGTATACCTGTCCCTGCAGGAGTAAACTAGTGGGGACAGCAAACCACATGGTGATGTGATGGTGTTCAAAGCTATGTCATGGGACACATGGGACATGGTCGTGTCATGTACGTCTGTCTTGCAGGAATTAATTTGCTCCCCAGAATGTCCTCAGATGGAGGGTGACACCTTGGCCATGGAAGATCTGTGAACAAGTGAGTGATATCCACCCACGCCAACAGCTGGTTTGGAATGCAAGTGAATGGAGACTGTCTCACTGACTCACCCTTGGATGATGGTCTCTCCACATCCGAATCGAGGTGGATCGGTGGGGCAATGTAGGAAACCTGCCCATGGTGAGCCTGCCCTGTGGACAAATAAGTGGTTTAGTTCTGCTGTTTCCTACAGAGATCTGTCAGGGCTGTAGTAAAATCCACAGCATTTTTATAGCACTGGATTAAAAACAGCTTTCCAAGTATTTTGTGCTGTGTGTTTTTCACAAGGAACTTCCATTTTGTGGGGACATCTGGTGAAAAGCTGGAACCACTCCCATCTCTCACTTTTTCCTTGCAGACACAGGTACTCTGCTGAACTTTAGATACACCTGCTTTACCACCGCTGTGTACACTTTGCACCATGTTCTCTTGAAACCTGTTCCCTCTATATATATATATATATGTGCTATGGAAGAGAACCCATTTCACACAAACCCATTCAATCTGCTAATCTCACTCTGGAAGGGAAGCAGGCATTCCTATGTCACAGCCATTTTTGAAGAAAGCATGGCATGAAGCACAATTCCACCTTGTTTATCCCACCTGCAGGAGACACAGATACTGTTTTCAGAGCTCAGCATTGCTTTCACATGTGTGGAAGCTTTTTTGGTTCCCAACACCACCATACAGTTTTGCAGTCGCTAAAGACTCAATCCTTCTCCAGCAATTTGGAGGTAACTATATCAAGAAACTTCTATTTATAATAAAAACATTTTTTTATAATTCATCTATTTACTGTAAGTATTTACAGGGTTGTTAATCTCTTTCTATAAACATGGAAAGTTAATGACACATAGATTATGATAACAGTTAGAGTAACCTTCCCATTTCAAGTAATATTCGTTCTGCAATAAAAGCATTTGATTCCTCTTAAGAGACACATTCCAAATAATTAATACAGCTCCCTGTTGACACTTGCTGTTGTTGCTCCAAGCAATTTCCAAGCTAGCGTCACAGGCAGTGGAGCAGCAGTACAGTCTTCAGGCTTCTTTGTAATGACATCCAGGAATACCACAAGCACAGTATGCTGGTGCACATAATATGTTGAAAACATCTCTTCAGGGAGATAAAATATTAATGGGAAAGGGAAGAAAAAAAAAAAAAGAAGCGTGGCTGAATGTGCAGGTTATATTTACTGCTTTACACTGAGGGTGACTCAGATAATTTGCATTATTAGCCATTACAACAACTGGACGTAATTCAGGTTTAAAATCTACCGACACATCATAAATTCTGTATTTGCTTTTAAGTGCTTTAACATGGGAAATCTGCTTCAGGCAAACCCATAGCAAATAACAAGTTACTCTGCTTTCCTCTTCTCGTTTACATGTTAAAAACCCATTTGATGTCATTAGTGAGCAAAAGTCATCATTTAATAGCTGCCTGGTTCTGCAGCAGAAACAAGCAGACTGTCTGTTCTCACTCCGAGCTGCTCAGTGTGCAGGATGATCAGTGCCCTTATAAGCACAGAGCAGTCTCCCCATTTGCTGCATCAAAGATACCACTGAAATGTAAAATAGCTGAGCTTGGCAGGAAACTCTGGAAATCACCTAGCCCAGCTCAAGGGCAACAAGAGCCCATAGCAAGTGTCCAATCTGATTTCCAGTATCTCCAAGGATGAAGATTCCACAATCTCTCTGAGCAATCTGTACCAGTGCTTTGCCAACCTCACAGAAAAAAAAAATAAAAAAAAAAAAAGGAAAGCTTTCCCACTATCTGCCTGTAAGAAGAGCCTGGCTCCATCTTCTTTATTCCCTGTTATCACATACTTATACACATCAGTAAGATCCCCTGGATGACCTGGTCCAGGCTGGACAGTCACAGCTCTCTCAGCCCATCCCCACATGGAGATGCCTCAGTCTCTTTATCATCATTATGACCCTTTGCTGGACTTGCTCTGAGCACACTGCTGACACATGGGTTCTTAGGGCTTTTTTTTTTTTTTGGTTGGTTGTTGTTTTGGTTTTTTTTTAATCACCTGGTCTTCTTGGGACCAAATAATCCTCACACCAAAAAAGAATGATTCTGCAGACTTAAAGTGCTAGGCTAGAGTAAATAAGATACAGTATATGAAAGACTGAAAAACATCTGTGAGTTTGTTTAGACATTCATTACAATTCAGTAATAACTATGGAAGCTTATTGCTGCTTTATTAAGGCTTTTACTTTATATGGAGGAAGCAGTAGCATCAAATGCTCTCTAGTGATAAATGAAACAAGTCACAGAAAGCTTTTTATCTATTTGCTGCTGATGCAAAACACAGTACTTCCAAAAAAAAAAAAAAAATCAAACTTATGTTACTACTACTACTACTGAAGAAACCCAGGCTTCTGTTTGACTGCACACTTCTCACAATGCCAATAAATCAAAATTCGGGTTTTAATATTAATTCTCTTAAAAATAAAAACAATACAAACAATTGTTGTGATTCATTTTCTGGGCATGAATGCCAGCTCAGTTGTTCTTCAGACTCATCAGTGATCACACTGGAGAAACAAAGAGTCTCCACTGTTACCTTATAAATCTTGTTAATCAATACAATTACATTTTTGTTTTGGTTTTACAATTATTACCAGCAGTGACCTTTGAGAGAGTTGAGGGAAAGGAGGCAAGGGGAGGTGTCTGAAGCAAGACCTGGCAATGGGACTGGTACACAAGCATATTGTCCTTCTGGTTTAGTGGTATTACAAGTGTTGCCACTGACTCCATTAAAAACCAGAATTTTACCCTATGAAAGGTTTTGAGAATGATATAACTGGTACAGCTCAAGTTGATCACAAAGACTGACAGAACCAGCTTTCCCAAGTGAGGCTGACTCCCTCTGAGTGAGTTTTGCAGTTTCAGATGCTTACTGCAAGCCCCAGCCCTAGCAATGAGGGACTCCTATCTCCTCTCTTCAGTTCCAGCTGCTGCAGAAAAGCACTTGAAAAGATGGATGTGAGAGCCTTAAAAAAAAAAAAAGGTAGAAACACTCCACACCTGTCTCTCCAATCCTTCAGCTGTTTTCTCTGCACTTTGTGTCTTAGCTGACAGTGGTGCAGGAAAAAGAAAGTAGACTTCTGACAAAATACCAAAGGTCAAGATGTCTCTGTTGCTGATGGGAAGTTGAGCACACCTTGTATCAGAACAGATTGCATGGCTTTCTCCTGATTCCACCCTGCCTATAACCATCTGCTGTTCCTGCAGCCATCTCCCAGGTAAAAAAGTAAACAGGAATCAAATGTAATCATCAAAGTCATGTTTGACGAAGTTGCCAATTTTGTTTCTTCCAGCTAAGGCTGTGCTCCATTTCCCTTATCCCTCTTGGTGGAGAGGCCCATGGTCATGGCTCCGTGGAAGTGGCACATGCAGGGCAGGGGCAGCAACACACAACAAAGGCTAATGCTGGAAGACAACTATGGATCATCCCTGACCCGCTTTTCCTGCATCATAACACAGGGATGCAGGTCTGGCCAACACTGCCTAAATATCAAAACCATCTCAGCTGAGGCAGGGCAAACAGCAAGTGTGGCACAGGTAGCCACACACCATAGCAGCCACGGCACCTGCATGTGCTGTGACAATGGGGAAAAAAACACATTTTGGTAGCAACAATTTTGGGAGCAAAAATACAGATATGACCTTGAAAGTCTACCTGGTGACATGGTCTTCCTCAGGTAGAAGAAATGAGAAGGATGTCTGTGAATTCAAAAAATGCTTAACTAGCCATTATTTTCAGGTCTGACACATCAGAGATATAATACATTTTAAAAAGCCAATAACTTAGAAGAACAAAGATAATGTATCGTGAAGACTGAAGGAAACATAATAGCTTGGCCTAAGGGTTTTTTTATACAATTTTTTAAAAAAGGGATCTGGATGCTCATAGACAGAAAATAAACATCCACACATCTTCCAAAATCTGCCCCTAAGTGATTTAGTCATCTACAGATGCAATGATATAAAACTAGAGACAAAAAATCTGCAAATGCATGGACTAAACAAGAAAAGTAGAAACAAAGAAGTCTCATCTGTGTATCTATCAAAATCACTTCCTCCTGGTCCTTTTTGGAAGCATACCCACTGTTTCTAGCACTGACAGGGCAGACCTTCCTCCTGATCCTGGGCCAAATTTCCACTGCTGGTGACATTAGATTTTTCTAGAGTGCAGTGCCTATTGTAATGTGTACACAGGGGAAACCTTTCTGCCAGGGCCTTGCCCATTTTCTACGTGAGATTTTCCAGCGCACTGTCAAAGAGAAAACCTAAATAGAAAGTATAAGACTGAAAGCTTCAAATCCCCAAAAGCAAAGGTAAAACACACCAACATTTACCAGATTAAAAATAAGGCTTTTTAAAACATCTGATGCCTCGTCTCCTAAAGCCCTGGTGATGCCATGCACATAACCACAATCACCTGAATGGATGGGTCTCCCTTTTCCTTGCTGCTCCTTGGCTCAGTGCCTATGGTGGAAAAGGACAGTTGTGCACCTAAAATTGCAGTTCTGCCCCACGTCTGACTCAGATCCCGCAGCTGCAGTGAGAAGCTGCCAGGAGTTGTATTTTTTTTAAACAAACATGCTTCAAACTCTTTTTTCTCAAGGGGTGAGAGTCCTCTTTCTTTGCTGCCCTTATCCAGAGGCGATCACTGCAACACATTTTTTTGCTGTCATGTCAGATTACTTAGATTTCCACCCATTTTCCAGCCTCTTTTAGCATTCTTTTGTCTTCCACAGATTCACCAGTTCTCAAGATCCTTTTTAGACAACCTAGTTAGCATCTCATGCAGAGGATTTAATTTAATTTTGTGCTGGTATCTCTGATGACATGTGTTCCCAGGTGCTGCCTCTCCTACACCCCTTCTTGTCTGCACCTCTGAATGCAGACACCTCCGTGGATTTAAGCCCTCATCCATTTTCTTGGATCACTCCCATGAAACCAAAGACCCATTCCTGAGCCTTTGGTTTCAGTTCTTCACATATATTTACCTTTCTTTAAAATAAGAATGGGATGGGCACATACTGTGTATGCAAAGTATATATTCTGAGAAATAGTCCTGGAAAACATAATGACAATTTTACTAATATCTCTACAGATAAAGTATTCTTTGCATTCTGTGGCCTTTTTTTCCCCCCATGTAACTGAAAAAAAAAATTTTAAAAGCAGTCCAGTTTGTCTGTGACGATCTGATCAATAAAATACAACATTATTTTTTGGCCACATTTGTGTAATTCTCTAAATGTTAACAGGATATTTTTTTTTTTCCAAAATTCTAATTTATTATCTAGCAAAAGACTACATTCACTTTGTTGGACTGCAGTTTCTAGGAGCATCACTCTCATCCTCTTTAATTTTCAAAACTAGTAAATTTTTTTCTTGTCCTTTTTTTTTCCCCTCATAAGTCTTTTTGAATCCCATAATATGTAGGTATATGTAAAAATATATGAAAAGAGAAATTAAAAAGCTGGTGGGCTTGTTAACAAACTCTTTTGACATGCCATTAAACAAATTTAATTCAGACCTATTACTCTGCATATATTCAGACTTCTCCTGGCAGCCTTTTTTTCTGTCTTTCATCAATGACTATCTTTACAAAACATCATTCCCTCACTGCCCACCCTTTTCCATTTTGCATTAAAAGCTTTCTTTTTAAATAAAGCTTTTATAAAGCCATTCTCTACCTCAGACATGTCAGAGTTAGCACAGATTCTGTCCACTGCTTCATTTATTCATGGCCTTTGTGGAGTATCTCTCTTTCATCTGTACATCTCTCTTTCATCTTTCAATGCCCTTTTAACTCCTTAGGGTAGCAGCAACTCACCCACTCCCTCTTCTTCCCCTGCTCCCACGGTCATTCCCCTGTCCTTCCCTCGAAGCTGTGGATGCTTCTGAATACAAGAAAACCCTCTTTTCCAACAAGAACTCTCTGACTACATTATCTCTGCTCTCTTGCCATTTTGCCTCCTGTATTTTATTCCGGGAACTATTGCAAGCTTAAAGCGACTGCAGCAGGAAAAAGAAGGGTACCTGCAGTGTGGCTTCCACGAGGGACAGCTGGCTCCTGGTCACATCTCCTGCTGAAAACAGAGGTTGCCAACACCAGCAGCCTCAGTGGGCTGTGGCTGACTTTCCCAGTACTGACTAAAGCAAATTTCAGGCTCAGTGAAGGCAGCTGCCAAATGCAAAGAAGACCCTGGATGTGAAGAAGAACGTTCAATGAAGAATGCAGGGAAAGGAGTGACTGTTTTGCTGAGTCCCTGTCACACATGCATGTTGTGTTTTAGAGTAAATGAAAATCCAAAAGCAGCACCTGGCTCTGTGCTTGTGTGAGCAGAAGGTGGATTAGACTTTTCTGAGGAAGTACTATTGCTGGTTTTAATTTGTCACAACCAACAACAGCCCTAACCATGAGAGGAAGGAAATCAAAATGACCCTTTCTGATAACCAAACTGTCCCTCATGTGACAGCCATTACCTGGGAGGACTAAGGCTAAGTTTGAGCTACAGAAGACAATAAAGACAAAAATAATGCCAAAGGAATAGGTTAAAAACTGAGTATTATAGCAGCTGAAGCAATTGGAAGCTTTTCACTAGTGGCATTTGTGTATTTTCCAAGGAGTATTTAGGACTCAGAAACTCATGTTACAGCTGAAGTCAGAGATGAATGAATTTCTTCAAGTCACACCAAGAGTCTTTGTTTTGATGTGCAAATATCACGGTCGTGTTTCCAGATGAACCTCATTCTTCTGTTAAGGACTTAAAACATTTGATTTAGCAGCACCTTAGCTCCAGTGATGCTCTGCATCCTCCAGTGCACATCACAAAATCTACACTGGTACAAGAGCCTGGTATAAAGGCTGGGAAGGAAGAAGAACTAAAACCCCTGGGAAATATTTCACACGTGCCATGATAATTAAACTGTATTAAAGATCTCCTTTCTTCTTTCCCATATGGCAGCACATGCAGGAAGGCTCTATCCAGGCCTGGCTTTCTCCAGTGCCCAAAGCAGGGAGCTGACCTCCAGGGCTGCACATTATTTGAGCTTGTCTCCCCAAAGGCTTGCCCAGCAGGCTAATGAAACACAGTATGTCGTATTTTTCCTCCCCTCCCAGATGTGCTCACTGTGCTATGAAATACCATTTACCAGTCACCTGCACTGGAAAACATGGGAGAGGAGGAGAATGACTTTGGTGCAGAGAAAACAGAAGGATTCAGAGCAATGCAGTTCTCAGAGCCCTGGAGCAGATGACAAAGACTGGTCACAAACCACCCAAAGTGGGTTTAGCAATGGTGAGTACAGCAAAACCCACAGAGATTTTTTGGCCACCTTTCAGAGATTTAATCTGATATGAAGAGTGATGTGCCAGCTCCTCCTGTCCTTACTCTGCTCTTGTCCCAGAAGTCAAACAGGATGTTTCCAACCTCCTTAGTGGATCCAGGTGATCCACAGCCCTGCCTGTCCTGCCTCATGTGCGTGAAAAGACTTGGGATGGAGAAGTTTAGGTAACACCCAGCCAAAGCCCTCCAGTCTATCTCCTGCAGAGACAAAATCGCTCCTTACACTGCTTTGAAGGGTGTCCTCCTTGAGGCTGTCCATCTCACACTATCAGCTGCTGAGCAGCAGATCTCATCATCAGAAGATTTTGTCTTAACTTTCCTTTTCTTTACTGTGAAGGAATATTGCTGACTTCCTGCCTGAGATGAGTCTGCCTTATTTTTCTCCCCCCCTTGTGCTCCCTTTGCTGCTGTGCTCTCAATATCTCCCGTAATTCTTGTCGCCTCCATCTCTTTTAGATGGGTGCAGCTGTTAATCAAGGATGAAGCCTCATGTTAGAGCTAAACCATTTCACAAGTCTCCTCTCCCCTGTGACATGGCCAGGCATTCCCATTCCCTCTCTTGCAGCAGATCTGGCAATTAACGTGAGCCCAGAGCGAGATAGAGCTGATCTGATGGAAAACGACCCACTGAAAACAGTAATTACTAGTTTTCCACTGGCTCAATGAGCAGAACGAATTCAGGCTGCTGTGGCAGCAGTGCCAGATCTGAAGCAAAGGAAAGGGCAAGAATAAAAGAGCCAGGGGTGGGATGGGGACAGCTATCAGTTTAACCGTAACATAAAGCTACACCTGGGAACAGTGGTGGCATTGTATCTGGACGACCCCTCCACCCCCACACCAGACTCTCTCCTTGCCCCAGGGAGACTCCCACCAACTGCAACCTTCCTTCACTGCCTTTCAGACAGCTTTAAATTCACCTGCCAGCATAATTTAGAGAGCAACTCCAGGTCAAGGGGTTTAATGAAAGCCAAATGCGTTACAGCACGCACTCCTCACAGGCAGAGCTTGGGACGCAGCCCTGTCATTCTGTTACTTATGCCACTCTTGTTCATGCTGAAAGGGGAGCAGTGGGGGAGAAGAAGAAATCAGGCAGTAGCTCTTGCCATGCTGAGCCTAAATTTCAGTGGCAAAGCATCCAGGGGGGTTGTCAGAGAAATCAGCTGAGATGCTGGGTTATGAGGCAGGAGACACGTCCGAAGCAGACAGGTAGATCTGTGAGTCACCAGCCTGGAGACAGTAATTGAAGTGTCTCGTGGTTTCAAATACTGTGTGATGTGGTCCAAGAATTTGTCACTCTCACTTTCCTCCATTTGTGATAGCCTCCAGCAGATGTCCCCTCCAATTCTGTCTTTATTTTCCAACCTTTATGTCTCTGCATGTGCAGCACGATCTCCATTCCCACACCGTAGCTCCCCAGTACTGCCTGTACTTCTGCTGTGAGCCCCAATTCCATCACAGGCCTGATTCTCTGGCTCCAAACCTGCATCCTGTCCAGCTTACCAACTCCATCTTCCATTGCCACGTGGCCAATACACCACACAAACCTCAACCCCTATCTCCCATGGGTTTCTGTGACTATTCCTGACTGCAACCGCAGCCCAGAAAGGGCTGTCAGACAATAAAGCATGAAAGCATCTTCTTCATTACAGGTATTTTTATCAACTGCTCTCATTAAGGAAGTGCAAAGAGATGAGTAATCTGTTTTGCGAGTGGGTCAGTGCGCCCTAACTGCATTAATCACTTCTTTTGATCTGCAGCAGGAGCCCTGAGAGAGGCAGTGCTGCCTGGCTCTGCTTCCTGCCTGCTGCCAAGCCTCAGCTGTGCTGCAGCAGGACACTGCGAGAGGGGACAGACTCCATCTCAAAGTGAGTGATCAAGCAGCAAACGAGATTAACACGACATGATTTGATGAAGGAATGAAACAAGAGTGGGTATTCTCTCTGTGACCTAAAGAACAGGAATCCAAGCCATCTTTTCTTTTTTTTTTTTTTCTTCTTTCTTTTTGAGATAATATAAGGTATTTCTCAGCAGGAAGGACATGACTGCCTGCAGAGAGATTTTGACAACTCCCCTCTGAGTGCTAAAATGCTGTCAGCTGAAAAACTGAGCTGTTTGGGCAAATTGATCCAACTCTGACAGACTTCCTCTCTGTTTTCATGTTTTCTCTCTCAATCAAAAGCCTCCTAAAGAATCCATGTTTTCAGTTCAGTGTCAGGGAAAGGGGAGAAGAGGGCAGAGCGCCTGTTTTTGCGGCACTTTCCATTATTAACCTAGCTGGATGAAGAAGCCTGTGAGAGGAAGAGGAAGGTCTCAGAAGTCTCTTGCATCTCCCCATGGCACACAGGTAGAGGATCTGAATACAAAAGTGTCCCTAAATCACATATAGCAACTGCATATGGACTTTCTGACTGCCAGTGAGGACAGAGTCAATACAGTTTGGGTGCAGACACAAACAGCACAGGAAGCTGAGCTGAAAGGCCTGAGTTTATCTCCAATGCCAGTAACAGGGAAGCTGCTGGATCAGCCATCCAAAGAAGGCCCTACTGCACTTTTAAAAAAAATAATCATTAGGAATTATCTTCCCCTTTCTCAGCCCAAAGAAAATGAAATCGAAGCATTTTTAAACCTTGTCCCTAGCTGTGAATATATCTGTAACCTTTCTGCATCAGTGACAATTTTGAATACAGTTTTTGATGGCCAAATCCTGGGAGCACTCTTACCACTTTATAGCAAAGATGAAGCATGCTCCTGTCACAGTTGGTAAAAGAGCAACTCTTTCTATCTCCTCAGCTGGGAACTCCAGAAATTCCCAGTTCTTTAAGACAAAGCAATGCAAAGCAGCCCAAAAGTGCTTTGCAAAGACAATTTGGTGCTTTGCTGTTTTTGCACTCTTTTCACCTTTGCATGTAACACAGCTTTATAAATTGGTGACTGTCTTGCTTATTGGGCCTTTCTCCAGTTTTTCGAGCTAAGTGTCAAAACATTGTGATGTTTATTTTTCCTCTTTACCCACCTGAGGAAACCCCTGCTAAATGTGGCCAATTTTTTTTTTAAGACCTGTGAAGCAGAATTGCTGGTTGACAGATTCAAAGAGATTTGAAGTCTTACCAATTTTATTTCTGGTGAAGTCAACTATGGACTTTATAAACTTCATTGTGTCCCTTTTCATTGCTTCACAAAGTCAGGAATGACATAGAAGATTTTACTGTCTATTCCCTTCATGCTATCATCCTACACTTATTTCTTTCTACATGGCCAGTGAATGAGAAGTTTGCAATGGGTCAGAAACTGCATCAGCTCACAGACTTGCCAAAAACTCTGCACAAAACACAGGTTCATAGAATGAACATCTACAGACCAGATGTTTCATACAAGGCCAAATGTAATTTTTTAGTATCAGATATTCTGTATTTGGGACCTACATTCCTTAAGGCCCTCCAAGCATGTTTCAGGATTATTCTCATCTTAGTTCCCATGACGTTACTGTAGGCCTTTGGACGACAGTTTTGATTATAAGTCTGCACACTGCCTAGAACAATAAGATCCTGATTGGTACTCCTTGAATAATACAAATTAATTCTCGCCTGAGCCTCCTTCGCCCTGTATGAATCATGCTGGATGTCTGCCCTCTGCAAGGGCAGACAGGTCTGCTGGGGCACTGCTTTGTCTGCCAGCACTGGGGCAAGGGTCCTGAGGAACTGCCAAATTTCCTGATCCCAAGGATCTAGCTGCATACATGCAGGGGAAGAGGCTGTTACACTACATCCCTTCTGATGTGCCTGTCACACCCCCAAAAAGACTACAGGAAACATACAGCATGACTGAAAATGAGACCACAGAGTCTGAAAAGTACACCCAAAAGGTTGTGTGTTTCAGCCCAGTTGAAAACCCTTTCAGCTCCTTCTGCTTCAGGCTCCTGTTCTTTGCAGTAAAATATGCTGCTATAAACTTAATAGACAGCTTTAGCTTAGAGTATTTTCCTTTACAACAGACAATATTGAAATTGTCCTTAGTCATACATTCCATCACCTCTGAAACACAATCACCCAGTATCTCAAGGCAAGAGAAATATTTTTTTCCCTTTAGACTACAAGCCTTTAGTTGCTTTAATGAATGTACAGATTTACATATTCATATATGCTAACCCAGACCACCATTTCAAGCCAAAATTCCTCTAACAGGATAACCCTTAACTTTGCATTTAAGTTTCTCAAATGATCTCTTGACTGAAGAGCTGACAAATTCAAGTTTCCATTACCTGGCCAACCTGGCCTCTATCAGGGACACAAAACTCTTCCTTCACCCTCTTGTGACCCAAGCAAGGAAGAAAAAAAAAACCCAGTATCTGACCTATGTGGGATTCTAACTTCTACAGACCTGGCTTCACACTGAGCACCAGCAATGACCACCTCATTATTTAGGAGCCAGGATGGATACATCCTTTTTTACCTTGGTCAGAGAAAGGACAGAGCATCCCTGTTTAATCCTTTGTTTCTAGGTTCATATCTAAAAGCATTCAGTGGCTTTGGGGCCACTCAGAGGGAGGTGGGATTTCTGGGTTGGCACCCTGGGATTGAATGCAGTCTCAGTAATATCAGCCATTCCAACTCTGACTGACGTGACAGCTACAAGTAACATTGGTCAAATGGCTTTGTGACCACTACAGCAAGAATTGTGTGTACACAAGCATCTGCTAAAAGAATATTTTGCTTTCAGTAGCTTGAATTACAAAAGCCCACTTGCTGCAGAGGGATTCTTAGGCAGCATAATCTGCTTAAAGAAAAGAAATAAAGACAGAAAATTTCCAGTGTGGAAGTAGTCGTGACCCCCACCATGGCAGTGACACCCTCAGAGCAGTATAAATTCAGCTTTCTAAATCTAGCCATAAATCCTCAAGCAAACCAGCTGAACACCGGGCAAGCCCCAGCCAAAAGTTCACCTCCCTTCCACAGCCCCTGTGGATGGAGGGAAATGTCAGTGAGAGAGGTGGCTGTGCTGCTCCCTGTGCCAGTCCAACATTTCAGAGTGTGCTAAAGCTCCTTGGCATAGGTGACTTTCTTGTGCAGGAGTTCAAGCTTTCATTGTGCTTTCCCTCCAGGGATGTCCTAATTAGAGATGGGGTTTCCTTCTCAAGTTACTGGATTTGAGGAATCATGCTGTTGTTATTTCCAAGCAAATCAAACAGGAGCAAAGATGGGCAGAAGGGAGGAACAGAGGCGGGAAAAAGGTCCCTGAAGGGAAAAAAAAAAAAAGAAAAAAAAGAGGAAAAAAGATTAAAAAAAGGAGAGATACACTGATGCATCTACAAAAAGGACAAGAACACCTTCACAGCAGGTTGGAGACCTTGGCATCCAATCCTGTGTCCCTATGGCCAGGAAGCAAGTCCTCTGAAAGCTTTTCCTTTGCAGGACGCCAGACAGAAAGCTCTAATTAGTTTCATAAAGATGAGAAGCCAGATTGCAAGCTGCCTGTTACTTGACACAAAGGTGGCTTTCTGCTCGGGATAAGCGGAGGTTTAGAAAACACTGGCAGATTTTCATTAAGGTGAGGGAACAAAAGAAGAAAGAAAAAGTGGAGGGCAGCAAAGTATCTGTGCTGTGGATTGAGGGCAAATACCTACAACTTTCTGCTTTATAAGATGGATGAGCAGGGCTGCAGGTTGTCCCCAGGTACCCCAGTCAAGCTGATTACAAAGGTTACAAATGACTGGAACAAGCTTAGAGCACCCAGGACAGCTAAGAAAAAAACAACTGGTGCAAAAGCCTCATTTTTCAGGTGTTTGAAATGACATTGCTCAAAAGTCAGTGCTGGGAGGACATGTCATGTTCAATCTCAAGCTTGTACAGGTCAGGAGCGGCATCCCCAAATTCTGAGATTACATCCTAGCACTTTTAAGCCAAAAGAAAATAAAACCCACAAGAAATAATAAATACTACAGATTTAGACTTTTCTTTGCTGTGCCTCAAAGTCTTCAGGGCCTTTACTTTAAAGCTTCACTTTCCACTTAAAAAATGCAAGATGACTTTTATACTTTTAAACAGAACTGAAAATCCTGTGATCACAGAGACTCTCGAAAATCCATCCCTGAGCTCAACAACTCAGTCACTAGCGCTGACAGCCCTGAAGTTTAACTTCAGAGGGCAAATTGTAGAGCTGTCTTTGTGAAAATTTGTATATTCTGGAGGGCATTTAGAAAATGAAAGCAGAACACAGTCCCAGAAGCCTGAACTCCTGGTGATCTGGTAACAAAGCCAGGCTGCTAGATTTGGCACTGAAGCAGATGAGTGCTTGTGTTCTCCATCCTACCAGCTATGCTGGGGCAACTTCTCAAGGAGGTTAGTGATGAGCTGGGCGTGGGAACATCATTACACAGCTATAGCCTCTGGGCAGCTGGAGTGTGCTGGGATTTATGGCATCCTGAACCAGAGCCACACGTTTGAGCTGCTCGTGGTGAGCACAGGACACACACACAGACATGCTGAGACAGCTTGAGGTGTTCAGCGGGAGAAATCATATTTGAAACAGCGTGTCAGGTTTTGATTAAACTGGCAATTAAGCAAGCAAGGAGCAATATGCCCTGCAGCTGCAGAGATGACAAGACAAAAGACCAATTCCTTTGGTGGTGCAAATGGCTGCAACTTTGCTGTCTTCAGCAGGGCTGCACCTTTCCATGAGAGCTGCAGAGCCAGCCCTCTCCAGCCCCAGACAGGACTGCTGATATAAATAGTAATGAACTGCATTCAGCTGGGAGCAAGCCATTGTGCAGGGAAGCAAAAACTGACACTTTGCAGTGATTTCTAACACAACACAGGGATTTGCAGCACAGTGATGGGCCAGCAGCAGCACCCATCTTCTGTGTGAGCTTCCTCTCTCAAGCTGTTGGTGGACTTTTTTACTAGGGGCAGCTGGGCAAAAAGGTGGCCAAGCAGATACCTGGTGTTACCCTCTGACCACCAAAAGCTGGCAAGGGTCTCCAAACCTGTTTGTAAAGTTTAATCCGTTCAGAAGCTTTTCTGAATGAAAATAGTACTTTTCAGTGAACTGATGCATCTTACATTTTCAGTGGTCACAGGACAAAGGAGAACTTAGCAATTCTGTTATAATCTCCCAAGGCTGATGAACATCTACTAAAATTTCTTTGAATAGGAGGTCTCTAAGATGAAGAACCCAGGGTCATTTTAGGTCAGCAGTCCTGCTGCTCAAATTCTAGCTAAGAAAATTGTCAGACAAATTAATGCATTGGAAACATCAGAACTGATCAGTATGTATAACCAAAGGATAGGCTGCTGATAGTGATTGTGTAGATAAACTTTGATGTCAGCAAACCCTTTATACTCTGGTCCACATGTCCTAGTTTCAGACCAAAGGTCCAGAATTCAATTTAAAATACTATGAATGCAGCACTAACATGCACAGAAAAAAGCAGGTGATAACCTTATTGGGGGGTGCAATGAAACGAGAAAATACCACAACTGTCTGAAGATGACTTAGATGATTGGGTAACAGTGAGCATCCAAGCACTCAGGTGAGACTGTGGTTGTAGAAGAAGGACCCCACAACATGAAAGGGAAAAGCAAGCCTGTGTTCTTAAAATGGCAAGAAAATCAGAAAGAAATTCAGCTCAGCTCAAAAAGATGCAGGGCCTGAATCCATTCTTGTTTGTTATTCAGAAAGATGCCTTGGAAACGCACCAAGGGTGATTTTTAACCGAAGTCCTCTGTGCCTAGCTCTCACAAAAAAGATTGTACTGACAGTTAACTCCACTGTCCACCTCTCTGTCATCTTTCTACTCCTGGCATTTGACACTTTTCTGGGTGTTCCAGCTCCCCTTGCTGGTTTGTTGTTAGTGAAATGCACCCGACCATCAGAAAACCTGGCACAGGATGCACTCCCTGCTAAATGCCAAAGCCTCCATTCCAGCCAGGAGCTGAATCTCAGCCTGTGCATCTAGCAATACAGATGAAACACAGAGCTTCATCTCAGCAGATAAATAAACACTGCACTATCCTAGTTAACTCTGGATATCAGATGCAGCCAGGGTGAAGCACAGAGGTCTGCTCCCTGTGCACAGTTAAGGCGCTGATTTTTATATGGACAAATATATCACCACTGGGCACAGTTACAAAACGTATCCTAACATGAGATTTATGAAGATAAAGGCTCCCTCCCAGAATTGCAAATAAGTAAATCACCCAGTAATTTGCTTGGCTCGCTTGCTCCTTTTTCTCCCAAGGCAAAATGCAGGATGTGTGATTCATCTTATTACCTAGTGGTCAGCAAACTTAAGACTGTCCCTGGTCAGTTCAGCAAGTGCTGCCCACTCTTTCTAAAATTTGCCACCTGCAGGTGAAAGTTATGAGCTATGGGAAAGGGCAGAGTATGAAACAGGCATGATATAGCTGTAGAGCTAGCTAGAAGGGCAGGGAATATTCCTTTTTACATCCCCTCTAGGTGGATAAACCGCAGCTTCCTTGCTTGGTCTAAAAATGCAATGAGTGGAGGATACAAGACTCAAATCAACAGCACATTGTTCTGGAAAGGTTGAGGGGCCATAATGTCAGTCCATACCAGGAAAAAAAAAACAAAAACAAAAACAAAAAAAAAAAACCACCAAAAAAAAAAAAACAAACCAGGTCAGAAAAACCTGCTCACCAAAGGAAATTATCATGTGCTAGGATCTATTTTTATGATGACCTGGAAGAAAAGACTGAAATTTATAAAGGACTGTGACTTTCAAACAATATTGACTCAAGGGCCATCAAATCTTTCATTTCCATAGAGCTACTTTTTTTTTTCTCCCTTGGGTAATACTAAGATGTTCTATGTTTAAATGCACAGTTTTCTACATCTAAACCCCAGGGGGGTATAAAAAGCCTTCAACCTTAACAGAGGAGGAGGCTGAGAGCAGCAGTGTCCCAACTATTGGCCACCCTATTTGCCACCTGGGTGATTCCTCTCCAGCTTGCAGAAATCTGTCTCTGAATTTCCATCAGACTGATGCTCTTTCCTCTTCAAAGCAGTGTTTGTACTCAGAAACATTAGAGGCTGGAAACTACTGCCTAACAAATCCAAACGTGTGTCAGAGTTAGAACTGAGTCTTTGCTTCACTAAAAGCTTCACTAAAAGGAAATTTGCCTAAGTCAGGAACCTCTCCATTCCCTCATAGTCTTGATGTCCCACTTTGGTCTGGTCTAGGCCTTTTTCCTCTCCTGTTGAGCTTGGTATTAACCAGCTGATGCTGTCCAACCGAGCCAAGAACCTTCACTGCTCTGCCAAAGCCCAAGTAGTCTTGCCTAGAAAAGAGGATCCCATCAGACAGAAAATAGATAAAGGGATAGAAATATACCAATTCCCTATATTGCATTTGGAGTGATGTGCAAAATCAAATTAATTAGGTCTGCATAATATCTTGATGTCTGAGTCAGGGAAGCCTATCAAATGCTTGTATCCATCAGAACATGTGAATTGCTTGGGACAGCTTCATCCAAGGAGAAAAAAACCTCCTCTGTGCCTTTCTTCCACAGGAATAAATGTATATTTAGTGTGAAAATCCCACTATTTCAAATATATCTAATCAACATACAAGTATCAATCTATATATACATCTAAAGTGTGCACAGCACTACTGTCAATAGTGCTCCCTGCAGGAGTAGCTTCAGACGAGTCTGCACTCAGTGTTTGATTTCAGATACAGGAAGAGGAACACCAAACAGGCCTAAATAAATACCTCAGAGATGCAGCTATGGCTTTTACCAAGTCAGCAAGCACCTCACGGGCCCTCCAGATGCCTGAGAACCTCCCCATGGAAGAGAGGCAAGGTTATTCAGGGGAAGAGTTGATTCCTGGGAACATGGCCACTGACTTCAAGCATGGCTTTTAATCTGCTAAAATTCAGAAACAGGGCTAACCTTGACCATGAAGCACTGCCCATGCAAAAAGCACCAGTGTTTTTCAGTAGGTAATGAAACAAGGTATATAAGAATCCAGGTATACAAGACAATTTTTTTCTTTAATGCTCTAGAATTGCCTAAAATATATATTTTTTTAATAATGGGATCCAGTTTTCAGGCATTCAGTACAACAATCTTTATGTTGTTAATAAACACATTTGTCTAATGAATATCTCTTGGTAAGCTTGCCTGTAATTCAGGAAACCCAAGTGTAGCCAAGATAAAAATATGCACATACTAAAAGCTCAAATTGAAGAAAAAAAAATCAATTCAAAGTTAAATTACCCATCTTAAATTTCAGTATAAAGGCTACTAGAAATACTGAGCTCTTGAACTTCAATTAATCTCTAGCAATTAAGCCAGAAGGGAAAAAGATTCTTCAGAGTATCAGGAAGAAAAAAAAAGAAAGAAAGAAAAAAAAAGAAAGCTGCAAAGAGCTCATATCAGCATTGGTAGGGACGTCACTATCACTTAAATTCCCATTCACAGCTCTGTTGGGCTGATTAACTCATGCTTGTCTTAGACTCCTTTGGGTTTCTTTTTTCCAAGCATCCATGTGTGACTGCCTGCTTGCATGTGGCATACATTTTCCAGCTTCACTTCTCAGGGATTAATTGGCAGAAGTGCTTGTCATGGTTAAATAATTTTATTTAATTTGCACTGTGTGAAGATATTTGGGCAAAAGGGAAAAATAATCAAAATTTAATTACTTTTCCCCCCTTTATAATGAGAAACAGTTGCATTCCTTGGAGACTGAGCTGGGAATAGAACATTGCTTAGTTTTATTATTAAATATGCAATAATAATAAAAAAAATTTAAAATCAATCATCAATTTCTTGCAGTAGGAGAGTGACAAGCCCAGCACAGGTGAAATGGATTTCTATAATCAACAGCTGAAGTTTATAAAGATACTGAGGGGACGAAGTAACATCAATAGCCTGTCAGGAAACATCCCAAGGACTTTCTTACAGGTTTCTAAACAAACAAATAAAAACTTTCACTGAATGGCTCAAGGATGTCTCTTTAATGAGTCATGTCAACTATGGGAAGTATCACCCTTAGTGAATGGCCAGAGTCTCTACCTTGCCAGTTAAGGAATTTCATAAAACTTGAAAACCTCTCTTTTTTTCTGATTTCAGGCAAAAATATTGGTTTGTTTTCTGTGGATTCCAAGCGGAAATAAAGGTTCCTTAACCTTCCTCTTCCCTTGATGCCATCTTTCCATACATATGCCTATCAGGAAAGGGCCCAAAGGTTTCCAGGCAAGATGGATTAGAGAAATGCACTGATGCATGCTATATTTTTAATGATTATTCCTTTGGCATAATAAAATCAGCTTTCAAATCAGAGTAGGAAGAAAGTAGTCAGGTCACTGCAACAACAACAAAAAAACCCAAAAACAACAAAACAAAACAAAAAACCCCCTAACTTTATCTGGAGAGGACCTGCTTTTACAGCTATGGATTTACTCACTAAAGAAATGACATTCCTCACTGCTAAGTGTCACTGAACTGTAGAAGGAAACTTTTCACATCACTTCCCCCACCTTAGAAGACATCACAAGGAGGAGATTTAATGAAACACGTCGGGGCCATGGTTCAGCAAGGTGATGCTTCCCATGTTCAATGTGCAAATCATATTGCATGGAAACCCACAGCCCAAAACTCCCATTGGCACTACCTTACACCAGCTACCCCCAAAGAGATTTTGGAGTCATTTTGGCTAATTCCAGCAGTTTTTCTCTGGTTACAGCTGATGCATATACCGCCAAGAAAATTGTGGCAATGACTTCCAAACGTGCACAGGATCATTTTGGTCACAAATTACACTGTAAAGGGGAAGGGAGGACTTCCCTAACCTTCCTTGGTACTTGCTCATTTTAAGGGTTCCTCTCTCCAGTGAAAAGAGGGGAAACACATCTGCTCTCATGCTGCTCAATCTAATGAAGGCACAGTCTTGACAAAGCCTCTCGCAGGTGGTTAATAACCATAAAGAAATGCCTGAAGGTGACGTTTATCCAAAATATCGCAAAACATGGTGTTTGAAGGAAAAAGGGTATTTCAACTTGAATTAAGATCCTTATTAGTGCAGGAAATTTACGTTTGCCTATTAAGGAAAGGACAACCTCTTTCTACCAGAATTTGCCAGTATATTTTGCCATGAACAAACTAGTGTAACAAGACTCTTAATACAATTAATTAATTACCCAAATACTTCTTGTATCCTCTACAGTTCATTTCCTTGCATCATCATCATCTTTTTTACTCTGTATACTCCTTTAAAACGAGTATGGGAAACAAAAGGGAAAAGAAAAGACAAGCCAACAATGAGAACACCCATTTGGAATTAAATCATTCAATACCTTTTGCAAAAATTGATGGAACAAGTTTTTGCCCTTTCCCATGGACAGATGTTCTCATCCAGAAGAATATTAGAACTTGATGACTAACTCCAAGGTTTAAATGTCACTCCCTAGCACTCTGGTTCAAATAAAAATGGAAGTGGCATTAAGAAAGCAGTATGCAAGCTCTGCAGACTGGTAATTTCTTTTACTTAGAAAGCACAGTTTATACATACATTTAGTGGCAATCACCATAAAGTACACATCTGAAAGTAGGAGGCTTTCTTGATTTTAGTACCCAGAAAGCAATTTTCTCATTGCTAGTGAATTATTTGCTTTCCTGATCTATTCAGGAATTTCCCACTGCAGTAACAAGTTTCTAAGATCTTTGGAAAAAAAAAAAAAGTTTAAAAAAATATCAGACCTACCAGTAACTCCCACAGAAGACAACCTCCAGAGAACTGTTTGAGCAAGGTCCATAGAGTACAACTCAAGAAACACATTTTTACCTTTCTATGTATAATGCAAACAGGCACAATCAAAACATTTTTAATGCGAATGTTATTTTACCTCTTAACTGAGGGAGAGAATATCCAACCAAGAAAAGCACTTGGTGAAGTGAGGCACTGATTGTCTGGGTGCCTTTCTGGAAGGTACACTTCAGTTAAAGTCAAGTCATTAGGCTCAGCAGAAGAGGAAGCGGATGAAATCCAATCGAATGCATTACAGAGGTCAGACTAAATGAGCTAATGGTCCCTTCTGGTCTTAAAAAATCTATTAATCTAATTTAATTCTCTGTTCTACTCCTCATACCAGAGTCAATTTGAACTCATTTATATGAAAAAAAACACATTACAGCAGCCTTACACAACACTGTGTTCTGACCATGCAGCTTTAGGCTCCCCAAAAGCTTCATTTACTCCCCACCGAGCTCAGGAGGAGGCTTTATTTACCCATAAAGAGAGCTCACATTTACAAGCAAGGCACCAGCCACAGGCACCTCTCCCAACAGAATGCTGGAAAAATGTTCACCTTTAACTGTACAAATCAACCAGAAACTTGCCAGGGCACTCTCCACCTTGGCTTAGTTTTTTGGGCGCTGGCATTCTTCACTCAGCCTGATACTTGCCATGGAGAAGAGCACGACGCTTTCATGAGTAAAATCTGTTCCAGTCATTCCAAGGATATTTCTCGTGAATAACTTGTAACACACGCAATATTGCACCAAGAAAATACTTGGCAGTTACTGTCCAGTGAGAAAAGCAAGCACTTATGGGGAGAAGGCCAGAAACATTCACTGCTGTTAATGCCTCCAATGTATGCAATATGCTCCCATCAAGCAAATATATTTTATTACTTCTCACTCTAAAAAAAAAGTAAAAAAAAAAAAAAAAAACCCAACTTTTTTTTTCTTTCATGAAGCCATCCTTCAGTGTTTCCCTCCTCCTGGAGCCTCAGTGTTCACATTAACATCACCAGCCATTTGCTTAATTAGGCAGTACGAGAGTGCAGAGCATCACGTGAATCCAGGTTGATCGACCTTAGTGAGCCACAGCATCCTCCATGCGTGCCTTGGATAGAGGGAATAATTTAACACAGAGGGGCAACTGAAGGCCAGCACATGGGGGCTCACAAAAGCTTTTCTTCACATGGTATGTTGGAAAGATCTTAGGAGTGGGCTAGGGACTTCATCCCTGCTGGCATGTCTATACTTGATGTCGCCTTTACTTTTTCTCTCTGCCTGCAGCATAGACAGCCCTTCCCCTGTCTCTGTCCCAAACATCAACAGATGAAAAAGAGCTGCAGAGCTGCCTGATGCCTCATCTCTCCAGTGGTTGTGTTAATTTATTCCAGCTATTTGAGGGAAGCATGAATGGCACCCCAGTAAGCCAGCTCAAACTGGTATAAAGGCAGCTGATTTTCCCATTTTCTGTCATGACCAGTGTATAACTTCTATGCTTTTCAGCTCTGATGTTTCTTTGCTTTTTTTTCCTCCTCCCTTTTGAGTCTCAAGCAGGTGGTACTTTGTGAAAACAGACCCGAGGAGCTACGTAACATGAAACACCCAGTTTGCCTCTTCAGTGCCAGTCTTTTCAAACTGAATCCCGTATTTCAGTGAAACTTGCCTTAAGTCCTGTTTCCTCTCAACACATTTTAATCAAGCAAAAATCCTATTGACAGTGAAGAAATCCCGTTACAGCAAACAATCACGACATTGTTTTCTTGGACACATCTCTTTCACCTAAGCCTTTATTGTCTGCTTTGCCCTCAAAGCATAAGCACACCCTTGAAAAGCAACCTTTTCAACATAAAAACGTAAGGCAGATATTGCAACTCAAATTCATATGGATATTCACTGTTTTTTCCAGCTTACAATTTATGTATTCTCTTTGGATGCTTCAGACACAAATCAGGAAGTCAAAAAGCCTCTCACTGGCAAAATGCAATTCCTTCCAGGGCAAACAGCAATTCACTGCAGACTCACTCCTGAAGCCTCTGCCTCTAGTCCAAACTCGCACCAGCTTCAGAGGATTTATCAGAGTAAAAGCTGAGCCCAAAGTCTTCAAGAACTTTGGGATTTTGTCCCAGAAACTTTTTCATTATATCAACCTTCACTTGTTCAACTAGTACACCTGGTAGACTCACCTGAAAGAACTGGACACTTCTATTCTTGATTTTTTCACACCTCAACTCTTTTGATTTAGCATAGTTACTAATAGTAAAATGCACTCTGAGAAGGAGTGCTTCAAGCCACTTCCTACTTCTTTCTTTCCTTTCTTTCCGGAATCTGTGTTCTCCTTTCAGGGGCATTTCACAGCCCTTTGTGGCTGATTCCACTTCTCCCTGAATGAAACTAGCCACGAAGATTCTTTTTGTCCCTTCAACCTGAATTCCCTTCCTAGCAGTAACCTATCCAATCCAACCCTACTGTGAGAGTTCAGATGGATTTCTGAGGATAATGCTGACCCTTCCATTCCTCCCAAATGCCTTGGGTGCTTTTTATCAGCAGCATTACACCTCTGGAAAGTTGACTTGCTGCCATATCTTAAGGATGAGGACCTGCTAAGGACATTACCACAATTGCCTGAAGTCAAGGGAAGGCTCTGTAAAGCCTCCCTTTAAAGGTTCAGTAATTTTGTAGCTTACTCCTGAAGAGCTTCTCACTCCTCTTTAACCTGAGTATGAAGGCAGAAAGAAGGAAAGAATGGCATCCAATGCGTCCCCTGCTTGCTTTGGCTCTGAAGTAGAATATGGCAGGGCATCCATATCTGCTTTCTCAATTGAAAAAAAGATAAAAAAGAAAAAAAAAAGAAAGAAAACTCGGCATAGTAGCACTGCAGAGTGCTGGCGGCATCGAAGAAGTTAATTAGCAACACTGAACTAGACTTTAGGAGACAAGTCTTAATAAGTGTTGCTAAAAATATTACACTAGTCATTTCCAGAACAAACACAATCAGTGGCAGACGAGGGAGGAGAGCAATCCAGACCTGTGAGCTACCGTGGTGGAGGTATTTTCAGTGGGGAACAGGAATACAGGCTGCTCATTTCAAAAATGCAGTAGGAAAAAAACAAATCCAGGATAACCATGTCCCAAGCCAGGCTAGTGGCTCTGCAGCCAGGCCAGAGCAGAACTGCAAGGAGCAGAAGGTGTTTGCACCACACAGGGCTTTGAGGTGCACAAACATAACCTAAATTGAGCAGGTAGTGCCTTGAGAAAAAGCCTGGCAGATTATTACCTTGTTTTGGGCTGGGGGGAAAGGAGCTGGTAGAGGAAACAGCCCAAAAATGGAACTTTCAGGAGTTCTTGTTGGGCCAAACCCCCAGCCCCTGTGCAGACCCCCATCACTGCACACAAGCCAGCTAAATCTGCCGGCCAAGGGGTAAATGATCGGGATAAACCGATCACTAAAACCATGTTTAAAAACCCAGCACTCAAAGGCTGTCTCTAGTACACAGTGCAGTCCCTTTCTCCTGCAAAATGCAGCCTTGGACATTTGCTCCGTGTCACCTCTTGCTCCCTGCTGCTGGCAAAGAGCTCTGACCCAAAGTGCTGGCACAGTCACAGCTGGGTTTGGTGCAAGGGACTTGCACAGGACTGATAAGCCGTGGGTGATGTCAGCATGACTCGGTGGTCCCGAAATCAGTGAAACAATTAATCACAGCTCCAGGCTGATTCCTCATGTTGAAGAGCTCGCTGCAAAAGAGGAAAAACCACTATCCTTCTCTGGCAGTTAGTGCTTTTTTTTTTTTTTTACCCTGTGCAATCACCTCCCTATCTGCATCCCATGCTTGCTGCCAGAAACAGCTGTCTCAGCTTTTCAGACACGTTCTTGGCAAGGTGCTTTCCCCCTCACGGTGTTTGGCAGGGTTATGAAGTGCTGAAGCCTCTGGCCTCCTTTTGTTTTGAAGCCTGAAAGTGAAGTTTAGTTTAATCTTTTTGTCTCTTCCTGCCCTTCCCCTACTTCAACCATCCTGGCTACCCACCAGCCCCGTCCCCAAGCACTCCCATGGGAACAGGACCCCAGTTCATGGATATAGGCAATGGTAACAACTGACCCCCAAATTAGGATACAGCAGCATTCCAGTTTAGCTCACGGATGGATGGGGTTAGCTCTGCTGTACCATTTTCTCAAGCTGCATCAAATAGGTGCCTCAGAGCAGGAGCAGTGAAATAAGGAAGAAAAACGCTGCTCCAATTCTGCTAAAGTTATCTGCTGTTCCATGGCAGAGTTTTATTTAGGAAAAAGGAGCAACCACATATTTATTCGTACTGGAGAGACACTGAAGTTCCTCCTGCTGTGCTAACCAAACACTGTATTAATATTTATGGCATGCTCTGCAAAGGGAGAATTTTGAAGTTCAGGAATCTTGCACTTCTGAAGGATTTTTGTGAGAAGGTAGACAAAAGAACTCAAACTCCAGCTTTCCAGACAGAAAGCAGAACCCCCTGATTTCAGAAGTCTCCAGTGATATGACAGTTTTTTATCATTTTTCATTCAAACACTGCTCTACAAATTTTACAAATTTAAAACAGGATAAAAATTAAGAGACAGACCAGGCCTCAAAATGGGGTATGAATGCAATACTGTCCTTTCCCTCTGACTTTAAGGTACTGCCTGCCCAACAAATTTAAGTTGAAAAGGCCTGCTTTGTTGTAAAAGATGTTCTGCTTTTTTCACCTCCAAACTTAGACATCCTTTTTTGTCTTAGATAGCAAAAAGGGGCTGAAATATTCATTGAATAAGTGGAACATGAATATGTGGGCAAATATTAGAGGATAAAAGCCAGGGTTCCAGTCATGCTGCACATTTAGCAGAAGCTCCCGGAAACAAGAGCTTATCTCTCTGAAAACCTCCAGCAGCACTGTGCAACCAGCAGCTGTCACTGTAAGCAATGAGGAGGAACAGGAATGAGAGTCAGGGATGCTCCTACATGGGAAGAAAGCAACTGGAAAGTAAAAACACAGGAAAAGCAGCAATTAAACACTCAGCAGCTCCCTAAAAATGGCCTTTGTCCACCAGGAGAAGCTGCTCATCAGGAAGGCTCAGCTGGCCTTTCAAAATGCAGCCTGGATTCAAATTCAGAGATAGTAAATGTGGCTTATCACAACAGCTTCTTGAGGAGATAGCAATTCATACCCTGTGCACAAGAGGGATTTGAGATTCCACAGCCCTTTTGATGCTTTCCTGGGCAAGGAAGTCAGAGGCGAGCGGCACAGGAAGCATCTTCCAGCTCCAAATGAGCACATGCCAGCTTTGAAATGTTCAAGATCCTCTGCCCACTACCCACATTACTCAGCTGTCAGAGGAGAGGCCTCAGATTTATGATGTGAAAATTACATTTTAACGAGGTGTCATATGTGTTTAAAGTCCTTATTCATCACCATACTGACACATCTTTTACCCAAGACACAAATGCACTTAATTAGCATATTATAAGGACAGAGGGTTCGCCTTATCTGCATTGTAAAACTGCTCCAGGAAGAGAAAACACAAAACAACCCAAACATTCTTTCTGAATAAAATACTTGAAATCACACGTCAAGAGAGCATCCCACAATACTTGACAGAATGTGGAAGATAAAACTTTGACATGCACCCATCTGAGTTTCTTAAAATATCTCAGATATTGGTGTAATCTCTGTATCACACTGGATTACCAGAATAGCAGTGCACAGTGTTAACATGCAATCCATGGCAGCCACTTAAGCACATTTAGGCTGTATTAGAAGTCCTACATATCATATCATCATCTTCCTTATGTACTGAGCATATCTATTTATTAACTTCATGCACCTATGAAACAGCCCATATGGTAATGCTTGGGCCTCCAGGATGTGATTTAAAACACCTTCTCGAAAATAGGAGGTCTGTGTTTCCCATGTCACTGGGAACGGCTGCCAGGACATCCGAGTCCAAAATATGCACAAAGGGATCCTTAACTTGTTTCAAGTTCTTTCCTCAACTTCTCTACTATGGGACAGGCTCCAGTCCCCACCTGAGCCCCTGAATGCTCAGTCAGCATATCCCGAGCCCTGGCAAGAGCTGCCAGCACTGGAGCACCTCACACATTTATTTAAAAGACAAAACTTGTGGTCTCTGTGATGGCCAGGAAGCCCTGGGTGGTGTGCAGGCAGGAGCTGAGGCACAGAACTGGGATATGTGCGTTTGTATGCAGCACAGCACAGGGATGAGGGATGGGAGCACTTCACCTTTTTGGAGAGGGAGCTTTGTTGATGTTTTCTTGAGTTTATTTAAGCAGAACGTATCATAAGTGAGTGATGATTAAAACAGGTAACTCCGGTGAATATCAACTGATTAGGCTGCAGAAAATTTTCAATACAGCCTTCTGTTTCCCTCTCTCCATATATCTAGTAGGACACATTAAAAAAAAACAGCCTGAACACTAATCTGGGTTTAACTTCTTGAAGAATGAGAAGAGATGCAGAGCTATTCTTACCAACACTTCAAATTAGAAAACTCAATAGAAACTACAAAGAAATAACCAAAAAACTCAGGAGCATTTATGAAGAAGCATCCTCCAAAAAGCTCATTTTCAGGCCAAACAGCTCAAAGAAAACGCACTTCAAAGCCTTTTGGTATCTTCAAGTTCACTTCTTGAGGGCAGACATTAATGATGGGCTTCTTGGGACTTGCAGGCACTGAGCAGTGTTTGCTTTCAAAACCACTTTTGGGATAAATGAAAAACAACCCCAGACAAAAGGAGAGGGGAAAAAAAGAGTGGGGTAAAATGTTAAAATGCAGCTTTTCTCATTTCTGAGAAAAATGAACAGTTGGGTTTAATTCCATCAAGAGCCCTGAATTGCTTTGAGATCAGATAAACTCAGCTTTTAGCACTTCAAAATATTTTGTTTTCCCTGGTAACTTCAACTGCTGCAGAAGCTGAGCACAGAATCTTCAGGATTTGACACTCACTCACTCTGAGGAGTAAAAGCCCATTTTTTTAAACAGTAGGTGAGAGATGCTCTGCAACAGTGAAGATATCAAATATGTTCCAAATATGCACAGCTCTTTAATTAAAAATCATAGAAAATGCTTAGACAGTGTGAACAGCAAGAGGATGTGATCCCTGCCTTTCATATAAATTAAGGAACTCCTGTCTACTCACATTTTCTCTGGAAAGTTTGGGAAAAGACTGAAAAATGCTTGATTCTAAGTGAACTAGAGCCCCCAGAAGCTGTTTTTTATTTTAGATATCCCTGAAATGTATCATACAAGTGATTAAAAATACGTAACTGGCTATTTAAGCAGTTAAATATTTCACTTTTCTTGTTATGATCAATTTTTGGTTTTAAGAGCTCTTCTAAAGCTTCATCCTTAATTGTTTTTTAACAACCCATATGTTCAACCCATCAATTTTACAATCTTTCTTTTATTTTCTAATTAAGCAGATATTGTTGACAAATTCTGCTACTCAAATTGCAACCCCATGCAAAATGCCTGCATTGAACACAACTCTAATATGGAGAAATGCTGGTGATTTTTGAAGAAAAGAATGGAAACAGATATCCACAAACCACTCTGGGGAAAAAAAAAATCAAAATGAAGATATCCTGGGTCTTCACTGCTTTCTCAGGTTTGTATCAGCTTCTGTTCGTGCTCTTTGGTGGAGGAGCTGGGTTTAAGCCAACCACATATTTAGTGTTACATCCAAAGCAATGCAGCATGAAATTTGGTGCTAACCAGAAAATGGGTTGAACTGAACTTGGAAGAGAAAGCATCATGCAGACCTGGTCTCCTGGCTCCTCTCCGCAAAAAAAGCCTGATGTCAAGCAACTATTTGCTCACCTGTTCCACTGAAAATCAGTGCTTCTGTTTCACTGATTCATAAAAAAATTGTTCCCACTAATCAGGCTATGAAGGTAATGGAGAAGTAAACTCTCTTTCTCCTCTTTGAAACGTCTTGGCCCATTCAAGTTTTCTCATCAAAACATTCAGTTGCTGTCAGAGCAGACCTCTCAAAAGTCCTCTAAACTTATAAAATAGTGAGGTAATGGGATCCTTATGCATTCTTGCCAGAAAGGAAATCCCTACAATTTTCAGAGAAGAGAGCTGCATGTAAAATTCAGCCTTTTGTCCATATTACAAAGCTTTGTACAAAATTTGCACACAGGGAATTGTCAGAGAAGGCTCACCAGGTTCCCTGACACGAGATTAACTCTCTCATGCCCACCATTCAAACTCAAGAACTGCTTCAGCTTTCTATCTGAGGCACTGGGGGATTCTGAACTCTCATCCAAACCACAGTGAAATTAAAGGGGCTTCAAACCAGAGTGACACCAAGACAAATCAAATCATTCCACCTCACAGACCTTCAGCCCCCTGCAAGGTTTCTCCCATCTCACCATCTTAGACTGCAAAAAAAGGGAGAACAATTTCCTTTTTTAATGGGATTTTTTCCCCTTTTTAGGTTTTTCACTGACTAAAGCTTTTTTTTTTTTTTTTTTAAATTAAGGAGGCTATTACTGACAACAGTGACCACATGAAAAAGCGCCAGCAAAGAGCCTCTTATAATACCTGGAAATAATTCAGTAAAAAGGAGAGAACTCTGTGAAATAGAAGGGATGCAATTGATTTTCACTCCTTGGGGATAGCCAATAGCTCACAAATTGGTCTGCTTCACTCCACCACCCAGAAAGTACATGCTCATCATTAAGTTGGGAGAATGAGATGTATTACTCCATTTTTTACTCATCTGAGATCTTGCAGAGGTCAACATATTGAAAATATCTCTACTCTTTGTTTAAGAGTCACTCAGTTTTTGTTCATCTGCTTCTTCAAGATTTTCTTCTCCCCTTCCTTACATTTTTGTAAAAAAATCTCCATTTCACGGCCAGTTTACTACTTTTATTCCAACCCTCCCCAGATTTTCATGCCCACAATTTCTTTCAGCATCTCTTGATCCATTTTCTATATATGGGTAACAGGCTGCACACAGGAAAAGAAAATCTCAGCAACAGAAACCTTTTGACTTCTTTTTTCAAATCTAAAGCCGTGAATCCACTCCACTCACCCACTTCCAAGTTTCTTACTTACAAAAAGAAATGTTTTGGAAAAAAGCCATGTTATGAGTTACTTTACTGTCCATGTACATGAATACTTCACTGTCCAAATTATATTAATTCTGCTTTTTGTTTTACTTTTTCAGACCTTCAAAGTATGCAGTCCGCCACAAAAACTACCTAAATTATGACTACATCAGTACAGCAGCAACTATTTAAAATGACTGAGCAAATGCTGTTAGGAAGTTCTTGAAATATCATACAAGGTTGACCACAGTATAGGCTACGTCATGTTACTAATAAAGTGACAACTTTATAATTGCAAAATGATGATGGAGTTGATAAAGGTAAGGGAATATACCTAAGTAACTACCAGCATAATTTCTAACAGGAAAAAACAGTGGAAAAGCTGGGAAACCTCTGGGGGCCAGATGATCTTCTAAGATGAAGTATAGTAAGTCATAGTAAATCATTAAATGCTTTAAAAAAGGAAGAGAAGTTTTATGGAAAATAAACCAAGAATTTAGAGGTTTTTGTTGCTTCTCCGCCTGACTGTAGGCACACACTTGTGGGTGCATGCTCACATATTCAATTAGTCTCAGCTCCTCTAAAAAGACAAAACTCCCCCAGCTTAATGAAACAAAGTAATTTAAACTGGCAGGCAGTTTTCCTCCAGCTGTTTGCAACATCTTCCACGCTTTGCTTTGTCAAAATTCTTGCAGAAGGGAAAATGATCTGATGATGTACAAAAGAAAATTCCGTTCAGGAGAAAAAACGGCTACCCCTGTGAACGTGTGCATGGGCATTTGGAAACTATTTCAGGCTACTTATGTGTAGATACTCCTTTGTCCATTTTGTTTCCACTAAAATTAAAAAATAATTCTGCATGTATTAATGTCTTAATAATCATCATAGGTCCTATGGTGCAGCTTAATTTGCAGAAACTCAGGCAGATTAGTAAAACAGAAGTGGAATTCAATTTTCGACCCTATTTACACAAAAAATAGAAATAAAAGAAAAAAGAAATATTTTATTTTGGTATTAAACCCCTTACCTGCTCTGCTGTCCAGCGGGCCAAAATCCAAGGAGTATTTTACAACGTGATAGTTGTTCCATACATACAGGAGGTTGTCCCGGGGATTATAATCCACAGCAGCAATGTACTGGTAGGAGTTTGGAAATGGCACATCCACCATGCTATCCTTGCTTTGGTCAGTGTTATATATGTAGTCTATTTTATTCCCCGTGGCTTCATTGTCGTCGTCTTCATACACAGACTTCACCACATATAAAATCCCACAGATCATGAAGGCATTAGAGGCTGACCTCTTGTCATAGGCAGTATCCCACGTCCCTTCGATCCTTAACGTGTAAGGGTTCAACTGGCTAATGACAATTTTGCCATTATTCTGTTCTGTTGCATAGATTACCCAGAGCCCGTTCTCATCCACAGCCAGGTCTATGTCGGACTTGCCTCCCCAGCGGTAGGGAGAGGTGTCGTGGTAGTTGGCGTTGGCTATGATCGCCTCCCCGCTCTTTATCCGGGTCCGCAAGTCGAACTTGACGATGTTCCTGGTGCGCTCCTTGTTGAAGAACAAAGCCCCGTCGTACACCACGAAGCCCGTGCCGTCCACCCGGTGCGGCAGCTTGTAGGTGGTGGTCGGCCTGCCGGCGATGAAGTCGTCCTTGGAGGAGTATTCCGTCAGCGTGTCCGTGCGGTACGGCGTCCAGGGCATGTAGTAGATCTTGTCGGAGGCCTGCAGAGGGTCCTTGCACCAGGCACCCGACTGGTGGTCGGACTCGAATAAGTGTTCGCTCTGGTAAACTCCTTTCAGCAGTCCAGGGCAAAGAAAAACTGTCGTAGGGGAAAAGAATTTGAAAGAAAAACGAAGTTAATGACAGTTCAGGGGTGGCTGGCCCAAGCATCTCAACAGCTTCTAGTCCTGGAGCAGAGGACACTTGAGATGAGAAGAAACCCAAGAGCAGTGCCTTGTACCTGGAGACTGTCCTTCCTGCCCACCATATCTCTAGAACAAGGTCTGCTCCATCAAACTGGGTTTTTTTCCCCCCCTGCTTTTTCTATCAGCTGTGGCTCATTTTCTTATTGCTTTTCAAATCTATTTTTACAGGTATACTTACTTGGACCACTCGTTTTTGTAAACTCTGAAATGAATACGTGCCCCCAAAGGATTTCTGGGTTTGTATTTCCAAATTATATTCTGCAGTGAATCTGTACCTACTAGGTGAAGGGCTAAACTCCGAGGGAATTGATCCACATATTTATTTGAACAGCCCACAGAAGAGTGGCCTAGAAATGGAAATAAGAGAAAGAAATTCCCATCCTTACAGCCCAAGTGATATTAAATATTTAAAGGATACCAATAGCAAAGCAGAGGCGAATCCCTTAGCAACTCAGAAGAGCGTTTAAAGCAAAGGGAGTGGGGAGGGGGGAACACCCATCTGGAGTATAACTAGAAATGAGACTTTCCAAGCTGCTACAGGACACATGAAACATGCAGTCCACACAATTAAAAACGAATGACATATGGATGCTGAAAGGAAAAGACAAGGAAGAGAGGAAGAAAGGAAAGAAGGAAGGAAAAGAATAAAGTTTGCCGGAGAGGAACCCAATGTCTAGATTTTAATCAGTTAAAAAATGTCCTGTTAAATATAGTAGTAATTCAAACTTAAAAACATATACCTTCTATTGTTACATGAGAGGAGCACAGAGGAGCAGTTTGACTAACTGGGATGCTTTGCTGCTCAGACTTCGGGGGGCTGACAGGGGCAAGCCCAACACCCGGGAAGGAGGCTCAGCCGCTGCCCGGCTGACCTGGCCCCACGGGAACACCACCACCAGGAGGCCGGCCGGCTGGACGGATGGATGGGGAGGCGAGAGGAGGGATGCTGCGGAGCAAAACTGGCCCTCGCCATCCCCATCAGCACCCTCCTGGGCAGGAGGCGCTGCACAGTGCTTCGGGGGGAGAATATTGGTTGGTTATTTGGAACGCTGATCTCCGCGATCCGCGAGAGGTGCAATAACCGTGGCGATGGGGCGGGCAGCAGGGAGGCATGAAGAACTATCCCACCGCGTGTTTCTGGCAGCACGGGGCTGGCAAGATGGGATCCCACATGCACACTTCCTGCTTGGAGCGTAATTAATTATTTTTTGTAAATGCAGAAATTGGTAATGTTGTCTGGAGAGCAAGACAGGAGGAAAATCAGATTTAATAACCAGTATAAAATTATATAGATCCATTGGAGTCTAAGTAACCACACAGAGTTGCTGAAAAAGGGGTGCCATTTCCAAAAGGCTTTTATGCCATCATTAGATATACTTATGCACATACATATGTATGCACACCTTCCAAATTCTTTGGGGCAGGAAATTGAGTTATCTAAGCCTTTGAAAAGAAATTTAAGGAAGAAAAAAGGTGGCACTGGTAAAAAACTTTTCAGCAAATATGAGTTATCTGGTGAAGTTGAGCAGCAGAGATACTAAATAAACTTTAACAAAAAGGTAGTGAGAATTAATGACAAAGTATTTCAACTAAAACGTTAAACTGTTAAATAACTTAGCCTATACATAAGTAATATATATATATAATTTGAAAGGTATTTAATTACCTTTTTGTTCCACTTCTATTGTAGAGAGAGAGGTAAAGAGAGAAAGGAGAAAAGAGAATAGATTAATGGTACTGTATTGGCCAGGTACTTTTCTTTACCTCTTTCATAAGAAAAGGAAGCTTTATTAATTTACTTTGGTATGTGAACATTTATATATATATATATAAACCTTTCCTCTGATATATACACTGGATAATATGCAGACAAGCTGAACAAAATACAGATAAATTTTAACTTTAGAAAAATCTGTCAGAAGGAAAAAAAAAGCCCAACACTTGGGATGAAATGAGCCCCCTTGACTCTTTGAGATACCTTGTCAGCAGCAACCTTGGACTAGTTTCATAGAACAAAATGAAACACCCATAAAGTGAAATATGACTGATATAGCTTTATGTATAGAATAAAAATTCCATGGATAAACTTTATAGAATATACATCTTCATATATTTTGCCAGAATCCTGTAAAATAGAGATCCCTACCTAAAACAGAATATTCACTTATGACATTAAAAAAAAACTTAGGAGAGTCAAATGAAGCATGCCTGTGGATGTTCGTAGAGTCCTGTCCTTTGTCTTGGAGAAACACACTTTAGTAAGAGTTGGGAAAAAAGCACTGGAAACATTATAGTACTTATTTATAAGATCCCAAAGATTCACAGTGTTAACGAGGTAAAAATATGTAAGCACTATTTAAGAAACCCAACTGCTGAACTTGCTGGATATTTCAATGTGCATTATTCACTGTGCATCCTAATGCTGCTAAAGAGGCTGTGTCCCTTTGGACAGAGCCCCTTTCAGGTGGAATAGATAAATGAAATGCACTTATTAATTACAAAATACTCAGTACTAGTTTCTACACCTAGCAACCTCCTGCAAGAAGCTTTGGGGATCCTCAGCTAAAAGCCTCCTGAAGCTGTGGCACAGGCCCTGTCTTTTTCCAGCATGGTGGGGAACCAACCAGCCCTCTGGTTTGCTGGTTCCAGGGGGCCTCTTCCCCAAAGGTGTAGGAGAAGACAGCCCCATGAAATATCAGAGGGAGAAGTGAGAACTTGCCAGCAAACCTGGATGGCTCTGACAGCTGAGAGATCTCTGTTCAGAGAAGTGAGACAGGAGCACAAACGTGTGCACAGGTACTTTGGTTTTGTAGCCCAGAGCTCACTCCAGCCCCTTCCAAACTGCGACACTTGCCAAATGACTGTCCTCTGGTGCTGGCATTGCAAACCCCTTTGCATTCAAAAGTCTCATTCCTTTGGATGGGAAACTGCAGGCTTGGTGGGAGAACAATTTCAGGGTAGGGCTGCAAATGCTCTGGCTAGACATGAGGATCTACACTTCCCTGTCCAGAGAGGCATCCAGCTGGAGCCAAGTGCAGCTCCCATAGCGAGTTTTTCCAAACTTCAACAGCCTTTTTTACCTGGGCTTTGATTCAGGCTCCTTTCTACCTCCTAACAGGTTAAGGTTAAAGGCAAATGTTTTCAACATGTGGCTGTCAGGGCCCTAGGGACCAGAGACAATGCATTTGAGTGCAATCTGGTTTTGCAAGGGAAGGAGCCAGCAAGATTAAAAGGCTCCAGACTTAGCAATTGGAGAAACCCACACAGCAATTGTTCTCCCCGTCCCAGGCTGTGGCTGGTCACAGTTCAGTAAGGTATTCAGAAAAGCATTAAATGTCCCTGGCAAAAGCGAGAAGGCAACATGATAGATCCCCAAATGTATGGCCTCAAGCTGATTCTCCTGGCTGATGCTATACAGTACCTCTGGCAGCACAGAAGGTAGTAATCTACATTTTCAAATGCGCAAAAGCTTTTGCAATGCACTCAAACAACAGCCTGATATTGTAAAGCAGGAAGAGAGAAGCTTCTAGAGGAGGTAATGTATTTGTGACCAGCTGATCTGAGTGACCTGAAGTGTTGATTACCTTTATCCTGAATAGCTCATACGGGTTATTAACACTCAGTGCCATATCCAGCTCTTGTATAATTCCCAACACAGGTGTGTTTTGGTGACCTTCTAAATGGTGTTTCCTTTGTATGTATCCCAAATATATATTTTCCCTCAGCTGATTTAAGACCCAATGCTTTTGAATTTCAGTAATTACTCAGCTTATATTGGGGCACCATATTCTTCAAACAGGCTTATGAGAAGATTGGAGGATTTAGTTCATTGAGCAATATTTGAAGAAAGGGTCTAATTAGAGTCTGATTACCCTTCAGTTACACAACACACCACTGCAAAACTGTCTTCATAAAGTTCTGGTAAAGTTGTTGTTTTTTTTTAATTTTGCCCAGTTACAGACAGTTTTACATCTCTGTAATGCCTGTGCCAGTCGACAGAATTTAAGTACTGCTTATAGCACAGGGCACACCTTGCTTTCCTATGTGGATCTGCAGAAAAAAAGAGGCATACACAGCTTTTTCTCCTATGGAGGTTTTCCATTCCTGATATCACTCACTGGAGGAGAACAAGTCTATTTCACCTTGACTCCCTAAGGTGGTTGCAGGTGCCATTGACTTCAGCAGTGCCAGAGGCCAAAAGGAAATCAAGAACCACTTGCTGTGTCTGAGGGGAGTTACAAACAAGACTTTCCACAAAAACTGACTTCCCCATAATTCTTCAGATGGAAGTAAAACTGAGGACAACGTGCAATCATGAGCCACTACAGCCTGTCCCCAAGCAGACTCCTGCCACCCATTCAGAGAAATCTCACAAAAGCATTAATTAAATGTTCTTAGTATTGCTGTGTTGAGGCTCTGAAAACACACTCTGGCACAATTAACACTTGAACAACATTAACTGCTCATTTTCTTACCACCACATTGAATTGCACTCAACTATTTAAGGCACAAGCACACAGTGGCAGACCCATATAGAGAGCTGTCTCCCTGGCACTGCTTCAAACCCACACAACAGCAGCATAAAACTCCTGGCAAAAAAATACGTGAGTAGAGGAATGTTTAAAGGCAACTGCAAAAGTAGGCAAGAAGTTGTGCCCTGTACTTTGCTAGATGTTTCAGGGTTTTTTTTGAGGGCAGATGTTTAATAGAGGAGCAAATGACATCCACCCCCTATTCCTGTCCTTCACAAATCTGATTGATTTAATACACCCAGACTAATAAGTACTACACTCAGTGTTAAACACATAGTTAAAGACAAAATAGAAGCACTAAAAAAAACAGGTTTTTGAGGCTGACCTTAGTAGCACAAGATGCAGCTTCTCAGCCATGCTGAGGGTGTTTCCTGCCAGACCTGGCTGCTGCATCTCGCACCCACAACCAACTTGACCCCCTGCGTAGGCAGGTGAGGCTGAAAAGCAATTTCTGTGTTTCTGCCCAACACACAGCCCCATCTGTGGGTCCCAGATTGAACAGGGACATGTCTGAGAAGCTGCAAATCTAGCAAGGCACCCCAAAGCACACCCTTGTAGAGGCTGCTCGCAGATGAAGATGCTCTTCTGTTTTGAACCATGAGTCCTGGAGTCACAGTGCTCCTCTACTACAGTAAATAAGAGACACATTCAAAATTCAGGGCTGCAGCAGATCTGAAATAAATATATCTAAACCCAGGGAATGAAAATCATAGAACCACTGAATGGTTTTGGTTGGAAGAGACCTTAAAGATCATCCAGTTCCAACCACCCAGCAACGGGCAGGAACACATTCCACTAGACCAGGCTGCTTAAAGCCTCATTAAAATATGAAAATACTTCTTTAAAAAAAATTAATTTGCATTTCAAACCCACTCAACTCCCCATATATGGTTTACCAGAAGAAAAGCTAAGAGAGCTAGCTCGGCATTTAGATGACATGTTCTGGCAACCTAAAGTTCAACACGCTGCAGAAGTACCTATCTCTGCTTCAATTTCTTCTCCCCACACATAATTAAAGTGACAAAAGAGACCACACAGCCGAGTTCAGCACTCACTCTGTGCAGCACAGACACAAAACAAAGTACATGGCACCGTTTGTCTCATCCACCCACTCTTTTTAGGAAAGCCTGGGGTCCCATTGTGGTGCAGGTGGGCGTTCACCAGACCCCAAATGCCTTCATAATGGGAACACAGTCATGTCCACTGCAGCAAGCTGAACCCAGCAGAAGATCAAATGATATTTTGCCTCTAGGCAAAGGAAACCAAACAGCACTACAGGGGTCTTTGAGTTCAGTCCCTTCATTGCAACTATCCTCTCTACAGAAAGCACAGTGACCAGCCTTTGTCCCCAGCCTCCACATCAGCTGTCTCCAAGTCACAAGCAAACTCCAGGCCTGTTACTCCCAATGAAACATTCATTTTCTGAGCTTTTAATGTGAAAAGTTTGAACTTGCAACAGGGGAAAACCTCTTGAGTCTTGGCTAAGGAGCAAGCACAAAGAATGGGAAAATTAGGTTTCCTAAGGCTATTTTGAAGATACATACTACTATTGCTATCTTTCCATTTGGTTTTGCCACCAAGTCTTCCTTTACTTTGATTTTTTCTTTTTTTCTTCAACATGATGGGTTTTCTAGAATGCATTTAAATGGAGAACAGACCCCATTAACATTACCAGAATTTGCAGTCCAAGAGCAACCTGACACTTGAATGCAAAGCACTCAGACTTTCATTCTCCAGCCAGAGGAACGAAGAAATTGTTCTTATCAAGTATATCACCACGAATTATCTTTCTTGGGGCTGACAATTTCTGTTGCGAAAGAACATTCAACCTTGAGCTTCTCCTGTGGAGTTCTCCACCAGACAAAAATTATTCCACAAGCTAAGCTTTAAAGTTTGTTTAGTTTTAAACTAATTAAGTGGTGGGAGTAACTTAGTTTGTAACACTATTTTAAGGTTCCAGTAAACAGAGTACTTCCTTATTGGCTGTATGTAACTATGTGTGCACATTAAACTCCCTCCTTAAAAAGCTGGGAAAAAATTGTCTGGATTTATTGCACAGGAGGCATGCTTGACTTTTATGGCAAATGAAGAGTTAATCCTTTATTTAATAAAAGGGAGGAATAATCTCACTTGCTTAACTTCCATATTACATTTTTCATATAATATCCAAGCACCAGTAAACAATGGTGCTCTACAAGTACTTTGCGCTACAATGGCTTCATGTAACACATTCCTGAAATTATCACCTCCTAATTAATCCTGCTGTGAAGTACAGAGATTGGAAATGTCAATAATCTATGCTTTCATGAACCACAACCTAAATTAGATCCTTAAATATGGTATCTATAGATCTTCAGAAATCAAAGCTGTCGTTTCTCATAAGTGGATTTTTTTTCTCCTTAGATTTCCATTCATCTGATAAATTTGTGAAGCCTTTCAAACCATTAATTTGGGCTTCCTTAAAATGTCAGTGCTTTCAGTCTGCTTTTTAATACATAATAACTAAATTTAATAGATGTTCACTAAAATAAAACTAAGGATTATTAATGGTAAAACACCTGTCAGTGTAACTTAAAGTCATCAGGACCCAGGAAACCACTAATATACATTAAGTCTTGTCCACTAGAGGTTTCTGTGAGATGAAAAAAAGTTATGGCTTCCTACAAAATTGCCTTGTGCATTATAGATCAAACTTCAGGCTATTCTGGGAGAAAGCCATCATTTTGTTAAGACATTCACATAATGGATGACAGGCATCAGAGGCCTGAGCTCCCACATGGACTCTCCCACAAACCCCAAGAAATAACAAATGCTTTTCCATGGCACTGTCCCCTTGAGGCAAATTTTCTGTGAACTTAACTGTTATTACCTCATTTCCTAATTTTAGGTACCAAAGCATACAAAAAAAAAAAAAAAAAGGCCTTTACATATTTTGTAAAGGGAGAACCAAAAATCTCTCCTGCAGAAAGCAAATGAAACTCAGGGATTTTGAGTTTTGGGATTAAACAGATCCATGCTGTGTGCCCAGCCCTGCAAGAGCAGCAAACAGCAAGCTGGTCCTCAATGATTTTGCAAACATTTGGATTTCCTGAAATTCTGTGAATAATTTCTATTCTATCTTTGCCTCTCTCCTCTCATTATTATTCCAGGTGGCAGTCACAGTGACTGGCTTCTCTGAAGAAGCAGACACTTAATCAGCTTCAGCAGATACTGAATGTGATTGTGCTGCACTTCTAAATGTATTATTCCAGGAGATAAATATTTTTTTCTCAAGTAAAGATAATTCACTTAAGATATAATGAGTCCTGAAATATACTGCTCTGGAAAGAAAAGAAGCAGCAAGAATTGTTATAGTCAAAGTTCATCTTCAGAAGGAATATCTGATTTTTTAATGTGTATAAATCTCTTTTGTAGATGAGATTTTATGTTTAGAGCACCATTTCAAAGATAAAGTGACCTGAAAAACTAATTCATCCCTGAATTTGGGAAACAAAAAAGTTGTTTATGCTAGTCAAAGTGTTTGTCAGAGCACTGGCCACCACTCACCACCCTCACAAGCAGAAGAGTTGCTCTCAACTTGTTATGCACCAGAATTTTCCTTTTCAATTCACCAATTAAAAAAGAAGCAGCAAGATGAGTGAGAACAAGAAGGGGGGAAATGAGTGTACAAGTACTGTGCGAAATTCAATTAAGGCTACAGGTCATTCAGCCAAACTTCCCCTAGCAGTTGGCCTCATATTGTTTCCAGCACAACAGCAGATGAGTTAGCTGCCATTAAATTACAGCAGAATCAGCCACCTGGACATCATTCTCCCATAACAAAAAACCAAAAAAAAAAGTGAAAGCATAGCTCTAGAAAGGGAAGCACTGCAGGGCTGACTCTCTGCAGCACTTGTTCTATAGCTGGCTCCTGCTGCCAGTGAAGAGCCTGATGCTGAGCACCCATCAGCCTTTTGCAACACAGCCCTGCAGCTAAGGACAAACGAGATGTGGAGATCCAGCCTCCCCAACAGAGACACGAATTAAACCTCATCCAGGCTGTAAGCTCCTTTATAAAATGGGAGAGGGGCATTACTGTGCATTACTTATGGCTCCAAGCCTATACAAAAACAAACAAAAAAAAAAACAAACCAAAAAAACCCTCAAAAACCAAAAACCAAAAAAACAAAAAACAGCTGAGCTTTTACCCAAAACAGTGCCACTCTGAAAAGAGTCTGGGAGCAAACTGAGTACCAAGATGCTGCTCCCCTCCATCAGGAAAGGCTTCTGTGCACATAGAGGTGGACCAAGAAGTGCTAGTAGCAGGGTTTGATCCTCCAGGGCTGCTGAGTGTGGTTTTTCAGGGCAGGAACATACACCTAATTCCCAGTGCTGCCAGCTCAGCCCATGAGTGCTCAGAGACAGGGTACAGAGAGACAAACTGACAGAACAGTTAAAGACCCACAACAAAACAGCTGTTTGGGAAATAAATAACCTTGTCTGGTAAAGTCTAGCCCCAGAGAGCTTTTGTAAGCAAGTCTGAGTCTAGTCTTACTCCCTTTGTTCGTTCAGCCATTGTAACTGGGTCAGGTAAATAGACCTGGATAACCAGGTTGTTCCCACTTGTTCCTCCTTTTGGGATTTCAAATGCACAGAAAGATCACACGGCATCTAGGCAAATGTAGGTAACTCGGAATAAGTATTATTTGCATTATTTTTTTTTTAATATATTGCTTGCCTCCTTAATTAACTTTAAAATGAAAGAAATCCTGAATTTTCTTAAAGATTTGTTCTCATCCAGGCAAGAGATAAATCTGGGATGTCAAAAGCCTGACAGAGCCATAGAAGCAAACATTAGATGTCTTGCCTTAAGCAATAGGTGGGAAAGGAAAGATATCTTAGGTGAGGGAGCACTGAATTAAAGCTCCGTGTCTTTCAGTCCGATCTCTCTCCAAAGAGGAATAAACTGTTTGTCATCCTGCCAGCTGTGAGACTAGCTATAAAATAATAGATTCCACAGGCCCAAATGAGGCTAATCATGATTGCCAAGGCATGTCTGAGCTGTGAGAAGTGAGTGAAATCTGATGCTCTTCAGAGAAAACATTTATTGAAAAGCTCTTTGCTCTGCAATAAGCCTTGGCAGTTCTCTCATGTCTTGGAGTATCTACCATATTTCTCATTTGATTGCAAGGCATATTGCTGACAGCAGCTGCTATGGCTGAGTTTCCTTTAATAACGCTTTGGTAGGTAAAACACCGCTTCTTTTTAGCTATTGAAAGAACGGTCAGGAAGGATTTTGTATCAATTGCCTCTGTCAATAGTACTTACTCTTAAGTGTCTCCAACTGCATGCTGTAGTAAAATGCCCATCAAAATCAGGAAAGGATTTCCACAAAGACAAACAACAAAGGGACATGTTTGTTTTCTCCTCTCTGAACTGGCGAAACACCTACAAAGTAACTGGAGAAGTGGGATTTTACCACAACCACTTTGGAGAGCAAGCGAAGAGCAGGGGAAGGAGATGTTAAGACTTCAGACTGGTCCTTTCCAACAGATTTTACAATCTGGTGTGAATTTTAACAACATCTGCTATTTAAAAAGAGAAGATGAGAAGAAAGAACCAAGGCGTGCCTTCTAGCATTTTTAGGCCTAAGTAATTAACACAAGTGTGCCGTATGTGTGTGTGTGCACATATGTGCACATTTGCAGAGGAGCGACTTCCAACATTTGAAGATTTAAATAATTAACCCAAGCGGGTGTCACACGCACATACGCTCACATGTGCGATGCAAAGACCCTGGCACAGCTCGCACTTCGAGGCACATTCCTAAAACACGCTAAAAGAAATTATTCTGACACATCCCATCTACAAACTGCTAAAGCGAGTATTGCAGGAAACTCCTTGGGAGCCTTCATTTCATCTTCTCTTTTGCTTCAGCTCTAATACTCAGTACTCAGAGTCACCAAAACCTCAGCTGAGAGGCAGATGTTTCAGAGGAGATCATGCGCTGATGAATTGTGAAAGGCTCCCATGCCTTTTCTCCAGCTCAGGCTCCAGATGTGCTGGGGGATGGGGGGATTGTGTGCACGCCTTTGCCATGCCAGACACGGGCACAGCGCCCTCCTTGAGAGGTACAGAGCAGAAGGTGACGCTAAATGTGCTGGTTCAGCTGAATGCCAGGGTGTTCCCCCTCCAAACCCCACTGAGCAAATCCCTCTGCGCTGTGCACAAGCATCCTCCTCACCTGTTTGCCTCAACTCCCCACCACACCAAGCACTCATCAATCCCTGCCTACCCGACAGCACAGCAAAGCCTCGGGTATTTAGGGAGCTGACAGGAGCAGAAACGACACCACAAGTGCCTGCAGGGCTCTGGAGAAGGCTGCAACAAACGTGGACCAGGGGCTAGGGGTATTTACCTAACGAAGCACACAGGTAAACCCATTTAAGGGAGTAGCTTGGAACTACTGCGTGCTCTGAGCCCAAGTGTGAACAGAGAGCCCTTTATGGGTTTTGGGATTTGGCTCCCCACTGCTTGAATCTGGGACTAAGAAGGATGGCACTGTATTTTATGCTTATTTTTAATGAATGAGTACTGATATAAAGCAGGAACGTAGCTGGAATGAGCTGTCACTTTAAAGGAATACATCTGAGACCTTTAACTTGCACAGGTATATTCAGTGAAGTAAAAATATTATTCTGCTTGGGAGAACCACAAATTACAGCAATAAAGTATATGCAGTGAATAGGTAGAAATTTGGTACTATTTCCAATGAACTGAATATTAGGCACAGTTAAGACCTATCATTTCACCAAAAAAAAAAAAAAAGACTACTTTATTTCTAATTTAAAGCATAAGAATTTATGAAGGTTGAGGGAAGTCTTTTGTGTGCTTTTGCAACAGCTTAACTTCTAATATATTACATATTCAAAAATTAGGACCCTTGAGGCTCTTGCACATTATTTACTGTGCACATTATTGGAGCGGTCAGTGTGTGGTGCCCTCTCTTTATTTCATAGCCAGTGCAGCTATTTCCCCATGGCATCAATAGATATTAAAAAAAAAAAAAAAAAGTAAGAAATTCTTGCTAAAAGAAAAAAACAGTGACAATGAAACACAACTCATTTTGGTATGAGATAATTCAATAAATCTGTCTACTTTGCTAAGGCTTAGTTTTTATGTAAAACAACACTTACTTATCTTGCTAGATTCAAAATGGAAAAAGAATTAAGGGTGAGGTTCAGTTTTCAGTCCAGCTTTTAGTAATCTGAAAATAGGAAATAGTGTTAAAAGGGACCTTTAGGAGATCTAAGGGACAGAGCCAGATGCCAAGGCAATGCCTACTTCACATAAAATGCCCTTTCTTTCTTGAAATTTCTTTTGGATAATTCAGATGACGCAAAACCTCAAAAATCAAATTATTACATTGCCAGAAGTTCCCAGAGGGGCATGGATGGGGCCATGCTGATATGGTGACACAGAGGACTTGGCCCTTTCCTTTCACTGCATCCGTTTCTCGTTGCATTCAGGAGGCCTCACGTCACAGATCTGATGGGATTGTGCCATGGCCTGAACCCACAAACAGCACAAGCAGAGCTTACAGCATCTCTTGGCACAGGAGATTCAGCATCCCACACAATTACTAAATAGCCTTGGGGCTGAGAGGAAAAGGCTTTTGAGAAGAATTAAACCAAATATACAAATAATAAGTAAGGCTGGTGAAAAGAAGCTAAAATTTGAAGTGCAAGAGCTTAAGGAGGATCACCACTAAGACTGGTATGGAAACACAACCTAGGGAGCACCTATGGACATCCATCTCAACCATCAGCCACCACAGTTCACTGCTAACCAGGTCTGCTTTTTCCATGTTCACCTCCCAGAGAGAGGACGCCAGCATGATAACAACCCATGTTCCTGGCAGTGACAGCATATTACAAATTCAGATCATACTCAGGCTCAACCCAGTAAAGGTTTAATCAACTGTTTGGCCTCGGCAAACTTGTGAAAGCCTGGGATGTTGTGCATCTCCCTCACAACCTGAGGGCAAGAGTAGTGCCTTCAGTGAGGAGCTCTGGGTAGCCTACCCCATTGCCAGGAGCTTGCATGGAATCTTTCACAAATGCATACTTTTATAAAAGTTTAAACATCTTTCAGTGCATTACCGTGTTCTCTTCGAGCTAATGCACAAAATAGAAGCAATAAGACTAAAGTCCCCATGATGGCTCTACCTGGGTTGACTGAGGTGGAAGGCCTCATCTTCAGCCCCACAGACGTTAGTCTAAATTTGCAGAAGACTAACCCATTTTTTTAAAAGGGCTCTGATTTCAAGAAGCAGGTACTCAAACAGCAGTTTCACAAAAATGGTGGCCCATATCTTGGTTCAACATCAATATTTGTGACAACAGCAGATTTTGTGTGTGACCCAAGCCACAGAGACTGGATGGAAGTGTATGTATCACTTTGTCTGAGAGACAACCCTTCTCTGAAAGCTAAAGGAGGGGTGCTGGGGCCTCTTGGCAGTCATTGCTGTCTCTTCTTATTCAAACAGAGAAAGGAAAAAGGATGGATGGGACAGCTCTGGTGCTGTGTGCTCCCACAGGCTGTGGGAGACATGGCTGGCATGGGAGTGGGGACTGAGGAGGAAGCGGCAGCAGGGCCATGCTGCCCTTTGGTTCTGGTGCACCAAGGTTTTGGCTCCCCCCTGCTTGAATCTGGGACTAAGAAGGATGACATCCTTCGTCCTTGATGATCTTGGACCAGGTTTCCAGCAAAGGAAACTCTGCAGCCCTCAGGTTGCAAAAGTGCAGGCTCGTCCAGCTCACAGACTAGGACCTTTTTCATGATCCATGATTTTAATCAGCAGAACATGTACTCTTGAAACTCGCCATTGGAAAGGAATAAAAAAATGGACACAGAAATTGCACTTCACATAGCTTTTCAGAGTGCATCAGAACCATGAAAAGCTATTCCCATGCCTGCAAAAATTCCCAAATCCCTCTTGCATGAAGGCACATCGACAAGACCCTATGCTTTCTTGTCCTCTCCTTATCTGACCACACATCCATCTCGTCCAGTGTTTCTACTGCCCTCACTCTCACAGCTGTGCCACAAAGACAGCATTACCCACAACAGCTGCAAAATCTATAGGTAAAGACAGGTCTGATCAATTTACAAGAAGCTCTGCTGCTGAGCTGAGCAGCTCAGTCCGTAAGTGCAGCAGATGCCTCTGTTTTCAAGCCATGGGGAACCTTCTACACAAGGCTACAGCATTGCTCTTGTCATGGCCAACAGGCAAGAAATGCAAGCTGGAAGCAGCCAGCTTTGCTGGCCACCAGATCTTTTAGTGGACCTGCCAGTTTGAAAAATACACCTTTGACTGATGGTTTCTGGACTCCCTGTTCAATGCAAAGAGCAGGTGCTACAAAGCTCCTTTCTCCAAACCACACATGAGCAAGTAGTATTTCCATTTTACAGGCAAGAAAGCCAGCACAAATGCCAACACCTTGAAAGTCTGACAGAGCAAGGACCAGTGGCCTGGGACAGCTCACCAGCAGTTTAATTCACTGTCCAGTACCTTACAGGAATTCTTAGTTCACAAACTCTCTAGGAATATTATCACTTCAGTTTTCAGGACAACAAAAGGGGAAAAAACAGGGATTTTTACAGTTTTCTCCAATCCATGCAATAAACCAGAGGAAAACTGGACTAGGTGCTCATGGCACAATTTGTAGTGAACTAAGCAAAATGAAACTGTGTTTGACATATGCACAGCTGTGCGTGAACACAAGGACAGGAGAAACATGTTCAATGAAAAACTAAGATGACAAGTTGGGTACGTCAGAGCTCTCTTCAGAGATCTGGATGTCCCACAAATAAACCACCATTTGCTAAACGTGTCTCATTCCTTCCTGAAGCACAAGTGGAGCCAGAAGAAAACATCCACAGTATGCGCAGCAAGAACCCATTAAAATCTCTGTCTAGTCTCTCTATGTGGGGTTTGGTTTTTTGTTTTTTTCTTTTTGGGGGGGGGTGATGGTAAGAAAACTATGTGTAAGTTTAAAAAAAAAAAAACCAAGAAACCCACCATAGAACACCACCTAAATAGGTGTTTTAAAATTGTCCATTACACCCATCTAAAACTCCATGCCCCTGTGGATCAGAACTGTAATTTTGTCTCAGAAAACTTATCTCACTGCTTACAATTCTGGTCATCTCTGACTGCATCACAACCAAATATAGAGGGAAAATAACAGCCAAAAGGAACAGGCCTCGTTTTCCTAAAGAAAGGCATGAAACAATCACTTCATTACTTACATTCACAGGAAAAAAATTACTAATTTAAAAACTCTATACAAATTCTCAACTTGTCAAGCTGATTCCCTTAGGCAAAGGCCTTGAGAAATAAAAAGCATTTGTTCATACTTGCCTAAAATTAGAAAACTAATGCAAAGACTAGATGTAATGTTAAAAAAGCCTAAAAGACTGGAGTTTGCCATGAAGAAAGATGGATTTTTCATGGATACACCTTGCATTTTGTTCCTCTTAATCCTATTTTAAACAAAGGGACACAGATGTTGTCAAACTGCTTATCTGAACACTCCTGTTTTACATGCTGGGATTCAAAATTTAGTCAAAGTTGTGGATCAACAAGCCAGTGATAGTATTTCCACTGTGGGTGTGACTGCCACGATGGCAAAGGAAATGTCCTGTTATTTTTGATGGTACCCATCCTATAGCAATATCCCAGGGCCAGAGCAGAAATAGGCAGCAGTCCACTACTAGGTGAGAAAAGACTGTTCTCCCAATAGCTTGCAAACTAAACAAACAACATAGTCAAAGTTAATTAAAGATTGATTAATATTTCCATCTGGGAACAGTGGCAGGAAAATATTACCTGCTTTGTCCAAGGAAGCTGTGGCAGACCTGGGAAATGGTGCCAAAACTGGCTTCTTGTGCTTTAACCATAGTCCAAAATTGAGTATGAAAACCTGCAAGCATAAGGAGTGAGCATGGATGCTTTCCTCAAGGGATGATCACTGCAAATGCAGCTGTCAGCATCCTTCCAGTGTGTTGTGTGCAGCCAGGCAAGGTCACCTTGCCCAGGTCCTTTTAAGGATGGTTGGCAGAACACAGCATGATGGCCTCCCTTTAGACAGACAATAAACAGTGTAAGAGGGAATTTTTCTCTTCCTCTAGTCCCACAGGTTCAATGTTGTGAACTCCTGTGGATCACACTTGCTCAGGAGAGAGGATGCAGGCTTTGGACACTGATGTCTTTTCACTGAACTCTGAGCTATCTTCTCAGTCGTGCTACCTGTCTGGGCGCCTGTCTGCCATCAGCAGAGTCTGCTGGAGAATGTCTGCTCACTGGGAGATCTGCTCTAAGGAACTCAGAAGGTTTCTTGCTTTACTGCATTGTTTTCAGGTGCTGGCTTGCAAACTGACCAAGCCTTTCCTGGTGACAGCCTCCCCATAGATCTAACTCTACAGCTGAATTCATCAAGCAGCAGGAGGGAGAAAAGCCTGTAAGAAATGCTCCTCTGTTTCCCTCAGAGGAAGCAACATCAAAAGCTGTTTCTCTTCCTTTGAGAGCTGTGCCTGGCCTCAGTCTTTACAAGGTTAAACTCCCAGAATAGGCTGCACTTTGGAAATACATCTTTTTAAAGCTGGTGCACAGCACAGCTGCTCCTCTTTTACACAAGTCAGGTCCCAAGAGGAATGTCTAGAGCACAGACCATAGTCCAAGTGCCCACTGCCTTCTGGTCACACTTCAGTCCCCCACAATGCTGGCAAAGGCTCAGCAGCAGCTCACCCCAGCACCCTGTGGTCAGGGCAGCTGTCTTTGCATGAACCTGCTGGTGGTGACCATCCTGGGAGCAGGGATGGCCAAGGAGGTGACAGCTTTATCTCCACCAGCACAGTTACCACTAGTGAACCACTGTCAATGAGGTCTGAGGCAGCTGGGGATGGGAACAGGGATGCTGCTCCATGGGCACTGAACACAGGGAAACAGCAGGGAGCTGGAGCCACAGCCTCTCTGCACATGGTGCACGGCTGTCATCATCCTTCCTTTCTCTAACAACAGAGCATTGGGACTCTGGTGCAATAGCAGGGAATTTGGTATTCTCACCAACAATTTTTCTTCCCCATTCCTGATGTCTGCACAGCAGCAGGCATCTTAGGCTGCAAGGTAAAATGAAACTGGAAGCAGCGCTGCATGCACACACTTGCCATAGAGCTAGTAGGTGCCATAGAGGGAAAGGATCCATGCCTCATATCCACCACCAGAGCTCCACCAGTTTGCAGCAGCTCTGAATAAAGGCCTTGCCATCTCCTTTCCTAGCAATGCCAGCAGAGGCCAAGGATGTCAAAGATGCCACCTTTAAAACCACACAGACCAGAACCACAAGAAAGTGGAAAACACAACAGCAAGAGCTGGAGTTCTGGATCACTGAGAGACCACATTGGGGTGGCATTCACCAGCGGGGAAGAACAAAATGAGATGTTTAGGTGCTTAAGGAAAATAAATGCCAAGATAGACAGGCACCAGTGGGGCACAGCCAGTTAGACCCTTTGTTATGTTCTCAGCTCTCCCTGACCACGACTGCAAGGGTAGCCTAATGCGGTGAGGCGTGTGACATGCACACAATGGCTTCAGTGTCACAAGACCTTCGACTCTGAATTTTCCTACCTAAAACAGCAGGAATCTACCCATTAGATTATATAAAAAGTCGTATAGTGTAAGCCTGCTGTGGGGACTGAGATAAAAATAAACTCCAAACTGCCTCCCCCCATCCTCCTCGCTGCCCTCCCTTCTCCCAAGAGACAGTGAGAGGCAGTTCCCCCCAGGAAAGGGTTAAGCATCTCTGCAAAGCACATCTCACCTCCCCTGTTTGTGCTTGGTGTGCAGAGAGGACTCCAGCTCTTAGCAGTGCAGTCCTTGGGGAGGAGCCCTAGGAGTGGCTCAGCACGCCAGTTTTTGTTGCTTGCTTTGTTAATAAATCTAAAGGGGACTCTGGGCTTTGTGTGCGACATGGGCTTTATAGAGCAGGTCAGGGAAAGCTCCCCTTGCAAAGTCGATAGTGGAAAATGGCACTGCTGCACACAGTATCACCTCGCCTGGGACCTGAGTGTGGAGAATGCTGAGCTTGTTGACTGTAATCGCAATTTCTGCTTTGTTTTCCAACCTTTAGCCACGTAACAACTATGTTTCACAAAAGGGAAACAGGGATGGAAAAGAGAGGCCATCGGGTTAGGGCATAACTGGGCTTCCTCCTGGACCATCAGGATTCATCCAGGTCACAGCCAGCCAACACAGCGTTTGCAATCGTGACCTTCTCTGGAAATTACAGCTTTGCTTCCCTGTTAAGATGTTTTATCCAGCAATGATTTCGCAGCTCCATGAAGCATTCCTGATTAGATTTTCAACACTGTTACACATGAGGTCTCTTGTACAGAGCGGTATCCACACAGAAAATGGGAGGATCGCCATTCAGCAGTTTTCAGTGCACATTTTAAAGGAAAATAGAAAAATCTTAGTTATATTAAAAAAAAAATAAAGTGCTTGGAAGCTCTTTAAAAACAAAGCTTTTCTTTTTTTCCTGTGTGCATTTAAGCAAACATATGTACAAATGAAGCTTTTTTAAGAGTAAAAAATATTGCTTTTTTAAGAGTAAAAAATATCTCCTAGCGCCACACACATTCAGGAAGTCTAAGCCAAAATTAAAATCATCTACAGAACCATCACAGGCTACTGCCCTGAAGTTTTAGGGCAAACAAAGAAGGAACAGAGAGTTTCCAGCTGGTCCAAGATTAGAATTGGAGATGGGAAAGATGTAAAACAAAAATTAGTTCATGTCAAACAAAGTCCTGTACTGGAAATTTTAAAGACATCATGGGGAAGATAAGAGGAAAGAGATACATTATGACCAAACCAATTTAACAGGAAGAATGTGGAGTATATTTATTAGCTTTTCTGAAAGTAATATCCAGCAGACAGAAGAATGTAGAGTGAGATCTCATACTTGGGGAATGAAAGTGCAATCTGGAGCACCAACATCACACTGTAAAGCCAAGACTCTCTTTCCTTCCAGCAACAGAAATGCAACACAAGGGAGTCAGGTCATCAGCAAGAGCAAAACAAGACTGATGAACAACCCTGTTATGTCTTGCCTTCCCTACACCTTATACTGCAACACTCCCAACCAAAGGATGAAACATCTGTCTGCTGCTGGCTCATATGCCTTCAGAATCACGGAGAGCTTGCCTTTCCCTAGAATGATATATGGCAAGTCACGACATCTCTTTCAGTATTCCTCATCAGTATCAATGACTTCCATTTTTTTGCAGGGAGGATTAGGATCAAGGATTAGCTCTTCTGGATAAAAAGAGAAAGTGTGTTCAAAAATTCTAAATAATTACAACTGAACCCTAAACTGAAGACTTTTTTGTCTGTTTTTTTAGTCTGTTAGTTCCCTTGCAAGGCTTACATGCCAAGCTTGCTATTTTTCTCACTCATCTTTCTGCAATTACGCAGTTGCCTGAGCAGCCAGGAATAGTGTAGGCAGTAGGCAATGTCCACTGCAAAGCACCTCTCGCAGGATAAGCATCAAATGTGGCTGCATTAATCAACTCTTGCAGACTAAGCCTTACACAGACATGACTGGGTTTTTAAAAGCACTTAACTCTTCTGTGTGCCTAGCCCAAAAGATTCTTAGCTTTTAGATCAGTGGCACACTGCAGGAACACACAACTGAGTATTTGTATTTCCAGCCATTCCTTGGTATCAATTTTTAAGTCCAGGTCAATTAGGTCTGGGGTCTGGCAGACCACGATGCTGGAACAGCTCTGCCATTAGGTACTGGGCTGCTAAGAAAACTTCGTCTCTGAACAACCTGATAAGGAAGCTCCCTGAGAAACTAAACCAAATCTTATTTGGAGTTAAGCTAAAAGCAGGGCTACAAGCAGTGCTGAAATTCTGTCTTCTGCTCCATCCCCGCTTCAAAAACCTGCCCAAATGAACCAATGGAAACAACCACTGGTCCAAAATTCAGGCCCACATAATGGATTTTTCCTCAACTAGAAAGAACAATGAGTGAAGCCAGAGTTTTCTCCGCATGATGTCCAGAGCATCACTCAGTTTTTCATGCTTTTTTAGAGCTGCCACATTATCACTACAGAACTGTCTCCACTGCAGCACCGTGTGAAGAGAGACATCAGGCTGCTGCTACATTGTAATTAATGCATGAAAGAATTTATGCTTTTTTTCCAAATAAAGTGTGTTTTAGAGCAAAAGGTATTTGCATTTTTCATTTCTTTGAATGGAACTAACAAGGCACATACATAATAAAACCTAAAATCAAAGGAAAAAGACCTGTAACATTCATTTTCTCCTAGGCACCTTCAATTCAACATTATTGTAGCACATTGTCTTTGGAGCTTTAATGCCTACACTTTTATAGACCAAACCCAATCAATGCTTTTTTGCTTGAAAGAAAACCTGCAGGCTGTGAAAAGAAGGCTCTAATTAACTTATTTTATGAAAAACTGTGTCCCCAAATTCTTTACACAGTAAATTGAATTTTCAAACTGATGTTTATCGTATGTACAATTGCTTCCAGAAATGAATTTTTAAAACAATGATACTGGACAGACCACTCGGGAAGAGAGCTTGCCTGATAGTTTTAAAACTAATGGATGCAGTAAAAATGTCAGTCTGAAGAGGAAGTAACAATTTTGTCTTCTATTGCTAATTACATAGGTTTCGAAATTGTGTTAGGACATTCATTTATGGCCAGCGTTAATCAGGAGTCATATAGCTGTAGGTCAGAGCAATTATGTGCATTTAGAAGCAAGTCCATCATTTCTGCATATGGTTTTTCTTTGTTAGTTAAAAACAGTTTTGCAGAGAATATTTGCTGTTAGTCTCCAATAAAAGCATATTTCTCCTTATTTTTAGATCCATTACACACACAGAGTTCATTCTGGGAATGTCTGAAATTCAGCACGGCGGGCTGTATTTAGAAACAGAAGTTGTTCTCAGTTTGATGCTTTCTTACTGATCATTAACTACCACACAGCTGGCAATGAAATCAAGCCCTCAGTTGTCTTTTAAATGCAATAAACACATAACTGGGTCAAATTATTGCTGTGAATCATCTTTAGCCACTTTTGCATCATGTAATTTAATATGCATTTGTAGAAGAGCTGACACTACCACTCTCTTCTCATTCAATATTGGAAAATTTAATTGGCTACCTATTTGACTTCAGGCAAACACTGATATAAACCAGACAAACTCTCGCCTCTTGACCCTATTGATTGACCAAACACAAACACACCATTGGTACCACAAAAGCCACGTGAGCACTAAGTTAGGATAATTGTGCATTCCTGAGAGGGATCAGATTTTGGGACTCTCTACTGGCATGATGAGAAAAAGGTATAAAATTTAAAAAAAAAAAGTTTCAAGTTGACTGATTAATAGTAAATCCAGTGCTCTACAAGCCAATATCCTCCTGCATATTCCAGGAGAGCCTCTGTTCCTGAAAGGTGAGGTCACCTGCAAAGAACAGCATTTGGGTTTAAGAGGCTGAAGCTTATAAAGCCACAGTCACAGCTGCGCAGGTATATTTATGATAGAGTAAGCGGGAATGCAAGAAATGAAGTGGAAAGAATAAAAGGGGAGATGAAAGGTGAATTTTCAATAAAACCTCCCTGAATTCAGGCAGAGAGAAAGGAAAGTGATAAATAATCTCTCTGGAGATAGCTCTCATCCTGACACTACTTAATGGCATCCTTACACCTAATTTCCATGGACTGTGATACCATGAGAAAGACTGCAAACCTTGAGTACCTGGGGCTCCTTCCTGCACATCCTGAGTTCCAATGAGGCTGTCATCCTGCTCAGATTTATGCAGCCCACAGGCTGCATGGCAAAGAGAGCCAACATCACACTGAATGCACTAACTCAGCGCTGGGCCAAAAGGATAATAGGAAGGATGATCACAAGTTGGAGCAAAGAAGGAGAAGGGTGTATCTTCAAGCAGCATGATTTGGGTAGCAGAAGGTGCAACTCTTGCCAAGGTGGCCATCAGTACCTAAGTCTGCCTTTTCCAGAGCGCTAGAGCAAAAAAAAAATCCCTTAGGCCTTGCATAACTAACTGTCATGACACTCCCACACAGAACCCGTAAAGCATCAAATTCCACCAAAAAAAAAAAAACCAAAAAAAAACAGAAAAAGGCTTTTACACTGGAAACTTTCTACATAGAGATCTGGGCATAACACAAGGAGTCAAGGAGTCTGTCCCACTCTCAGCAAAGGGCACTGCAGAATTCCTCTAGTGTAGTCTGATAAAAGTAACATAACGTTGATTTCTTCCCATTAAAATAAATATCAAGAGTACTGCTTTAAAAACTTCTTGGTTAACTTCAGAGCTTTGTTTTGATTTATTTATTTTCTTTGCCTGAAGAGAGAGTTGTGCAAATGCTGCACTGTTAAGGGAAAGAAGTTCAAACTTTACATAAGGGCTTTTTGCCCAGTGTCTCTTGGCATGCTTCCTTGAGTTTGAGATTGCTTTGTATGGTGAAGTATTACAGAATAAGATAACACTGTGTTATCAAGGCACTAAGGAAGGGCTTTGCACTAAAGAAATTGAGCCAAAATTCCTTTTCAAGGAGAGCAGAGAGCGCATTTGAATAAGCACTAAATTCAGCAGGGGAATAACTAATATGATTGGTTTTAAAGACACAGAAATGAGTATTTTGCTGTGTTATGAATGTTAAGTGAGAATTTTAAAACACCAGAGGAAGAACGTACACGCTATTTAGCCGCAGTTCCAGCCAAGATGCTGTAGCAATTTTATAAATCAGAAAATAAACAAATTATTGTGATTCTATTTTTGAATGGCTACTATCACAAAATACCTTTGGCTCATTTGTTCTGGCAATGTGTCTAGATGTATTCTGCATCGTAAACAGCAAATGTTTTTGCAGCAAATTTTGTAAGCACAATGAAGATTTTTAAATGGACTTTTCTCCAAATTAGGCACCAATCCTGCAGATGCTTACACAGTTTATTTGTTTCCAGATAAGGCATGTGCATAGAATTTTATATCTGTAGCAAAAATAGGTGCAAGTTTAAGGCAATGCAGCCTCCAAGACTTTTAGTCTGGTTTCTGCAGACTGCTACAGTTCATCTGGATTACTCTTCAAGAGTAAGACTTTTAGCCACAAAAGCCTTTCACCTGCTGTATTTACAGCCATTATTTCATCTTTAAAAGAAACTAATTGGGATTGAAAGGAAAACTGAAGGAACACACTGTATTTTCTGCAAAGCCAGGTATCTGACAAAGCACTCATCAGCATCACCGTGGTGTACTTTGATCTCAGGTTACAGCCAGTTCCTTGCATCAACATTGCACAAACTTCTTGAAACTTCAGGTAAGAAGTTTTACAGAAATTCTGTGTCCCAAGGACCCTCACGAAAGGCTGATCGATAGTTGTACTGCAAACACAAATTTCACCCTTGCCCAGACAGGTGCAGCTCCCAGCAAGCTGAGAAAGAGCAGGATCCTCTTACACCGCAATTGATGTTTGCTCACAGCTCTCCATCGTGCAATATTTCACGGTCTTCATTTTTTGGTTATTAAAATAGGATGTTATCCAACAAGTGGAGGGGAAGATGAGGTCAGGGATTTGATTCCCATCTCAGAAGTGGCAGCTAAAGCTGCTGAGCAACATGTGTTTCTTGTTTGAAACATATCACTTATTCTTAAAAACAATAATATATACCATCTGTTGCAGCCATTCATAATTGATAAGATTTGGGCTGTGTTTGACTGCAAAAACCCATTTTAACATGACTATAGATGTTCACATGAAGAAGTGTTGCAAAGCAATTTGTTTGAGCTTTCTTACCACACATTACCCCAACAACGGCCAACTGTCTCTGGGCACACACATGGGGTTTTGGACACCCCATCTATCATTTCACTGCGAAGCACCACCATCTTCCCGTGGCCAGAATTGTTTATTTTCAGCTGGAATGACCATCTAGTCCAACTGTTCAACCACTTCAGGGCTGACCAAAAACCAAAACATAATATTAAGGGCATTGTCCAAAGGCTTCTTTAAGACTGACAGGCTTGGGGTATCAAACACCTTTTCAGGAATCCTCCTCCAGTGCTGGACCTTCTTGGTAAAGCAATGCATCCTAATGTCAAGACTAAGCCTTCCCAGGCACAGTTTGAACCATTCTATTGTGTCCTACCACTCGATCCCAGGGAGTAGAGCTCAGCACCTCCCTCTAATGCATCCATCCCTCTGCTCAGGAATCTGTAGAGAGCAATGACGCTGTCTCTTGAACACTTTCTCTCCAAACTTGACAAATCAGTTATCAGCTGCTCCTCACAGGACACATCTTCCATCCCTTTCACTGGCTTTGTTGCCCTCCTTTGGATGCACTAGAGCACCTTAACATCCTTTTTAAATTGTGGAGTCCAGAACTGCACACAGGTCTCGAGGTGGAGGCTGCACCAACGCTTAGTACAGCAGGATAGCAACTTTTTTGTTGGGCTGGTTATGCTGTGTTTGATGCACTCCAGGATGGTGTTTGTCCTCTGGGCTGCTGGGGCACTCTCTGCTGACTCACACTGAGCTGCTGTCAACCATTATCCCCAGATCCCCTTCTGCAGGGCTGCCACCCCCAGGCAAAGAATCCAGAAATTGTTCTTGCTAAATTTTGTCCCATTAATCATTGCCCAATGCTCCAGTCTATCTGTGCTCCCTCTGCAATGCCTCTCATCCCTCAAGAGAGTTAACAGCAACTCCTAGTTTGGAATCATCAGCAAATTTTCTAACAGTGCATTCACATCCTGTATCCAGATCTTTGATACGTTAGGCAAATGACTTTGTCATAGAAGGATACCAAATTATTTAAACAGGAATTTGCCTTTGTGAACCCAGGCTGACTGTGCCTGACAATTGGACTATTCTTTAAATGCCTGTCAGTAGTACCCACAATGATCTTCTTCATCATTTTTTCCAGGAACTGAGGTTAGACTAACGGTCCTTCTTGTGAATTGGAATAACATTGGCTACCTTCAAGTCAACATGGACCTCCCCAGATTCCCACAATATTTGGTAAATGATCAAGAGGGGCCTTGCCACAACATCTGCTAGTTCCATCAGTATTCTGGGATGAATCCCACCAGGGACCATGGACTTGTCAACATTCAGCTGATGCAGCTGGTCCCTTACATTTTCACAAAAGGAAAGTCACTGCTCCTACACACTAACGGTTCTCCAACCGAAAGGACCAAGCAGCCCAAGGTCTATCACGATTATTAAAGACTTACAAAAAAAACCCCAAACAACATTGAATGCCTCCACTTTTTCTTCATGTCCATTAGTGGGGTGATTACCTTCAACAAGTATCACTCTCAATGTTTTCTTTAGACCTCCTCTTGCTACTTAAAGTACTTTTAAAAAGCTCTTTGTGTTATCTGCCACAACACTGGTCAGTTTCAACTCTAATTGAGATTTGGCCTTTCCTGTTTTCTCCCTGCATACACAAACCACAGCTCTATGACGTTCCTTTTACCAAGGCAAAATGCAAATGATTGTTTCTGTGTACTCTAGAACTGGGTTGAGACTTTGTCAACCATTTAATTTTGTCTCTGAAATGAGATGGCAGAACAGACCAGTCCTCTTTGAGAAAGAAATCCTTTTCCTTTTCATCAGAAATCTCTCTATATTATCATCACTGCACCACAAATTTCTCCCAAATGTGAAGGCTCAGACTCACACTGTTTAATAAGCAAGGCTGCAACGATTTAAATACTGTCCAGTTTCACTCTCTGCATCCAAATTCCCTTCAACTCAACAAGAAAACTCCCAAGTGTTTCAGTGGGCTCTCATCAAAAGCATGTGCTGAAAGACAACTACTATACCTCTATTAAGACTGTTAAAAAAAAAAAATCAGAAAAAAAAATCCCAAACTAATGACATTAACTTAAACATGACAATTGAATCAGCTCATATTTTTAAGGGATTCTATTTGAAACACTGACTTTTTGTTTTCAAAGTACCAGCCACAGAATGTAGATTTGTCACTTTACGGTAATTACTAATATCCTCCCCCACCAGAGTCATCTGGAACATATTTAATTATTGACTTCATTGAAAATGTACATGGCACATGCTCACTCTTCTGAGTAAGTCTTTAAATGGACAAAGGCCTATTTGTTCCTTCTCCAAAACCCAGCCTCAGCACGCAAAGCGACCCCCCAAATGAGGCTTCTGCTAGTTGCATACACCATATATAAGATGCAAACACGCAAGCTGCCATCCATCAAACCTTGAAGCACATGCTTTGCTCTGAGTGTCCCAGTGCTGCCAATGGGGAAAAGCCCTAGCGAAACCAGGGGTACAACTGTGCCTTGTACCAATATCCACGGGGTAAATTTATCCCTGCTTTACAGCTTGTGCTTCTGCATCTCAGGCCCTGGTGTGCCTCAGAGCTGACCCAGGGGTGACCGTGGGTAGCATCATGCCAAACCTGTGGCAGTACTCAGAAATAACCATCTTTTCCCTGCTACATTTTAGCAGCTGGTGCCTCCAAACCTTCAGCTCTATACTGATTACTGCCTGAAACAGTCTTTCCTGTTACAGGCTATGCCAAACCTGAGTATAAATACCCAAAGCAGCAGCAGGATACAAATGCGATTATATCGAAGCAGGACTAATTTCAGCTTGTGATAAGGAAAAGACCACCAGTAGAGATACAGTGTAATTTCATACCAAAGAGAGTCACTAGCCACTCCATTCTGCTCTCCCACACGAGGCTAGACTATGAAACTCATTTATCTTAAAATTTCAATGTTTTGAGCCGCGTCTTACCGATAAAAAAATATCTCCAACACCATCTATACATTGTTTCCTGATTTTTCTTCTCCTTAAAGTCAAATATTCAAACTCAAGTCTGCATTTGCTCCACGGACTTTACACTCCTGCCACCCCTTCAGTTTTGCTGCGGAAATGTGGAGCCATCTTTTAGGGCTGCATTCAGAATAGCACTTAAATGCACAATTTGCTGCTTTAAGTAGTAATATAAGTGGAATGACGCCAGAGTGTTTCCTATACAGACATTAAAGGTAGATTTCCAGGGAAGCCCAGCTTTCATTAGGGTACCTAAATATAATAGACTCATTTTCAAAATCCCAAGAGCACAATAGTTCCTGTTCTTTTTAGTAGAACCATTATTTTGCAAATCTGAACATCTGAAGTTTTGGAAGCTTTCAGGTGCTTGAGCATGCGTCTGTGTGGTCCTGCAAGCCATTGCAAGAGATGAAATGGAAAAACGTGAGATTATTAATTTTTAAAGCAAAAAGGACAAGGCCCCGACGCTGCCTCTCCTGGGACAAAAAGAAAGGACTTGGCTGGATTTTGTGGTGACATGCCAGCCCCAGCCCCTGCTGCACTCCAGCAAAGGACAAGACAATAGTTTCACTCACAGACACCGTTCGACACACACGAGAGAGAAGAGAAAAAACAAACCAGAGTTAATGAGGTGCAGCTGAATAATACCTTCATAAAAGCAGAGAGAGAAACCAGGTAGACGTCATCTGCAAGGTAAATTAAAATTATACATCTCTGAGGATTATCAGTGAAAATTGAGATCTGGAAGGGAATTTGCTTTTGATATTGGAAGGGATAAATACCCACTGTAATTCTTTTTATGTGGGCCTGTAGAGCGGAACAGAGAAATTAAAGATAAATGAGATTAAGGCATTTTTTAAAACTGCATTAGACATTTTTAAGTTACCCGTGGAGGGAAAAAGGACTTTAGAGGAGGAGATTAGTTTAGACCCTCAGCAATACATTCACCTGGGAAATCAATTTGAATAAATCTTTTCTAATCTGAATTGGTCATCATTCCACATCTCCCCCCACCCCCCCCCAAAAAAAAAAAAATTAAAAAGGAAAAAAAAAAGACACACCTCAAAAAACCCTTAGGAACATTTCTGCATAGTCTGGAAATCAGCCCAGGTAAATGACATGCCATGACTATTTCTGGATAAGAAGCCTCTAGAAATAAGTTGCAGGATTTTGTTTGGTGGTTTGTTTGCTTTTCAAAAGGATACCCTGGGGAGGGCCCCTTTGCCTTAGTCTCCCACAATTCTTCCCATTTAACTCCTCTTGGAAACAGAAGCTAACAAAAGTTGAGTACCATGCAGTCTATGTTTGTCTCCTTTGCCAGAGTTTGAGACGCATACAACTACTGTGGTTTCATGCCGGCCTACATTGTTAAAAGTTGACTGGAAATGTTGTTAGCAAGGAAAGTGGAGGAAATGAGGGAAAGAAGTAATACATTCAGATGCATTTGGCTCTCTTCCTGGGAGCCCTTTTAATATAAAGAAATTCAACAAAGTTGTATTTTTAGATCTGGAAAGATGCGTTTTCGTTTTTCACACACTAAAGGGATTTGCCTTAATATACTCAAATTTCCCCCTTCCCTCCTCCTTCCTGATGTGCTAGAAGAAATGAACTTCAATCCTCAACTTAGCCACTGGATAGACATATTCTGTTCTCCCTATTGGCCAGAATAAAACCCAATAAATGTATTTCATTTCTTTTGTGGATTTATAATAGCACCTGGCAAGGATGGTCTTAATCTCCTTACACTGCTTGCACCAATGAAAGAAACCTTTGCAATACTTCTTGTAAAAGAAATTAAAGGAAAATAAGAATAAAACCTGGAAATATAAATATCATTTCCATGAAGATCTGTTATAAAACATATGAAATCCATATCAATGTCTCCAGAGGGTGCTTGGCATAATAGCACAATTTAGGCAACAGGTTATTAAAGACAGGAAGAAATACATTCCTCTTAACGATGACAGAATTGTTCAGAGACAATTGGGAGGTGTGGGGTCTTGTTTAGACAGCAAATTGGCAGCAAATACCTAGAAATGTCACGTCAGAAAGAGCTGAAAAACTCTTGGTACAAATGGCTTGGTACAAATGACCTAAAGCCAGAGGTTTTTTTCCCCCCATTGGTACTCCAGAAAAGCATGTTTGCAGGGGTCAGGCTGCTCTGCTCTGTCCTGGCAGCATCTTTATTAAGGTGGCACAAATCTATTTTAGACACCACAAAGATGTCTCGCTATTTAGAGGTGGAACCATCAGCTGTCAAGATGGGAGGACTTCAGCCTATTATTTTATTGAAGAATATCTCATATTTTCATTCTCCTTCCTATGCAGTATTGGTTGCAATTTCCATTTTAGCCGGGACAGTATCAGTTATTTACTATGCTAGAAATTGGTGTGACAAAGATATATTTCTTGAAAAAAGCTAATGACTTTAGATAGCCTCAGGTTACCAGGAACCTGACCCAAAGTTTGCTGACACTGAAAGTTTCCCTGCAATTTAATGGCCTTTGATTCAGACTCAAAGACCAAAGGCAGTCAGGCAATGGACTAAAAGATTTTAAGCACCTTTTAGTTTAAATGAGTAGACTCAAACCAAATCCATACACTTTTTCACTAAAAATTCAGCTGCTGTGGGCCAGGAATGGAAAGGAATAAATAGTGCATAGAAGTCACACAAGGAATTAAGTTACCCCCTTATATTCATAATCTTCATAAAATAACTTACACTACGCATCACAGTTTTCCACCTTCAACTTCCATAATAAACCAATTATAGAGGCCCTCAGGAGAACTGACAGGGCTCTATATCACGAAAAAGAGCCTGTTTGAGAAACACGTAACAGACCTACACTAATTTCTTTGACTTATTTAAAGTCTGGGTCTCCACACTGCAAATTTTCTGCGAGTGAGGTGAGGGAGAGAGACGTGAATTTTGCCCCTTGTGCTCTACCACAGAAACCTTTTTATATTCTTTAAAAAAAAACAAACAAAAAAAAAACCAAAAAAACCCCCCACAACTAAAAAACCCCAAACCAAATTAAAAAAAAACACAAACAAACAAACAAAAAACTAACCAAAACCAAAACCACACCAAAAAAGCCCCAAACAAATAAACCCAAACAAACCGAAAACCACAAAACCGCCCAAAAAAACTCACACCCACCACAACACTTCTCCCAGCTGGTATGAGCTTAAAAATACAATAAAAGTATCACCAAATGTGCAACCAAACATCCCATGATCATCTGAGAAGCTCATAGGTTGCCCAGGCTGTAACACACTCCAACTCCCATCCACTGCAGCATCTCAGATCTAACAGAGTTGAGCACAGCACTGTGGTGACTTTTCTGATAAAGACAGCTTGTGCAACTCCAAGACATATGGAAACAAAACCTGCTGTTCATGGAGATTTTCAGAACCCATGCATGTTGTAAAGACAGAATATATCAGGGCATAGAGACATTTCAATACTTTAAGCCTGGGACTAGGAGTGGTGAGCTGGTTCAGGAGGTAGTCGGCTAAACAGCAGAGAGCAAGAGAAAAAATTACTTTTTTGCACAGAGGCTTTTACTGGCAATGGTGGGAGACATGATGAAGTGTCCCACAACCTAGAGGAAAGGACTGAGATGACAGGAGCCAGCGGGAGCTGGCTTTTCATAGAAACCATGCTGGAAATCAGAAATGCAGCAGGTAGTGGTGGCTTTCCTACTGTGGAGATTGCCTAACATTTATCTAAATTCTCCTCACAAGAAAATCCAAGCTGCTCCTGCTGACAGCAGACCTTGAAACCAGTATGCATTACAGACACACTGGAAACCACCTAATTTCCTTATTTTAAGCCAAATTCACCTCATATTCAAAAATTAACCATGTTGCCATTTATTTCACTGTGTCTGACAAAAATGTTCATTTCCCTTCATCTCAGGCTACTTCAAGTTTTTTAAACACCTTTATTTCCCTAGCTCTTAGCACTTAGCTTTCCTCCCCTTCTTGACCATTATGCACACAACTATGTGGATAGGTCAGCCTGCAGGTTTGCAAAGGCCCGTATAATATCAGGTTATTTTAACTAGGAGTGCTTTCCAATGGGTTGGTGCACTCTCCCTACAAACACACAGTAAAAGAAGACTGATAAGGGAAGTAATGCATTCTTTATTTCTGCCTCTATGGATTTAAAAAAAAAAAAAAAAAAAACACCAGCAAGCAAAGCTGGGAATTTCAGTGAATACAAAAAAGAGGCTTTTTTGATTGCAATGTCCAGGAAATTGTATGCATTGGAAGAAAGGCAATTTGGCAGCAGGAGACAAAGATTCTTTGCTCAGAAATAATCATAATGGATAGTTCGGTCTGCTGTTGAGTTTTTGGTTTGGGGGGTTTTTTGTTTGTTTTTTCTTTGGTTTTACTTATTCTTCCCAGCCCATGCACACAAATAATATATTTAACTAAGTAAAACAAAGGAGGTCTGGCTTCAGGAGGGAATTCGCTCATTGCTGGCCAAAACGCCAACAGTCAGGCTTAATCCCTTAGGAACGTTTGCCATTTTCACTGCTGGGCCTCGGGGGACCAAATTCTCCTGGGAAAAACAAAAACAAAGCAAACATAGAATCCCAGGGCAAAAGAAAAGCAGAGAAGCCACAAGTCCATTTGTTTAACAAAACACAGCCCTGCTCTCAGTGGGCAAATACTGCTTCTCAACTGATGGCGAAGGCAGCGAGAAAACGCACAGGGAAAGCCTAGAGGCCACATAATGGCCTTACAGCACTCCAGAAATAATTAAGAACTGTATTCTTGGGAAAAGTGGTCTCATTAAATTGTTTTCAGATTGCAGTTTTGTCCCATCTTCTCCCCTCTCTTTCCCTTTCTACCAGCAATCTTAGAGCAGTGAAAATATCAGTTGGCTTTCTAGTGCTTGCATTCTCTTAAAAATGTCATTATTCAATTATCTGTCTATTTCACTGGCCCTAAGGTCCAGCAGAGCAGATATTGTGCGCCTTCATTTAATGTTTTTAAATGCACTTCAGTCCACTTGTGATACAATAAAACTTTATTGAATTCTGTTCCCACATCACACTTAGCATCCCTCACTTTTATTGATATGTGAGCCCATCTACTCTTCTATCAGCAATAAAAGGAATATTTCTAGCAAGGCTGTGACCTTTCCTTCCATCACTACAGCAACTGGGAAATGTGATTTCAGGTTCCATGTTTAAAAAGAAAACAAGTCCTAAGAAAAGAAACGATGAAACATAACTAAGTGGGGTTTTTTTGTTTGTTTTTCTTTTCTCTTTCTCTTGTTAGTATTAAAGAAGAAGGAAATTCTCTGTAAGCACCAAAGGTATGTGGTGCCTTCCCGTTAGCCCGTTTACCCAGAATGGAAAGAAATGACAATTCATCTTCCTTGGAAGCCATGAGCATTTTTCCGTTGCAGGAAACATCCCCTTGAACAGATCTCCCCAATATGAAAAGCTGATGGAAGACTTGTGGCCTGGGTGTGAGGCAAGTTATCATCACAGTGGGGTATGCCATGCCTGAGGCACCCTCCTGCTGCTGCCATCCTTTCCATCAATGCAGCAATGGACTTGTCCTCACTGACTCATCACCCTATTTCCACCTTGCCCTACCCTATAGCTTAAATTTGCCAATTCCCTATCTAAAAAACAGACTGCTTCTGAAGGACAACAGTGCACAGGTCCTTCTGTGACCTCCAAAACCTAGAACCCAAGGGAACTGGGAGCTCAGGAAAAACTGACAGTAAATCTGACTCAGATACCTAAATCCTCTTTTCAACACTTTGCTAGATCCTTGGGAGTGTGTAAGGTTGTCTCTACGGGGAAATGAAGAGAAAAAAAAACATTCCAAAATATCTCTGGTGCTTTCAATTCACACCATTTTCAAAACTCAGATAAAAACTAAGAGCAGACAATCCCTAAATTTCAGTCAAAGCCAGTGGGCAATAGCTGCTCACATGTCGAAAAATCTCCTCCTGGTCTGATCTGGAGTGCCACCCATGAAGGGCAGTGCCACTGCCATGTCCCACACAGCACATGTGCTTGAGAGACAAAAGGGAAGGAGGCTTGTCAGACTCAGCTGGGTTGTTCACTCTATTCCTCCCTCTCAGAAATACCTGCAGAACTACTAAAACATGGATGGTTTGAGCTGTAAAGTCTCACGTGCATACAGAGGCACAGTTAGCATTAGGAAACAAAAGTGCTGGTTTGATTTTATCACATTATTGATAGAAGATCTGTCTGATGACAATGGCAACCAGCTCAGCAGCTCTCCCACCACTGCTCCTGCAAAGCTGGCCACTGGTCTCATGCACAGCTTTGGATAAATCACTCATCTGCTTTCTGTGCTGGCTCATAAGTAAAATTGGAAGGCCCTTAGCACATTACAAAGGTGAAATAAGAAAAATTGCACTCCTAGATGTACTGGCACCATGACAACAGGATTGTACAAGCACCAGAAGATGATAGTGAAGTGTTTCTGCAATGAGAGTGTTGACCTAGCTTTACAAAACCACCTCCATCACTGCTGTTCCCATTACCCATTTAACTCTGCTCTGTAAAGGGAGAAGGGGAGAGGGAAGGAATGCAGTAGGAAACAAGAGTACTGGATCAAGGGGAGCCTCACCATTATCAGGTTTTTCATACTCACACGCAGCATAAAACAGCTTAAATGCAGTTTCAGTCACCTCTCCACAATGAAACGTGTACACATCTCTAGCAATGGCAGACTGCAGGTTTGCAGTAGTCCATATTCAATTGAAAGACATGGAAAAGCTCTCTTGTTCAGTAATTATTAAAAGAAAATCCAGTTTAAGAAAACTGGAGCAGTAATTTAAGTATTTCAGGAGAAAAGGGGCAGTATCTAAAGCAGATGTTAGAAGAATACATGCCACATGCCAAGGCCTGCTTCGAGAAAGACAAAATTATTTTGATGATTTTTTCTGATACCAGAAAAATAGGACAACTGATGCCACCGAAACCTGACAAATTAGACCCACTGTCTTTTTACCTGCTGAAATCACCTGCTTTCCACTTGCTTTTCATTGTCAGAGGGCAACCTGAAAAGTCCTGGAATGACCATCCATTTAAGTAGAAGGCTGCTGCTACCACATAAAGCAACTACAGGATGAGGAATATGAGGAGAGGATTGGGCTACCTGCATAATCATCTCTCATCTTGTCTGCATGTTGAGAGTTACTGCGGTCTCAAAACTCTCCTTGTTGGGATATCTCCAGTGAACACACAAGAATGTGGTGTGTGGGGTAATATAAAGGACATTTTACAATATATGAGCTACTGAAGTTAGAGGTGGTTTGGATTTCCCCCATCTGACAGAAAAGGGGGATACTTTCCTCTTGAAAATTATATGAGCTAGTGGTGGAGGAGTTTATAAAGAAATAATAAAATCTCAAGAGATGCAGAACTAAACAATGGAGTTTTAAATCTTCCACATTTTTTCTTTGGGGGAGTATATACACTAGCACTATACTGAGCACAAGTGCCTAAGGTCAGTCCTAACAACATCTGCTAAAGATGACTCCCAGACTCTCTCCTCTTGAGATGCACACAGCCTCCTTCTGCTGCTCGGCCAGCACTTGGGTAAAACCACTCTCTGCCCACAAAGAATAATTTGAAACTGTAAGGAGTAACCCATCCAACCAGACAAAGGCAAGCTGGAATTGCACACAAGTGCCTGCTGAAATATTAATTCCTTTATTATGCAACGGAGGTGTTCCTTTAGGAAATGGCCATATGGCAGACACCACCACTCACCAAAGGCTGGGTGCACAGGGGCTGAGGCATGTGGGTTCAGTGACAAGAAATGACCTCTCTAAACAACAGAGGCATCACTGAGGACATCAAAGGAGGAAAAGATTTCATCCATCAGGCGTAGGTTTGGTCCAGCCATGCCTTTGCTGACTAACTTGCCCAGAGCTGACACCTTCTCCATCACTTGGATGGCTTTCTGTCATGGCACACTTGTGGGGCTCAGGCAGGGGACACCTACAAAGTTAAGCTGACCACTCCGAGGAGAAAGATAGAGTCAGTTACAACGCTAGACTGAGGCAGGACAAGAATAAAATGGAACTCTAGGTTTCCCACTCCATGTCTGCAGCTGAAGGGACATGGTTTGCCTGAACACAACCAATTTCACTGGGGGTACACTGCATAACAACACATGAAGACTTGACCCAAAATGTCCTAGGTAGCGCAGAACAACAAGCTCAGGAGATTGGATTCTCTTTCACCATGTGCTTGCCTTTGTCTTCCCCCCCAAATCTGCTTGCAGAGGCACTACATTTGATTCCTAAAGAAACAGAGGAAAAAGCCATCAAAGCTCCTAGCTTAATTGCAAAGGCAGCGTGTCAGTTGTCATCTTTTTCCTCCCCACATTCAGATCATTAAAAAAATCCCCAATCCCTACTGTATGTTTGGTACTGAGCAACCTCTCACAACAGTTATTCTACATCTTGTACACAGGGCCAATTAACACCTCGGGGTGTCATACTGCCATATTGCCTTTCTCACAAGGCACCACTATTCCTCTTTGTTTTATGTGCAACAAAGGCTATGGAGGGGTACCAGGTAATGACTATTGCTTTACCAGCCCAGTCTCTGGAGGGAACAGCACACCCTCATGCAAAACATAAATCACAAGGAAATACAGCCTGCTGTGATAAGTTGAAACCAATCTTCCCTAACCCTTTCCATGCACAGTGTTGCTTCTGAAATGAAAGACCTCATTTAGAGTGGAATAATTCCAAACTATAATTTGGAGAATATTCTGCTTGACAGGGCAGCCCCTAAGCCCTGATGTCAATCTTTCCATGGGTTTAATAGCTCACCCCATAAAAAGTATTCCATCACTGCATTTAGAAGCTTCACATTTTTGTTTAAAAAATTCAAATACGGACACACTGAGCCCCCTGCCAGCAGAGTATCCAAGTCCCTCAACAGAGAGGTCCCCTTTGCTCAGAGAGGTACTTGTAGCTGTGCCCCTTGCCTTGCAGTTTCACAAAAGCCAAACACCCCACACTCTTTGCAGGCTGTAGCAGCTTTCAGTTGGCTGCCTCCTGCATGAGGGATGGAGACCACCCCAGGGGCTGTAAGCTCTTGCTTTCCCTCTGGACAGGCTGCCTGTCATTGCTCAGCTACATCTGCTCTCCTGCAGCCCATGCTTGAGGCAACAAAAGAGATAGTCTTAGTCCTCGAGCCAAATTCTGGGTTTCAGCAAATTGATGCTTCCTGCTGCTCTCTCAATACAACACCATGGGTTGAAAGCATCCATTCCCATACCTGCTTTATTATTTTGAGAGGTGTGCTATAAGGTTTGGCCTGTTCAAACAGAAAACCTAGAAATGGTGCTGTTATTCACAACTCAGCTCTCTGCAACTGCTAATAAAAAGCGCACTCTCATATTATCATTGTTATTTCCTTTTGCAGGTACGCCCTTTTTGACAGTAGGGCCTTAACTGCATGTAACAAATTTGGTTTCTACAGAAAGCAAATTCTGAGGTACATTTAACTTTTTGTAGCTCTGAATTTCCCACTTGGCACATATTGCTGTCGTCTCAGAGGACTGTCTTTCTACCCTCAAAAATTCAGTCTAAATGGCATGCCTGTAATTTGCCTTCACAGTTTTGGAAGCTTATAAATTAGTATTTTTCTAACATCAAATTACCCAAAACAATAGCTTTGTACCTCCTTGGTGATAAAATATTGTATTTAAGGCACTTATCAAATGGCACCTATTATGTGGACACAGGTCAGTTGAAGCACACTGCTGTATGATTACAAGCATAAGCCTCTGTAAAGAGAAGCTATAAGCCAGCAATAGTGCTTCACTCCTCTGGTCTGCTTTCTCTATTGGGGTTTCCCAAGTGTTTTCCAAAAGGTGATACATCACTGTTACGCTGTACAACACAGAAAATATGGGGCATTATTAGGATATTTTTAATCCAAGCACAAACCTTGCACAGAGAACCATTTTTCATATCCTATCAGCTCAGTCTCATGATGCACGTGGTCTGGTTTACTTGCCCTTGGGCAACAAGAGACCAGCTCAAGGCTGGCCCAATCTCCACAATAAATCTCTATAGAAAAAAAACAAGTGCAAATATATCAAGATACATACTGTAAGGGACACACTCGTACTGCACTTCCAGGTACTTGTAGGTCCCAGGGCATGGGTCTGGAAACACATCAGGACCAGCAACAACTGCACACTGCGTCCGGTTACTGCATCTGCAAAGCAATAAAGATGAGGGTCAGAAAACTGACCAGACAGAAGGACAGGTCAAGAAGCTGAGTGGCCCCTCCAGTGGCAAAAAGATGTAGGAGCCAGGATGTCAGCATCAGCTGGGGAAGCTCAGCAGTGAGCACGCAGAGGCTGATGGCAAACACCAATGTCTCCATCAGCTTATTACCAAAGGAGAAGAGGCATGGTGGAACAACCTTCTCCTCCAGGCTGTTCTTACAGCACCAGGAGATATTTGTTTAACACCAGCACCCTCACCAAACAAAATGCAAAGATTAAACCAACAACAGCGGCAGAAAATAATCATTGTATATTTTACAGCAGGCATGACAGTACATTTTACAACATTTTTACGAAGTGTTCCCACAAAAACACTTATCTTGTCTAATACTGCTTAAGTCAAAGCAAAGACTAGAAATATTAACACTTGAGCAGGGAAGAAAAAAGTCACCAAATAAGCTATCTAAAACCAAAATGTTTTTCATACAATGCCTGTTAGGGAAACTTCCCAGCCTGACCATTTACAAGACAACACCCTTGCATTAGGCACAAACGGCTAAATTTTATTCCATCATTCTGCCCAGCACGGATGCATCACATGAAATGAGGTTATTTTTACCAAAAAAGCAAACATTGTGGTTCATGAAGAAGACATACAGAAGGAAGTGACCCTGCCTGCCTGCTGCAGCAAGCACCTTTCAGGTTAAGAGCACACAGAGAGGTTGGGTCCTGCAAGATGCTTTTCCTGAGGCACAAATACATGTCCATGGGTTACTGACTCACACATGTGTACAAACCCACATCTGCCTCTTGATTTCATGGAACAAGCACCTCTATGTACAATTTTAGTGTAATCTGGCGATGCAAAAGCATTTAGCAAACAGTGTTCTATGGAGGAAAATCCTCTGCTTCTTTATTTGTTTAAAGAAAAAAAAAAAAAAGAAAAAGAGAGAGAAATATAATTAGTCTTTGATTTTGTGGCTTTTGCATGCCGGAGAGAGACCTCCTAAGGGCTAGAGCACTGCATTTACCTTCCTTAGGATTCTGCCTCCTCTGACATGAAACAGGACCCCTGACCCTTCTGCTCTTCTGGCAGAAGCTGTGACATCCAGCACAGAATTCATTTAGGTCTGCAGTGGAAATGCTTTGTGTTTACCTGAGGCTATAGTTTGTCAGCCTTAATGCGGATTTTATTTGAGCCTGTAAATTAAAATTGATTCATTAGCAACTGCCTTAAGCTCCATAATTTCTTTAATTTTATGGAAAGATTAATAAGAGCTGATATGCTTGCTCATCAGGCTGTTTTGCTGGTAACAGATAATCCAGAGAGCTGGGACATTCTCCTGTTTTCTAGCTGAAAGACAACAGTTATCACAGCAAGTGACTAGTTTTATTATACGCATAGAAAAATAATTTTATTAACTAAAAAGATAACTGCCCTCACCCATGCTGGGCTATCACAGGTAGCTTGGACCATGCAAGTGGGCAGCCTTCCAGGAGAGACTTTGAACATCATCCAAAATTTCACTTTCAACAAAAATCCTTCACTAGGCTCAATGTGCCTTTCGAAAAGCAATTTCACGTGCCTAATCAATGGTCTTCCTGGCTGAAGGGACAGCACTGGCAACATTACATAGCATAACAGCAATAGATCAAAAATACCCTTCAAAATCATGAGCAAAGGTCTACAATTATGAGGAATTGGAGGTGGGAGGAGGAACAAACACATTTAGCATTTATCTGTGGTTTTTTTCTTTCTGTCTGCAAAGAAGCATTTACTTTGAATGGTCAAGCATTTCCTTGTAGCCCATTTTTTTTAATGCAGGAACTTGGACACGAAAACCAGAAGTGAAAACACACAACCTAGAAAGTTGTCTGGGAACATCAGTTTTAACCTCCCCAAATGCATGCTACCTTCTGCAATATCACTAAACAGACTAAAAGCATCATGATACAAGGGGTTGAATGGGGAATGCAGAATGCATAGAAATGCAAAAGCTTTTCCCCCCAACTCTAGGACATCCTGAAGCCCCCTGACACACTCCAGGAATGGGGCATGGCAAAGCCTGCCAAGCACAGAAACTTGCAAAGAAAGTGAGATCAAATTGTCAGTGCCAACTTGGGGAAGAAACACAGAAAAACAAATAAACTCCCCCAAAAAATCCCAAATACTATGTGGTGTCAATACCTCAGAAAATTAACTAAAAAGGGATTCATATTAAAACAAACAAACAAAAAAAAATTAAAAACCCCCAATACCAAAAAATACCAACAAGAAAACCAGAAGAACTCAATCTTCTCTCTTTTTCACACTCCTATGGGCAGCAAAACTGTGTCTGGCACTTGGCATTTTGAGTTTCCTTTTATCATTCCAGGGTGAAACATGAGGTTTCTCATTCCAGCACGTTTAAGGGATGAGGGCAATTTACACTAAAAACCATAGGAAAAAAAAAACTAATGCCTGTTCAATGAACTATTACTGTCAGCCATCAGGCTATGGAAATTTTAAGGGGAGAAAGAAGTAAAAACCACTCATCATTAAAGCTCTGGCTGCTCTGCTTTTGCTCACATATTTTATCTCTTTTGCAACAGCTTCTTGGTCCCTTCAGTTTTGTCATATTTCTTTCCAGACAGATTAAAGGCCCAGGTGACACTAAGTGACATGCAAGAAGTGACACAGGAAAGGAGATGTGTAAAAGATGATGAATCTGTAGCCTTGAAAATGACAGGGAAAAAACCATAATGTATTCATGCCATACTCCATTTCCAGCAAACCAGGCCATGAGCTCTTCCTTGTAAATCACAGGATTATACATGGAATCTTGGGATTTCTTGGCACTTGGGTCTTGGTAATACTTGCTCCAAACTCCTGCAAGGTGTGAGGCTCAGTGCTGGGTACTGACCTTTCCAGTAAATGCAGCAAGGATCACTTTTTTATAATTTTTGGGTTTTTTTCTGTCATGTCCGGTCCACCCCAGTCCCCTCTTCTCCCCTCCCTTTTTTTTGCCTTTTAATTTTTTACTCCTTTCTTGAAGGAAGGTGTTTGGTAACTACTGGAGGTACAATTAGCAGAGAACCAGCACTGCACCAGGTGGAGTATGACTCTGTCTCCTCTACTGGGCAATCACAGAAACACCACCCAGATCCCTTAGCTGTACAACAGGAACAGCAGCTCTGCATCCTGCTGGGTTCCTCTCCAATAGTGCAGGAACTGCTTGTATCACACTCTAGAAAATTACAGTCACCTTTTTTTACATCCATCTCTTATTACTGCCTTTACACAAGCAGTAATAGTAATCTCTTGTTTCTAGCACAGATTCATCAGCTCCTTCAAAGGAAACCACTTCTCTTTCCATTGCATTGCCCTCATGCTGCAACTTTCCTAGGCAACCCCTGGCATCTTGGGCTATTTCCTCATTCTCCATATGCTCTAATGCCAAACAAATAAGAGAACTGTGGGAAGAATCTGGGAATTTAGCAGACCAGATTGACAATTTTATCCTATTAAAAAAAACAGCTTCCCTTTTATTTGTTTGTCCAGCATTTTAATGGCAAATACTCTGGAGACACAGGAGAATTAAAGTAGCCCCTCAAGTGGTTTTAGCTCACCTTGTTGCCATTTATCATGAAATCTGACAAGAAGTTTATAGCCATCTTTTTGGTATGTGTGTGTTGGGTTCTTTTATTTTGCAGTCCTTATTTCTGCCTGCCATCCTTCCTCTCTCCCTGTCACACCCTAAAGTGAAAGGTGGGCACATGAGCAAAGACACTGCTTCTCAAAGACCTCTGGGCCACCTCCATAATTGCTGCTGTGATATGTGGATATTTTCCTTGAACCAAGAGTGTCCACACAGCTCACCAAGACCAACCAAGAGACCAGAAACCAAAGCAGAACCCAAGACCTGCATTTTCAGCCCAACTTGAGACACTGAATCCTGTATGCTCCTGCATTTTCAGGAAAACCGAATACCCCAAACCCTCCTAAAAATCAGTCCAAGGTACTTGGCAGCCTTTAAGCATCCATCATCTCATAAACATAAGTTCATGTTATTTACATATATGTTTTGGAGAGGAAAAATCAGCCTACTGGGAAAATTGTAAATTGCTGCAGTTGCAAGATATTAAAAAAAAAGGGGGGGGGGGTTCCCTATGCATTCTTTCCATCTCCATTTATTCCTACCCATTAAGACCCTCATTTTGTCACTCTACTTGGATATGTGGAAAAATGTTTAACCTAGAAGGAAGGTGTCAATCCAGTGTAACAAATACACTGTAACAGAAAACATGGATTATTTTTGCAGAACTTCTCCCAGTTCCAGTGGAAAACGACTTTCAGGAGTTTTAATGTGAAACAGGAATAATATTTCATATGGCATTTGTTTTGCATTTATAGCAGTGGGACTGAAGGAAACATTTGAGTTCAGGACCAGCTGCAGGGCTCAACTCTGCTTACAACTCTCTGTTCAGATTTTAACTAAAAACACCACCAAAACTTCATTTCCCTTCAGCAAACTTCTGTTTCTTCTCCCTGGAAATATTTTTATGATTTTTAAGTGACAAGGTCATCGTGTGATAGTGAAGCAGAAACACTTTAGACATAAACAGCTGCTTATTCCCGCTGTGATAACTTTAATTTTTTTTTCAATGCTGACATTGTTAATATATTTAGCAAGAGACAAAGAAAGGAAAAAAAAAATAGTTTGACGGTTTATTTTAGGCTTTTCCAGAAACTTTAATAGCATAGACATGTCAATAACATCAGGCTAGACATGTCTGGGGTAATACGTTTGCCAGAACAAAAATGCAACGGCAGCACAAAATAAAAGATCAATCCCAAACAAAAGCCTTTCAGCATTAATCATTGCAGGTGCTACACCAGCAAGTCCTCCATCTCCCCATCTCAGAGGGGACCATTTGGCCCAGACAATAAAAACAGGTGCCCAAACCACTGAGGCAGGCACCTGTCATTCTAGGGACATCAGGAAAAGAGCAACCAGAATCCATGTACAGCTCCAAAACAAGCCTCTCTGTCCTCAGCTGAAACACCTACTTTACATAGACTTCATTTTCTTTCTGCAAAGACAAGGCAGCCATCATGCACAGGCACGCTGATATAGCCAAGACATCAATATCTAAGCTTCTTCCTCAAGGTCTATTATGCTTTTCTAATGGTTTTACAGTAACAGACAGACTTTAATTCATTATCCTTCATGGCAATGCTGCAAGACATCCTTTTCCTTCCCTGGAACACAAAAATCTTCTCTCTGGATGAGTGCTTTAAGAAAGAGGCTGTCACAGCAAATAAGTCAGCCAGGAGTGTGTTCTCCCCTGTCAATATATGGTATTTCCAAATCAAGCCTTTAGGAAGAGCTGAAAGGAAAAAAAATAAATAATGCCCTGGAGAAAGTAAACAGGAAGCAAAGAGAAATTTCAGTCAAAAGTGAAGCTCATGTGATGGGTTTCAAATAAGGGGGAAAGGGAAAGAAAAAAGGCAAGCAGAGAAGGGAGGCAGTGGAGGGTGGAGAGGGGAGAATAGAACTGTAAGCCCCAAGAACAGACTTTGGTTTAACACATTTGCTTTTAGTAATGTGCTGCACAAAAGCAAAATCCTCCACCTGTTCAGCTTCCAGAAACAAAGAATTCCTCAACAGAACCTTTTTCTGCCTCTGCAAAACCTTAAAAGCAAAGGATCTAATGACAGGGAGATGAAAATCCAGTTTCTCTAGCATTTTTTTCATTATGAATGGGCCTTTTTATTGATCTTTCAGAGCACTGGGAGGCTGGCTTTCCAACCTCTGCTGCGATATAATTATCTGCGGTGTTTAATGCTAGCACAGATGAGTCCCACTACACAGTGCATTTTGTTGTTTTATTGACGGGTTTTAATTATCCAGGTGCTAGAGCTGTCAGATAGGCTGCTTCTTATGTGATCAAACTAATACAAGATGAGGCAGAGCACTCTAATTGCAGCCTCACCAAGTGCCTTTGTGCAGATATGCCAACCAGATACATTTAAACTGCTATGATTATTGTAAAGTCTTACAAGCTGTGATGGGGAAAAGAGTCCTCTTTCTGTAGCTCCGACCTATTTCATTCCCCTTGCTATTATTTTATATTGAACAAAGGAAAATTGAAGAAAAGCCATCAAAACCACACCAAAATCCCAGCCAGAATGACACCAGAAAAATCTTGCAGAGCCAAACCAAATATGAACTGCAAAGGTCACCAAAGGGACTACACTGATAGGTTATGGCGAGCCTGGGAGCAAGACGGGAAACAGGTCCTGGAAATAAATGAAATACCAGTTTTGCACAGTAAAAACCGAAAAAGTAATTGCACTGTTTCAACTCATTGATAAGGCCCTTAAAATTTAACAAGAGGCATTTAACAGCAAATTCACAAGATTTAGGAGTTTTAATAGGAATTTGGGGCACCCCTCAACATGCTGTATGTGCTCAGCTGCAAGGGACTCCCCAGGCCAACAATCTGAGGTCTCAGGCAGGACCTGCCAGCGGGGATGATGTGATTCATCATCAGCCTCCAAATGAGAGCTCCTCCAAGCAACAGAAGCCCTCTGTGCTTTGTCATGTAATGTCTAGCATTTTATAGTTTCCTTGGATTTCTTCTGCCCCATCTCTCTGCAATTAGCACAGTGAGGAGAGGAGGTGAAATCCCCAAAGGCAAGGAATGTGTAGGGCAACAGTTGAACCTGTCAAGCACCCTGTGCCAATATGCCTGGACACAGCACCCCTGCAGCATCAGGAAACATCAACTCTAGCCTGGTGAAACAACTCTCATTCTTAGAGCAACAACAAAACAACAATCTGCCCGAGCCATCGGGTATATTTGGCCAAAATGTTTGGGTCAGCATGGAAAAGAAATCTGCACCAAGCACATGTGAAGTAGTCACAGTGTTGGTCCAGCTGCTGAGGACACATGCAAAGCCAGGTTTGCAATGTAGGCTTACATTATTGGATGGTCCTCAGGGCTAAACACCACACCAGGCAGGCCTGGAGACTGAAAAGCTCATCTTTTAAAGAACTACATCTGCCCTTTTACAGGTACTCTAGTTTTTCCAACTCCATAAACTTCTCTAGCAGCCTAATAAAAAACCACTTTACAAAACACTGTCGGGGTATCTGGAGAGGAGAGTAAACACCTAAAGCAAGCCAACCAATAAAAGGCTCATCGGTTTACCCAGACTTAACACTAGTTAAAATAACTGTGAACAGAAAACAATCTGGTTTTTAATTTGGGCTAGGAGGTCAAATTAAAGGCTAAAGGAGATCTGGGCTGAATTTCAGCTGGCACTCCATATTACTTTGTCTTCATTGCCATTTTAACAAGTCAATGTGAGTTAAAGCCCATTTTTGCTTCTTTAGTACAGCTACCCAGGGCTGGGATAGCCAGGGCAAGTCACAATGGGTTATTTTCTCTACAACAGCTCTGCAGTGTGTTCAGACCCTCAGCCTACCATTAACCTGTCTGTCCACAGGAAGCAGTGCTTTGCCTGACACCAAGGGGCTGCAGCCCTGTAGCACTGAGAGGTACAAGCCTGCTGCTCAGCACTGACTGAGCAGAAAGCAAATCTGAAGATGAACATTTAGAAACATTTTAAATATATTAACAAAAAATCATAAATAAATATTCCACACTGCTTCCAAAGGAAAATCCAGTATTACTTTCACCACATCCCCCTTTGCTAATTGTCACGTTACTGCTGCCATTTACTGTCACCACCCAGTGTCCCCATCCCAGCCACTCAACAGCTCCTGAGAAAGATAAAGCCGAAATCAGAGAATATTGTCTCTAAAGGGGCTGAAGTAATCTGTATGCATGGGCTGGTAGATTTAACGTATTAGCCTTTCACCTCTGCAAATAGGGTTAAAAAAAGGTTTGGGGCCAAAATAATTTGTACTGCACTCCATCTCAAATTTGACATAATAACTGAATGAAACAAAAATGAACACGTCCAAACAGTACAGAAGGTCAAGGCTGGGCAACTCCCTGATGAACTGAAGAGTGAACCAAAGGCACCCAGGCAGTGCTGTTTCTATAACCCAGAGCAACATCTCCCTTCATCGCTCTTGCCAACAGCATGATGCTGAGGTGGTTTTTAAGGAAAGGTCCATAGATTTTAGTTAAGGTGGCAATTGGCCCTCAGCCTCTCGGTGGGGGGGAGAGAGGCAGCAGGGTACAGCAAGCTTCCTGACCAAATGAAACACAGGATCAACATGTGACAGGTTGGGACTTTAACACCATAGCTGAGGCAGCTCAGACACAAAGGTAATATTAATGAGTGAACAAACAACCTGCCACATCGTGTGCTATTAATACAGCATCTGTTCATGGCCCTGATTTTGTGCAGCACCTCGTGCAAGGGAGACTTGGCCCTCTCTGTGCCTCAGGAATGAAAGCAGCACAAATAATAATCAGAAACAAACCAAATTTTCTCAAAAAATAATCCTGAAATGAACTAAGTATGTTATTCAATATTCAAAAGTGGTTTCTTTTTTTATTTTATTCCAACACAACCAATGCTGCCTCTTTGATCTTCAGCCCAAAGCTTGAATAAAGGCAGCCTGCACTTTGATTCTAAGCTCCAGAGAAATCACAGTGTCACAAAATCTTCATACGCTTCCCAGCTCTGCATTGCCCAACCAAAGCATACTCAGAAGAAAATGTTAAGGGAAAACAAAAAGCCTAATATTAAATGTATTGAAACTGCCATTGTGAAGTTGCTCAAAATGTCTAAACATAGCACTGAACATTTTGCGGCTGCATGTAGCAACATAGGAAGGGATGGAAGGATGAATTTTTAAAAACATCTGTCCAGCAGCTCCAGAGAAAGTTTCTCACACTGTGCTCAGCACTAAGCTGGGGAAGTCTGATCACACATCTCTACCCTCTCACCCCTCCATTCCTTCCACGCTTGTCCTTCCCCAGGGCAGTTCTCAGCACATCATCCACCCATCCATCCATCCAACTGCCTATCTACCTCTTATCAGCTATATATGCCCACCAGCTCTTCTCTAGCCTCACCCTTATCTCGTCACTATCCCGGTAGGGACACTACTTCCTTATGTACCTTATCTGCCTTTAAAATTTATGTTTAAAAAACATAAAAATTTGGCTAAAAAAACCTCCTTTGAGAAAAAGTCTGATAGGAAAGGGCCTCTGAACATCTGTAGGACAACAGCTGGTAGGAACAGAGGAATGGGGCTTCTGCAAAATCCCAAGTCTTCTTTGTGATGATGTGGAAAATACTTTGTTAGTAGAGGATTGACTATTTCATACCACAGAGCCTGCCTGATGCTGTACTCAAAGAATCAAACTCGCTGTACGTAAGACAGGTTCCTTTGAGGAAGCTAAACTCAAAGGCCCAGTTTTCCAGAAAGCCTCTGCCTCCCACCAGGGCTGGATTTTTCCAAAGAGCTTGGTTCTTAGAGGAGCTACAAAAAGGCCCAGCTGTTCAAGCACAGCCTGGGACTCCTCAGTTCTCATGGGGAACAGTTGAAGCTGACAGCTATTAAGCATTTTTCAGGCAGCAGGCTGTGTCACAGAGTGCCTACTTTGGTAATCCAACCCAGAGAGTTCTGTGGGGGGAAAAAAAAAAACTGCACAGGATTGAATGGGAGCCTTAGGTGGGGCAAAAACTGGGAAATCCACATTCCAGAGCATGGAGCATGTCTCTGGCAAGTCAGCTTTAAAATATGTCACTGATGCTGCTCAGACATACTAGCTGAAGTCCAGGGAGATGGATGAAAGGGTAAAGATGCAGGATAAATTCATCAGATGTCTCCATAAATCATTTCTATAGTTAACATTTGTTCTCTGCTTTTCATTACTTACATTTCTAAAGCCACTGGGTGCCTTGCTGCAGTGGATCTAATAAAAAGGAAGATAAATTTTAACATCCCTTTTTGAAACATGTTAAAATGATCTAGCTTTCTTTTGAATGTTAATGGCAAGCATTACAAGAAACACAATGTCTCAAAACAATTCACTGGGGCTGGAAGAGAAAGCAGAGTCTCACTGCAGGCTGGAAATTCACAGTCCTGGTCACCACCCCAGCTGGTTTAAAAGATCTTATTTCTGACCCTAATGTATTGGGCAGCTTTAACTTTGTCACCGAAACCTGCCATTGCTTTGCACAGACTCTCTGACTCAAGGGCGAAATTCCATACTTGAGAAGAGAAGGAAATATTTTTGGAGATTGGCAGTTTGGAAAAGAATCTGAGCCGCCTGACAGCTGTTGGGAGACATGGGATGCCAGAAGGGTCCCGGCGGAGCATACAGTATTACACACACGCACACGCACAGAAAATCATTAAAGTTTCTGTCTCTAAAGTTTCACATTTAATGGAAGAAAGCAAGGGAGATATCTGGAGAATTCTTGGGTTATATTAACAGCTAATGATCCTCCCTTTGCCAAGAGCACACCCTGGGAAGCTCCCCAGCAGTGATGGGGGCACCCACAAAAATGCCAGTGTGTCCAGGCAGTGTGGAGAGGGGGAGCAGGAATCAAGCAGAGAGCCTGCTGTTGCATGGCTGGAGTTGTTCTACAACAGAAGCAAGGACCTTTATAAGTGAGTTTAATCCGTCGCAGGTTAAACAAAACAAATGACTGCACAAGTGAGCAATTAAAGGGCATTCCACAGCCAGCCCTGGAAGAGCCTTGCCATTGATTAATTAGGTTCAAAGGGCCAAGGCTAACCCCTCAGTCCCCTGAGAAACAGACCACTTAGCCCCTTCTAAAACAGAAGGAAAAAAAAAAAAAAAAGAAATAAAATATCAGCATTCTTATTTAACACTGGAGCATTAGTTAAACAGCTGCTAAAGCAGTGAAACAATTACTTGGGACTGACCTACATTCAGCTGTATTGTTTTATTACATTCAGGAGAAACTTAATTAAGCTTCTGTTACTTAATAAAAGCAAATAAAATCCTCCATTTTATGACAGGGAGCTGCACTGTTTCTGCCATGAGAAGCCCTCAAATTTGGCTGTGGGGTTTCCCAAGAGAGCATAGCTCCCACTATCACATTCCTCCTCTCTACATTTGAAAGATAAGAAGATGGAGGATATTTTCATGCATTTATACTCCTTGGGGTGCTCTAGCTCTCTCTGCTAGCTATCACCAGGGTGGGGAGGACCACAGCCTCTGATACCTGACCTGTTATCTTAGGAGACCCTACTGCACACCTGAGCAACATGGCCTGTTCCAAACCACATCATGGGCTAGGTCATGAGGACTTCAGCACTGCCAGGAGGAAAGCATCAACTACTTACCTTATTGCAACAAATAAAAAGGCAACCTGCTTATGGAGGGGAAAGAAAAAAAACAAAACCAAAAAAACAAAAAGCAAACATGCTGGTGGCCTTATAGCTGCCTACAGGCATGATCCACATCCTAGCAAATTCAGTGAGTGAACAGTCTTTTACAGGCACCAGAGACCATTGACAGGGTCTGAGCTGGGTAGCAGGAGGGCATAATCAAGGTCACTCCTGTACTAAGAAAATACATGGAGTTTCACCAGTTGACATCACCAGAAAGACTCTCCCAAACCATCTGCCCAAAGTCTGCCTTGAATATTAGATTTTAAAACATTTCAAGACTGATAAAAAGGACCATGCCATACATGTGACCCACACTCATCCACTGTAACTGTGCCTAACTTCTCTACAGGATTATCAGCCACATACTAAATCCCAACTACCCTCTCCCTAAAATGCTTGTCTTGCCCTCCTCCTGCCCTCACACAAACAGCTCCTCTGCTCTGACTTACCAAAAGATCCAGTCTTGAGGAGAAAAATCTGTCCCCAGCCTTGTACAAGAAATGAAAGCAAGCACTTGAACTGCAAACAGCCAGACAAAAACACTTACCAGCTGCCCAGACTCTCTGGACTTTCACTGAACTGACTGTGGATGCTCAGACAAACTTTAGTGAGGTAATGGGAAAATTCCTTCAAGAAAACCCAAAAAGTGTCCCTTGCTGAGCAGAGGCCATGGCTTGAGCAGCTTTTCAGCACTGGCGTCATGACCAGAAAATGACTTCTGAACACACCGATTCACACTGTGTTTCCAGCCAAGGCTAACTTGCCAACTGGCTTTTGGCCCTACTGAACTCTGTGCTGGATGCTTGTGACCCTGAAGTTGCTACTGGATGTTTTGACACATCCAATTCCACATGTGCCCTGTTGACATTTATATTTATAAAGCTCCCTTTTCTTTCCAGGACACAAAGGCATGGGTACAGAGGTGACAGCCATGCAGCAAGAAGCAATTCCCCCAGCCATGTGACACAGGGGCCCCTGCATCAACTCACAGCAAGTAGCTGTGAATAATGCCATGACACCTCTCAGAGTTAAAAATCACAAGAAGCTGTGAATTCTGCACGCCATCAAGACCATTAGTGCCAAGCATACTGGTCTGATGATGCTTGCAGTTACTTTGTCCCTGCCCTCTACAGTAATTCCCTATTTTGAATTTTGTTCTGTGGATTTGAAAGAACTGGATTTAATTCCATTGATGGCTGTTAAGACTTAGTTGCCAGGCTGCAGGAGAACACCTTCACGGTGGTGAAGTCCAAACCTCTTCTTTTTGCAAGGGGCTCCACTTTTCTGAATAATTGAGGAAGCATTTTGGTAGAGGCTGAAAATGCCATACTATCTTTCTACTGTATGCTGGATTACTAGAATAAACTATCAGGTATGCTCTGTTGCTATTTGGCTGGGTCTGACCAATTAATGTAGAGGCAACAGCAGCTATAGAAAAATAATACATTCAGTTCCATGTAATTCCCTTTAAATCATGACTCAAAATCCTGCAATACTTTGATAGTTCATATTGCAGCCTGGCTGTAACAAGGAGCAGTAGTGAACAGGTCTCAGGCGCTGGAGAATAAGCAGACAGGGGTGAAGACATCAGCTCACCTTTAGGGTTAAGAGAACTCTCCATACTTACTACTGCTTATCTTAAAGGCAGTAAAATAATAAGCAAGTGACAGCATTTTCTTTGCTAGTGTAAACAAGAATTGCTTGTTAAGACAGAGGTGGCATCCAAATTCTTCCTTCTTTTTCTCACTGCATCTATCAAAAGTCAATTCTCTTCCAAATGTGGAGAAGATGAGGCTTTTCCTCATCTGTGCTTTTGACAGACTTTATCTTACTCCAGGCTTTTTGGAATATCATGTATAAATAGCCAATGTCCCTCATGGTACTGGATTACCCAATACAGACATACGGACAGAGCTGAGAAAGTTCAGTGTGAACAGATTGACAGGCAAACCCTAAAATATTAACCAGCTAGGAAGTTGTCTCTGTCCCAGCCAGTCTCATCCTATGTGTCACTCCCTGCAACCATGCAGCCTAGGAAAAAAGACACTTTGGTTTTCCAGCTAATGGCTACTCCCTTGCTTGGGCCAGAGGCTGGAGCTTGATCCTGCAGCCTCTGCCTCTACAAATGCTCTGACAACTCTCTGAAAACACCAGCAAGCCTCATCTCACTTACTCTGACACAACTGAGCAAATAAATAATGCTATTTATGCACTGCACACTATTTGTCAACCCATTTGTCATTTCTGATCTTTCATTGCTCATGCAGTAAAACTATGTGAGATTTTATTCAAACCTCCCTTGCAGGTGTGATGAATGCTTTATTTATACAGCAGCATTTAATCTCGTGGAACTGTTACTATGCATATACAAGCCTTTAAGTCCCTGTGTGGTGTAAGTAGAAGGTGTAGAGAGAGATGACAACTAGAGGCAGCACTGTAATTAAAGCCACAGGGGGAATCATGGATGGCTCAGCTAAAACTGAGACATGCATGCCAGGGAAAACAGACCACTTCAGATGAAGCATTCACTCTCCATCATCAGGCAAGGGGAAAAACATGTAACACTTTCCAAAGACCTTCTTAAAGGTCAGCGTGACAATGTCAATCCCTGCCCAGCTTATCAGAGCACCCATGACATCAGCAACTGCTCTGCCTAGGGAGCACATTATTTCCAGACAAATCATCTCTCACTGACTCCCCCTGCCAGGATTCCGGTCTAGGATGGAAAAACCTGGAAGGAGACACTCCTACAAATAACCAGTTATCAGCCATGATTAAATTCCCTTGGACAATGTGTTCTAGTGGCTGAAAGCCCAGACAGGGAGTGGTGAAGGAGCCCCGACTGAGATTTCTGTTGTGAGGCACGGCGACCTTATGGGGGCATCCATCTCTGCTCTTCTGCACCACTGGAAGCATGACACTGACCTCTCTGCAACGTGTTTAGAGAGCCACAGATGAAAAAAACCATGCTAATTTTATAACTATTTCCTGATCTGGGAAATCTGCCACCCAAACCTGCTGAGATCTACAGGGTCTCTTCTGGAAGTAAAGCACCATTACAATGAAGGGCATCAGAACCTCTCCCTGGTTTCTACTTTGCATCACAGTCACCACAGTAAGGCTTGACTCACCCTCACTCGTGCCATGGAGCACACCAAATGCTTCCCTGGCTTCCCTTCACAGCCATTTGACTCAAGTAGGGCTGCAGTAAAAAGAGTAAAAGATCAGCCCTGAACAGATCCCTTTGTTTTCTGGAAGGAGCTTCCTTGGCAGTTTTTACTGTGCGAGTAGAATCTCATCAGCTCCAGAATGAGCTTCCCCACAGCTTCTGGTTGCCTCAGATAAATCTGCAAGATCTATCATCAATTCTCATATTTTTGTGGGTGTGGGGTAAAGAAAAGGTCAAAGAAACAGCTATGGACCAATTTCAGGTACCTTGATATCAAACCACTCCTTCCTCCAGTTTCTTTTTAAATTTCAAGGGGCGGGTGGGATTCATACAAAACTGTGTAAATAGGCATCAGACTCATGTTTATTGCCTAAGCAATAAAAGATTAGAATTGACAAATGGAGAGGTTTTTGGAGACACAGATGCTACAATCATTTTAATATAATTTGGATTTCCAAATCAGTAATTACTCTATCACATATTTATAATTTTGTAGATGCTACTAGAAATGCTGATGTCTTTTTCTATGCATAGTAATGAGCAACAACAAGGGCTGTTAATATAAAGCCTGTAATGTTTGTATTCATATGTAAATAGGTTATGTAAACGTTTTAGACATTTCTCACTAAAACACTGAGTTCTAATCTAAGTGGCTCCATTCCTAAACTAGAAAATCGCACTCTGCATAGAAATTGTTTACTAGTCTGTCAGCAAAGCCGCCAAAGCAGTGAGCTGAATTTATAGGGGGATTTTCATCTCCCCATTAGACACAATATCAGAGTAATTGACAACCTATAAATGCCCAGACAGATATGCAGGTTGTTATTCAGAAATTTGCTCGCACGTGATGTCATCCATATTCAACACACGTGCACTTTCGGTGTTACACATGCACAAGCACAGGCACTGTTTTTGAGCACTGAGGAATGCAGTAGTGTTTGATTTAATTAAACTAATTTAGTTAAGCTGATACAAACCCTGGTTAAGAGCGACAGAATCAGTTTAGCTTCTACCTGCTCCTAATTGACTTATGATCAAACTGAGTAAGGTACATTAAAACACCAACGTGTGTCTCCAAGCAAGAGTAAATTACACAAATTTAAACCCACAACTTTAGTTAATTCCAAGTGATGCTAGGGATGGAAGAGAAAAAGAAAAAAATGAAGGGGACTAAAACACTCCAGGGCAACCATAGGATGGTTTTCATCACAGGATGTTACCATTTTCCTTCCCTCTCCTTCTGCTCAAGCTGCAGTCTCCATTTGTCCCAGCTGGTGCATGGAGAGCTTGGAGGAATGGCCCTTGGGGCTTACACAAGCCATTTGTAACTCAGCTGGAGCACAGATACCCCACCGTGGCACTGTCCTTTAAGGACCTGCTGTGCCTACCAAAGCAAACCCCTGGGCCTCTCTCCTCTTTGAACATCTTACTACTAACTTGATTTAGCTTCAGTGATACCTGTTCTCAGCTCTGTAATGCAGAGGGGATCACATCTTGAGCCTTTTTCTTTGGTGTCTATAACAAACCATATGCAGCCTCATCCTTTTCTCTTCTTGATTGTATGTATTTGCAACGATGATTTAGTGCCAGTAAAGGCTTTGGAAAGACAGTTCAGAGACTCCCAAGGTTCCAGTACAGCATATGAGTAACTCCTATTTGTAGAGGAGACAATAGATGTCTTCTCTTCATCAGCAAAAATAAAATGGAAATGACAACAATGATGCAAACATCCTGCTGTTGCTCCAGCAGCTCTCAGCATCTTCTACCATCTAGGGACAGTATTTTCAAGATCAGTTTAGTCCTTTGCTTTTGATGAGGCTGTCAAACACTGCCATGGGCAGCTACTGGTGTTTTGACCTTGCTCTCTTCTGCCTTCCCTGCTCCTCCTTCATCCCCACTTTCCCTTTGTTCCACTTTGAAGCACTCTTACACCACTCGTGGAATGGTATTAACAATGAAATAGCCAGAGTATATTTACATCTCGTGCAATCACAGCTTTGCTCATCCTGCCCTCTGAACCACTGCCTTCAAGCGAAGCAAAGGGACATCAGTCATGCCATGAAACAACCGGGAGAGAGAAGCTCGACATCCATACCCAAGCACTTGAATTATTGTCATTTCCCCAGTGAGCCATGGTGATGTGGGATGACCTGTGACAAACAAGGCAGTTTCTAGTGGAAATTGGGGGTGGAAGAAGGCAGATAGCTGTACAGGAAAAGCATAATAATTTCTCCAGGCCACAAGCATAGACTCTATTGCACCCCTGCCAAGAACAGTTACTCACATGAGTAAAATTAAGAGGACTACAGACTAGGTGAGTAAATCCATGCCCACTTTGTTTCCAAGGACAGAAATTCATCCTGGTAAGGCTCTGTTTGTACAGTGGAATAGCAACATTGATTTCAGCAGTTACTGCAGTCCCCCAGTGCAGGAACACTGAAGTGAATCAAACCCACTGTGGTTTTCCCCTGTGATCACCTTTGTGCTAAGGGGTATTGGGATGCCCAGTGCTAAGAAACTGGGTCATAGGCTGCTTTAGATTTTTATTCCCATTCCTCTTGGATGTGATAAATGGTCAGCACTTTCTTGTGATGATGTAAGTGCTAAAATATGGTTGCACCTAAGAAAAACATGGGAGTGAAAGTCATTTTGCCTGTTCACCTGGAACTTGTTACATCAAGTGAAATAGCAGACAAACAGAGCAAAATGAAAGCTCTTTGTTCCTGTTGGGAAACCTTCATCTATAAATTTTAGGAGGAAAAAATAAAAAATGGGCCACATGGCACATTTGCTTAGCAGCACTGGTGGTCTGACATCACTATGTCACTTTAATATAGCTGTACACTGATCAGACCTCTCATTACATAACCTTTTAAACAAGGATGATTATTTTTACTAAATCAATCCAGTGAGAGACCTCACTTGGGGACCAAACTTCCCCTAGGTTTTGAAACACCATCCTTGACCTGATGAGTTCACAGTCTAGCTTGCAGACTCCGCAGGAGCTTGAAGTGATGCTCTGAAATCAGGGAAGCATCCAGGACCTTTGTGCCATGTAAGAGTGAGGACCTCTTCTGAAGGAGTCAGCCTCTGTCCAAGGTCTGCACAGGGAACACAGCCAGCAAATCACTTTTAATTGTCTCTGTTAGAAGTATCACAAATGATTATGAATCTGGTTTAGTACTTGTGTTTACTAAAAACAATGCTTGCTTCATCAAAATCTCTTTTTGGCATAGCTACATCCAAACAAAACCAATGCAACAAACTGATGACGTAAATGAGGCTGATAAGAGAGGGCTTGTTGCTGGCAGAGCTTTCCTCATCCTCTCTGTAAAGCCAGTTACCCTGGCAAAACAAATTATTTACCAACAGTCTGTGCTGAAATTAGGAGTCCTAGTGGTATGGCACAAGTTCTCCCTATGCTGTTAACCAACTGCATTGGCAAAACATCTAGTGCAGAGCAGCGTGCCGATCCGTGGCCACTGGTGTTTCCAAAGGATTCTGCCTCATGTCAGGAAAATCCTATTCAGACTTAGATTCCTGTGGTGCCAATATATCCTTAAACATCTGCTCCTAAGACTGTCCCTCTGCATTACCTCACAGCATAATTACAAAGGCATAAAGCTGGAGTATCCCTCACCACCCACTCCAAATCCTCTCTCACACCACCTGCCTCTTCCCATATTTCCCTCCATTTCAGGCAAATCCTGATTACAGCAACACAAAGGGAATCGGACCATTTTGCTCAGATGCAGCCTGAACATCATCAGTAACTGACTGAGCATTTGTATTTGTCAAAGCCTCTGCTTGATTTTTTTAAAATTATTCTTTTGATGTTAAACAAGGAACTAGGATGTTTGTAACTATTTCACCAAATAAAAAAAATTACAGTGCACAAGATACTAAGAAACTCCATTCTCTCCCTTGTACAGATACTGACTGCTGCTATGCTTCCTTGCATAAGAGGTTCTGCTCCAATATATATATCTAGGTCCCTACTGAGTGATCCTAAATCCACCTGGCTGTGGGTGGAGGAGAAAACATGAATGAAAACCGAAGGAGGAAAAGATTCTTAATTTCATACCACAATTCAGAGGGCTGCAAGGAACATTTGTCTTGTCAACTCATCTGTTTCATCAAAGAATTTTAATCAAACTGCAGTTCCAGAAACCACAGGTTAATGTGGACAAACGATAAGAATAATCAAACCACTCAATCTGTAGCTCACCTTTCATCAGCTCCTATGTACGCTGGAGGCTTGAGATACTTTTATCTTGTATATTTAGTGAGCTGGATCCTTAGCAGGTCTCAGTAAATAAAGATCCCATGGAGCTACCACTGATCCCTGATGAATGCAGAGCTACTACCTCCAAAGGCTGAGCTATTCCAGTCTCCATGTTCCTTCAGACACACACGCATCCACAGGAACAACCACAGTATTGTTTCTTATCAATGCAGCTAAATACAAAGAGTTGTCACAGCCAAATATTTTTGAGGCACTGTTTTCCCTTGGAAAATAATGAACTGTTGAATAAAAACGCTGTGTGGGAATATGTTGATTCACATTGCCATTTAGGAAGAAAACTTTCCAGTTTAAAATGCATTTTATGTGCTCTTATTAAAATTAATTATGTGGCTTTGAAAAGCAAAATATTCTGATTCAACAGAAACATTTCTTTCAGCAAAAAGTCAGTCTTCTGGACAGTTTACAAATATTTGATCTTGTGTTGATTCAGAATTATTTTACACTGTCACTGCAATGGCAGAAATTCCAGTAGCAGTTGAGAGTGTTCTGAGCAAAGGAAAAAAATAAAAAAAAGTGAGTCAAAGGAGTTCCTTCCTACTCTGTACAGAACCTGAACTCATACATGCTTACCAGGATGAGGGAGAATAGAGAGGTCTAAGTTTCAGGGCATTGCTTATGGTGTAAGAGAGGCCCGTTGTGAAGGAACCTGCAGGAAAATCTATGAGGAAGGGTAAAACAGAGTTGTTATGCAGCAAATCCTAGACGAGACCACAAACAAAATGAAAGCCTAAGTGTGGTTCCCCAAAAGGTATTTCCCAAGACTGTCAAAGAAGCTTTGGAAAATGGAGAAGTGGCCACTGGAAAGGGGAGAAAATTACTGAGGCCATTTTTCCTACAGTGTTAAAAGCAAGAATTGCACTGGCAGAAGATTAAAGTCTACATCTCCCAGTAACTCAGGAGATCCAGAGGTAAAAAATAAACGAAATAAATGAGGTTGTTAGGGATCCCATTAGGGATGTTGGAGGGCTACAGCAGTCACAAGACAAGGAAATCTTTATTATTTTGTCCAAAACTGTACTCATAATCAATAGGACAGACATTTTAGCTTATACCTCTAAACATCAAGACTATGAATTGGTGGTGAATCCAAAAGCATAACCATAGATAGTCTGCAAATTTTTGAACAGTGAGGGTTGCAACTGTTTGGTTATAAAGGTAGTAATTTTGCATTTTTGTCTGAAGTTTATCCTTCAGTCATCCTTGTGAAATGGAAATGTGCTGCCAGGACCAATTTATTATCTAATACATTGCAACAGCTACTGCTGTTCATTATGAGATGCTACAGCAGTGTTTACTCAAACCTTCAAGAAGAGCAATTTCACTTCCCACCTTAGTTTGTTTGTTCAGGTACACACTGATATTGATGCTAGCTGGCATCAAGTTAAAAATCACACATTAGAAACATAAGCTTCCACCTGCTTTACCCCTGTGTTTTATCACTGAGGATTAGATAAATCAAAGCAGTGATTTTTTTTTTCCTTTCTTCTGCTTTTAAACATATACTACTAAATGGTGTTTTTACTTGGGTCAGGAGATGGCTATATAATACATTAGACATTTGCTTTTGCAGACTTGGGAAGGAATTTAATCAGTACATGAATGAGGCTTAAAGAAACAGAAAGCTTCCTAATGCAAATGCAGCTGTGACTGATAAGAAGGACAACGGACAGAAATCCTTGACTTGATTAACTTAGTGACCTAGAAAGAGGGATGTGTCTCATTCCAGCAGCGCAGAACAGAGAAACACTCATTAACTGTTCCTTTCGGCTGAAAGGATCCGCAGCACTCACTTCCGCACCCAAAGGAGCCATTCACCAGAAACTTGGACACACTAGGGAAGCCTTTCTTTCAGTTTCTGGCTGTACAAAGTCGAACAGAGGTACAGGCTTCACATAAATAAGTGTCTTTCTCTCTCCCCCTCTCCCTCTCTCGCTCCCTGCTTTGGCTTTTCAGATGGTTCAGCTGGTCCTAAACCACATACAGTAAGAAAGATTATTTCAAAAGGGCTTGATTCACTTTGATGTGTTGTTTTGTTTTAATGGGATGACTTTTCTAAAGACACACAAAAAACTCTTAACTATTTCATATCTGCACAGGCACTGCGTACATCTGCATGGTAATTGTATGGGAAAGAGCAGAACTCAGCAAGGCTAATCTTAGTAAGACCTTTAATAATACTTCAGATGTATCTTACACCTTCAAAACCCTGTGGACAGCAGCTAATTAAATCTCTCAACACTGTTCCGATACAGATGGGTTAAGAGTAGTTATCTCTGTTTTGCAGGTGGAAGGAGAGAAACAACATGACATGCTGCAGAATTTAGAGGCTGCACTCATTTCCTTCTCCAGCTCACAGCTCTAAATGCACACCCCAAAATCCCACACAGTAGCTCAGCTGCATGAGAAGAAGGGGCCACAGACTGCCCTGGGGGAGTTTAGGCACTAAGAGAAAGAAGGCATGAACCCAGAAGCTGCTGCCTGACCCCAAGGACTCCCACAGATCAGTGATGCTGAACAGCACTGACATTTTTACACTGCAAAGAAATGGAGCACAGAAGTCTTATAAAGAATCAATTAGATATTGCAAGAGAATGCAGAAAAAAAAGTGGGGGACGCATACAGAATATCAAATGGAGAGGAGAAAGGCAGGAGCATGTTCTGCTAGGGCTGCCTCACATCCCCACTCCACCTATCACAAGGCTGGTTGGCACACAGGAGGATGGAAATCCAGAAGTGTAACAGAGCTGGAAAAGAAGCCAGATCCTCCTTATCTTGCCACGGTGGTCCCATTCCTCCAAATAACAGAGGTTTGGAAAATTAATTAACATGCTGAAAGAAAGTCTGACCACAAGAGCAGATTTCTAATTAGCTACTGATAGTGCTGGCAAGCTGCTTCAGAGTCAAGGCTGATTCTGCTGGACACACACAGGGTGCCTGAGTGAAAAGCAAACAAACCTGGATGCTACTGAATCCAGCTGGTTCATGCAACAGGGCAAAAAGAGCAGACTGACATTGGCTTATGACATAGTGGACTTGCAGCATATCTCCAAGGATCCAGACAGCGCTTCCTAAGAATTAAGACATTTATTTCTCACTGCCTGTGTGAGCCTACCCATCTTTCCTTCACTCATCTCCAAACAACAGTGTCCAAAAATAGCACACAGAGTCATGACAGCTCACCTGAGCCTCAGCCCTGTTTGGATAATATCACTAAGCATAGCTCATGCTTGGCTAAGGATCAAAGGTAGATTTACTGGGGAAGGCAGTGGCAATGCCAGGACTCTTCAATGGATGGAGCTCTTCCACAACCTGGGATTGGCAGTATGAGAGTTAAGCAGTTTTTATGATCAAAAGGGCAACAGAGATCTTCAGGAGTGTCTCTGCAGTGTCTGATCCCAGAGAGCTAGCTTAGATTTCCACAGCAATTTTAATCTCCCTGCTCCCACCAGCACTACCATCCTCTCCTCTCCAAATACTTCTCATAATGGCAGTCTCTTCCCTTGGGGAGTCCAAATTCAGAGGGGTCCCCTGAAGCTCAGACACATTTTTCTAACCACATCTGAATCAGAACAAGACCCATAAGAAGTGGGTGCACAGCAGAGATTTAATGGAGAAGGAAGAAGCAGTCGAGCAGGAAATGATGTGAGCCAGGCAATAAAAAGTGACAGGCACTGAGCAGCAGAGAAGCTGCAGACCACGTAAGCACCTAAGCTCAATGCAGCTTTGCACGGAAGGAACATCTCAGCTGCTGGGCAGAACAAGGTGTGAGGGAGTGAGGGGCCAGCTCTGCAGAGCACAAAGCACACAGAAAGCAGCCAGGAGTCCTTCCGGCAGGGAGAAAGGAATGGGCCAAAAGTGGGATCCCTGGCTGCAGGGGGGAAGCAGGAGGTGCCAGCTGCTCCTGCCAGACTCTGAGGGCTGGCACACGGTGATTGATGGGGGACATGGGAGATGTACAAAGGAAAGGAACTGTGAGGAGAAGGAAGAACCAGCTAATTTAGCCACACAGCCAAAATCGTGCTAGGGTCAGGAGCCAGACAAAAATTAGGAGCTTTGACTTGACAGAAGGATGCTCGGAAAAGAGAAAAGACAACCCAGTTTCTTCACAAAAAGACTGTGGAAATGGAGGCTGCTAGGAGGAACAAAAGGAGCATTTTTTTAGAAAAGAAAAAATCTAATCCACCACAAGGTGTAAGAAGGAAGGAGGTAATGAAGGAAACCTGATCTAGAAAGGGAGCAGGGTGCAGAGTGCCTGACAGGAAGCTGGAAGGATGAGTTAGTCAGGGGCAAAAGGAGCAAGGAGAGATTTATGAGTTTGGAACAAATCACTTAATTACAGATGGAACGAATAAAGCTTTCAGCTAAAATCTACTTCTTAATGCATCTCCCAGATAGTTTGGTGTGCGCCCTGCTGATAAGGAGCTAGTTTAAAATAAAAGGAAAGCACAAATCTCTGAGTACCTAAAAACAACAGTGTGTGGGTTTTCTCCTGCTTGTAAGACTCATGTGACTACAGCCAGCCACGACCAAGCCAGTGGTGTTCAGGAGGCAGGAGAGGCAGATCAGACTCTGGGAGCAGCAAAGCTCTAATTCCAGGGAAGCAGCTGGCAAGGGCTCATGGAGGCAAACACCCAAACACACTCCCAGAAATAGCATCTACAAAAAGTAGCCTCTGTGCAGTCACAATTAGGGGCACAGACCAGGCCTGATTAGAAAAAGGGAAAAAAAAAAGCTATAAATATAGCCTGAAACTAAGGAGGGGGGCAGGGGGAAGCATTAGTGCCCCAAGGAACACTCAAATTATGCTTAATTCAAAGCAAATGACTGCAAAATTGCAGAAACATCTCTAATCCCATCACTGACACCTTATTTTTCAGCCACTTTATCTAATTTTTTTAATATCTTTTTTAGCAGGAAGAGCAAAAAGATTTTATTAATTGAATTAATAAAATCCCTTGTTGACTCCAGTCCATCCTGGGTGATAACAAATCCTTTCCAGATGGATTGTAATTTCCATTTAATCTTTTATTCCTCTGCCGACCAGCAACCCACAGGGCATGAGAACTCATTTCTAGGCATCCCTGGCTTGGTGCTACATCATCAGGGGCAACTGCAGCAGCCCTTTAAGTGGCCTTACTCCATTTTGAGACCACATTCAAAGTCAGCTTCCTTTAGCATCCACACATAAATGAAACAGTGAATTGTGCCTCAGTCACATTAGTGAAAACCTCTCTTCCCAAAACCTATCCAAAGATGTGAAGAATCTGCTAACGTGAAGTCTGATTCAAAAGCTGAAAGCTTAGATTTGAAGAAGCACTGTGTGTTTTACTGTGTTGTATTTACCAGTACAAATCATGCTTTTAGTGATGCTCAGTCTAGTCATGCATATGTGTCTGCATGGCTGAATTACTGACTGTGGCTGCTTTCTCACAGATTTTAGAAAGCTGTATTAATGGCATGATCAAAACTTGCAGGAAGCGAGTGAGAAGTTACATCCTTCTAATAATTAAAGAAAAAAGAGTTGTGGATAACGAAGAGCAGAAAATCCCATTTTGGTGCTGCAGCTCTGTGTGTGCAGATCATTAATTAATCTCTCTGTACATCACAGGACTCCGAACCTTCAACTGAGCCATCAACCAGGCTCCAAAAAGGATGCTACAAGCTCTCTTCCCTTTTTTCTCTCTTTCCTTGCCCCACACAAGGCAGCCACAATGAAGACCCCCACGGTCAAAGAGTAAGTGAAGGCTGCCCCTAAGCCCATCATAGATAAGGAAAGGTGGAAAGAGCAATACAGACAGCAGCTTTTCTCAGCTGTTTTTAAACAATATATCCTTTCATCACCATTAATGCTTTCTTGCATCAGCTTGAAAGAACAAACTCCTTCCCTGTTCAATGATAGTTAAGGCATTAAAAAGAATTCCCTCACTGTAAGCGACAGTCACACACAATACAAATTCCTTAAACTGAAGTAAACCCAAAGAAAACATTTCTTTGAAAAGAAAAGGATGGGAGGCGGAGATGCTGAAAATCTCTGTCAAAAAGGAATGTTGAAGCCATTCAATTGCTGAAAACAAAGTACTAACAGTTTATTCATTTACAGGAGAGAACATGCATTTCAACTTTAGCCCATTTTTCCAAGAGCTACAAAGGGTCTTGGGAGTCCTAATGGCATGGCCTGGAGAGATGACCCCACATCAGTGCAAGGGCTTGCTCAGGCTGCCCATTTTGGGGAATATTCAGCAAAATGACTGGGAGGGGGATCTCAAAGGCTGGTGCAAATAGCTAGGAGAGAGGCATGAAGGCTGTCTTAACTTTTCATTTGTACAAGCTGGCACTTTACCAGTACCTTTTGCAGCTGGGTCAGTATGTCACAGGGAGCTGCAAAACAAAAAGCCATATCCAGAACCACAACCCCATGTTCAGGTGCATTTCATTAGGCCTAGGTTTCCATGCAAAAAGAAGAAAAAACTTCTGTCTAGGCAAGTCCAAAAAAGAAGCCATCTCTTTCCACTTGGCATAATTATTTCAAAACAACTCCAGTTAGATTAATTTACTGTTGTGTTCACATAAAAGCAAGTAACAGCAGCACTGAAAGCCACAATGAGGTACTATGTTAAATGACTTCTGACTCCTCTCTTTAGTGGTCGCTCAACCCTGCAGTGAGCCAATTAAAATAAGCTTATTTTAAGGACTAATAAAGAGTAACCTTGATAAATCAGGTTTATATTCCCTAATTATTTTCCCCTTTCCTCAGATGGCTTACCTGTGCTTATCGAAAAAACATTCCTGAGTACCTACAGGTCGACAGCTAATGATTTTAATGGGGAAAAAGTTTCAACCTCTATTGTTCAAATGTTGATCACATCTGTATAAAATCACATTCCTAATAACAGAATTTAATTTTACTGAGCAATATGTACAGGGATATGCAAATACTAAGTTCCTAGTTTCAAGAGTAACTTTACTTATCGTACGGCATATGCATGTAAATGCAGATGTCTTTTTCAAAATACAGTTAAAAAATACACACACATAAATACACATAAATAATACACAAACACACAGGTGAAACTGCACAGCACAGGCACAAAGGATCCAAAAATTTGTATTTAAGGTGCAGACAATGAGGCAACTCCCTTCAACAGAACATCCAGCTGATTTTCTGAGCAGGAAAGAATTGAGCAGACAGTCATGGACATGAAGTTGGAAGTTTCCTAACTCTCACTGAAATGCTGCTTCAAAGATATATTGGACAAAGGTACCTTTAGATTCAAGGCAAGGAAATTCTCAGTGCTACACATACTGACATTTGTCTTCATTTTCATTCAACCACAAAAATAGCTCTTCCGTTAAGAAGTGATAACAAAATTTCAATTCACCATCCACTTAAAAAAAGAAACAACAGATATACTAAGTTAAATTAGAATCAAACTCAATACTAGGACATTTCTGATGCCAGACATCTGAAGAGAGTGTACCACAACCAAAACCTACCATGGATTTCTTAACTGTGGAAAAAGTAAGCTAAAAAAACTTCGACACACTCCTCATACTGTATGGTTTTTTGCAAAGCAGCTCACAATTCCCTCTCCTCTTTTGACTGTCAAAATGAAGAACTGGGAAGCATTTACCCAAAGATTGGCAGAATCTGTCAAAGATTTAGTAGTGTAATTGATAGGAAATCTAGTGTGTTTAGACAGCAGTGACTGACATCAGCCTCTACAACACAGCATGCCAAAATTCTTATGCCATTACAGAACATGTCCAGGAAAAAAGTAGTCCAAGTTTTGGCAGCTTATAATGGCAGCTTGCTTGGATATGACCAAAAGTGGCTTCATCCAAAAGACACAGGACGTGGATCTACTTGGTGAAATATTAAAAATGAGTGTGTGGCCAGTAATATGTAAAAGACACTCAAACACACACTGGTAAACAGAAGAGCTATATGAGACAGTGGCACTGCTGTCACAAAATGAAGTAGAGAATATCATGTTCTTCAGATGGAAAAAACCCTGAGGAGCTGAATTTAATAACAGCGTAACTACCTACAAAGCTTTCCAACTCCAACGAATGCCAGATCATTAGTATTCTTCACTCAGACTGATAGTGAAGAGAAAACTGGAAGCTGTGAGCAGAGCAACAAGAGATAGAAAGAGATCAGGCTCAAACCACAAGGTGAATTTCAATATGCAGTTCTCACCCAATGGGAATTTAGTTAAGAAACACAAAATACAGCTGAAATATTTAACAAAGCATAACTCTCCATAAAGGCATCTGCACACTATTGTCTTGCACTGTATTGGCAACTGGAGTCACTCTAAGTTTGATTACCAACCCTACTGAGAAGCCCTCAGTGTTCAGCAGCTCAAACTAACTGGAGAAAGCAGTTTTCTAACAAATACAAATTAATATCACCAAATGTTGGAAGGCTTCAAAATAAAGACTGTATTCGCTAACACTGGTATGGGCAATATATCAAATGTAGTATCAAAAAATGCTTGCAATTTAACTGTCTAAAAACCTTTCGATTTAATTTCCTTTTCACAACTCATTTCCTGTGACATATATATACATATATATATATACACACACAGGTCTAACATGAATGCTCAGCTTTTGCATGCTAAGCTATATAACATTTTTGCTGCTTATTTGCTTTATGATTTTTTTTCAAGATCTCTCTAGCCAGACAAAAGGTTTACAACTCCAAGCTCCCCAGAAGGCATCTGGGAGACAAGTTTTCAAAGATCAAAGAAAAGAAACATCCTATCCTAAAACCCAAAAATATTGGTGTTCAACTGAATTATCTCTCTTTTTTTGGCTGGCATACTTAAAAAGTGAAGCTGTAACCAAATTCCTCTCTCCCTCTGTCAACTTGTCATCCAGAACCAAAATTCTGTAATGCCAATATAAGTTTGTAGTAACAATGATATAATGAAAGATAATGGTGTAAATGATATAAAGTCAGACAAAGTCTTTTACTGCATTTCTTGAGCAGCTGTTCAGATGTAACTGTTCAGCTGGCCAAGAGAACTGGGGCTGTTCATCCTGGAGAAGCCAAGGCTCCAGGAAGGACCTTCCAGCACCTAAAGGGGGCTGCAAGAGACCTGATGAGGGACTTTTTACAAGAGCATGTAGGGACAAGACTAGAAAGAATGGCTTTAAGATAAAGATTATTAGATTTAGATTAGCTATTAGAAAAAAATTCTTTACTGTGAGGGTAGGGTGGTGAGGCACTGGCACAGGTTACCCAGAGAAGCTGAGGCTGTTCCATCCCTGGCAGTGTTCAAAGCCAGGCTAGATGGCTCTGAGCAACCTGGTCTAGTGGGAGGTGTTCCTGCCCATGGCAGCAGGGTTAGAAATGTTAGATGATTTTCAAGGTCCTTTCCAACCCAAACCATTCTATGATTCTATGATAACCTAACGAAAAATAAAAATAAAAATAAAAAGATTAAAAATAATCATAATTTTTAAAAAATAAAAAAAGAGAAGAAAAAAGGATTTGTGTGCTTAGAAGCTAACGGAGTGTAATAAACACAAAGGCAAACTGCAAAGGTATTTGAAACACTGGTCTCATACATAAGAACATACCTCTACTAAGATTAGTACTATGATGATAAAGAAACTCAGATTAATTATCAGTGAAAATTAATAATAATTTTCCCTAATATCTGTCATAACTTAAAGGAGGGTTAAAAAAAAAAGAAAAAAACAAACAACAACAACAACAAAAAAAAACCCTCTGTATTAAAATCCAAGCTTTTTAAATAGCCAGTGTAAAAATATTATTGTAAAAATCAGCATGGTCAAACACTTCATCAGCTAGAGATTAAGGAGAAGAAAATGGTCAGTTTGATAAAGGTGAAAATAAAATCACCAACTGGAAACTTCAGAAAGCTGCTCCAGGGTTTCTCTCCTCTCTGCAGAACTAGGATATCATTAAAGCTGGTATAGACCAGGTGCCCTCACAGAAGCAAATGATGGTCCTGATCCTGCAAATAGCTTGCAAGCACTTCCAGAATTAGGGTGGGTGAACTGAAATAATTTACTTTTTTCTGGCTTGTGACTGCAGGATCATCTGTATTCTGCACAGAAGACAATCCATTGCAGGCAGGCAAACAAATTAGATATTCTTGAGGTTTGCAAGCTGAGGCTGCTATTTATCAGTAACAACTGCAGTAATTATGCTGCAAATGGCCACCTGTTTAAATTACTCAGGTATTTGTGTTCCAGGCAGACTACTGGGAAATCTGGGCACATGGAGTTTTAAGGAAGAAAGTCCATAGTTCAATAATTGAGTTTGATCTTATTAAATAGAGAGGAATCCTCAGGAAGAAAACATAAACACATGCAGATTGAGAAGGAACCAACTACATGAAGCACAAAGACTAGACACATCCTACATACTCCTCTATGGAGCAACAACTTGATTAAGTGGTTTAACTGCTGATCTCCCTTCTGCCTCCCATCCCTGTTTGCTCCCCTCTGTGCCCAGTGCATCTGCCTTAACTCAGAGCTGCTCCTTGATGTGTTCTGGCTTTCTGGCCTTAATTTAAGTTATTCCATTTTGTTCCGCATTTCCTTGTCGCAATGCATTCAGGATTTACCATCCCACTACTGCTCCCAAAAAGACACTGTCAGATTTTGTGCAGAAGAAATCTGCACACAAGTTATTTAGACCGCATCTCAGATCTGCCCCGAGAGCAGCCTTTTGGGAAGGGATTCTAGGAAGAACTTCTAGGAAGTGATTGCAAGGGATTTCAATGCACACTTGCTGAATAAGTACTTCAGAAACTTCAACAAGAACCATTGGATAGAGAAATTAAGTTAGTAACTTATGCTACAGGACACATTTATCATCTTAGGAGTGCTCACATTCTTCTGAAGTGTGAAGCGGGGGGATTCCCTGATCACTGACAGATAATAATGGAAACACCTTGAATTTTTGCTTGGGTTTGAGGGCTGGTGGATTTTTTTGGATCAGTGTAGCTTGTTGATTATACCTGGTATATTATCATCAGAATACTGCAGAGATTTCAAAGGCTTCCTGTGCTAGTCCATTTGACAGTGTTGGCAGTCTGCAACATTGCGGTCATTAAACAAATTGCATTTATTACATAGCTCAGGGAAACAGGAAAACAAACTGACTTACAGAAAGAGGGACATAGAAAGTGTTTTGCACAAACAGCAACCTGACAGGATATCAGTTGAGGATGGAGCCTTATGAACAGTTAATAATTCCAAGTAAGACACAACTACTTTCTTACTGTTTTAACAACTTTCATTATCTTAAGACAGTGCTGTGATGTCCCCCAAGAAGTTCTTGGATACAGAAGTGCTAAGCCTTTGCTCTTACTATTGCTAGTAAGTTTTCTTAGACAAAAGCTTCAGGGCAAACTACTTTCCAGTGCTGGAACATACCCATACTTTACTCAAAGGGTTAGCGATTTTATAGCGTGTATTTGTTGCCAACTCTCTGTCAATTTACTTTCCAACTAATTTAATACATCTTGACTCTGAGGTGTTTTTTATTTTCTCCCCTGCTGATACCACAATGTCAGAGATCAAAAGCTCATTCTCATCTTCCAGCTCGTGCTGCATTCAAGTAAATTACCAGATATATTACAGAAAATTTGCAGCACTCATCCAAACACGGTCACAAGCAGCCCAACCAAGCTCTGAACACTTTGCAGAGTCAGGGGCACTGACGAGCCAGGGCTGGAAAGTCAAGGTAACGAACCATGAAAATGTGTCTCCTGCACCTAGCAGGCACTTACAGATGTGTGGGCTGAAAAGAAAAACCAAAATCCTATGGGGCAAGGGGGAGGGGGCTGGAGGGTGGTGTGAAGGGAATAAAAAGGAGAAAAAAAAAAAAAGATACAGAGGTTTTCTTTTAGCTTGGTTTAATAAAGCTAGTAAAGAGATTTGTAAAGCTTTGGCAAGTCTACATGGTTTTTAACCTGTTCTTGCCCACATGTGTGAAGAAGGCCTTTCAGAATGCTCAAAAGAAAATAATGAGCAAACGTCTAGTAAAGATTAGGTCAAGCATTTCTAACTCACCTCTCTAACCCTTTCAGCACAAGCTAATCCTCCTTTGGCACTGAAATAAGGAAATACAAACAGAAATCCCTTCTGCGTTGGCTGCCAGCCTAAACTATAGTGTCTGTAAACTTTCATTGAAAACCCTGTTGGAGTGAAAATTAATTCAGTGAAGACAATTCATTGCTACAGTAAGTGACTCTCTCATGACAAAACATACCTGACAGATCAGCTTGATGACCTATGACAGAGGAAAAGACATGTATATATACAGCACATGGAAACACACACAGAAAATGGGGCATACTTGGGTCATGACTTGAAGTTTGCAAGAATACTTCAAAGTAAGAGACCTGTGAGAGGGGTGATATTGCCCATGGACAACAATTCAAGAGCGAATTTATTTCAATTCCATTTTAAGTGCTCTCTAGTGCACAGCAAAACCACCCTTCTCTCTGGCACAATTATGTCCATGCTTTTGGGTAATTAGCTCTGATATCTTGAAAACAGTAAGAGAGAAATTAGCTGTGTGAAAGGATTAAAAGCCAGCACCGTGGGCTGGATCACAGTCTGGATCCCAGGATATTCTGCAGAGAGCACCACTGCAACTTAAAAAACAATTAGCAAGAAATACCTAAAAACTCTGACGTGAACAAAGAAACCTTACTGCAGAATGCACATGTTGCCTGTTACAACCATCAGAAAACAAGACAGGATGAAAGCACTAACTGAAAAAACATCAATATCTGCTTATTTTAATTTAAAACATTACAGAAATTAAAGGACTGCTAGTTTAAGATTGCTTACATAGTAAGTCATCTGGAAGACTATCCAAGATATTTTGGCTTCCCTGCCCCCAGCTTGACTGCAATTAGTATCTCAAAATTATTTCAGAAATACTTTTGAATAAACCAAACCTCGCTAACAAGGAAATAAAATGCTCCAAAATTACCGTGGCAAACCCAAATGGACTGAAGCAAAAAATCCCAGCTGGCAAACCACCAAATGCAATTTCTGACTATTGCCCAATAATTTCCATGCCATACACTTTCAAGCTATTCAACTGTACTACCTATGAGATGAAATGTCTGGATGGATAGGAAGTGATTAGTGTCACAGGAGTTCCTTTTCAGGGGCTGAACTACCCAGTGCATTTAAGAGGGAAAAAAAAAAAAAGAGTAGGACAAAAATAGAGTCAATCATATAGGGTGATGGATAATTTATCGCAAAGTGTTTCTCCTGATTTTCTGGGAAGGCTGCAGTGTCAAGTGCTGAGGATGAGAGAAGCAACTCAAGAGACAAATCTTCACTGTTACTGGGATACCCAAAGGTATTTAAATTAGACAGTGAAGCACTTATTTTTTCTTTCATCCTTCTTACTTTTCCCCTCTTTTACTACCATAACTGTGATGACATCAGTTACCATCTCACCTTTTCCTGCTGTGCACTACAGAGGCCATAGAGCAGGCAGGCTGAGCAGTTGCACTGAAACTGAAATTTCAGTGAAATTTCAAACTGAAATTTCAACTGACCAGCAGACAGTTGCTTTCAACTAAGTTTATATGATTATTTTTTTTTCCAGTCCTCTTTCCAATAAACAGCAATTGTATGCATATTGCTTGTGTAAATCTGAAATATCCAGCACCAGGTTATAAATAACGACTGCTGCATTTCCTGGGCCAAATTTTCCAAAAGGCTCAGCTCCTGTTCAGAGCTGTTAGGTCAACCAGCCCATATTTAAGGGGTCTGGGAAAATAATCAAGTCTCACTGCTATTCCCCAACAAAGCTGCTTTTGAAAATGACATGCCACCTTCTTTTCAGTTGTCAAAACAGAACTGAAACCAATGCTACCATTTTTTGTCTATAGTGGAGGCTGTACCAACTGTAATTGCCAAATCCCTCAAAACACTAGAGAGTCACATGCTTCATTACTAGAAGCACACAGCAGAAAAAGGTTGGGTTTAGCTGGATTATTCATCTATTCAGCCTCATCTAAGAAAGAACAGCATCAAAAAATCCTTAGAGACACTTCTTCAACACACAGTAAAATTGTGTGTGGGTCCATTCCACAGCTAACTGCATCCTTAACTACGCAGGTGTTTTCCTAAATCTGCTTAACCCAGTACTGGGTCTACATAAACAGGGGACTAGTACCAGTTATATTATGCAATGGAAAAGAGTTAGAATTAATCTTAAAAGCATGAACAAAATGCAATAAGTACTAATGGTGAGAGCAGCCTGACCAAGTGGAAGCAGACAACTCAGGCTACAAAATCCACCTGAGATTGTGCCCTCTGTAAAGCAGGTGGCTATTTGAACTCGTGTTGATGCTGCCTGACCAGTTTTAATTGCCTGTTTTCTTTCATCTACCAACTCCCTTGATATTCCTTATTCTTTTAAATCCACACACAGTCCTTCCACATCTCCTAGGTCAGGTATTTCAAAGCCTCCTCCTCAAGCAGTTTACCACGTGCCAGAGCTGAGTCTGTGCATTTCTGCAGTGAACACTGATGCAATGAGAAAGGTTATTTTACCCACGGCTCCTTGAGCATGTGAGGGAGCTTTCTTTTACTGGGAATGCTCTGTTGTCACCTTGGCTGCAATCCTCCATTACCGTGACATGGGAGACAGTGATAAGCTACAGCTCCCAATTCTATAGCTTTTCTTCAGAGAATTAGGAGCTCCGCATCTTGATAAAATGACACAGAATATGTTCCTCGAGAATGAAAGTGATTTTCTAGCCTTTGATTGCCGAAAGCATGCTTCATAAATTGAATGGGAAGGCATTAAAAAAAAAAGCAAAACCCAAAATGGGGAGGTGGCTGAGAACAAGAGATGTTAACAATGAAGCTCTTATGTGAGGAGGATTCAGGTCATCAATTTTCCTTCAGTATGAATCAAATACTGTTAACAACATGGAAGCGGCTCCACGATAAGACACACAGACACGCTTGAGAAATTTAATGCTTTGCCCCTCGTTGCAGAATTTACAGCATTTAATCGACCAAATGGAAAGGCAGAGGCTCTTATCAAGTGGAAAGCAGGAGGCGTGACAGGGAGAGCAGGCTGGGATAACGAATGCACAGTGAAGTCATAGAGATGCTCGCGAAGCCACTGCAGTGTCTCGGCGATGCTGAGGTTCTCAGAGTTAATTAAATTACATCTCCCTCATGGGCACAATCTAATTTGGGATGTGATGGAAGTAAGGGACAGCCTCCATTTTCTTCCATGCCCCAGAGGACACAGAGTATCACTGAGTTAGATGCCTGATGATCCACATCAAGGTTTGCATCCTTATCAGGGAGCTCTCCTGCCTTCATGCACAACATTTCCTCCTCTTCTTCCCTAGATCACCTCTCCAGGCTCCTTTCTAAAATACTTTCCTAGAAATGTCTCTCAGCCACGATGTGGCCTTCCATCCTTGCTATGCCTCACTTTTGTAGTGACCAAACCTTTCTGCTTCCAAGCTATGCCTGCTACATGCCTTGGCTCTCTTGTCGTGCTCTAAATTCAGTTTGCCAGTACACAACACCTAGCAGGTAGCAGCAGCGATTCCCTCATCTCCAAAAAAAAATTCCAAAACAACAAAACCAAACCATACATCAGTGCACAAGATGATCCAGTTGTTCACCAGGCTTTCATGCACATTTTCTTCTCTCTCAAAGGTGCTTAAACTATCTTCTTTAAATCAAGATTTCTCGAAGAGCCAAAAGTACTTGTCACACCAAAGAGCTATCTAACATAGATGCAAGCGTTTATGTGCAGAGAAATCACAACAATTAATTAAAATTAAGACTGCTAACATAGACATTGTCATTCTTCCCCATTACCTTTTAAACGGTGGTAAAAAGGATACCATGTGAACTCTACAGATTATACAATATGTTTCTCTGGCATATATTGATGTAACCATGTATTTTAATACACAAGAATGTCACAAAGATCCAATTTTCTAGTATTTCTTCAGAAGTAGAATTTTATTTACTGTTCACAAGTAACCTCTCTCATATAAATTAGTGCTAAAATAAATCTATAGCACCCACTTCCATATCAAGCAACCTCTAAGTGGAAAATAGAGCAGAAAATAAAGTTATTGGCAGTAATAGTTTCAAACAGCCATCATGGGGACTTCTCCCTGCTCACAGCACTGATCTAAACACTGATTCAGCACACAAAAGGCATCTTCAGTAATCTGAATGGAACCTCCTAGTCCATTTTTTTATTATATTAGTTGAGTCACACTGTCTTTTAGCTTCTGGAGAGCCAAGAGGCAAATTTATTCCTCCAGTATCTATGGTGTCAGTCTTCCTAACCCATTCTTCCCAGAAGTTCTGCACTGACAAGCATTTCATTCTTTCTATTGATCAAACGCACACATTAAAAAGGCTTGCAGAGGAGGAATCGCTCTGTCCTTACTTTATTCAATACTTGTCATTCCTTAAGGGAAAAACCTTGTGCCTTGAAATTATAGACAAAAGGGATGAATTAGAGCTTCACACCCAATGTAGCAGATTCCTGTCCCACCCAGCCTTCCTGACCAGTTTGGTCTTGGTCACCCTCCTTCCATGAGGATGCCCAAATTCTTCTGCTGCCTTGATGAAGCCCACTGGGCTGAGCTAAGGATCTCCAGTGCGAGGGAGAGGTTCTCCTTGCACTGTGCCACTTGTGAGCAGCTGCTGCCAACACCACTGATGCCCCATTTTGTGATCACTTAGCACAAAGTCATCATCTCTGGCATGATCCTCCCAAATGAACTCATTTACTTGTGGAGAAAGAGCACTGGGTGACAAAATCCCTCCAAACAGTCTCTGCATTTCACGACTAGAAACAGTCTTCCCTTGAGCCCTGTGGGAATTGCCCACAGGGCTGTGATCTCAAGGTGGCATTTATCTCCTGACAAGCTGAAAGAGCAGTTTTCATCGAAGAATAACATAATCAGGAAAACAACGATTAAAGAATAATTCTTGTGCTATATTCGCACATCAATCAATCCTTTAAATCAAGGTATAGATCCAGACACACAAAGAGGTAATCAACTTTTTAATCATAGGAATGACTTTTTGAATGGCATTGCTTCTTGTTTCAGAAAACAGAGTCTACTGCACACCTCAACTAAAAGAAAGTCTGTTTTCTTCAGGTTGTTTCTGAGAAAGCACAAAAGAAAAAACTGTAGGAACATAAGAAATGCCAGCGGCTTTGACCACGCAACTCTGCTCCTGCTGCCCTGCTGAAATTCTCATTTGTTCTGTCACCCTGTGCAGGCAACAGAGGTACACGAGTACATAACAATGAATTACCCTTACTGCAACTTAATTCTTGACCTGAGTAGGTCTCTGGCTTTCATTTTAGGGCAACAAAGGATGAGAATTATTCAATGACCCACACACTGCATGTTTCTGGGTGAAATTAGGACAAGGAGTGGAGGGTGTGGGAAGCTGCCCTCCCTCCTCTGTTGAATTTGCAAATGGTGTGTGTGCATGGGAGAGGAAATCAGAGCTTTTGGCCATGCCACTGTCTCTCAGCATTGCTGCCTATGTGCCTCCCAAGAGGCACACCACAGAAGAACAACTTCACAGACAATTTTGGGAATCTATACAAGAAAACAAAAAAGAAAGAGGCTCAGTTTTGAGTTCCCCAGAAGTGCCACAAAATACCTGTGAGCAAACCACACATTGTATGATTTTCAAGACTACAGTGACAAATTCCTGATCCATTTTAACTGGGGGTGTCATAGAGGCAATTAAGCAATCATCCAGAGATACAGACTACCAGAAAATCCTGCTGTCAGCAGCAATCAAAGGCATCAAATACATCTGTGACAAACGGGAGCAGCAGAAGGATCAGAGATGTTGATTCATTCCAAACTTACAGGAAAGCAAATGCCATGGACAAGCAGAAAGAGATCTCTTTCTACACTTACCACATATATAAACCTCAAAAACCTCAGGTGGTGTTCACACTGAGAAAAGCAAAAGCACAAAGCTGGCAAGGCTGCTGGTTAGGAGAAGAAAAACCTCTGCAACTTTCCCCAAAGGTGACCAAAAGCTCTAACACAATATTAAGATGGCACAAAAAAAAAGAGAGAGAGAAACATGCATAATATGAATAATATTATATATGGTGAAATGTACTAAGTCAGGGACAGCAATAATCAGAGGAGAGGAGGCAAGAATTTGCTCTGAAGGCAAGTTTAACTACAATTGCTTGCTTCAGGACTACTGAGTCCTAAGCACTCCTTCAGCTTAATCTCCATAAAATAAGTATGGCCTGCTGAACACTGAATTTTGAAAAAAAAAAGTCTTGACAAAAATTAAAATGTATAGTAATGGCATATATTTGCATATAGCGTAAGTGGAAAAGTCATGAGAAAATAGCAAATGAGTTCCGATGTGACCTCATGTAACAAACCCAGAAGAAATAATTCCTCCCATCCCTCTATAAATCCTTGGTCAGCAGTGTTGCTGGACACATTATACCATCCTAAAACCAGCGGATCAGTTCTACCCCAGCCAACCATCTAAAAGCTTTTTTTGGGGAAACAGCCCTTTTCCCCAGGCCTTATATCCACACACACTCACACACCCAATTACAACACAATTAAGTACTTTGTAGGTATTTCATGTTCTTAGCTAAAGTCTTTGCAGCTTAGAGTAGAAAGCCTTCCCATACCTACAGCTTCAGCCTTCTTAAAGGTATGAGTAATAAAACACAATCTGAGATACAGCCGTTCAGGATAAATTCTCTTTTGGAAAAGATGAAAATTTCATTCTCTCCCCAGAGCCAAGCTGAAGCAGTCAGGAGTATTCATGTCTTTTTGCTATCAACTCAATTAAGCACGCAATAAGGACTGCTGGGTAAAATGTAGCATGTATTTGCATGCATGTAAAATGCAGACTCAAGGAGTCTTAAAATGCCCTTATAAATACAGCAAAAATAGACCAATAAAATATTTTGTAATGACTATTTATGTTTGTATAACAACTCATTATTTCAATTCTCCGCATCAGGGATTTCTTGTTTCTTTCCTCTACCCCTTAAATAAATCTAAATAAATTATACATTTAAAAACAGGCTATGCATCTATAACAACAGAAACAAATTTCATTTAACATCCAGCTGTCAAAGCCAGCCCTTCTGTCACTCTTTATTCAAGTCTGTTCTACATAATTCATGTCATCTTAATTATTTCCTTCTCTTTCTGGGTAGGGTAGCACTTAAGGATGAGCCACTTACAGCACAGTCATTTCCTTTGGAGATGATACGACTGCATGCCATGATCACTCACAAGAATAAAAATAAAAAAAGTACACTGATGTTTTGAGGTCTCCAGGTGGGGAATGATGTATATGCAGATGCTATCATGATGGGGCCTCACCTGATCTGCACCCTACAGCAATAAAAATAGCAGTATGTATGCATAATACTGTGTTTTAACACAGACATAGTGTGCTATTAATAGCCTCCCTTTTTGCTCCTTTAACGCCTGTATGAACAGATGCTGGCAGAGTTCAAGGGAAGCAGAGGAAGACAGAAAAAGAGAACATTAGCTCAAACCAGACTGGTATCTTTTCTCTCTTTTTTTTTTTTTTTTCATTAAGTCCCCAAAATTAAAAATTATTAAGTCCCAGACAAGGTCCTTCCTCTCCTCTACCAGTGTGTGCCAATAGTCAATTAGTAGGATTTACAAACAGACCTTTAATCACAAATACACTAAAATATGTCTAAAGCAGTACAGGCATGACTCTAGAAATATCCTATCCCATTTGCACAGGATAAATAATTGAATTGTTTCAAGTGGCCTAATCTATTAATGCCTGAGAGGCCTTAATTTTGGCTACTAAATTTCAAGAAGCTATGTTTGTCAATTCTATATAGTTAATAGCCATAAATCAACTTCCTCACTCTACATGACTAATGAATTTACTACATGACAGAGAAAGCCAATTCCTTGAATTAAGATTTCACTACAAAACGTTCCTCATTCTCCCTATTGCCCAGCACACTCCTCTTCCTTCTCTGCCCTTTCTGTGGCCCCCTGAAAGCTGCAGCAGGGGACTTGCAAAAGTGATAGCCTGGATCCTGCTAACATTTGCTTGCAAAGATGACCACCGTGATTCAGGAAATGTTCTCAGTTGAACTGAGCCACTAAATCTCAACAGTGCTTTGCATTACCCCAGACCTGAGTGCAGCCCCCCCCTGCTGCGGGGGAGGGCTGCTCCAGAACCGGAACACGCAGGATGGTCATTCCATGGCCACGAGCTGTGGGGCTGGTGAGACGCGGTTCTTGTAGAAGCGTTGCAGGTTTAGAAAGGCAGCTGTTTGGTTCCTGGTCTGCATGGTGTTTTTATTGAGGAAAACAGGGGAGGAATGGGGAGACTGGGAGGGGGAAGGGAAGGCAAGGGAGGGTGCAGGTTCCATATGAGCCCAGAACCAAAGAGGCTGTTCCGGATCTTGCTGGGGATTTTATCTCTAGGGATGGGGGGCGGTCCTGACTCACATCCAGTCAGAAGGGGTCAGGGGGGCGGGGTCAGGGACAGGCAGGACACACGTTACAACACAGAATCAGGTTCTTCATGCTCCAAAACACCATTAGAAACATCACTGATCACACCCAGGCTCCAAACAAATCTGGGTGTGCTTCCTGTGCATGCAGTGATGTACTTTTCACCCTGCTCTGCTGCTCACGTTGCTTTGCACACCATCTCAGGTTACTCAGAGTCTCAGCAAAGCATGATTGCTTACTCAAAGCTGAGCTGAAATGGCAGCTAAAGTCTCCACACTCAGGGTTGTTGCCATCTCAGGGCACAGCTCAAGGCCAGGAATACAAACATGGATTGATCTGCTACCACTGGCAGAGCCACATGCACAGACCAGCAAAAGTCAGGGGACTCACCTCATTAGGAGCTGGGAAGATTGAAGGGGCTGAACACAGTCACAGAACAAAAGCACTGTAAAATATTAACTTAATTCCATACTGGCTGACTGTGCAACATCAAAGAAATCCCAGCTACGTGACATTCCCCAGTAAAATACAGATTGCCTCTTCATTGCCAAAGGAGAACAAGCAGAGAGCTTGTTACCCACCCACCTGCTTCCCCATTTAATGCTGGCAGTAGGAAGACACTGCAAATAGGAACTGCCCTCCCCAGGGCTGCTATCCCCTATGGAAGGCACTTGCTGGTGCAGCCACACAAGGGCAGTCTGGAGCACAGCAGATCCTGAGCACCTGCAAATCAGGGCACTGCGACTTCAGTTGGGAACGTGGGGCTAATCTAGGGCAGTACAGGACCTATACTTCCACACAATCTAGTAAGAGGCCCTGTAACCACATTAAAAAAAACCCCAAAAAACAACAACAAAAAAAAAAACACCAAAAGACAAAAAGACATAAGGCTTACTTAGACATAAGCAACAGCAGCACAGTTTTCACAGAGAAAACACAGTGATCACCTGGGAGCAAAAGCACACTGAGAAGTTCCCAGGAAGAAAGAAAAAGCCCAGCAGAAAGTAAAGCCAGGAGAAAATAGAAAGTTTTAAAGCAGGAGTTAGAGCTTTCTCTGATGGCCAATAATGAGATGATAATCAGATGATAATCAAATGAAAAGCTTGGGTAAGAAGGAAAAATTTAAGCAGCTGGAAGTCAAAAGCTAAATTTTTGGGCATGCTATGAAGCCAGCTCCCTTGGACCCCATTTGCCTACTATGCTCTTAGACACAGTGGGCAAAAGTGGGATATACAGTCACAGTGTGAGTTCATTGATTAGCAGTCATAGAAGTTTGGAGGTGCCAAGGTGACAGTAATGATACCGTGTGGGATATTAAGAGAGCAATTTTTCAGCATTCTATGTGACATAGAAGCATAGGCTTAACAGATATCCAGGGCAGCGCAACTTTCTTGCTTTCTTTGCAGTTTTGAAGAAAACCAAATGACCAACACCCACATCATAACACAATTTGGATTTGCCAGTATGCTGCAATACCTCTGGGGTCTTCTGGATGTTGCTGCTGGTTCAACCCTGAAGAGACTGTGTGTTGCTTCTGCTTCCTTCTTGATAATAAATCAGTTCTCTTCTTTGTGCACATCCAAGGCAAGAATTGTGCAGTTTTCTCTTTAAAAAAGGCTGTCATTTGCTATTTTGCTGTGCACATGTTGCTGTACTTCCTCATATGTACATCCCCCTCTACATATATGCAGTCACTCTAGATGTATATACAAACATACCAAATGTTGCACATTAAAGAAATGCATATATTTAAAACATCATACTGTATCCTGTCTATTTTGCCAATAGCCATCTGGGAGAAGGAAGGAAGCATAGAAATGCTTCATGTAACCAAACTAGATTTTGCACACTTCTGCAGAAAGAAAATATTCCAGCTACTCTCCCTTTTGCAAGTTAACCATTACTACAGTAGTTTCACCCAGATACAAGCTACACCATAGGCAAACAACTTCAGCAGGCTACCTCCTTGCTTTTCAGTTTATTTTTAAATGCCACAGAAGACAGGACAGGCATGTTTTTATCACATTTACGAAAGATATATCCCTGTAAATCTCAATGTCTCAATTTTTTTTTATTTTCCTGTGTGGCCAACATATCTTTGTATGATTTTGTTCTAGTTAAGCCATCCTCTGGACCACCAACAATCGATGATGGCTCGTCTCACAGCACAGGGATTTCAAAATTACCCAATGTTTACTTCAGGGCCTCATACTCACAGCTAAGCCCTTCAGCCATTCCTGTAGCCAATGCTAAGCACGACTTTAAATTAGCACCACAGGCACTGCAGCTTTGTTTCTCTTCTTGCTGAGCCGCACTGGACTGTGACCAATCTGTCCTATAGATTTCCTCCTTCCTGTAAGACCCTTAATAAAATTTGTGATATTCAAAAAGTGATATGCTCTTGATTTCACATTCCTCTTTCACAGCTGCATTACTCCTGCTGAAACAGTAGAATGAAATTATGCATGGAAACTCTGCTGAGAATTTTCCTCTTCATGGAAGAAGAAAAAATGCTCAACATGCTCAGAATTCAAATCAGAACCAGAAGGGCCCCAACTCCATATACATGTTATCAATGTGGTACAGATTTGGAAATCACACAGCATTCACCAAACTTGAGGGTGTCCCCCTGGGAGGAAGGGGATTAATATGTAACCTTGGGTTAAAAGAGGTTACACAATCAGGATTTCCCGTACCAACACTGAGGAAATTAAATTCATGGTGGATGTACTCTGCATTTCAGCAGCAAGGAAACACTGGAAGAAACTAACATGATTAAAAAACATGAATTAATTCTTTTATGCAGAAGAGCCCCAAAACACAGATTTGGCAGGTATACTCCTCTAACTCACTTATTTATTCATTCATTTTAGTGGCCCTGCTCTACTTTGTGAATTATTCTCCATAATTCAAGCAGACATGTAAGAGGGTTCCCACATATTTTAATGCATATTCTGGAGTCTCAAAAATAAAAAATTTTGAACTATGTATCTGTTTCTATGTGTGCATATCTGTGTACATCTCCGAAGATGACAGCTGAAAAAGGGAATATTGGTTTTTAATCTCTTAATTATGCTTCTTTTCCCCTCCCTTCTTAGCGCATTCGTTTGGCAGCAAAAGGTTTCTGCTCTCAGTGAAGGCTGAGACAACAAAGCCTCTCGGAGCCCTGATTTTTGGCACCACCTCACTCCTACTTTATGCTTGAGGCTACTTCCCCTCTGACTGATTCTTAATTTGAATAAGCTTTCACTGAAGACTGTATCAGAACTGCAGCAAGTTAATCTTATTAAACCATACAAGTTTAAAAACTCATAGCTTGATGTCAGGCAGGCTGTTTCCAAATTGGTATACTTAAGATCCAAATTAGATCATGAGCAAAATATTAAAAGGCACTAGAGCCATTTAAGAGTGAACTTCCATTTTGCAAAGAAATTTCTGGACATTGAGACCTCAGGACTTGTGCCAGTTCAGTGGGAGTCAGGCTCCTGGCTGCAATGGGTGCTTTTAAGTGCTTTTAAACCTTTAAAATTTAGGCTATGGAGAAAGGAATAAAGGAATTCATTTCATCTATTGTCAATACCAGTACAAATACATGGATCATTCTGAAGGATACTTTATATATAGGAGGTTTCTACTCCAAACCAAAGTTTCCTGACAAAAAACATCTTTGGGTCACACTGTGTCAGCTGGTGTTGAATCTGTTAGCTGATGCAACAAAGCGCCTTTTAAGCACTGTAAAATAAAACCTCCATCCTCTTTCCCTCCCTTTATTTTATAGACTACTTATGGTTATTAAATAATTGTCAAGTGTTTACAACTTCTGTTTCCCTTCAGCCACCTCTGGGCACAGAACACTTCTGCCCCACAATGAATAGGCACAGGGGAAGAAGTAGTGATTACAAAACAATCCAGGATGCTTGGCTCACCCACCCATGTGGTTTGCAACAAAGCAGGTGGTGGGTGAGTTGCCCTTAGGTCCCCTTGACTTCCAGTGATTTGGTGAGATGAACCACTGGGTGCTTCTACCACCTGGACATCATCCAGGCCACAAAAATGCCAAGAGAATTCTCTCTCTCTCTCTCTGCAGAGATCTCCTGGAAGGCTTCTACCTCCATGCCAGCTCCAGACAGCTCTTGTCACATGAACAGCTACACAGCCCAGAGGGTTCTCTGGACTGCAGCCCACCACAACAGGCATTGCCCTGCACTGTTTGGTGCCTGGCTTTAACTCTTTACATCTAGCTTCAAGTGCAGCTAATCAAACAGAATTGATTTTCCAGAGCCCCAGCTAATCCACTGCATCGAGGGTGACCTGTAGTCTTTGTGTGTATGTTTCCTTAAGGGGTTTGGATTTTTTTTAAGGTGGCTCAGATATTAGATGCCTGTCTTCCACTGGCAGCAACCTTGCCAGTAATTCAAAAGGGTGTCACAGTGCACTTGTGACACTGGCAGCTTTGTCTTTTTTCAGAGATGTCTTCTTTGCTCCCTGAAACATCAATGGTGACGATTACTCATCTGTATTGGTACATGCAATTTTCCGTGACCCAGGGGAAAAATCACTTGAAATACCAACTTGACCACACTTCCAGTTCACCAGCATCTGTGACAAGGTTACAGTGCTCCAGTATGTGTGACTAACACCCCAGACACCTGCAACAAGTACTATACTTATTCCAGAACTAACCTTCCTCCCTCCAACCTAATGGATGCTTTTATATTTTACTCCATCCATTTGCTTGTATCAAGGATCAGACTCCACTTTCCATCAGTACTAGCTGGGTACCACTGTAATCATTTAAGTGGCACAATCTGTTCCAAGCAACCAAGGGACCTAATAATTTATCAGGAGCAGAGCAGGCATTTTGGGGAAGGAAACAATTGTATTTGTGTGGGTGTAATACTCTTGAGTCAAATGGGACCTTCTGCGTAATTCAAAGCCACTTGGGGAAAGGAAGAGCAGAAGCAGGCTTTACAGAAAGAAATTACCTCAAACTCTCAAATTTATCACAAACAAATTTTTTTCTCCCTCTTCTGTCCTTTTGGGTTTCCTTAAAACTGAAGGGTATTCAGGGAGAACAACAAGAACCTCCATACACTCATAACAAAAATCCAAACCAACTCCCATAAGAAGAAATACTTGAAAGATCATCACTTTCTCCCTTGGAAAACAGAAAAGTTAGAAGCAATATGATAAATGAACACAAGCTAAGGAACAGAAATGGCAAAGGTAGCTTGGATGCCTCTGTCTTCACAGCGAGGAAGGATGGCAATGAAATTAAGACCTAACATTCATTTTTGACACAGTAAGCTATTATCCTGCTGGACTCAGAGCTCCTAGAAGTCATCATGACCAGAGTATTAATGAGATTCTGAAAGGATCTGACCATTTATACAGACAGCAAAAATATACAGCAATTACAATTATGGCTAAAAATCTAGAAAGGATATTAAAAATCTTGGGCATTGGGGTGAAAGGCCATCTCTGATGGATCAAGAACAAAAAAGGCATGGGAATGGCAGAGATAGTCCCTGTCCACTATGGGATACCACACCCTGCCTGAGGGAGGCAAGACTGGGCACAGGGGCAAACCAGTGACTGCGTGGGGAAACTATTCCTATTCTGGCATCTTTCCTGCTGTCCAGCTTGAAATCCTCCCTTCTTCTCTTGCATTAGTTTTATAGTTTTCTATTGTTAACTTGCCCATAACTCAGTCTTCCATTTCTCACAGTGTCTCTGTGATAAAGTTTTTCCCTTCTTTGTCACCAGCCCTACTCTGGGTAAAAGCATGTAATATACTGCCTGCTACCAACTGCAGCTCTCGGTAACAGACTGAATGCTGAGGCCATAATTCAGTCTGGAGACTCCACTACTGCCCATAAACCACTCCCTGTCTCCCAGTTTACGATGTCAGCAGGACTCAAGCTGAATTAAGGCTTCTACTCATATAACTGACACCAATGTATTATCTTATACATAATGCATAGAAGATGGCTCTAATCTAATTCCATATCCTGCCCTTTCTTTACATCCCAAATGTGGCCTGGCATTTCTTATGCACTCCACTTACTGATACATAAAATCCTTCTCCTGAATTACAATGGGCAGCAAAGCCTGTTCCTTGGGTCACTGCTTCCAGTAACTGTCATTCCTTCCCTCTTTTTCCCAAAGAGGTTGAAATAAACTTCAGCTCATCCCACTAACAAAACCCACACTTAAATTTAAGGACTAAATTGAACTGATCACCCAGGAACACTGCCTGCATCAGTCCATATTTTTGATGCTGGCAAGCAAATGGTTTGTGTCTAATGGACATCTTTTGCCTGTTTGCATTTGGTATCAGCAGCGTGATCACACGAAATACAAAGCCACGCTCTGGAGTCCAAATTGCAAGCATGCAAAGGTGGGGGAGGTCTGCAGGGAGCGCTTCCAGCCCTGCAGAGAGGCACAGAAATCCCAGGCATACACACACAGAGGGTGGGGTATAAGCCAGTGCTGGTTTTACACATCTTGGAACGGAATATGGAGTTCAAGCTCCAAAGATTCCACAAACGATGCAGTCAAAAATGTGCTGAATGAAAGCTTTGAAACGTCCCAGAGAATAGACAATCCCCTGTGTATAAACCCCATTTCGACCTCAGGCACAGACTAACTGAGCTCTTTTGTACATGAAGAAAGAAAGAAGCAAAAGAAAGTGATATAGATGCATTACTTCAAAGCCATCTTACCTCACAGCCCTTCAGACATTTTTCCTAACTAGAAAACTAACCAGAGAAGGAGTGTGCATGTATCTTTCTAATCAAAAGAAATTTCTGCTTTGTTATCTTGAGATGGTATGAGTCCACTTAGCCTGAATAAACTTTACAGACTATCTTGCAATGCTTGGCACAGATTTAAGCCTTGTGACAAGAAGACCAAGCATCTGAAGGCCAGCTCCTGTGACAGCCTCGTACGACTGTCACATTGAGGTGGATGGAATATGGAGGGAGACTGAGCAAAAGCATCTTCAATGTTTATCACTTCAGCACTTTAGGGAATGGGCAGGAGGTGCCACAGGGAACATGCAGATGCCTCGCTTTAAACTTTGCTCTTTGGACAGCTCAGATTATGCTTGCATGGTACAAAACCTGTTTCAGCAAAAGCAGAAGACAACACCCAAGAGCCTAAAGCTGCATCTTCCCTGAGTGCCCTTCCTGTGGTTCCAGGACACTGCTGCCAGCCACACATCCATCTCTGCTCAACCCTTCCTCCCATGTTACAAACGAGGAGCTGCTGTTCTCAACGAGCCTCAAACATCCAGAAGAAAAAGAGATGACAGGAGTATGTTTCACATAGGTCTTCTCCCACTGGCAAAAGCTACACGTCAAAGGCTGCCAAGGGCTGGCCAGTCCCTGCCCTCTGACAGGCTGGAGTTGACCACTTTCACACTAGTAAAGTAATGGGTGGAATAATAAACCTGGATTTTCCCTGTATGGTTTTCAGCACATCATGTGTTCAGAGATTCTGAGGCCACTTCAAGATATGATTTGCTCAAGAGATTATCCCGTGTCTTCTTTTTGTCAGTTATGGCCAATGAGAGGGCAGGGAAAAAAAACTGGAAAGAAACAAAAAAAAATACCTGGCAAACTGAAATGGTCTCAGAAAAGAGCAAAGATTAATTCCTCCAGCTTCCTCTAGCATGCACACGTGAAAGAGGCCTTTCCCTTTGGCCACAGGGGCTGCTGATTGCACTTCTCAACTCAGGTCTGGATTTTCCCAAATGGCAATGCACTGAGTCACATGCTAACAGCAACCAAAACCCAATAGCCACAGCACAACACAACCATCTATTTATTTATTTAAGTGTGGTGTTTTACAGCTGGCCACAGCTACCAATTGGTATTCAGGGAGGCCTAGAGCACTATTTTTGATCTACAGAGCCTTCCACGGTTTGGAATCTAATTACCTTCAGAAGCTACTGCCTCCTCCTCATCTGTTACCATGGCAGCTGCAATCAGCTGAGATGTTTGGGCTGGCAAGCCCTGATTTACTAGGGTACTAGAGCAATTCCAGGGGGCTGTCACTTTAAGAATTTACTCTGACAGCATTTTCAGGAAAGGAAGAGGTAGGATAAATTAAGACTGTGTAGGCTAGGAAGTAGCAGTCTATTTTGGGGTGATTTGACAGCCCAGTGCACAAAACCCCACTAGGAGTTACTGTTGTTGTTTGGTTATTTTTAATTTTTTCCCCATCTTAGTAATAGCATACACGCCCTTGTCCCAGGGTCAAGGATCAGGTGAGATTAACAGAATTCCCTTAATTTTAAAATCTTTCCACATGGTGAGAAAATAGATTGTTTAACCAAGTGGTGAGGCTTGTTTTCAAACCTTTAAAATCAGAATCCAGGGTATGTGAGCTTCAGTATTCCCTGTTGATTTCTATTGGTTACAAAAACTGTTTAACTGAAACATTAGTATTTTTCCATATTGATGCTTTTCACGTGGAGATCTCAAAGCGCCAGACTTATGCTTCCCAGAAAGCCTAGCTTCCCATTGCAGCATCTCAGTCCTTCAGAAATGTACTTCTCATGCCATCTGTGTGGTAACAAATTTAGAAAAATGAGTAGTATTTTGGCAGTCTTTGCAAAATGTGCGCAGGATGCAGAGGAGAGTGGTGGGGTTCCTACCAAATAGGGCATTCAGTATCTGAGTCAGAGGTGATGACAGCATCTAAGCAGGGGGCTGTTTTCTAAGAAATATGCTATTAATTTTGTAGAGCCTAACACAGCTGTGCTGCAGTTCAGCTGAAGCTGTGCCCTTCAGTCCTGCTGATGGCCTTGTCATCGCAGAGCCTCCAGGTCTGCAGCTCTCCTTGTCCTCTGCACCTTCCCACGTGCACTGCAACAAGCTACTTAATATAAAAGACTCTACAAGAACATCCCAAAACCAGTATGTTCGAAACTAGTGGCCTTTTTATGAATGATTAATGTGACTTATCCTATCTGTAAGATACAGATAATCCTGACTCTTTATTTCCCAATGCAAGTGCAGATCACTGACATTTGAAAAGTGTCTTGAAAATCGCAGAAGCTGATAACATCAATAACAGCACGCCATGAGATGCAATATTATTACAATAATAATGGCACTCATTTCAGACTCCTGTATTTTTCAGGTCATCAACCAAAAACATTAGCAAAACACAGCCCTTCAGGAGATGAAAAATCTTTGCAGTGTAATGCAAGCTGCTTCATTCAATTTATTTATTCTCCCCTACGCTGTGCAAAGTGCCTGCTACCATCCTTCTGACTACTAAGAGTTGTGTCTCTTCTCACACAAAAACATTAGGCCCTCTGCTGAAACTAAAGGGAAATCTGAGAGAAGCTGACCACAGTCTTATATTCCTGCAGTCTTGCACTTTTTCTATTTTTGTTTTCCTTTAAGTCTTGACCTGCAAGCTTCATCAATGATGTCAACAATGAAATCACAGAGACAAGACACACAGATCAGACTCAAACCTAAAGGAAATTAGCTCGGCTAAGCTACTGCAGGCCCAGCAGGACATCTAGTACCTCCCAGCTGTGCCTCCCTTCAGGGGAGAAGAGAGGAGATAGCTGAGCAGCTTTCAGTAGCCCTCATCCCTAAGCCAGAAGTGGTAAGGGCAGCATACAAGAGCTCTGCATGGTTCTGCTCTGGTAAAAGGCAAATGCTGCCTACTTTGCAAACTGAGCTCTCTGAGAGTTGTTGAGAGAGATGAGAGTTCCCCAGCAAGAGCCTTCCACATCTTCTAGGGCAGAAAGAATTTTGCTTTGATCTTGAGAACAACTGCTGAGACCTGTGAACATTTCTCCCCAGTCTCTTTTGTTCTGCCTGCTGGTTTTGTCATTTTGCCTCATTATTCCATCCCTCCTTTCCTTCCTCCAGATTAAGAGTAGCAGACAATGGTTAGGGTAGACAAGGATCTGAAAAGCCAAAGAAAAGCGTTGCTCCTGCCTTTAGGGCAAAAAAATGCAATTGTTCTATGCATGTGTACCTACATGTCAGGTACTTCCCACTGTTCTTACTTGGACTTCCCTCTCCCCCCCGGCCTTTTTAACATTTGAGGTTAAAGCCTATGGAAAAGAATGTTCCAAACGACAAAGTTAAATACAAAGGTGGTACTGACAGCACAAAGTTCTGTGAACATACATGTAAAAACCTGATCTACCCCTCTTCTTCCTTCCCTTGCTTTCAACCCAGGATGCTTCTTTGGTGGGAAGCATCCACAGGAAATTCAAGAAAGCGCACCAAAAGCTTTTTTTTTTTTTCATTTTTCTTTAGGGTGTTTTTAATATACTAAACTGTGGTAACACTATGAAAACAAAGGCAACTCTTACGGGAATAGGAGGCTGCTTTTCCCTATTGTTCACAGAGAACCCTGGCTGTTGGAATGGATGATATGTTAATTTTGTGGCACAGTCACTCAAGGGAGGACATGGCAAAGTCTCCCATGGCACAGTGCACACAATTTACAATGGGCATGGTTAGAATTTAATTATTTGCTACAACCCTCGAAAAGATGCTTCTCCAAAGCAAACATGCTACGAAATACATTTTTTTCTATTCACATCAGAAAAACTTCAGTTCATAAAGCACGCTTTCTGAGCTGTTATGGGCAGCAGCTGCTCAGACGTTTGAAGGAGGAGCTGGCAAAATAAAAAAAACAAGAACCCCAACAAAATAGGCCCCAGAGATTTAATGTCCTATAAAATAGCTCCCTACAAGCTGCTTAAAAGTCCTTTACTTCAAGCAATACTCCCAAAATTGTAGAGAATTTCAGGGCAATACTTGCAGCAAGAACTCCTTGTGTTCCCTCTGCTTAGGGGGCTCCACAAACACACCGTAAGATTTATGCCTTTCCCTTTCAAAATAACCTCACGTAGTCGTCTGCAAAAATTAAATTATATAAGCATACAGAAGAAAGGAACATGTTAGCTCAGGCTGTTGGGTTTTGGATTTTTTTTTCAGTGGGGTGGGCTGGGGGGAGCAATCACTAATATCTACCATAAATCTGCTCACTCACAGCCTTACCTCACATACTAACACCACCTCTGTCTCACACACTTTCCTTCCCATCCTTCCCTCTCTCCCTCCCCACAGCCACGCCGTAATGTGTCCGAGTCGGCTGTGCAGTGTTGCTGATTAAAATCTGCCAGTAGTTAGACAACTTATTATACAGCCTACAAGGGGACTGTGTATTTATGAATGCAATAATTAATCAATGCGTAATAAGCACACATTGCGCATACCATTTTTCCTTCCATGCACAGACAGCTTCAATTACCATGCAGGTTACACTGTCACGACAATCTTTAGTTCCCAGTAGCTGCTCCCCCACCCTGCAGTGTTAGCAAAGACAAGCTCACTGTGTTGGAGCCTGCATTAATCTGCAAACCCACCCAAATACTGCTAAATTGATTAATTTTGCAGGTAGAGGCTTTCAGAAGAAAATGCCATAGTTAGTGCCACAGCTACTAGGCTGTCACAATTTTCCTTTTAAACTACTTTTTTCAGAGGCTCGGTTATAAAGTGTACTCGGAGCTGTGAGCTGACAGACTAGTTTGCATCTTAAGAATATATTTCATTTTAATGGCTTTATTTTTAAATTGTTTCATCTCTTTGAATTAATGGAAACTTTAAAAAAGGAATGAGACTGACAAAAATGCAAAGTAGAATACTTTTCCCTTTTTTACCTATCTTTTCACGTCAGGCTATATTTATTTTCAGGAAACTCAATAGTACCCAATAACAGGATTGCACACATTTTCTCCCCTCTGGTGTCCATCCTCTACAGCACCACTTTCTGCCCAAATGGAATAATAGAGATACTTTGCCCCAGAGATGAGCTTCCCTGCTAACTCTGCTAAGCCATTTGAGCCTGCACTGATGATACCTGCAAGTGAGTAATCACCAGAAGTTTTCCATGCAATGCCATGAGCACAGAAGATGATTATGTGCTCTCCCTGACCAAAGGGCCAGTGTTTATTGCAGACTTGCTACACATAGGGACTGACCAGAAGGTTGCAGAGCTCTGCATTTGGCTCAGGAGCTGCTGCCTGGAGGACACTAATACATATATAAATATAAAAAAATATTAATACTTTGTACTCTGTAACAGCCCACAAAGGGGATGACATGGTTTTATTCTGCCAATATGCAGAGGATTAAGGGTTTCTGCTTGAAGCCACTAACAACCTGAACAGGAGAATTACAGTAATTCCACTAAAACCACACCAAATCCAAGGCACTGGCTGATGGCACATTGTTACCCTTTCCACTCCTCTTGGAAATGCAGCTGGCACAACCCTAGAAACAAGACTTCAGTCAGCTACACAAGGAGGTCCAACTTAAGAATGGTCTTACAGGAGCCATATGCAGACAAGGACATTTTCCATGAGATTTCTCACCATTTTGAGACCTAAATGCTCACCATGGAGCAGTTCTTAAGGAAAATCAAAACCAGCAGTTAGCCTGTGAAACTCATGTTGCTCACACCAGTCCTTTTTAGTGCAAAGCATTTCACAGCAAACAGTAAGATACTCCATTGAAACCCTGCACTGTTCTAAGCCATTAGGTCACTGTTAGGTCCCAAACGTGGTTGTCATGACGTCAATTAACAACACTTTGCCTATGCCAACGCCATTATTAATACCTTGAAATACTAATCTCTATTACTAATTAACAGTCAAATGTACTAAATAATTATTCACACGTTAGGAATGTATTACTGAATTCAATTACACGTCGAGCTGTAACTTATGAATCCTTCCCACAACACCACTTGTGTCAGAAAATATCCTTAGAAATTCAGCTATGTTTAAAAGGCTTTTCATAACCAAGCTTCCTCTAGGTTGGAATAAACTGTTAGGCCCTGGCTCTGCTAGCCAGACAGGGGTCTGTCTACATGTCTAAGTGTATCTCAGTTACCATTTCCAAATGCAGCAGCCACATTTAACAGCTATAGTGATTATACAGAATTTTAGCAATTCACCAATGAGAATACCAGTGCTTGACTGGAAATTCAGATCCTCCCTAAAACTAAGCCTGGCAACATAAGGAATGATGCAGATGCTTCTTGGTGTTTTGAAAACTGCAAATGTTATTCAGAACACAAAATATTAATTGTTTGAAGGAGATTACTGGCCTTCTGTTTGAACACAGCACAAAAACTAGTGAATATGCATTTTGAGAACAATTACCCTTCTGCATTCACTGAGAGCCTTGATATTTAGGCATTTTAGAGGGAATATCGGGATGCAGTAAGAATCAAGACTGATCAGCAGTACTTAGAGGAAATGTTATTTATATTGTATGATGCTAAACCAACTCAGTTAAACCCAGAGTTTAGCAAAGATAGCTGTAATTCTGTGCACATACACCCAGACTAAGCACCTGCATTTGCTCGTGCAAACACACACACAAACTAGTGTGTGCGCTCTGGATTAAAAAACCAACAGTCAGCAAACAAAGAATATTAAACACTATACCTTTGAGTCATAATCTTATAGGCATCTGGCAGATAACAGCGGATATTCTCCATCTGAGCAGGATCAGAGTCACAGATTTTATCGTCAGTCCTGCCGTAGTTGGCACTTTCGATCATGATAACATCTGTTCCCGGGCAGCGCAGCTCGATGGGGTAACTCTCGCAGGACAGCTCCCTTCGGACCACAGCCATGGGCACTGGGGCACGGCTGAAAGCTGCAAGGATTAACACAGAAACACGGTCAACATTGACTTGCCACACTGAGGCTAAAATTAAAAGCGGGATGATGTTCAGCAGCAGCTCTTATCCATATGCTGTGCTGAGATGGTTTCGGTACCACTGAGATAAGGTCTGCAGCAACAGGGTCCGATCGCTGGCTTGCTGGCTATCCAGAGAAATCACTTCCCCACTCAGTGACTCGATTTTCTCATCTCAAAATCAAGCTAAAGATCCCTTTTATACAGGGCTTTAGAAATCCTTTATTGAAACAGGTAAATAGCAACTATGGAATTGTTATTATTTCTACTTACCAGGTGAAAAACTAGTTGGCTTTGATATATAAAATTACAGCCCTATGTTGTACTTGAACAGGCAAAGGAAATTTTATGACAACAAGCAATCCAAGCACCCGGATCCCACCTGCTCAGCAAGATTGCACCTGTCCTACAGCAGATGTAATAACATCTGTATTGCTCCTGGTCCTTTTCTTAGCCCTTAGAAAATGTGATCCTAATGGCTTTTGCTGTAGCCTGCAGCATGCCGGGAGATGGCCTGCAGGTTCTGGCAACCATCCCAAAGTTTGGGCCCTGCAGTGATACTTTCCATGGAAAGGCCAATTCATGGGACACCAGATGATTTAAGTTCAGTCTTAGCTTTGCATTGGATCTGCCTAGATGGTCAAACAGCTGGCAAATACTTGTGAAATTAAAGAGCTCTCAGAAATCTTACCTGTTTTAAAAGAAATCCAGGCTACAGTTTGCAAAAGAAAAAAAAGAAACACACTTTGAGATGCCTTGAAAACAAAGCCCTAAAGTATTAGTAAACAATCTCACTTGACAACAAGCAATTGTATTTCCCATCTTTACAGCCTCTTTGATCCACAGATCTTAAACAGCCTGACGAATGTGAATATATTAATCCCCAAATATCCATAAGAAGTAGCTACACATTGTCTTTCTCATCTCAGCCACAGAAGGGTTTTGCAGCTTCCAGAAGATCTCATGGGATATCTGTAGTGATGCTGGGAACCAAATACTTGTTTCCCAGCATAGCACACCAGTCACAAGCTGAAATAAAAGCCAACTCCTTTGTCCTTTAATTCCATGAGGATGAAAACTCACCCACACCAAAAAGGTTTCCAGATATAGGGATGATGTGCCCTCCCAGCTACATTTGTACACTTCCAACAACAAAACTCAACATACAAACCAAGCCTGTCTCTATGTGATAGTGACAGAGGTTTAACTCTAGTAGATCCCTGGCCCATCTGACAGCAGGCATCTTTCAACAACTCCCTTCCCTCCTGGCCCCATTATAAAAACTCCAAAATATCCTCCCCAAAACCAAAAATTCCATCCAATGTTCTGCTGGCTTGTTCCATAAAACTTCCACATGGTACATGCACACCAAGTTTACTTATGGAAAATAAGATTATATTGATGTTTCTCGGAATACCCTTTCAACCATATCAAGGCTGCTCTTTCTGTCTGTCTGGCAGGCAGCAATCCAACACATTGACTTCATGAAGCTTTCTATTATTGTCAGTTGTTTCATTTATGTATTACTGGACAGATTCTCAGATTTCCATTTCTGTAAATCTGCAGGGATTACTTTAATATCAGACCCTTACTGATGTGCCAGAGTTGTGGACTAATTGCCAAACTCCCAAGACAGACGTGCTTATTCCTGAATAAGAGCTTGCACAATTAGCACAGCTTTAGGGTTTGGATCACTTGAGATAACCTCCTTCCCTGAGATTGGAGAAACAGTTTTGCCCTGGGCTATTGCACCATATATTTGTGTAATGCATTGAATTCCCACTGCCACCAACTGCAGTAACAGGAGGAGGAAAATGAGGAGGACAAGCATGAACCTCTAAGATGCACTGCCTCATTCTTACCCTTGGCTTGATGCCAGCAGTCAACAAGGTGAGTGGAGGAAGGATGGGACAATGTTAGAGACAACATTTGATTGAAGAGATAAGCCAGCCAGAAAGGCAGAGTCAGCAGAGCCCAGCAATTTCAGCCTGCCCTACAAACAACTTCATGAGGTATTAAGGTGCTTACAGAGATCTGTCCACAGAAGCCCTGCTCTGTGAAACACTGGACTCTATGGCAGCAGGCCAATGCTGACCAGAAAACTTCTGATGCCAGGCTTCTGATTTTGGAAAAGAGCTGTGGTGAGCTCTCCTCTCAAGCCTGTTCTGTACTAAACCTGAGCAGATTGGTGACATGGGAGGCAGAAGGTTTCTAGCAGCTTTTGGCAGAATGCTGAGGCCAAGGTCCCTCCCTCCTCCTGCCATGTGCTTAGATGACTCCTGTTAACTGCCAAAAAAATGACAAGATGAGGTTTACAGGCAGTGTAAGCTGGAGTTTGGAGCTATGGTTTGGCCCAATCCTTGGGCAATTTGGATCTTTTTTCTCTGGAAGGTTAATGTAGGCTATACAAGGGGCAAAGAGAGTTGCTAATACACTACTTTACTTTTTACAGTTCCCACTACAGAACACAAAACTTCTGACCCACACGATTTAGAAATTCTATTTGTGCTCTTAATTCCTATGCTCTTTTCCTTTTTTTTTTTTTGGGGGGGGGCTGTTACTATTCTGTATCAATGAAAGATATTAAACATGTGAGGGCAATGGAAAAGCCTACTTAAAATCACAAAAATTAAATGCCTGAGAATTCACTCATACAAACCCAGTGTATATATCAAACAGCAATACTGTACAAATGCAGCTAACCTTAACTGTTGTGTTATGCTAGAAATAAGACATTAAGAATTGCTAACAGCAAATTACAAAACTGTTGTAGATGTTTCTCAAGAACAATGAGTGAGAACACATTTCTTGTGTCATGGGTATGTCTCCTGTACATGAGACTTTACAGCATTAATCTACTAAAATTGCATAAATATCAGTTCCAAAGACACCCCCAAAACCCAAGCTGAACCCTTCCCCAAAATAACAGCTCATGTTCTGCTCTCCAGTAGAGAATCTCTGGACAGGTGCAAATATTTCTAGATTTGGCTTTAAACTTCCTGGAATTCACCTTTTTGCCTTTCACATAATCACTTGACTGCTTGCCATTAGAAGGACAGCTTTCACTTGCAGACACCTACCTCCCCGTGGTATCATGCAGTCAACATTTACACTTATTTTCTGGATAAAAAGCATAAAAAATTTAACACCCTGGAAAAACTAGAAGCAGCTGAATACTGTAATACAGCATGATCTCCTGTCGTGCTTTCTCCTAAAGCAATAGGCACATGTTTTCCATCCTGCCATTGTCCACCAAATCACTCACTCTGCATGGCTTTTTTTTTCTACTCTGGTATCTGCAATAAATACTCCGAAGGGAGATTAGAGCCTGGCTGTTTATCTCCTTGTAAACACATTTTTTGTCATTGCATCCCTATATGATAATCTTACTTAATCATTTTTACTGGTTTTCCTGTAAGGAGCAAAGATGTTTTGCTTTTTGCTGTGAAACAAGATACATCAAAGCCCATCTGTGAAATACATAGCACAATTGTATTAATTCATTAATACACTTCTCTCTTTGAGCAGCTCCCTATCTTTGCAGTCTCTCATTGAGCTCCTTATTTAATCTCCTAAATAAATGACCTAATTGTTGGCTTGAAGTCAAGAGGAGCTGGTGGTTGCTCACTACTTTGAAAAACAGGTGTCTTTTTCCAGGATCCTGCGTGCAGACAGCCATCCAAATACAGAACTTAAAAAGAGTGTTTTTCAAATTCTTTAACGTTTAAATGTGTGCCAACTTGAGTTTTTTAAGTGCAGCCATTTGGAGGAAAATAATCCTCCTGAGCTTCTGCAGGGCAAAGTGAGAGCAGAGGGTGAAAAGGCAACAGATAATGACAGGATTTTATCTGGGCGATTTAGAACTCCTTTGTCTCTGCTAATTTCAGGAGCTGGAAAATTAAGTAAGTCATCAAAATCTTGTGCTTTTTCTCCCCCTCGCTTTTGACCTCAGAACATAATTGCCTCTTGTCATGTCTGCAGGGCATGGGCTTGTAGTTATCACTGTGTGCTTAATCAAATGCTGAAATAGCCTTTAAATTATGTGTCTCCTTGGCTGCTGGAGACTTGTTGAGCTCTCTTACATTTAGAGGCATGATGGTAGTAGATGTACTTTTAAAAGAAAAGTGTGGGTTGATGCTTTTAATTAGGTTTTATATGCAATTTTCCCAGCAAAATCATGTTCTGGCTCAGAATTTTCAGAGAGAAATTTCAGTGCATATTTAAGGGGTGTGAAACAAAAGCTGGAGTTGTAGAGATAATTATTTTCACAAGTCCTGTATATGATTTGGTCTGCCCAGCTAAATATCTGACTTACTGCTCCCAAGTGCAAACAGCGTGCTGGGTGAAGAGGTTTCCTAGTAATTTGGAGGAATGCTTCTGTGTTTGTAATTTTGCAGTATTCAATACTCCCACAGTTCACCTTGGCTCTGTGGGGAAAAAAAATCATAAAGTAATAATAAAAAAAATCCCCCTCCCCTTACTCTCAAGCCCACTCAGGTGTGGGTAGGAGCAGAAATCCCTTTCAGTCAGTGAGTCAATGGGCTCTGTAGGACTCACTCCATGATGAGAAGCACATTCTGGAGTGCTTTTCTAAATTAGGACCCTACTTTTCCCTATTAGGATATAAAGTCTCCTTAGTGCATTTTTTTGCAGCATGCAGACATTGCTCAGTATTTCTTCTGTCTCTGTTTTCCTTAATCCAAATTATGTCTGGTGTCTGATCTCAAGAACAATGTTAGTAGCAAGCAAAATCTTGAGTTAAAGATGGTGACAACAAAAATTTCTCAAGCATCCAATACTCCCATTTCCCAGTATTTTCATTGCCCACAAATATCAAGAAAGCTCTGACAAACTTAAAAAAGCTTGGTTGGTCCAAAGTTCTCTGAAATTTTATGATTAATACACAAATACGGAAATACCATTCTCTCTCCCCCACTTTCTCCACAGATGCTGACAATAAAAAATAAAAAAAAAAAAAGCAAACAACTTTGTTAGAAGGACAGGATGAACAAGCCTTTCTTCTACTCAGCCTGCAATGGGGTTAAAGGTGCATCCTACAGACAATGGCTGGTGCCAAGACATTGCAGCAAATGCTTGCAACATCCATATTCAGCTCTCCCAGGGAAGAAAAGACTGAAGGCAGCCAGAGTGGCCAAAGAGCTGAAGCCATCAGCAGTGCATGGCTGGACAGTGCTGGTCCCCACTCCCAGCTCTCCTCTCTGGGCATCAGCTCATTGCTGTCTCATCTATCGAAAGGGGAACATTATCTTACCTCCCCCATTAAGCATTCTAAAATCTGCAACGGAAAGGAAGAATTAGATATATATCCTCAGAAGGTGAAGAATGTGGCTTCATCTTTGGTTTCCCCATATGAATCAAATACCCACATCCTCCTGGACTATCTTGGGCTTTCTTATTTTATAGAAGATATCAAAATCAATTTGCAACTTTCCTTTTGTCATCTTCACCAGACCTAGTGATTCCCCTCAGCCAGCAAACAACCAGCTATGAACAGACTCCACAAACTGCGAGAGCATCTTCTGTCATGGTGGGATGGAGTTACAAAAAAAGACAGAAGAGAAATAGAAGGCTGGGCAACACCCCAGCCATGGGAACCAAAGAAGAGTGCTCAAAAACCAGAAACCCCTCATACCCTTCTCTGTGCCATTTATGTGGAGCTTGAGGTGAACTATCTTATGGTTCAATAAATTGTTTACTTCCGTTTTTACACTGAAGGGGCACTGGCTAGGGATTTGCTCCCAGACTGCATGAGCCAAAATAGATATTCATCTTTAAGTTAATATCTCATGCCCTCCCCCACAATTAAAAGGATATGCAGAAGGTTGTAGCAAACATAGAGGGGCTTTTCTATAGAGGCTGCCAAAACTCACACACAATCAGTGTATTTTCCAAGGTGACTCAACTAAGGATACAAACAGGAGCACAAAAACACCCAAAACCTAGCCAAGTTCTACACTGCACATCTCTGAAACAATCCTCTGTCTCCATGCATAAGCCTCATGGAAAGCACCTTTTATTTCCATGGCAGGTCTCCTTCTGCATTTCTAGACACTCTTCGTATCACTGATATTCCTCATCTCTTTGCCATGCTCAGCTAACAAATATACTCCTTTTCCCTCACTCTCCCAAACCCTAATTCAAAGTATGGAGAAGTTTTCCTCATTAGTAAGAAGGATTCGATTCTTTTAGACTCTCTCAGTATCTTCCTGGAGACGAGAAAAGAAACTCACAGACAATGGAGAAATGCACTGGTGGAAGATCACCAGAAAGAGGAAACAACAGTGAAGTGGATGCATTTGCACTTAAGGATGAGTGCTCATGAGGGAAATCAGTCACTGCAAGGCCCTATGAGGAAACCAAATGATAAAAGAACAAAACCACAGAATCGAGGTGGTAGCTCTGAATGGAGGAGTTTGACAGCAGGAGGTGTCTGAGGCACTGTGTAAAGATTGCTCATGAGGAAGGTGAACTCAGTAATTCACCAAGAAACTAAACCAACAGGGGGAAGAGGGAAGGGGGAGATTTCTGCTGGGCTGATAGAGTTGAATCAGCTCAGAAAAGGTTAGTTCAGGTCACAGGAAGAAAGCAGAAGATTTTTAGATGGAAGGGCGGCTGAATTTAGAGTGGTTTTCAAAAATACATGACAACCTACCTTCAAGTCAGAGGTCAGAAGGGCAGTTCCAGCCTGGGCTAAATGCCACTTTAATGAATTTAATTAAAGCAGAAGCAACAAGTTGAGAACAACAAACAAATAAAACATGGTCTCCAAGGGGATGCTGAATGCAAGTGCATTAATATTTAGGCCCCATCACAGGAAAAAAGCTATTCTCAAGTATCTTTTCCCTTGCAGTGGATCATCTAATTTATACAGAAAGGCACACATAAGATAGTTGGATACAAATGTTCTTTGAATTTATAGGCTTCCTTCATATGAATTACCTTTCAAGTGCAGGAAAGCAGTGCACAGACAGGGAAAGTGTCTGTGGTTAAAGCCCTGCACTGCAGTGCACAAGTTCTATAGCCAACCTTTATGATAAACTTGCCCTCCAGCCTAACAGTGACATTATTAAAATATCTGGCTTTTATATCCTGGTCCATAACATTGAGACATTTGTTTTCTCAATAAGGGACGCATTAGGTTCTCAGCCACAGGGACCAGTTCTTTTTACAAATCCATACACCACAAATTTCACTGGGGTCTTTAGTAAGGAAAAACATGTCAGTTATTTCTTACCCAACTCAAAGTTAGTGTTGTTACAATAGGCACTTAATTGTCTCCAAAAAAAAAAAAAAATCCCAAAAAACCCAACAAAATCAGAGAAGCTTTGACTTTGACATCGCTGAACAACCTTGATATCTCAAATTTAATGCAGCACAAATTAATGTGGTGAAGTGAGTAGCATTTGAGTATTAACAGAACTTGCCCCATTTCAAATTACTTCACATTTAATTGTAGCCATTAGTAAGGTTAATTTTTTAATCTCACATAAAAACTTTTACTAACCACCATGCAGGTATAATCATAGAAGCAATTAGATAAATGAGCATCAAGGGTTTAGCCTAAGAACATTAAGTAAAAAGAATCTGTTTATAATTTTCAGATTTCATATTAAATCATAAGTTAATTTAAAATTATAGTTTGTTTTTGTTCCCATTTAAAACACTAGTTTAAATTCCTACCCTTTCTACAATAATGCAAAGCTGGAATAGATTTCCTGTTACCGGCAGAGCTTTTTTGGGTTTGCCATTGGAATGAGCTTCAGTAGGATTTTGTAGTGGCCCAGATGGGTATTTCCCAAATGCTCTTCTGCATCTTGTATCTCTGTAAATGGGAAGGTGGCAGCCCTGGGCTACAGGAAGCAGGATGAGGATAACCTGGGGGAGGCCAAGACCCAAATGCATCCTCAGAAGTCAGAGATGCTCTGCCATGGAAGATGAAACAGAGCCCAAATTTGAGTTCTATCTCACCATAGGAGAAAAAAATGGGGGGGGCGGGGGGGGGAAGGGAGGGGGAAACCCCAGACAAAACCACAGCACAGTAACTAACTGACAGAAAAAACCAAAAAATCAGGAAGAGACCCAGTGAACTCAGCAGGTTCAGAAATTCTTTTAAGGCTGCTGAAAATTAGACAGGTTGGATGTATTTGGAGCTTTACTGAAGAGCTGCAAATAATAGATTCCTAACAAGTAATACCTTCTCAAAGTTAAAGTTTAATTTTGATTTACAGTTCCCTGAAAAGCCTCTGAAGGGGAACATTAAAGCTCTTGTAGAAATATCTGCATTATTACAGAAATGATGAACAGCAGAGTGAAGATTACTTTGTGCTGTTTGTGGACTTGTTTATCAGAGCAATAAATCTATTTTTAAGTTTGTACTGCCTAGAAAGGAGAACTATGTGAAATCTGGAGAACTGTCCAGAGAAAAAGACAGGCAGGCAAAAAAGAATTTCTACCAAAGTATTAGAGCCTGTCATTCAGATATCTGTAGAAAAGTCTGGGGCCCCAAATATTTACCATTTGAACCAAGTACTTTACATCAAAGGCCAAAAATGACATCTTCAGTGTTCATTTTACAAGAAGTTGCCCAGACCTCAAAGATTTGCCATCTCAAGGAAGTAATATGGGCTAAATCTTAGATCATTAAATAAATAACTGATTTTTGTGTTTTAGCTCTCACAGCTCTTTTGAGCCTCTATCGTAAATAACAGAGAATTTGTCCTTTCTGCTAGCCATAACTGTGAACCTTTTTTGAAGCCTGAGACTACCTTAAGATCTTGACTTGTCAGAATTGCATTCCATTGTATTTTATTTTTATATATATGCACAAACTTCTAAAAAGGTATGATGCATATGAAACAGGCAAAATGGCAAGTGCAGTTTTCTACATGGCAAGATGATTGATTTCAAGGAAATCATGTATTTTTGCCTGTAAGTACCCCTCCTCCTCAGTAGAAAACAGCAAAACATTAAAACTAATGAATTAACTCCAGAAAATGGTTCATCATCTAGGGAACACAACTGAAATCTTGAGTCATGAAGTTCTCTATTGAACCCACCTGCTCAGAGCAAGCAATGACCCATATTATTTTCCCACCTAATCATTTCCCCCATCTCAAGATGGGTCAAAAAACCCCAAACCAAAATAAAACAAACAAACCAAACAAAAAAAAAAAAAAAAAAAAAACCAAACCAAAAAAGAACAAACAAAAAAACCCAAACCCGAAAAAAAACCCCACCAAAAAACCCCCAAAAGCCCACATGGGAACAGCTGAGAGGTGAGGGAGGGGATAATATCCTGTGGTACCACCAGGACCCACTATTGCAAATGTGGGGCAGCAAGGGCACAACAGCATGGCCAGACTTACTTTACTACATTTTAATCTGCAATAAATGTTCTGAATCCTGCCCTCCCATACCCCACCAGCTGTGGAGGTGTCCCAAGATACAAGTTTCTGTTCCTTTTCCACTCCAGCCCTCAAACGGGTTAACACTAGCCTAAAAAGCATTTTAAAAAGCAGCAATAACAATACTCTGTGAGTAGTCACAGAGACATTGTGCTCAGTAAAAAAAAACCCACAAAAAAACCCCAAAAAAACCCCAACCTGGTACTGGTTAAAAGGCAGCCCTCCTTTATGAAAGTCCCTGCAGCAATGGATATCATGATTCATAACTTGTTCTGTGGGAAAGTGTAGGGCTCCTTCAGAGACACCCATGTGCACAGCTGAACAAAATGAGGGTCTGTGCCCCAAAGGACACTTTGAAGAGAAGAGGAAATGTGTGCAGGTTAGGAACAGGAGCTACAGTGGCACAGGAAAGGACAGTCATGCAGCATGAGTAACAAACAGGTGCAGATGCTACACTTAAGGGCACAATGCTCACCAGTTCAATGAAAATATGGCTGAAAAAAATTATCTAACTTGCTTCAGGAGAAAACCACTGCAAACAACCATGATGGATGGAAGACTATCTCTTTTTTTTTAACACAATCACTAAACTTGTTTCAAACTGTCCTCCTTCAAGAGGTAGATGAAAGAAGTAAATCTTTCGCTGATCTCTCTGGCAGCAAAAAGCAGGATATATTTGCCCAGCCTAATCAGAGAGAGATAGTGGGCCTAAAGGCAAAGAAATATTTTCAACAATATAACCTGATGAAAGAGTCCATTCCTCCTTCCCCTACAGATAAGGTGTCAGAGACCAGGACTGTTTTCAAGCCCCAGAACTGCTGGGACACCAGAGGATGCTCAGACAAAGATGATCTAGGCAGCTTTCCTCAAGATGGTGTGGGAAATGGATGAGGTTGGGGTGCTGCCACATCCAGGGCTAGGGATGCCCTCCAAGGACACTGCAGGCAACCCAGACCTCCACCCAGCAATGCCTCCTGACACTTGCGAAAAAAAACCAAACAAACCAACCCTGTACTGGTTGCCCCTAAAGTGTTTTGAAGGATTCTTTGAAGTTGGAAAAAAAAAACCAAAGGCACCAGGGAAAGGTTTCCAGAGAACTGTTTCTGGGAGATTATTAATTAAATCTCTAATGTAATTATGTTGCAGTACATTTAAGTGCACTTTCTAAATAGAAACTGACTTTTATCTAACAAAGGATCCATTTCAAGCACTTTTTCTTCTATCTATAATATCCATTTCCTTTTGTACCTGTTTCAAGCATTGTTCTTCTGGAGTTATTTATACTTCACATTTAGAATTTTGTGCTTTTTCTAAGAATAAAATTGTTACATATTTTCATCATCTCACACTTCGTTTTCATATTTGAGGAAAGAATTCTGACGCCACTGCCCCTCCAAGGGCACTTTTGGAGCACAAGGAAAAACCTTCATACCTTCAGAAAAGGAATCAGACTTTTCTACTCACAGTTCTTCTACTGCCCCCCATTATTCCATAATAAAGCTCCTCATAATTTGTGTAGGGGAAGGAAAAAAAAAAAAAAAAAAAAAAAATCAGTTTTTCAAGGTGGAACTACCTGGGCAAAATACAAAAGGTCACTGAGCAAGGTCATTGTTGAGCTAGTCTTTTTGATGCACTGTAATGTTTTCCCTTATTGATTGTGTTGATCAGAGACTAAATAAAACCCCAAACAAGCAAAAACCCAAACCAAAGCCACAAACAAACAGAAAACAACCCCCAAAAACCCAACAACAAATAAAACAAGACCACCACCTCCATCAACAAACACACAGATGCCTATGAGTAAATAACCACAAACCAATTTAACTTGATAAGTAAAATAAGATTACAGTCCTGACTGATAACATATATTGGAGGGCTTTAGCCATGGTAGTTCCTTATAGATTAAAATATTTCACACAAAATTAAACAGAAATGAAGATTTAAGATTAAAAATGCACAGAGTAAACTGAGAAGTCTGTTTCCTGAGAAGACAAAACCCCCAAGTCTGCAATCATGAGGAATAGCTTCTTTTGTTAGGCTATTTCACTAAAAAAAATTTTTAAAAAGCAGCAATGTAGTTAACAAGTACAAATTACAGTTTGGAAACACAAACATGCAGCGCTAAGAGCTCCAAATACAAATCAAATAACTGTAGACCATCAAACTAAGAAAAAATATGCTTGCAGAATTTTTAAAGAAGCATCAGCATTTTTAAGCTAGTAAGGTTTGTGGGTCAAAGACAACCAGCTATCAAGCACAAAGTGAACTCCTTACAAATATTCAGCAACTCTCTGCAATCTGTATTTAGAAAGAAGCAAACAGATTTATTCATGATTCACAGTGATGATGCTTTCTGTTCTAGCAGATATTTAGAAAGATATAATAGCAAAACACCCAATATTTTTCAATCTGAAGAATGGGAGTTTGGAAGAAACCCACAACCCTCCTAGGAACCCATTGCTGTTTTTAAACTTGATTTTGGACATTGGCACATTGCTAGTAACAAGCTTTATTAAAAAAAAAATGGTATGAAAAGAAAACATGAACATAAAACATACGAAAACTTCCGCACAGGAAAAATACATTAGCTGTTGCTTCGCAAAAACTAACGTAAATGTGGAACTGTCATCCCAACTGAAGCATTTCTGGAAGTTCAGCAAGAACCTCATCAGTCCAAAATCATTCAACACATTTCTTGATGATGTGAAAGAAAATAAACTCAGAGCTTGCCAAATTTGCAGTCAGCGCAAAAACTGATGGAATGTTAAGTAATGACACGGACCTTGTCGGTTTTGCAGATTGATCTATACAGTGTCTGAGCAGACCATGCTTCAATAAAATCCAAGTCCATGTAAGGATACAAGAAGTGCTCATTATGTGAGACCACAGCGTTGCAAGCAGTCACTCTGAAACAAGACTGTTTCCATAACTGATAAGAATTCGAAAGACACGCAGCAGCTCAAAGGGCAAACATGATCTCTGCAAGTATGAGGAGGTGAATAATAAGTAGAAGTGGGAAGATGAATTTGCCCTGCATATGGTGTTAATGAGACCATTCCTGGAATATGTACACATTGTGGTGCCTGCACTTCAGAGAGACTGTCAGAAACTTTGAAACGGTTTGCAAAAGAGCTTAAGAAAAAAAATAAAGAAAAAAAAGAGGGAAAAAAACCCACAAAAAAACCCAAGCAGAGTCTGGAAAGCCAGTTTTTCAAGTGAGCCACCAAATTTACTTAGTCTGTTTAAGCAGTCTGAAAGACTATTGTAGTTTTCAGGTAACTACCAAGATATTTCTCTTTAATCTAGTAGAAAAAGGCAAGCAAGATTCAATATCTGGAAGCCAAAGTCTGATAAATGGAGATAGAAATAAGGCACATATTTTTAAGCATGTGAGCAATTTACCACAGAACAGTCTACTTATATATATATATATATATGATTTGTTCCTTATCAGCTGAAGTCCCTAAACAATGACTGAGTATTTTTCTGGAAGATACCAGAGCCTGATTCACAAATTACTGGGTGAGATCTCTACTCTGCAAACAGTCTGGCTTGTTGATCATAGGAGTTTCTTTGTACTTTAAGGATCTCTGAAGATTTGGGGGAAAGTGAACAGGAAGAGAGGAGGGCATTTAGCTGCATGGAACTGACTTAATAAATTAGCTTAGAGTAAAAAACCACACTGAAAACTCAAAAGAAAAAAGCCCCCACGCTAAAAAGCTCAACGACAACAAACCCCAAAACAAAAAACCCAAACAACAGAAAATCATCAGTAAGCTTTTATGCAGCTACCTGCTGAGCTTATAAATGAAGAGAAGGTTTGTATACTGCCTTTAGTGGTTGTGAATAGAAAAAAAAATGTTTCAGGACAGCATCTTTGAATTCCCAGGAATGAAAAATGGCAGGGAGGAGGAAGGGAATTGCTTAATGCAAACCAACAGATGGGACTTCAGTCAGAGGCTTGCTTTGTTTTCATAATGAACCATAATCTGTGTAATCTAAAACAGTTTTTATTTGCTGCAGTGAGACAAAGACTGCAGCTATGGCATGTGAATTGTTTTCCTCACCCTTCATCTTCACAGAAGGTAAGGATGCAGATGCCCTGGCCCTGGACTAATCAGCCAGAGTAAGTTTAGAAGGATGGATGAAAGTGTAGGTATGGCACTATGTATTTAGTAGGTTTGTCTGCTTTGCAGGTTCTTGTTTTGCTTTCTTTTTTTAATTCAGCTCTCCATGGCTATCTAATAAATTACTGTAATTCTGCAAAGGCTATTAACTGGCCTCTAGGTGTTACCAGCTACATGTGGTGCTGTGTACCCTACACTATCAAATCAAGAGCAGACACATTTAGGGGTCTGGTATGAGGTTACTGGATGGGTCGGGGGCATTACTCCCCAAATCCCACTTCCCAGTCACGGTGCTGCAAGTGCTCCCAACCCTGGCCTTGTCCCCTAAGTCCTCTCTGGCTGTGCAGCCCCTCGTGCCAGCTGTGTGAGCTGCAGAGAGCCAGCAGCACTGCAGAGCAGCAAGGGCTCAGTCCTGCTGGCAGCTCTGCACCACAGATCTGTCCCTGCCAGTCAGGCAAAGCAGGGCACAGCACCCCTGTGTTACATCAGGTTACATTAGACACTGTACCACAAAATGGACAGGTAAGCATTTCAACGGGTAGGCACAAAGCCAAGAAAAACTTAAGCTACCTGGAAGCCTGGAGCTTCAAACAGTGGCTGCCCCATATATTGCTTATTATTTTGCTCAAGTCCAAGATTTAGATTTCAGAAACATCAGACATCTACTTGTGGTTTCTCAGTACCCTTATATTCCCATAACATTTTGCAGTATAAAATACTGACTTCTATTCATGCATATTTCCCCATGTTATCAAGTCCATCTTCATATTAAAAATAAATGAATTTAAAATGTAGGCAGCTACATATATAAGCACTCTGCTTGAAAGACATACTTCATCTTTAAATAGCAGCAATCAATACATACACTGTATAACCTAAACAAATTTCTATTATGAATTCCTAATGGATGCATGCTTTGGTCATTTTTATTACTAATATATTATTGATTTACAGAATACATTACCACCTTAGGCATTGGGATTTGCTGGAGTCCTTACGTTGTGTTTGTAGTTTTAGTCAAAATAGGAGCCAAAAGTCAATACCCCATTTACCACTAGCATAGCCCCACTATAGAGTTAGATACTTAATTATGGTCTGAGTCTCACAGTAGAATCACTTGTCTTCCACTGGCACATATAACTCCTAGTTTTTAATGTAAAATTCTCTATGAGGTCTGTCTGCTTGTCATTCACTCTATTGCCAAAACACTTTGGGAGTCACAATTTGGACAAAATTTACAAAAACACTGGCAGTCTAACCTTGCAGATCCCTTACAGGGCAGAGTTTCTCTGAAATCAAAGCACCCACTCGGGCTCTTTTGCTCTGAATCAATGAACAGTTTCTCTTTGTTGCCATTCACATCAGGGAGCAGTGATTGACTCCTGCAGTTGCCCAGGAGAAAGGGAACCAAACAGCTTTCTTTGATATGAATACTAATACCAGCAGACAGGGAGAAGACAGCATGCCAATCAGCCCCCCCACTACCTCCATACACAGGCTGCAGATAACACGTCAACTGCTACTCTGTGAGGCTTCAGAAGAAGCCTGTAATAAGATGGGCACATCATAATATTGTTACACAAATCAAATCCAAAGTGTTTGTTTACTGCTGCAGACAGAAATGAGGAGGAAGAAGGATTTAGGGTTACGGTTACTCTGGTGAAACACCACGTTGTTAACTTGCAGATCTAGGTCGCACAGGTGCAAAAACACACGTGTGTCTTGCCACAATATTACCATGCCTTGGGCAAGTCAGACTGTATGTCAAAAGCCAAGCCTAGAAATGGCAGGGATGCAGGATCACAAGCATCACTGGATTTTCAGCTGCTCAGTGACACAACTTTTCTATAATCTCTAAATCAGTTAGTTCCTGGGAAAATCCAAAGTAACATTGCTTTTCTGGTTTTAATATCTTTTAAGAGATGGATGAGAACCCATCCCTTGGGGAGAACAGTCTACAAGGAGGGAACTCTGTTTCTCTCAGTTTTTTCTTTGCCTTTTTTTTTTGTTTTGTTTTTAAACTGATTCATGTGAGGATAGAGGAATAAAATAGATCCGCAGAGTACAAGCGCTTTGCACCCTTTTTGCAGAAGAACAAACAACTGCAACAGAGACAACAGTAATCAAAAACACGCCTGAGAAAATAACAGCCGCAAAAAGCAAAAGTCATATCAATTGCTTAGGCCTCTCTGCACACAGAAGTTAAGTGAGGTGAAGCGAAAAAGTTTAATTCACTGAGCTGACTAGAATTAAACAAATAAGCCATCTAAAAACTGGAAGATAAGCTCCAAAAAACCTGCCTATAATGCACCCTGTCACACCAACTTTAAACTGTTTTTTCACACACTGTCCCATTCCTTACCTAAAGGCAAGGTGCTCATCCCCTCCCCTTTCATTTCTTTCTCACCCAAGGATTGCTTCTAGCACATGCCTTGCAGGGGATGCACAACACGAGCCAAATTTAGAAAACAGCTCAGTCTTGGTCTTTGCTGCAACACCAAAGGAGACAGGAAAAGCTTCAGCTGTGTGTTGAGAGGTCCCTGAACACAACACATCCATGAGGGGAAAACATCACGTCAGTCTTCCCTGCCTTGTCGCCACCCAGCCATATCTCTCTCTGCAGTGATAACTTTGAGGAGCAGCCACAGAGCTACGCAAGAGGCTGTCCTAGCAGACACAAAGCCTGACAGATTCGGAACACACCCAGCAGAGGCTCTTCCAGACTAAGGTAGGGCTCTTAACAGACAGAGTTTTGCAAAAAAAGCCTCACCTTTAGAGCAGTACAAGAAAAAGCTTCCAAAGGCTCAGCTGACAGACACGAGGCATTTTGTAAGCAGCCTTTTCTGCTTCCCTCCTTATTCACCAGTGCCAACAAGAAAACATGATCGAATATAAAATTATTCTGACTGATGTCTGTTGATGAATCTGTCACACATGGAGACAGTCCTGGAAATTATCCTTGCTCCACCCCCCTCTAGCATGGCTTGTGTCCAGGACCCCTAGGTTATAGAGCAATTCCCATTTTTGTGAATGTTTACTGCATCACCATCCCTGTTCAACACATGCACGCAAAGCATGGTGAAGCTGGTAAATACTAAGAGTTTATTTTATTTCTTGTGCCATGCGAGGACATGACAAAACAACATGTTTCTAAAATTAAACTCTACTTATTAACAGAACTAAATAACGAGATGCCACAATTTTACTTAACTTCAAAGCCACAGGCAGGAGTTTGTGGCAGTTGTTTCAATAAAATGTGTTATTTATCCAGATTCACCCTGAACAAAGCAAGATGTAAGGCACACCAGAACTGGAAAATAACATTCAAACAATATCTCCCCTTCTCAGTTTTAAACACACAGCCAACACTGCCCCATTGAAATATCTTCCAAACAAAACAAATTCCTTACAAAGATTTTTTTAAATATATTTCTTTAAACACAATTTAAAACAGCTATGCAAAATAAATAAACAGAATCTACAGGAAACCTTTCGTTCCAGCCCAGCAAAAAAGCTTAGTTGAATCCCACGCAGTGGTTTGGGGGGCTTTTGGGTTTTGTTTCCTTTCCCCCCTTACTTGTTTCATGAAGGGTACCAGAGCAGAGAGACAGCAGGCAGGAAATTAGGAGGCTGGAGGCTATCAGTGGTGGAGAGCTTGGCTCTGTTGGGTAAGCCTGTCCATATTCTGCATCACCCAACCTCTAGGAATGCACAGACCCTGGGATTGCCTTTCCCAGGGATTATTTTCAGCAGCATCTTTGTGCTCCTGCTGTATGAATGCGATCAACAGCCATCTCCATGCTCACTGTATGTGAGGCCATTCAGATACACCACAATACTTCCTGAAGTCAGGAAGCTGAGGGACTCATCCAGGTCAGTTTGGCATAACCCAGAGACATGGCTGTTTTATCATGAGTTAAGCAGCTGTATTTTCTCCTTGGCAACAATAAGAGCTCTTTTTCTGCATCCTCCTTCATGGCCTTGGACTGGACTAACTCCTCAGTTTGCTAAAAGGCTCTCTTGATGCTGTCAGCCACACACCAAGGATGGGACAGTTTCAAAGGATGTGATGATTTCTTCACCAGCATTAGCAGTACTTTATCCTTCAGAAGCCACACAGGCATTGCACAGATGAAGGGAATAGGAGACAAGGCTGAGACAAGAGGCTTCTTTTTATTTTTAGCCTTACATTGCCCTGCAGACATTCATATCCTTCAGTTACATTCTCACATTACATTCAAATACTGGACAGGGCCCAGATATCAGCTCTGCCCCCCTGCTCCAGGGTTGTCCTAGGATTACACCCATGCCTGCCACAAGTGGTACTGCAGTGTGTCAGCTGCATGAACCTCCAGGCAAAAACCTCTCCACTTGCATGGGCTTGGTATCACAGCACTCTTGCTTTTGCCTGCTAGGCACAGAATGATTGCACTGTATCTCACCAAGGCTTGGTCACATTTCCCCAGGCTTACATTTTCCACTTATCAGCGTGGCTGGGATTATACAGCAGCTGGCCTGGCAATCCAGAGCAAACTGAATAGGCTGTTGACTCACAGCATAGCTGTAAATATGGCAGTGAAATGTTTGGCAATCTCCTCTAGCACTGCACACACGGGAAAGTAGGTCCCTACCTCCTGTGCTTCAGGTTCCTGCAGCCCAGGTCTGCTTCTGCATTAGGTTTTTAGCCCTTCACTGGTTGTTTCAGTCAGCTTTCTCTACACCCTCCCTCCTGCTAACCCATGCATCATGTGGATTCAGTGCTGGGGCATCTTTAATGTCCCCAGAAATTATGTGCTGGAGCCAGAATTGTCACCTCTGTCATGGACTCAACAGCCTTTTTTCACACTTTGGATCTGGGCAACAGGAGCAGTACTGCCCTGCCCTGGGTGAGGACACTCCCAAACACAAGGCAGCTTGGGCACTGTTTCCAGCAACAGCTTCTGAGTTCAGCCGTTGGGGTCACTGTTCTCCCAAAAGCTGGGATGTAAATTTTATGGTTGTTTTCTTATCTTTATCCCCCAGGTTGGTCTGTGCACATACTCACGTCTTCTTTTCTCTATCACCCTGCTCCTGCAAGGGAATTTTGTTCAAAATGAAAGCTTTTTTGTGCTTTGGAGATCTCGCATACAGCTCTTTAATTTAGTTTGATGGTGAAAGTGGTGTTCTTTTTCTTCTCCTTTTTATCACACTCTCACTCGATGTGCAACAGTCCTGCTCTGAGCAGGAAGTTGGATTAGAGACTCCAGAGGTCTCTTCAAACCAGCATGGATGTAATTTCTGCCCCTCATGGATCTCCTTGGCACCACCACACCTTTTTCCAGGTAACAGCCCAAACTGAACAGTTACTTCAGGAACAGAATTGGTAAAGGTAAAGCTACAACTCCAGCACACACCAAGGCCATTTTCACAGGCTGCCTTTCTCTTGCTTCTCCTAGCCTCGCTTCTTTCCTCCTCCTAGCAGGGAAGTTGCCATGGAAATTTCTTGAGAAACAAAGAGAAAAAGGGATATAAGAAACACAAAGCACCAAGGAGGGCATGGAAGAAAAAACAAATGTATCTTTTGTGTTAATAAATCCATTTCCCCCAAACCTTTATCTAGAAAGCCGCTGATGAAGAGACCAGACTCTCCAACACTGCTGCTCTGCAGCACATTCTCCATCCCATGGCATGGGGACTTGGCTGGTAGCCCCTGTGAAAAATGGCATCCCAGCAACACAGGATGCTGAAGCAGACAGAGTTCACATTCATGTGTGCACCTAAGAACTTTTCCCTCCCTCTTAGAGTTGTTGAGAATGCCTTAAAGGATCAGTACAGGCTTTCAACACTTTTTCCAAGGTGCCTATGTGGCTCTCAAACCAAAAGAGACTGGTAGGCAAGAGGGAAGCAGACAAAGCAACGAAAGAGAAGAAATAATAAAGGGAAAAAAAAACTCCTCAGAAAATACAAGAGCAGATTACTTCAGCTCCATTCACAGCAGTACTCAGTGCTGTCCAATGATTCTGCAGTCATTTATCACCGACACACTAAGAGGATGGAGAGAAGCAAGGTCTAAGAGAGATTAGAAAACAGATACATGTAACGATACCAATTGCTTCAATTTTTCCAGATTATGCCTTATTTTCGGTTCCTCAAAACAAATGCCAGAGCCTGGTTGTTGCTTGGTGTTTTCAATTTCTCTGGATATTGACCTTGTTATCTTGACTTATGCCCATCATATATGCTGATAGGGCTCTATAAGGATCTTAACTAGAGTCTGAAGATAAATGCAGTCCCCAGTCAAGGCTGTTTCATACACTTATAAAGCAGCAACTTCAACAAGACACAACAGAGAGACAGAAGTTTGACATGCCTAGCATTAGTAATGGTATGAGGAAGGTAATAGGAAATAATTGTTCAGTTCTCCTCCTAATACCACAAATGAGGCAAGTTAATAAAATACTTGCATAGACAAGGTTAAAAAACAAGCATAGTGATGTATTTTTGCACACAACATACAGTGTCTTCAGGAACTCACTGTAGCAGGATGGTGTAAAAGCCAGAGACATTAAAAAACAACTAGACAAATTCCCATAGCACAAGGTCCATCAGTAGCTTTAACCTGACAGTCCAGATGTTATCTCCAGATTAGAAAGTCTTTACATCAGAAGATCGCAGATGTGCCATTGTTCTCATACTACTTTTCCCTTCACCCCATCTGTTGCTAATTACTGCTGGAGACAAGACACTGGATCAGCAAGTCTTCAGCCTGATGCAGTAATAATTTCCCTAGGATGTTCTCACTGCTTCGAACAGAAGCAAGAGTGTCTCCTATCATCTCCTGAACAAAGTGAGTGATTGTGAGAAAGCAGGGGAAATTAGAGCTAATTAACCTAAGTTGACTTTTGCCCATCTATTGTGCAGAAAGAAACTGGAGAAGTACATGTGCTGTTGTCTTCTCCCCTGCACCCTATTGCTCTATTAAGCAAGATATCACTACATCAGTGTAAAAAGGTATTTCCAAAAGAATAGGTTTGCAAAGATTCCATTGGCCTAACACCCGTTCCTTGAACTCTGTGTTAAAACTCCTGTTAACTTCAAGGATAGCCCTCAAAAGAGGTAGTAATGACAGCAGAGGAGAACACATCTCACATGCCAATCCTCCAACCAAAGCTAAAATATCTCAAAGGGAAACATTCAACAGGAACCCCCCACACATTCCCTGCCTCTATCACTAATATCTAATGATTCAGCCAGGACAAACAGCCCTTTGACACCAACATGCCAAAGCCAAGTGTGATCACAGGAGCATGGCCTGGCTTGTCATCCACCCAAAATCAGTGGGAACAGGGGAAGGTTGAAGACCTCAGCTCCAGGATATCCTCAGACTCTGCTGTGGCATAGCTAGTCTTGTTACATACAGGAACATGACTTGTACAATATTGCTGTGTACAGGTCTGTATTTCTGCATCCCACCAAGTCACCGACTCTCAAGTCAAAGAAAAGAGACTTTGCTAATGATTAGCTTCCTGTTTGGTAAGAATAGTATCGGCAAAAGAGAGAAACCCTATCAGTGCAGAAGAAGCTGCAGTTTCAGCTCAGCCCATACAAGACACCACAGGAATCCAGCATACTGAGTACTTTACTAAGCTACCATCTTCCAGCTCCCATAGGTGGTGGCATATGGCAATGAGCAACGCCCAGTTAATCCAAAGTCTGTATTCAAGTCTCAGGATATCCCACCACAACAGAAGAAGAGTCAATTCCCATGAAAGCAGGATCTCGCTCTGCTTCCCAGTCACCAAAATAGCTTTGCCAATACATACCCTGTTTCCAGCCCTGCAGCAGCCAACAACCTCTAAATCCCTTCTTCCTGTATGTGCACCAGCATTGTATGGGTTAATGATAAAATAAATATTGCTAAAATCCAGTCTATCCCACACCCAGCCAGATGGTGCAGCTGTCAAGCAGCTCTGTCAGTGCATAAGAAGAATTAATTGTGCTACAGGCCCTACCGTAAGCTCTCAGCAAAGTTACACTGTAACAGTCATATAAATTTCCATACTTCATTTTCTTCTTGCCATTTTAAATTACCATTTAAAAAAAGATACAATATTTCTGGGATATAATAAAACACTTTCCCCTGATCTTTAGCACGGTTCTATTAATACACATCACTTAGCTTTTACAGCTTCTCCCAGCAATCCTCATGTGAGATCCACACAGTGATTCAGGAAAGGTTTGCCCTCACTTCCTCATACATACTACAGGCACTTTTCTACCACATTTTAATCAAATCTAACTAACAAGATATTACTTTACACTGCCATTCAAGATTTGTCTAATAAAAGAGGGGAAAGAAGCTTACCAAGTGGCACAGATGTGCAATGCCATTTTATAAGTTTCAAATATTTATAAAAATATATATACACATTGTAAATAAAGACCTGTAGTGAAATACAAGGGTAGCCTAGACAGTCACAATAACAATCGATTTCAGAAAATAGATTAAAAAGTCCTCAAATAACAAAGCCAATTCAGAACCATGAGAGGAAGAAAATCACTGAAACAATTATTTTCACTCACAATAAACAACCAAGCCAAAGAAACCTCACAACAGTCACTTTGCTTAGCAGACGTTGCTGCAATCAAGTGATGTACATCAGCATCCAGCTAAAAATAATAGCCAGGCATAAATAACTGGTTACTTCATTATTCTTTCTTCCTATATCCTATAATAAGGAATAAGGGAATTGCAGCTTTCAGGCTGCTTGAAGTTTCTGCAAAATTGTATTTTAGGGCACGGAAAAATATGTGTTTTTTAAAATAAAACAAATATTATTGCTGAAATTTAGTGCAGGGAGTAGAAATCCAAATACTAAAAAGCTGCAAAAGATAAATCAAATAGCAAGAGAACCACTACCTTCCAGCCTTTCCTAGTCCAGGCATCCCAAATTATCAGACCACCTCTGCCCGTATCTCCATTCAGGCAATGAAGTTTAGAAGAATGCCACTCACCTCACTGCTGGTCTGCAGGACAAGAACTCAGAAGCTGTGTGAGAGTGAGGACAAAATGACTCAGGGGCTAAAATTCTATCCAAGAAGAAGTCAGCCGAAGCTTTAGCAGCTATCCCACAGATGTTCCAGGCCAGTGAACTGCTGATCCACTGCTGAAACCAACCAGATTTGGAGGGTGCACAGGACCTTGCGGAACAAAACTGTGCAAATTTACAGGACAGGGTTATTGTGTGCAGAGGTGAACAGAAGCAACAAGTGCTCAAAAAAAACGAGAGGTTTCTTCCTCCTGTTACTGTATGCTCACCCTTTTACAATGAGATGTAAAAGACATAGAAACGATGATAAAAGCCTGTCACATTGCTACTGAAGTGAAAATGAACATCTGTATCTGGCACACAGGGGTAGCCCCAAGGCTCACAAGAAGTTGCAGGTGGCTCTCTGAGACCACCCTGAACAGCTGGAGAGCCCAGCATGAGCAGAAAGCACCATCAGCTGCAGGAGCACCACTTTTTTTGGGAGAGCCACTGCTGTCTGGCTTTACAGTGCCCACCCAGAAGAGGACCCAGTGACCAAGGGCTGGAGGAAATCAGCCTTCCACTCTTTTTACCAGCAAATGAGAGACTGTGGATGAGGCCAAGCCTTGGGTCCAGAAGCAGACCAGAGACCTATGGGTTACTGCAGCTGGCTGTATTTCCACTATCCTCTCCTCTAAGTCCTCTAGACCCACCTAACAAGTGGTGTCTTCTTTGTAATGTGTTATAACTCTTTCTGGTTGGGGGACAGAGAGGAAAGCAGAAAAAACGAGCTTTTCTGAAAGAAGCACAAGCATGCATCCTCCAAGGTCTGCCACATGTACAAATGGATTCCCCACAAGATAATACTTTGTTAGTTATGCAATATAGCACGTGCCTTCCACACCAGACAGAACAACATACAAAGAAAAAGCACTACCATTTAATCAGATTTCATAATTTTTCACACTGCAAAAAAGTGCAAAAAACTACCTGTTTTTACATTTAGTATAAAACCAAAGTTCTGTAGTTCAAGTCACACTGTTACTTGGTAATACCAAAAAGTTATAAAACCCCCAAAGAATCTACAATTTTATTCTAGCATAACATGCACCTGTTTTTATGCTTTACTTGACACACACGTAGAAAAAGAAATTATGCTTGTCAGGTTGGTGTTGCTCAGTATGTACAGCCCCCAGAAGCACTGGCTGAGAAGCACTGCTTTTTTTCTGAAAAAACTTGTTCTTTCATCAGAAAATGGTGATCTGTCAAAACTAAATCTGTTCATGAGAAGAAGGGAAATTCTGAGAAATCTTTTTGGAAAAAGAAAAATGCAGCAAAACAAAAACTTCAAATTGTCAAAATGCCCGATTTAAACATCTTTCAAATGAAGAGATTAAACTAATCTTGAATGCTTTTTCATTTTCAAGTGCTTATTTTTCTATCAACTTTGAAAAAACGCTGAAATTAAAATACAGTGCTTCCAAATACTGGAAATCCAGTATTTTCACTGAGGAGTTCTCATGCCCTTTTCCCCAATCCCAAATTATACACTGATTATATTTGAGACACTAACATTCCAGTCAAGATGGGAAAATTTTCCTCTCTTTTCCCCTCAAAATTATTTTGGCATCATCAAAAAAGCCTCTGGCTTTTCTTAGCAGATAAGGAGTCTGTACTGTCACAGTCATGTACACAGCCACACTCTACTGAGTTCCTTTAGGATTAGGATTTTATGGAACAAACCATCTCTAATGAATGTTAAAGATGAGAAATAGAAGATGGTGTAAGAAAAACAGCCATGTTTGTCATAAATTTCAATTTCTTAGAGAACATCAGGGAAAAAAATAAATCCCATTGCCCACGGCAAAATCTTGCCACAAATCATACATTTTAGAACCCAGCTGAGGCACAGGAATACAGAACTCCAATTTCTGTTTCTGGTAAAAGTAACCTCTGACAACAACTGCAATAAAACAGAAATCTGGTCTCGGGTGAAGCCATTACAGCTGCAAAACCATCAAAACCTTTTTCTTCTGAGCTAAAATTACACTGCCATTTTTACCCCATGCTCCTGACGTTGAAGACATCTGAAAAAAACCAACTTCCTTTCCAGCTCCTGTCAAACACTGACTCAATAGGGAAAATCTGAAATGCAAGTGTCTACCTGGTTGTTCTCCATCAGAACCATATGGAGAAAAGACAGCATTACCAGGAGGTCCTTACAGAATTTTATTCTCTTACTTGAATTTTTTTTTTTCTTCCCATGTCAAAGAGTTTAAAAATTTTTTGGAAGACCTCGCCAAGATAGAGAGTTGTGAGATAGGGTACACTGTAATACTACCATTCAAAAGGCTCCCAGTTTGGGGAGCACAAGTTCTCAGAACCATGGTGATCACACACCCTTTAAAGCCTGGCAACAGCTGGATTTATGACAGCCACAGTAACAACTTTCTGCCATTTTTGACAAAAGGAAGTGTGACAGGGCAAAAGCAGAGCTGATGGAGAGTGAATACCTGAAGCCCAGATTCTGCAGGTGACCTCTGTGGTCACAGTGGGCTGTGACTTTGGAGTTGGCCCCTGAGACTGACAGGTATGGGCAACTCCAGTAGGTCACAGCTGCTGAGCACCCAATTGTGCCTTAAAAACTTGAGATATGGGTTATTACTGTTACTGCTGATAAACTTCCCCCATGGCCATCACTGCTTTTATGATAGTTTTGAAGATAGTCAGTGCTATTCATGTGATGAGCATCCTGTTAAAGATGTTTTTAATAAATGCATGGTTTGATATTCCTGCTGGTTACCTCCCTTTTGGCTCAGCCACATCCCCTCCAGCTCTGAGACTACTGTGAATCTCCAACCAGCTGTGCTACAGCATTCAGTTTGAGCTGAGTCCTCTGCAGTCTCCCACCTTCTGAAGGGAGAAAGTTTCAATCTCATCTGGTAACTGAGATCACCCACTATTGCAAGCTTTGCCTCATACTTTTGCAATGCCCTCACTCCTTTGCACTTGGCCTGGGGCTAAGTCCAGGCTGTCAGCTGAGCATAGGGCAGAACACCTGAAAACTCCTGTTTTTATCAACAGCAACCTGTTAGCTAATCAAGACCATGAAATAATAATAAAAACCCAAAGGGATTTCAAATTTTATTCAAGACCTACTTGGCATGTCAAATCACCTGATGTACAAATGTTAGTTAAAATTAGTATATCCTGGCTGCCACTTGTGGAAAGGTAGATAAGCCATAAAGGTCCCCTTAATGTCATTATCTCCAAAACCTGCATGTCTCCAGAGCCAGCTGCAATTTCAATTCTGTACCAATTTCACGCAATGGCTGCAGCAGAAGCCTGCATGTGTGATTCAATTCTGACAAGCAGCTTGGTTTTGTTTGTTTGTTAAAGAAAAAAGGCACGTCATGGCTCCAATTTTATTGTCTCTGTAATTTCCTTATTAAATGTGCATGGCATATATACACAAAGACTGCAGGTTTCCAGGGTTCCTTCACAAAATAAAAACAGAAAACAATGCCTCACTGCCAGTCCCCCCAAAAACGAGCCTGGAACATGAAAATCAGCCCAGGATACTTTTTTTCTGGCATGTTATTCTAAGTAATAGAAGTTCTTTGAGCAAATAAAGCACAGTTGTTGCTGTGCAATTTAATGGCATTTATTTGAGCTGCATGAGTGTAACTAATTATCCATGTAGAAAAAATTTACTAAGCCAGGTTTTCTCTAATACAGAAGGTGAAGAATAACCATCTTTCTTAATTCTCATGTACTAACAGAAATTTTTGATTTATAGCAATATTGTTGTCACCAGGAAGGTGCTGTTACAGCACATAAACCATCAAAAAGAGCATTTCTGTTCCGCAGATTCCTGAGCAACCAAATTCTGCAGTCTGTTTAAAGCTGGGCAATGGATGCAAAGGATGCATTTTCTTCCTTGCTACCTCTGGAGGCAGAGCCCAACCATCTCTGTCACTGACTGACTACTGAGCTTGAAGAAAACATCTGCATGTACCTTTGCTAAAACACTGGTATCACAGGAAACCTCAAATCCATGCACAGTTTAGATAGTATTTTTTAAAGTTTATGCTCTGTTGAACAACAAATATAGATATCCACAAAATTACCGAGGTTCCAACATCTTACTTCCCATCTTCCCACAGATTTCAAGATCAGCTGGAGTGCTTAATTATTTTTAGGATCTAGCTGTAGCTCCCCTAAAAATCCGTGCCCGGGCAGGAGCTGTGTGCCTGATCAGTAGGCAGCGCGTATTGCCTGTGCACAGCTCCCCTTGTGCTAAGGGACTGCAGCTGAAAAAACCTGATATATGCAGAGAGTCTACCTCCTTCCAGGCGATGTGCCCAGCATCCCTAAACGCCCTCTCCAGCAGTGCAAGCTCCACAGATAGAGCAATGCTTGCACTAACATTAACATACCCAGCAGTAAATATCCGAGCCCAGGAACTTTTCAACACGCTACCCCTTCTGTTGCCCCAAGCGCACCTATAAAATATGTTATGCTCCCAAGTCGAGCCCAAATGCCTACCCAATTAATGGAGCTGTCATTTATCTCAATGCTTTTGACATTAGTATGGCACTCCAGCATCCTGCCAATGATATAATGCCAATAGGATCAGATCTTGTTAGGCAGGGATGCAAGGAACACTGTTTCATGAATTTTTTTAATGACCTTCAGTATTCCTTTCAATCCAGGCTGTTTCATCAAAACTATAAAAAAGACAAAGTTTCAGCAAAGGCAGAGCTGTTCTTTTCACATTACTATCACTACAGCTGCATTGCCATAAACATCCATGGCACCTTCCCAAGCAAATAAAGGTGACACAGATGAATGTCCCAGAGAACTTAATTCCTGACATATCTTGAAACAAAGAGCCACAGTTCAAGCATTCGAGGGCAAGGGGTCACCCTGGAGACAAGGGAAGAAACTGACAGAAAAGGTAGAGAGGAAAAAAAAGAAGCTATCCAGGGTTTTTTTGCACAAAAGGCAGCTGGAAAGAGGAGGGGAGTAGGTAACGAAGAAGAAAGAAATGATTCAGTGACATAGAAAGCAGGAGGAAATAAGAATCTCTACCAAAATGCAGGAAGAAAGAGAAAGCCAGCAAAGAGACTGATGAGAAGAAGCAACTGTTGTGAACGTGGAGAGCATCCTCATGTGTCTCGCTCAAAATGTCAAGACAATCTCAGTGCATCCACGGCACATTTAACTCCTGGCACAGAGGGTTTGCAGTGACCTTGAGTGGGGAGATCTGTTTAAAGAACCACAAGCTCCTAACATTTAGAAAAGTCTTTCGGAAACAATACAGCCCAAGTCCACTGCACTCCCCTTCTGGTTGTTAACTCTGAGCTGCATTCCTGCAGTTCTTTCTTTACCAAATTATTTACTAAGTGCATTAACATAAATGGAACCGGAAGATTTATTTTTAATTAAAAAAAGAGGGAAAGACCTAAGCACACTGTTAATATTGCCAATGCTTTTCATGACTTCATTAAAAAATAAATTTTAAGATTCACCTTTAGTAGCTATTGTAATAGAGCTATTTTTCATTGACTCAGTGAAATTCCTTTCACATTCCTTTTACCAGGAGTATTAAATGTAAAAGCAGATCTAGTTTTTTCTAAAGCAGATACTTCCTCCAATCAGGAAGCAAAACAACTGAATTATTTATCTGCCATGTAAAGGAACGGTGAAAAGAAAATTAAATCATTAGCTTTCTTCAAAATAGGAAAAGAAAGAAATTTCTCATCCAATACTTGCTTCTGTTATGAATGTTGCATGAACTGTAGTCCAAAGCACACGGCAAGTTTTTAGGAAAATGGGAGGCATTTTCTAAACTTTCAGAACTGAATTTGTCTGTCTCCAAGGTCTTCTTGCACTGCCTGAGATCTCCCAAAAACTAACATGTCTCCAGCTCTTGGAGAGCACCAAATCTCCAGGATCCCCAGTCCTGAGGGATGAAGTCAGAGCCCATCTACTGGTGAGTAGTCTCCAGGGATCTCACACAGGTCTTCAAGTCAAAAGATCTACACAGCATGTTAAGAAAGCTAAACCAGGGAGTACCAAAGAAATGCATTTTAACTCTCCTACTGTTATCTCCCTTCATTCCTTGTGGCAATAAAGAGAGGAGCAGCCAACATGGATGCACTGCAAAGCCAAAATAAACTGCAAGTTTCTGAAGCTGCTTCCCGGTAATCCAGGCTTCCCAACATTTACCATGCATATAAACTGCTGTTTACACCTATTCAGAGTGCCTCCATGTCCCAAAGAGACAAACAATGGAGCCGAGGCTTTGAGCTAATCCAACACTTGCTGTACAAAGGAGTACTATGCTGTAAGCAACTGCAAAATCCTAGGCAGAATAAACACCTATTTTCCCCCTGAAGACAGACTGAGTAGCAGAAACAAAAGGTTATTACACTTTCAGATAAATGTACAAGGGATTACGTTTTTCTTATAAATATAAAACAGAGTGAAAACATAATTTGTTTCAAGGACAATAATTCAAATAAGCAAATTTAGATATTCTGTTTCATTTGATACCCACATCTATATTTCACTGCAACCTATTAAGCACAGAAGGCTAAACCCTTCTATTTTTCAAGGAAGTGAAGTGTGAAAACATTCAGGTTACATCTTTAAAAAAAAAAAAAAAATACTCTCACATTAGTGCTTTCATTCCTTTTGTGGTATCACGTACTCTGTCCTCCCTGTGTTTGCATCCCAGAACAGCACCAGCAATTCAAACAATGACCCAACACCTTTCAGGAGCCCACCAGCAGGTGTGCCAACACTGAAGGAAGTGCCACAAGGAGGGAGAGATTTGCTGGCAAACCCAAAGGGTGACAAGTTTCCCCCTCATCAGAGTGAGTCCCTCGGTTGGAGGGCTGCCAACCCAGCCCAAGAGACACAACCCAGGCGACCAGTTGCTCTCCAGATCATCTTTCCTGATCTCCCTTGGGGATTCTGGTTCAGTGCCACTCTCTGTAGTGTCAATTGTCACTCAGAGGTCTCAGAACAGCTGTCAATCAGCAGCTGCAGGGCACAGCTCACCCAGGCAGAGTGCAGCAAAGCCAGGCTGCCTCCGGATACCACTGGTCATGCATGGGGTTGGAGTAAAACCCGGCTATCTCCAGCCCTGAAATTACAATCATGCTAGCAAACTGAATAAGGCCAGGACACTGCCACAAAGACTAGCACCTGATCATCCACAGACAAACTGATATCCTCACATGGGTGTCAGCAACAGCTTTCTGCCAACGTCTAGGTAAGGCAAAGGGCTCAGGACAAACCAAGAACCGTATCCTGTGAGTTAACTGGGGACAGCCAGCCTGTCTTGGAGGGTTACCTGGCTAAGTACAGGCTGGCCACACCATCCATCTTAGAGCTACAGAAAGCACTAGTAGAATCAAACAGGAGTAAGGGCTCCTCTCATCCCAGTTCATTTCCTGAGCAACGTGTGCATCTGGCTCCCATAGCAGTCCTGAAATATTGCCAAGCGTTTGGGTATTACCATGGCAAAGGCAACATAAGGCCCTGAAGTACACAGAATTTTGCTGTCCTCAAAATAGGGGTGATCTGATCACTCCCAAGCATGAACAAGTAAGCTATTGCTGGAAGTAAAGGATACAAGAGATATACTATGAAGCTGAAGACAGTTCTCAGAAGAGCAGGCAGACAAGCTAAAGCAGCCTCAAAATTAGACCAGCCATGCACTTAGAGCATTTATATTCTGTTTATACAGGGAACCATTTTCAGCAGGACTCATTATTTAAAATCCTTCACACACCCCCACACAACACAGCAAGAAAGGTTAAGGTTTCATTCCCCTGCTGAATTCTCAGTGTAATCTGACAAGGGTAAAGCATTGCTCTTGTTCATCAGGTTAAATACAGACCCTGTCACGTCACTGGAGGTGCTGTGGACACCAGTCCACATGTTTTGACATTGTGTCTCTGTGTGCACAGGTTTCTTGCAAGTGATGGTTTGCAACAGCTTTTATAAAATGGTAACAGCTCTAATATTTGTCTCTGCTTCCCCAAGCACAAACTATACCCACTTCCCTCATCACATGTAGATAATGTGATCCAGAGCAATACCTCGAAAATTTGGAATAATGGCTGTAATCCTCAGAGTCTGAGGAGCACTGTGAGACTCAAGCTGCCCAGAGCTTCCATAAAAGTAATCCAGCAATAGGACTACTCTGCTTCTGGCAAAGGATGCTTTATAGTACCTCAAAGGACTGAAGTGTACAGGGTTTCTTGTATCCATAAGTCATATGATCTGTCTTGTCTAAATCAGTAAGCAAAATCAAATCAGACCAAATCATGCACTGTGAGTTTAACAGCCAAACAAAGGCCTTCGTCTCATGTAACCCAAGAGCAGTGCACAAAAAGCAGGAGTGCTAGTGTAATATTTTAAAATACAGTTTCACCCTGCACAGGTTGGGAACACATTGCCAAGGGCTCATTTCTGCAGATTTCTGCAGCATGCCAACACGATACCAACAAGGAGGAAACTGTGTATGATGGCCTGCCTGCTTCCTATCACCACATATCTCCATGGATGCCACACACACGGGAAGCCCCCTGTGCAGCCCCAAGAAGTGCTGGGAAAAAAGTCATCACGGAGATGAAAGATCAGCACATAGTCCAATCCCTTCATCCCATGACTTCTGCTTCTCCTGGCCATGTTTTGCTCTCCTGAGTAGTCTGGTTACACAGCATAGCCCTCGTGAGTGTGCAGAAGAGGGGGTGAGCCCTGCTCATGCAGGGTAAACTCCTCTGTACTTAAAAGTGGGAGCAGAAAAAACAATAAATGCAGACAGGCATAAACAAAGCTACATTTTCATACAACAGCAGCAAATTTGAGATTTTTAGAATGAAAGGTGGAAAAAAATTCTCATCATAAACACATCAAGACCCAAATCAATGTTTAAGGGTAGCTTCAGTCTGGCAATTACCCTGAAACAGCACAATATCCAGTCACCAAAACCACAAGATGTCACATCAGATGTCTGCTGTCACAGTTCCTTTGTTCCCATCACTAGCTGACCCAACACAGATAAAGCTCAGTCGGGCACTTCTAAACACAGAGCGACTGCAGCTTCCCCAAAATGCAGGCACACAGTCAGGTCTGGTGAGCTCCTGGGAAAACACAGGGACAGAGAGACAAGGGCTGCTACCCTTTTACTTGGTACTGGGAGATGCAAGCCATGTGTGTTTCTGAACAGTCATTCATATGTGATTTTAGTAACTGTGTATAGCCTTCCACAATAATAACCACAATCAGTACCGGTGTTGTGGTTAATTACTTAAGTTTAAATACAAAACATAGTGAGATGCAGTAATTCTATTTTCAGACAGTTTTAGCCTGAACATTAAACATTATTCAGCTTATTAAAAAAAGTCAGTTTAGCACAGTCATCTTAAGGGACTTGAATTTTTTAATTAGGCTAAAAAGTAGAGTATAAACCAAGGCCCTTTTTGAGGCTCTCTCAAAAGGCACCATTCTTTATTTGACTGAAGTGCACATTATGCTAAAGTGTTAAATGAGAGCAAACAACAGTCACTGAAATCAGTCTCCTGCTAATTTTCATAATTTGTAGTAGAACACTTTTCTAATTAGTAATAGACTTCTAGAGACATCTATGTTGACAAATACACAGAGGCCACACTGCTTTACCTTTCTGACATCTTTCCTTCAGTGCTGATGTACAAGGTGCTTCCATACCTTTTTTCCCCCTATAAGCTGGCTAGCATTAAAAACCTGCATTTTAGCACAAGTCTTCTGATTGCATCCCACTGCCCCACTGTTTGTGAGCTACATTAAATACTGATATTTCAAGACAGAGTAAGTCAGTAACACCAACACAACTCTACACTCAGATAACATGCTGAAACAAATGTGCTTTGCAGCCAGCTGTACCACAGAATCTGGAGGAAATAATACATTAAAAGGAAAAGGATACTATTACCTATATTTGAATTCTTTGTGTGTCTTAAATCTACAGCTCAGATGTGCTGCTTACATGCCAGTGGCTGTCACTTGATACAACAGACCGAGTCACTTGAAGTTATATCTAGTGTATCATGGGGTAGAATGCATTTGCATGCCCTTGGTACCCAGGGACAGTGAGGAATATTGTTCATACACTGCAGGTCATGAAAGCCTTTGGGGCCTTCTGCTTTCCATCCATTCCCTGGCTAAGTCACTGGCCAAGTCTGTCTTACAATAGGCCTAGAGAAACATTAAGAAATGAAGGGCAAATCACCTAGTGAAAAGTGAAAACCACAAAGATGAGGAGTCTGCATGCTTGCTGTCTCTTTGCAAGATACAAGCTGGTTTTGTGCTTGTAAAACCTGCCCTATAAAAATAAATAAACTATAAACATAATTTTGCCTAGTAAGCAAAAATATCCATTCCCTTCTGCTCATCAGATATATTTGATTCTAGCTACTGCCCAGATATAATCTATTTATTGTGTTCTAGTGTGTAACTAGAGCTGATGAAAGAGTTGCCCTCCAATCACTACATTTATATGTTCTACTTGCCTTTTCTCTAGCTCCCCAAAACACTGACATCAACAAATGGCATCAAACACTAGTAGGTGGAGGTGTTCTTTCCAAAACTACCCCATGATGTCAAACCAACTGAATGTGTTCAAGTGTTGCCCACAACAACACAGGCCTAAATTTGGAAGCATTTGCCTCACCCTCCTAAGACAGGCAATTTCTTGTCCTTTTAATTTATTTTAAAATCCTGTAATCTCTCTCAAAGCTCATCACTTTGCCTAGCTGTTTCAGCCCCTTTATTCCACCCACATTTGTGCCAGCAGCCCTTCAAGGAGCAGCAAGAGTGGGAAAAAGCCAGTGAGAGGGGAAGGAACTCACCAAAGAAGTGCAGGAAGGCAGCAATGCAGGAAAAGGCAGGGAATTTGCCTTTTTACTTTGCTGAAGGAAAAGTAAAAGTAACCGAAGGCTTAGGATTTTTGCATGCAACAGCCCAGTCCTATTGGCCCTGTAAGATTTTCCTACTGCTTTACTGCATTCACTACCAACCTCACTCGTCCTTTACAGCCTAAATCTTTAGTTGGTGTAACTTGGATTAAAAAATATGTAGGCAGTGCCTCCAAGGAAGTCTCTCTCCAGGGACCACAACCCTTCCCATGTAACCCTAATTGTTATTCAGTTAATGAGTAGCGTGAATCTCACAAGAAGCAAACAGGAAACCAAAACAACTGTGAGGGAGAACTTCACAGAACACATGTGTTTGTAGTCACCAAAGCCAAATTCTTATTTATCTTAGAGAGGCAATAACTTTAAATCACATCATCCAAAGGCTCCCTGTACTAAATTTGAAAACAATACAGATTTTTGATTTTTAAACACAAGTTGACAATCTAAGGTAATCACTTATTTCTACACAGTGTGTCTTTTAAGAAAAACGCTACATATCACAAGGCATGCCACAAAATACCTCAAGATATAGCCCAACGATGTCCAATTCAGTAATGCAGGAGGTAATTTTTTTTCCTGCCTAACACACATCATTTATTTTTTTAATTTAAATACTCTAGTCACCCAAAAGCACTCCTGAAGTCACTGAGTAGTTTCTGGAAGCTTATTTTGAAATAATCCAGAGGAAAGTTAGGCTGATGCATTATTTAAAAACAAAACAAAACAAATAACCACAAACAAAACAAACCCAAAAAACCAAAAACCAACCAACCAACCAACCAAAAAAAACCTAAAAGGCAAAAAATAAAACATTTCATTTGGACTCATGATGAAATACAGTTTAATCCAAGCTGGTTTTAGTCAAGAGTTTTCCTCCTGGTTTGCAGTTTCCCATTAGTTAGAAAATTGATCCCACATCCCAAAATGACTGCAATCACACTTTCTTGTTATACTGCTCAAAATCTGGCCTGGCCATAAAACACTAAAATCCCATTTTTCATGTGCATTTGTTTTTTTCCAGCCACCAAGGGCAAATGAAAGGTAAGAGGTTTCCAGGAGTCCTCACAATGACGAAGAGTTTTCTTAACAAGCACATACTGAATGTCTCCACCAAAACTCAGACAACAGCTGGCTGATGGGAAAAATCACACTGCAGTAGGAAAAATGTCAAACCTCAAAAGAGAGGGGGGTTTTAATTACTTTTTTTTTAATCATGACTAAAATGAATTATTCCTTGCCTAAAAGGTTCCAGCATTTTTATAGTGTCTCTAACGTCAAGAATTGCAGAAACTATTTGCATCTTAACAGGGATCTGTGAGTGTAGTTTGTGATAATGACCCAACTTGCTGTTAAACAATCTGATCCAAAACTAGGGAAATACTTAATAAAAGCCATTAAGGGCAGAATTTACTTAAATATTTTTCCTGGATATACCCAAAGATCACTCTCCACAGAGGTGGAAGGAGAGCAAAGAACCAGTTAGACTTTAGCAAGCTCTAGGATGCAGTGAACAAGGTCAGGTTTAACAGATTTGCTCTCAGTTCTTTGGGAAAGGGTATCTCCTATACCATATGCCTCTCCCATCTTTAGTGATGGACACAGAGACCAGCTGTTGCTCCTATTTAGATACCACTCTATTCACCAGGCAAAAAAGTATCACCTAGAGCAAGGAATGATGCCAGTAGAATGTTATTTTGAAAATTACTGCCTCCTCAATTTATCATCATCCAAGACCAGCCAGAAAAAGCAGGCAGTCCATTTCGAAAATAAATGGATTAATCAACGAAAAAATTAATCCTCTAAGGCCAGGGGGAAAGGGAGAGAAATTGCCAGGGCATTAGAGCTTCACAGTTGTTTTTCTTTGCCTTCTCCACTATCTGGAGATTGATCCAGGAGAAAGCACCTGGTGACCAAGAAGGGTCAAATAGAAACATACTAGAAACTATCCAGCCTGCCAAGATGGTGTGTTAGGTGTTACACAATTATCCAGCAAGCTGTCTTTGGCTCTTAAGGCTTTGGTGTGCAAGTGTGATACACCTCAGCAGTGGGGGATATCTAGTCAGATTCACCATGCCAAGGACACTTGGATTTTAATATTTCCCATTTTTTTCATTATAGCCTTTGCAGATTTAAGCTTGTATTAGCAGCAGAATTAAAGGGGTAAGAAAAATACTAATAGTACCTAGAATACCCATAAGGTGCAAAGCAGACCACATGCCTGCATTGCAAATCAGCATTGATACATTCTACATATGTGAAATTTAAGGCACTGAAGTTATGAACCAAAAGAACACAAAAGCAGTCACAAAGAAAACACAAGGACTAAAGTATCAGCTTACTGCCAATTCACTGTGCTGCAAACTCCTGCCTAAATACAAATAAACACTGTGTCCTTTAGGTCAGGTAGATGAAAAGTCTTCTACCAATAAAAGACATCTGTCAAATTTGCAGTATAGAGATTAAAAGCATTTGAAAGGTAAATCTGAAACCCCAGACTGAAACAACACTGTGCTTTCATTTAAATGCGTTACTTTGCATGGTTACTACAAAGCTCTTCCCCCACAGTGTAATTTAAGGACTATTTGGATATTCTGTTTGGAAAAAGGTGCTAAATTAAGGAAAGTGGTGTCGAGTCCAGAAACTTCATGAAAGTGAAGCCCTACCTGTATTTCAACAGCATTATTACATAATTGTAATGGTGCCATGGCATTTGCCTCAGAGACCCTCACCTCTGTGACAAGACTCCCACAGCATCCTTGTTCCTCTCAGCCACACATGCTGGGGACAGGTGATGTGCCATCAGCAGCTCCTGCTGTAACACAGCTCCTGCTGGAATGGCCACTTGAAGCACAGGGCTGTATGAGAGCTCCAGACAGAACCTGCCTGCTTACAAGGACAGCCCACACTTCCCTCCATGCTGACTTTTGACATTCAAGGCCAGAGAGGACTGTGGTCCCTACAGTTCTCCTCAACCTTGCTAATGCAGAGAAGGGGAAGAAGTTGGGCCAGCAGATGCCATCCACACGAGGAAGCAGCAGGCAGTGACAAACCAACTGCGTACCAGAAGGGAAGATTCTTATTTTGTTTTGTTCTCCAAGGGTATTGAAGCTAATATGGGCTTGTATATCATGTCTGCTGCACAGTATCTCCCTAACCACTTTTAGCCTGCTGTCCATTTAGAATCCTGCCTGGCAAAAAGGACAGAGAGCATAAGTAATTCAATTTCTGCAAGTTTCATGGAAGTGAAGAACCTGGCAGTGGAGACACCCCACACTACCTTCTACAATGAAGGACAGAATCCAAAATACAAATCTGTCTTCCTTACTTCCTTTACCCATGAAACAAGCTGTCTTTTTGGAATGATAAAGTTTAACTAGTAACTTACTCAAAGACCACAGGAGGAATCTCATCCTACTATTTTCTGCAAGCACAGGGATTGATAAATTTGTTGACCTATCAGGTCTTTCTGCATTGGCCACAGATATGCCAGGCAAAGAATTTCCTGATGTCAATGTGTGATATGCACTGAAGTTGCAGGAAAAGAGTAAGATTCTTTATGTTCCTTTCTTCCTGCTAAAGGGATAGATTGCAAGTGCCACACCAACAATCCAGCCATCACATAACCTCCAAGTCAAGTAATAAATTATTTACTACAGTTCCCTATTTGAAAGGGAGTCAATTAGTCAACGGGCCATCAATTAATACCCAGCAAGGAACAATACGAAGAGAGGAACTGGTCTGAACAGCACAGCTCTTGAGACAAAGAGTGCTTTTAAACCGGATACCTCTGTGCTCAAGCCAGTATCTTGCTTCACTGAACATCTATTTTAATACATAAGCAGCTACATTTGCTAGCAAGACATCCTGTTGACACCTATTCAGTCCTGCCCTACTTCGGCATGACAGTCTTGTGCATTCTGCAGGGTTCAAGTGAGTGCTCAGATGCATTCAAAGGATTACAATGCAATGTATTTGAGGGCATGAGGCAAAAGCTTTGTTTCCCAGAACATCATCTGAAGGGCAGCATCCCCTGGAGGACGTCGCAAACGAAGTTACCCTGGAGACAGTCTCTGAGGAACAGTGACAATTCTCCACAGACAAGATGATCTGTTGGGTTGGTATCTGAAGAGGGGGATGGGTGTTGAGTTCTCTGCTCCTTGTTTGGGAAGAAGGAAGGGAAATGAAGGTGAGGAAGGGAAAAATTATGTTCAGAATTTATTTCAGGATCTTTATAATAAGAAAAGCCCATCACTCCTCTCTACTATACAATAGCATCATTTTACTGTCAGGAAGTAAATAGCTTTCTCAGTCTCTTTGCATGATTTTCTCTTAGACTTTGCTTTCAGCTCTGCAATCTAATAAATGCAGACCTTGATCAACCTCTCTGCTCAAGAACTGAGGACCGTGCATTTATGGTCTTCATTTTGCCAAGCCTGACACCTCTGGTTTTCAGACAAGCAGCCCAACCAGGAGAAATCACCACACACATGAAGCCATGAGGACTCACCAGAGGTATCACAGCAGACTGAGTCAAAATAGATTTCTTTTTTTTTTTTTTTTAATATTGTCAAAACCAGGTATTCTGCTTTATAAACAAGCATTCATCCAGGCTTCACCAGGAAAAATACCTTTCATTACTATTGTTTTTCAGCTCTAATTAGCTCTTTCCCACAGCTTTAGCTACTGTTTCTATTGCTTTCTAGGTAATGTATCGGATTGCTATCCATCTTATATGTGTATTTGGCTTCACACACAATGCTCTAGAGGTGTAAGCATTAATACTACATAACCATCAATGAATATATCTATAAAAACTACTTGACACTTGACAGCTCTGCAGCTACCACTGAACTTGACAGCTCTGCAGCTACCACTGCAGATACTCAGATTGCCATATTCCAGTGCAAACCACCAAAACTAAAAAAAAAAAAAAAAAATTGCACACAGCAGTGAAACCTATCAAAATGGACTTGGCACCTCAACTGGTTGGGAGTCTAACTCTCAGAGTTGTTCATACCCCACAGCTCCTTTAACTTCTGAGTTTATCCTTTTTAACTCATTGCATTTTCGTGAGTGCTGGACAGACTGATCTCATCTCCTTGTATCAACTGTTCTGCGCCCTAAGCTTCTCACCATAATAGCGTTCCAGAGTGATATTGGATACACCAGCCCTCCTCAAAAGTTATTCTTGATTGCATTTGGCCAACTGGCCAACAAGGGATAATGAAATTCAACATGTAAGCACTCCCCCAAGAGCTGGAGAATTTCACATCTGTCATACATTTACTATCCAAAAAGAAAGGCACTGTATTTGTGCAAGGGGTAAGGGCTCTGAGAAACAGGGCTGTCACCAGATGTTCCACAGCTGAGAGTCTGCAAAGCCTCAAGATGTGAGGCTAATCAGCGCAGGCCCTAAATAATTAAGTTACTATGCTTTGCAAAAACTGCTGGCTGTTTAGAGGAGAAAGACCACAATTCAACATCCTAGTGAGAGAAAGGCAAAAAGAGCTCATATATTATATAGGCGAATGGGGGACAGCCAGCACTACCAGGGCATAGTGAGCAGGACAAAGTGGAATCCACATCCAACCAGACATCAAAATAGAGCAGTTCCACCTTCTGGGGCCTGCTAGGAAGATTTTGGCACCACTGCCACAAATCACAGCAGAGAGCAAACAGTCTGAATCATTTGGGTTTCTACCAAACAGCATTCCCAATCCTGTTTTTAATTAAGTTCCCCAAGGACACTGCACAGAGACTATAGGTTCATCCATTTTGTCTCTCATCTCCATTTTATTGTCTTCCACCTCTTTAATCTAAGGCTCCTGTGAATTCAGGTATGCAATCTGAAACAAGGACTGTAGCTGTCAGGATGGAAGGATGTGCTTGCAGTGCCTCATGACAACTGCTCTGTGTCTGGAGAGGTGGCAGTGCTAAAGACACAGCAAACCAACTTCTTTCAAATAAGAGCTCTCAAAATTTAGGTCCAGACTTGTTTTGTTATAAAGGTAAGGCAGTTGGAGTTTTTTTAATTATTGTTTTATGGCTGGCTGATACTGTAAAACATGACTTCCAAGCATTTTTGTCACTAGCACTCAAACTCTAAGGTATCTGCTGATGATACAAATTTATTATGTATTTGGCATCTGGCCAAGAGGCCTTTTTTTCCCAATCAAATTAAGGAAAACAACTAAACATGATTAGATTTTTTGTCCTCAGAATTCCCCCAGAGCAATATCTAATAGTAAGGTTTTTAATTGCACATGCCTGTAAGATTACAAATTGTGATGACAGGTTGGATTTCAAGTCACGGCAAAGACATGAAGGCATGTCAAATGTTCCTTGCATTATTCCAGGTTTAGCCAGACCAGCTCTCTATGGGTTTATTTATATAAACTGTATGAAAACTACATTTAAGCACATATACACACTCATATGTATATAAACTAACATACAACAAGCTGAGCTCCCAGCTCCACTCCAGCCTGACACAAGTAGCACAGCCAGCCACACTGCCTTCCTTCTCAACCATCAGGCACATCTCCCTCCACCCTGCTACAGAGAAGTGCTACACGAGACTGACATACCAAAGCCAGTTTCTTTTTTGTCATCTGCTCCCTTGATACTAAATCAGCCCTTACTGCAGCCTCCAGCATTTCACTAACAGAAACAAGACACTGTGAATTAAAAGTTGGAGACAGATGTTCAGCAACCAGAGATACAGAGGGGGAAAAAATTAAAACAAATTCTCATTTGGATCAGCAGCACTGATGGACTTCTAATTGTTCCTAGAAGAGCTTGAAGGGAATCAGCGTACCAAGAGAATAAGGACCAAGCACAGTGCTGTAACACTCAGGGCAGGGGAGCAGCCCTCAATCTAGTGAACTCCCTGCAAGCACTAAGAGTTGAGAGATTAGCCCAGGGTACCTTCTCCTTCATGTTACTCCAGCTTTCCCCAGAGTAACCCCTTCGGGCTGAGCAAACTGATTCAAAGTACATGGAATCACTGACTTGCCATGGGATTTAGATCAGACCCCAAAAACTCAGTGTTAAAATGCTATATTTACTTATGGCTCCACATACTGGAGATTTAAGAACAGGTGATAACTTGACTGAGCTTCTAAGCCATCAGGCATCTCAGTTTCCATAGATTATGGTATAGGAGGGAATGACAATAACCAAATTACATATTGCTAGTCCTTACCTCTTCCTCTACTTATTCTAATGCGCAGACTGTCTAGAGAAGGATTTTTAGCACCCATGAGTCTTACAGGAAGCAAAATTACACCTCAGGATGTGTAACAAGGCACCCAACACTATCAGGCACTGCAGAAATCAGCCCAACACAGCAAAGCACAAAGAAATATATAAAAGTAGATGCTGTTTTGATTATAATTCCTTGAGTATATGGGATGCATTCAGGACTGCACTGTAACTAAAAACCCACCAGCCCAGGCCCACACTTGGTAAAATGGGCAGATTGCAGCATCTGTGTGGTGTTGGCTAAAAACCCATTGCACGTCCCACAGCTTGGAGCAGAACCATGACAGAACAGGGATCATCCTGCCAGGCAGTGGAAGGGATATTCCAGGGAGGTTGCCCAGCACAAAACTGTTTGATGAAATCGGGGAAATTCAAAGTGAGGAAAATCTTCTGAAGTCTCAGACATGCTTTTAATTTTTTCCCATACCACAGCATCTTTCCCAGATGATTTGCTCATTGAGCAGCAGGAAATGTCCTCCACATTCAAATAAAACCACATTACCAAACATATCCAATTCAAAAAAATCACGATAAATAAAGAAAACAGTGAATATTCCATGGGGTAATAAACATCAGATGCCTCTAAGATTCATTTAACATGAGTGGAGTTGATAAAATGGATGCTAGAGATATCTTCTGGAGAATCATCCGTTTCATTTGCAATAAAGAGCTGCTTCTTGCTGTTTTTGCTGGGCAAAGGGTGCTCTCCCTAACAGGATAACAGCAGGTCTGCCCAGATCTTGTGGGAACAGGTCAGCAGCAACTGAGGAGGAGGTGCAAGAATGAAGGTGGCCACAATTCATTCCCTCACTGTCATTCTTTTCTCATTTTAGCTTAGAGTACTTCAACATGCCCAGCTTAAATGGGTGAGAGAATGAGGGCCAGAAAACTCTCAAATATTTTTTTTTTCTATCCAACTCCAATGGTTTAAGCTTAGCTAAAGTTATTAGAAAAAGAAAACAGAAATGACGACCCATTTGTGGGCACATTCCATCCAGAAAAGAGGTGTTACAGCTGCATGGGAAGGATGGGCATAGCAAGCTTTTGCACTTAGAACACCTGGCTGTGGCTTCTCACCTGCTCTGCTGGAAAGGATGCCTCTAACATCATGCAGCTGCTTTGTCTGTGAAGATGTCCTTCGGTCCTGTGCTTGGCCTTATATTATATAGGTGGAATAGATGCACAGTCTCACCCACCACAACCCTTCACTCAGCCCAGAACGGCAGGATCTCTCCAAGCCCTGCCAGCTTCCAGTCATCTTTACTACAAAAAAGCTTTATCTGGAAGTTAAGCATTAACAAAGTAGACAGAAATCGGCAATTAGCCAAATTAAGGTAATTATGCAATAGGTGAAAACAAATAGGGAATGGGTGTGCAGCTATCACACCAATTCATGAGGATAAGGAAAAGGAAGCTGCTCACTTCTGCTGCTTTTCCTTTGCTGCACCAGCCTCATCGACCTTGGCTTGCCCCAAAAAACAATCCCTTTGGAGTATCTTGCACAAACAGGAAGATACAGGACAAGGTGTCTTCTCCTGTGTAGAAAGCTGCAGATGTGAAAATATTCCTGGTGCTCCATGGTGCCTCTGGGTATTGGCTAAGGGATGCCTGTACCCATATTAGTTATCTTTCACCCACTGCATTTTTCACTCCTGGTTGCTTAGGATTATTAACTCCAAAAGGATGCACAGAGAGATCATTCTCGTGTTTAAGTGGAAAAGTCAGGCAAGCTTTTTTGCTGTGTTTTCATTTTGTGGGTTTGTGGGTTTTTTTGTTGTTGTTGGTTTGGGCTTTTTTTAAGTATTTACATCTAATGCCAAACCATAGTAATTGCATCACTTACACGTAAAATTATTGTGGTTTTTCCTTGGGCTGCTGTTCTTAATACCCATATATCCTTCAGAAGTGAAACAGCTTTGGCCCCATCAATATCCTGATGAATTGTAAGCTGCTGGAACATGAGTAGAACTTCCTCAGAGAGTAAATTCCTTGAAAGTACCCACTTTTAATAGTGATCCTATATGGTGAGGAACAGGGCTATCTAACAGTAGTTGCTAGCCTGGGACTACTACAGAAGAAAAAGACCTGGATCAGCACAGTTGGATAAACTCAACATCCTCCTGAATCCCATGAGCAAGCAAGGCAATGCCCCAGAAATCCTGTCATTTCAGTGAACAATGTCCCAAGCACATGGCTGCTCTTCATTCATTTCTTTAAAAACAATTCACTGGGAAGAAAGTTTTAGCCTGGTAACCTTTAAGCACCCTTAACTGCATGAGCTTTGACTTTTGTCTTCAATAAAAAAACAATGTTAAAGGCTCATAGAAAGACAAAGGAAAATGAAAATTAAGGAAGACTTTTAAGGCATTCCGCATCCTCTTGTTTTTCCTCTCCAGTACCAACCAAGCCATTTTCAGGTTGGCTTATTTTCCCCCAACACATCAGCTTGATCTCTTTTCTGATGCTCTTCCAAACTGCTGCCACCAAACCACCTCGTCTATTTGCTCAAACCAAAACTAAATGCAGCAGCCACTACATTTGTATAGCCTGAACTGGGAGAAGAGTGGAAGACTCAAGAGACTGGCTGCAAGCTAAGGTTTCCAGATCAAATCAAGACTAACTCAGAAACAAAGAAACCTAATCATCCTACTTAGCAACTGCCTGGCAGCTGATACAAAACGAATAGTTAGAGTTAGGTCAGCTTTTGAGACAGCAAATGTCTGCACCAGGACACCCATTCATTACCTAGGGTTAATAACTACACAAATGTAATTTTTCAGGATTTAACACAACTCCTCACTGCACAAAGCTATTTACACCTCTTTGTGAGAAGCTCAGCATTGCACTTTTCAGTTCTGTTTTTTAAAAAGTGACTTTTCTTAAAGAAGTTCACTAATAAAAGCAGTTTTACAATCACAGTAAAATATAATAGGAATTAAATTATGGCACAATAATTCACACTTGACTGCACAGAGGCCATTTGGCCTTCATCTTTGTGTCTGAATGTGCTGGGTGGGAATTACTACACTGTAATTCACATGCTGTCACATCTTATGGCTTGGCTAACGCTTGAAAAAATCAGAGCGCAGAGTTGGTCACTAGAGATCAGAAATCAGTCTTGTCAAGGAATGGTTACAAATGGCAGAAGCATCAGATATTGCAGGCCTGAAAGCTAACACAACTTACCCCCTCCTACTGCTGTGAGAGAAAACACATTTTCTATTGCTGCAGTTCAGAAAGAAACCCACATGCCCTACTGCTGTACAGCATACATGTTAAAAATCATCAAATGTTCAGGATGGGAAGGGACTTAAAGATTATCCAGTTCCAACCCCCCTGCCATGGACAGGGACATCTCCCACTAGACCAGGTCTCTCAATGCCCCACCCAGCCTGGTCTTCAACACTTCCAAGGATGGGATATCCACAACTTCTCTGGGCAACCTGTTCCAGTGCCTCATCAGCTTCACAGTGAAGACTTTCTTCCTCATACTTAATCTAAACGTATCCTCTTCTAATTTAAAGCCACTACCCCCATCTCATCACTACAGGCCCTTGTACAAAGTCTCTCTGCAGCTCCTTTGTCGCTCTCCTTTAGGTTCTAGGAGGCTGCTATACTATCACACCTTCTCTTCTCCAGTCTAACACCCCCAGCTCTCCCAGCCTGCCTTCCTAGGAGAGGTGAATCCCTCTGATCATGTTCAGGTCCTTCTTATGCTGGGGATCCCCAAGCTGATGTAGCACTCCAGGAGGGTCTCACCAGAGCAGGGCAGAGAGGCAGAATCCCCTCCCTTGCCCTTCTGGCCACACCTCTTAGAACACAGCCCAGGATACAACTTGCTTTTTTTAGGCTGCAAGCAGACATTGCCACGTCCCATTTTGCTTCTTATCCACCAACACCCACAGAGCTGCTCCCAATCCATTGTCCACACAACATTTGTGCTCATAATTGCCCCAACCCTGGTGCAGGATGTTACATTTGGCTTTGTGGAACATCACGACCTTCCCATGGCCCCTTATCTGGGGTTTGTTCAGATCCCTCTGGATGGCATCCCATCCTTCAGGCATGTCAATGTATCACACAGCCTGGTGTCAATGAGAAACTTGCTGAGGATGCACTTGATCCCTTTGTCCGTGCCACTCATGAAGACATTAAATAGCCCTAGTCCTGATATAGACCCCGGGGGGTAAAAGATCTTGTTTCCTCCCTATAGCAAGAACATTCTATGAGCAGACACACTTGCCAAAAACTGAAGGAAAAAAACCACATTATCAGAAAACCCCCTTAAAATTTCTCTCCTTACTTAGTGTCAAATTTAGACATGAAAGAAGTGGGTCCACACACAGACCTCTGCACCACGTAATGGCTTAAACAAGAATTAAATAGTGGATAGTCTTAGCAAGGTTGAATTTCATCCTCTATCAGCTTATAGATTGATCTGTCATCAGATGGGGAACTTAATACTCTCAATTTTAGTATAATGCTGCTAATGAAAGCACTGTAGTATATCCAGAGAACAGCCACCCCTTTTATCAGGAAAAGCCTTCCTCGATCACTTGTTCCACTATGGAAAAGGTGGCATGCCTGCAGGTAATACAAATTGCCAAGAATAGCAAACATTATAAATATTTCAAGGATGATTAATCTTTAAAACACTGAAGTTAGGCAGAAGCCTGGAAGTCAACTTGGCTATTTCACAACTAATAAAACATGTATCTTGTATTTCATTGTGACTATATAAAGAGTATTGTAGTAAAAGGCAATTATCCACCATTCACTAGCTAACATAACACTTGTACAAGTAAAAAAGAAACACAGTATGTATTTTAAGCAGTGACAGTATTTTCACCATATTAAAATAGTAGCGAGGCAAATGTTCAGCTCACATTAAACAGCACTCTGTCACCAAAGACCAGCCTGCTAGCATCATATATTCCCCCAAGATAGATAATGCTGCTTGCTTTAACAGAATCATTGTCACCAGGCAACTACCAGTGCTGTTCAGTAATAAATATTTCCACTGTTCCCACAGAAACTGGCTCGGCATCTGGACCTGCTAATGCCTGGAGAGATCAGCCTGACCTTGGAGTGCCATCTTTTCACAAGGATGCAGCCCTCACCACGGCTGTCTCCCAGAAGCATTGCAAAGATAGAGCAGAAGCTCAGAGGGCAGGAACAGGACAGCAGACGAGGCTCTCTTCCTTGCAGCTGCAATGACTTGAAAGGACTTCAAATTTCATTTCCTACTCTGCGAATGATAAATTAGTTCAGCCCCATCTCAAACTAATTCTCATATGGAGAGACAAGATGGCATCTGTCCCTAAACGCAGGAAGGTCACTTTACAGCTATGCCACAAGACTGCATAAATAAATTCTTGGAGGCAACTAGGTTTTTTTAAGTTTAGAACTGGGCCAGCAGCATCTGTAGCCCTGCCAGTCTGGTGCTGTCAAGTATCAGTATTCAGTATTAAGCTTCGTAACAACACGAGGCTCCAGGACTTGTCAGGCTTTGTCTGAACTACAACCTATTTCAGCTTAAACTTAGCTCTAATCTCTAAAGCTATTTGAGAAACTTTGCTGCACTTGCAACTTCCTCTGGGATCAGATAACTTTTGCCTAGCCTGTCCTAGCTGCAATGTCAGATTGTCCTGGTTCTGATTGGGACAGAGTTCATTTTTTCTTAGTTGGTACAGTGCTGTGTTTTGGATTCAGTATGAAAATACAGAATCATATCCATATATGAGGCTGGAGGGAAGTAACGAAGCATTCTTGTGGTGCTTAGTTGCTAGCTGTACTTAAATCATGACACAGATACCTATTGTTTGCCCTGCAATTTCAGCCAGGTTTTGGTTACATGATTGTTTAACCTTTTCTAACTTCAGTTTTGCTTATCTTCAGCCAAGTGTGTGGTTCTAACCCAAAAATCACATCACTTAAAGTTCTTAATATTTTCCTTGATAAACAATCACAGCAATGACTAACTAACCCCATGGATCAGTGGGAGGGAACAGTGTACAACTCATTAATAACTACAGGGTTAAAACATACAAAATGACCCCAAGCAGCTGCAAGACCAGGAGGAACCAAACACCACAACTGGCACCACATTTTGCCCAAGAAGGATTCAGGATGCTGACAGCTCGCTCTCATGTCACAAGTGCAAGGCAAGAGCTAAGCAGCAGAAGAAACATGTAAATAGCCACTCATGTTGATTTTATTGCATTTGTAATAATCTCCAACAGAAACTGGGCAATTTGGATTATTGCTTCATCAGAATAGTAAGTGGTTGTCCATTTTTGGATTGTTAAAAGCAGCAGAGTAATAACAATTAACTCATTCTTTGTTGTCCATCGTATAATTAGATACACAGCACAATGCCTAAAAAATAATTTTCAAAAGAATAATAATAAACCAACCTGATGGGATGATAAAAATCTTTGCATACAACAAGCCTTCAGCTCTCTTCCAGAGCCTAAAATAAATTACTTGTTTGGAGACGTGCAAAATTTCACCCCACAGCGAACACTGTGGTATCCTTCCTATCCTGCTCTTAACAGCATGCAGTTCTGAATCCCTTTATTTCTATTATTATTTTTGTCCAGCAGCCTGGAAGTCTTAAATCTCAGCTCTGAGCCACACACGAGCATGACAGCAATGTGACAGAGCAGGTGTACATCTCTCCAGGCTTGCAAACTGAGCTGCTGCCTGTCATGTCCATCTCACTTCAGCTGAACTTTGACAGTGTTCATTTGTGGGTAAAGAGAAATCTGCTTTGTTTGGGGTCAAGGGGAGGAAGGCTAAGAGAACAGCTGCTCATTCCAGAACGCGCCTCTTGGAAATCCACCTGCTACAGGGAAAGAGGATCAGTTTGCTCAGGTGTACGTGGGGGGAACACAAACCAAGGAGCACTTTCCCAGGGTCCACACCTTCAGATGCTTTGGGACAAGCTTCCGAAGAGGGGCAAAAAGAAGGCAGGGACACAAAAGTCCTGTCCCTAGCAGAGCCCTTGCAAAAGATGAAAAAGGCTTTGCTTTTATTGTTATTGCTGATGGTTTTATTTTATTCCTTAGTATTATTTCAGTCTATCTTGTGTAATTCTCCAATTTTGTATAACAGGTTTAGTTTTATGCAACAAATGGATTTACAGGCTTTGCTGTAGCTTAGGAGAAGGGATAGCTCTTGGGGGGCTTCTACACTGCTCCAGGTTGTACCATATATGCAAGCTGTAAGCTATTTTCTGTTCAAGTCAAGGGTAATAGTAAAGAAAGAAGCCACTTCATAAATCTGCTAATATCTTAAGTATTTCCCATAGCTTAAATTTTTGGTGAGCTATGATTCAAAGCAGCCTGAGCGGAACTAGACAGTCCTGTGCTTATGCATTTTGGATACAGCAGATTAACAACATCACTGAGGAAATGCAAGGACTCATGACTTTTTCCCCTTTTATGATTTCTACAGCTTATCAACAAGATGACATTGTACCAGGGCAGTATTCTGGAAGATTACTTTTCATCTTGCAGATCACTGAAGTACACACCCTTTGACTCCACACCTGTCATCACAGCCCAAGACACGAAATCTACTCCAAGAAATGAAATAGCTGAAACAAAAAAAACTAAGCCCCCTCAAAAAAAAAAAAACCCAGAACATCAAAACAACACCACCACCTCCAATTTAAAAGATCAGTGCTCTAAGAAATCTGTCTATAATGCAGCTACCACTACAGATGAAGAGGCTGTGTCACGTAACTCAAAACAGGAATAAGAGGCAGCAAGGTCAGTCTGAAAAAGTACTTCATAACATCTCCAGCAATCACTACAGGACAGGAGTCATTCCAAATCACAAAAGCAGAACTCAAACGCTTGAGTCCTATTAAGCATAAATTATGAATGCTTTCTGCCTGCAGTGAAAAGAGATTATTTAAAGGGAAAACAAAATTTTAAAAAACCCAAAAAAACCCAACAATTAAAAAGCAGGGCTTAATTGGGATATTTTTATAAGTAAGGTGAGGTTGTGGCATGTGTTTAAACAACATACCACATTTCTGAGAGGGAAGCTGAATCCTGGTCAGTCAGAGACCAGAACAGGGAGAACCAAACCAAGTCCTTTGGCTCAGACCAAAGGTGATCTCTCTCCACTGTTCAAAGATAGCTATGGCACTTTCACTAGATAATATGTACATTGGTTAGATGAGTGATGGTCAGATTTACCACCACTGACTGCCACAGCCACCACAGCAAGCACCCTGGATATTCAGTCTGTAGAGCAACAAAGGGTAGAAGTATTGCCAGGCATAAATCCTACATCTCTGGCATTTGCTCACCTGAAGTATAATATGACTTCTAGAATACTTGTGACATTTTCATTTACTGTGACTATCAGGCAGGACTTTCCAGCTACACAGTGGCACTGAGAATCTAAACCAGAACTGCCAAAGCATATTTAAACTATTAATTGCTTTAACTGTTAATACTACTTAATTATAAAGATTTACAAAACATTTACCATTCAACTTTCCTGAAGAGGACTAGAGAGCACCTTTCTGAATAGCTCTTTTATTCCTCTCTAATTGGTCAACTCAGTTTAAATACTCATTCTAGTTTTCAAGTCAGTGAGGAGTTTTACTTAAAGAACAATAGTACAGATAGCCTTTCTGCCCAAAGGTGTTATATAAGTAGACAGGTGCTCTATAGACATGTTTAGCCCATTATGTTTATCACCTTCTTTCCTGTAAAATTTTGTGTCTTAGCACATACACAGAGGATCAGTTGATAAAGCACAAAAAGCCTGACAAATATTTAAAAGCAGGAGCCCACAGCTTACAGACAGGGAGTCATGTCATTCACAAACATGGTTCCACTGGCCTGTAATTAAAATTAAATCCTTGGTAGAGTTCCCCTTCCATTTAAGCATCAGAAAAATCAGGCACCCAGATTTTCCAAAGCTCTGACCTGAGCATTTAGTAACTATCACTGCTAACAGGAGCTCCTGAACAGTTCAGCCCTTGTGAACCCTGGAAGGTAACTTCTAGTGCCTGCACTTGGGTTTCTCCTATCAAAAGGACCCAACAAGCCTCAAAATCTCATTTCAAAGTATTATGTGTGTCATGTTTCACTTATGAGTTTCCTGGCTAACAAAAAAGATCACATTTTTCTGCTACAGCTCTGTACTGGGTTTTCATGGCTGGGTTTTGGGGAGGGGGGCAGTGCTGGTTATAGGGGTGGCTTCTGTGAAAAGCTGCTTGAAGCTTCCCCAATGTCTGACAGAGCCAGCTGGCTCCAGGATGGATCCAGTACTGGGCAGGGCTGAGTCCAGCAGTGACTGTGGGAGCACCTCGGAGACAACATATGTAAGGAGGAGGGGAAAAGCTGCTGCTTTGTAAGAGAAACAGCTCTGCAGACAACAAGGTCAGTGAAGAAAGAGGGGCAGGAGGTGCTCCAGATGCTGCAAAAGCTGAAATTTCCATGCAGCCCATGAAGATGAGGCAGCTGTGCCCCTGCAGCCCATGGAGGTTCAAGGGGATGCAGAGATCCACCTGCAGCCCATGGAGGAGGCTGCAAACCCCATGCAGAGCCCACCATGGACCATGCTTTGTCTCCATGGAGAGAGGAGTCCACTGTGGAGCAGGTTTGCTGGCTGGCAGGACGTGTGACCCCATGGGAGTAACCCCATGCTGGAGCAGGGGAACAATGCGAGGGCTCCTCCCTCTGAGGAGGAAGGAGCAGTAAAAACATGATGTGATGAACTGAACTTGACTCCCATTCCTCTGGGAGTTCCATGCCCTCTGTACTGCTGTAGGGGATGAGGTAGAGCCAATTGTGAGTAAGTTCACTTCAGGAAGAAGGGAGGCAGGGAGGAAGGTGTTTTTAAGATTTCCCTTTATTTCTCATTACCCTACTCTGATTTGATGGGTAATAGATCTGTTTTTACCCAAGAAAAAGTCTGCCTAATGTAGCAGCTAAACTCAGAAAAAGAAACCTTTATATGTCATCAGAGTTCTTTGTTTCAGCACTTAAGTCATAATGTAACCTGGGAATTCAAAGACCTGAGGTACAAGCAGGGAGAGAAATCAACATCCTGGAAAAAACCCCAGACCATTAGGAAAAAAAATAGACAAAATCATTGCTATTTTCTCTTCTCTCTTCCCTTTCCACAGGCAAATTTACACCATCTCTCACTCACCATGGGCAAACGGTGTTAAGAGCATTGTGAAGAACAGCAGCTGTGATGACCACATGACTGTGAAGGAGAGCTTGAAAGTATCCCAGCAAACAAGGGTTCAAACAAAAAGGTGAGAGTCCTCCTGCACTTGCTTCCAACACTTCAACTGTTGTTGGCCTTCAATTCACATCCAAAAAGGGGAAAAAGAAAAAAAAAAAAGAAAAACAACAACAAAAAAAATCCACAGCCAGTATCCAGAGTCTGAGACCTACAAATGAGAAAGGAAAAAAACCTGCAGTTAGTAAAACAGTAAGATAGGTGTTTTCAATCAAGTCTTGCTGCGTTTCTTTGCTGCCAGCAGCTGTAAAGGCAAATGTGTCTTCCCCACTCCCAGGCCCTTCAGATGCATGCACATTCCTTCATAAAATAGGAAGTAAAACTTATGGCTGTGCAGAGAACCAGTTACCAGTTGGTAGATAACCAATGCTCTGCTTTGTCTCTCGAAACAGGGCTCCAGACAACAGTTTTGAACAAAAAAGCTAAGACCTTTCCCTCCCTTTTGCATTTCTGTCATGCCTCTGCTGTGGATGCTAACGGCAAGATACCAGGCCAGGCAGTGGGATTAGTAACATAGTTTGGGAGTATTTCCACTGATGATATGCCAAAAGTTTCTCTTTGTTTGAGGCAACCTGTATGGCTTTTAATCACGGAATCTGGACCAGGCTTTGAACCCAAGCAGAGCCCAAAGTCACCCTTCTCCTATAACCAGCTACCTTCTAGTCACTGCCAGCAACTCACTGCCAGTCAAGCTCTGCAGTTATTTATTGTGGAATTAAAATAATGGTCTTGTCCATCCCACATGCTTACAGGAAAGCGCGGGGAAATCTGAATCCATGCTTGAATAGAAACATTCGCTCATTTAACTGGAGAACGTATTCCAGCTTTCCATCATTTTAATCTCTCCAGAAGGGGCTAGATGGCCACAGTGACTCAAACTTGGCAGGAAAAAACAACTATACAGAGTTAAACACAGCAGCAGTTTGAAACTTAGCTCCCCACTGACTTTGAAATGATGAGGAAATATGAGGAATTGAAAAGTACTTTACATATCTGTTTTGAACTCCTTAGACTCTGCAGTCTTCACAGCACTGGTCTAATTAAAAATCTCTCCAAAAATCTCTGATCAACAGAAGTTATTCTTCTCTGAGCACAGAAGCTGTTTTTGCCAACTTTTGTTCTTACCCAAAACCAAGTCTGAGCCAAAAAGCTCTATGAAAAAACTGTGCTGCATGCCATTGTGATGTGGGTATATTTCTGAAAGTCTGGCATGACAAAGTGGCCTTTGTTTTGCTTCCTATCTTTACTGATCAACTAAATAAAACCCCACATTGTTCAGAACCAAAGTCCATAAAGAAGCTGCATTTTTTTTTAATAAATATATCTTGCACTGCCAAGATTTTATTTTCTCACTTGACTGTCCTCCCCAGTCTGTCCCTGCAATTTGTTCACTCAAATGTAGCATTTAGTTTCCATAGTTTTTTCTCATCTCTGTCAATGGAGTTACTAAAAAATCCAAGGTCAATCTGCAGTCAAGTGGCTTCTTTATGGACATCCTTGAAATTAAAACTTTGCTCAAGCTGGGACTAATCAAAATGGTCATTGATAATATTAAAAGTCTGTTTCTCAAATAGGGAAAAGCCTCATGAATATTTTAAATTGTACATTCTAAACAATGATCGAGTTTTCCATTTATATTTTAGCAGGCTACCAGTACACATCAAACTATACCACTGTCATTATTTATGCATGCTTTTTCTATAGAATCTTCTGAAAAGTTTTAAAAGTGAGAAGCTTTTTGTGTTACAAAATTTAAAAGGCATACACAGAGATGAGTGAAAGCTATCCACACACAGGTACACTACCCTGAAGCAAAAGCTCAGTCAGGCAGTGAAGAAGTGAAGGTTCGTTTTTGATTTTTATTTGTTTAAACTGAATCAGTTCTGAATAATCTAAGCCTGTTAGAAAGAGATAACATTATGGTGCAGTAAAAGGGTTTTGGGTGTAAATTGAAGAAGCCACAAATTAATTAGGCTCCCCATCCCAGAGAAGGGATGATTGTCAGCAAAATACTTACAAAGTACCCTTTATTTTTTTTTAAACTGTCTATAAATTTCTGCATGATAGGATTCTAGAATTTTTTTCTATCATCTCATGGGCTGAGGCAAAATGAACAAAGGATTCACATACCCTCTGCAAAGTCCAAACACTAATTTTTTGGGAACTAATGTCTTGGAACCACTAGAACTACAAATAAACATTTTATCCTCCTGGAAAGTACTCATTGAGTCACAAAGCTCGTGTGCAAAAGAGACAACAGGACTAGCTCATCATTATGCACCATTTACTCCAGTTGTAAATCTGACCAAATATTCTCTGCCCTCCCGTCCTTTCTGCCAGAGGAGAACACACCAGAGCCATGGCCTGTCAGGTGGTGTCTGCACACCCTGGCTGGCACAACCTTGCCTCTACAGAGGCTTCAACCCCTTCAGCTTAAGCTCACACACAAATATTACCAAATACACAATGGATCTGGAGACATGCCAGTTGTATTTAACAACACAGGGCACCACTAGATTAACCCAATACATTGGAATGCTACAAAATTCTGGGTGGGTTTGTATTTCACATAATCAAATAATCACAGTGTGTTTGTGAACTGGATATCTGCAGGGAAACAGCTAGATAGGAAATGAGTGGAACAACCCTTTTTCTTAATGGTCACTCAACCCCCGCAAGCAGCATTGTAAGATGCAGAAAGAGGGCTGCAAAATAAAATCTGCTTCATCTTTGGATTCCCTCCAAGGAAAGTACAGCCAAAGAGAGAAACTAGAGAAAACAGTTCACTATCCGTGAGCTGTTTGGTGCAGAGTGTTACATTTATTGATGCAAGAAAGGGATACGCTATCATAGTGAAAAATTTAAGGGCTTGACTTAAGGGGTTTGGACTTCAACCACAAAGATGATGCAAGCTTGCATTGATTTAAAAGAAATTTCTTCTGCTTACTGACCCTTATGCCCAAAGGGCTGCCCTGACACCTTCACAGTCTGATCTGCTGCATCACCCAAAGCAGAACTGCATGCTGGCAGCTCCCAAAAATCCGGCTCAAAGCGCTACTGACAGAATAGCAGAAAGCTAAAGGAAACGAAGGCCTTGTAGTGAAGAGATGAGCAGTGAAGTATTCATCAAGGCGTTGTTCATAAAAGAGCATTATAGATACACTGACAAACTCAACATCTACCCAAGTCTGTTCTTCAGCAGTTGATGTCAAGCAGCACATGGAGCATTTTCTGAGCTCATCTGTCGACAGTCTACAGGGAGGGTGAAAAAGAAAAGAAAACCAGTTCATGTGGTGAGTGAACAGATAGGCTGAATTCAAAGTAGAATTCAGAGCAGCGCAAGCCAAACCTGTCAGAACTCCATTTAATTACTGCCTTCTTCCAAACACAGGCATTTGCACCTGCACAAAGCCATGCACTACCCTTCTCACATGGCAAAAGCTGCTTCAAGAATCCAGCAATTTCTAGGCAGTCAGGGTATAGCCAGAGGAGGGATGAGAGTGTCTTACAAAGGGGCCCATTGAAAAAAACCAGATAAAAATGCTGTGGTTTTCTTATCCAGTTTTACTTGCAGCAGTTTTCTCCCCACCCCTGAAAACCTGCATAGTAAAAGTAGCTTAAACAAATCAAGGATACAAGGATTGCTTTATATTTCTTAGAAAAGATTCCGGCACTTATCTCCTCCTTTGGAAAAAGTCACTTGCTAAGTAGAAAATAAGTGTGATGTTTCAAACGAATATTGGTTAAATTCACTATTTACAAGGGGAAAAGTTTGGAAGTAATTAAACTCCTTGAAGCTGATGGTCCAAGCTAGAACCACGGGTGTAATTCCCCATTCTCAGCATCTGCTACTTGAGATAGTTTATTTCAGGCAACATATTCAGAATTTTTCTAAGAGAGGGAAGAGAAATAACCCCAGCAAGAAAAAAAAAAAAAAACCCACGCAATCTCTGCAAAATTAAATTAACTGCAATTTAATGTTAGAAAATTTCTTTAAGTAAGAGAATGAGCTGTATTTCCACTCCCATCATGAATGGCTAAACAAAAGAATTGCTGCTATACATGTGGCCATAAGTTGTTTGCAAAACACTTCATTTATTTTTTGCAACATTACTAAAAAGGAAAGGTTTTACTGCTCCAACCTCTTTCTATCTTTATCCTATTTCAAATCCCTTTCCCTGTGAGGTACTCAGGATGTGGCTCCCTGGTCACTTTGTGGTGGCAGCAACACAACCTGCCATGTAAAAGGTCACACAGATACTACCATGTGTATAACGCAGGGGCAGCAGGGCAGGATCAGGTTGCACTCCTGGCATTTCCACATGCACTTTCAGTCACAGCCACTCACTGAAGTTACTACTACAGAGACATGATCACTTATGGACAGATTTTTCCATGTAGATTTTTAAGAAATCATTAACATGTTTGAGACAAACTGAATTGTCTGCAAAATTTATCTCTGCATTCAGCCCAAGAGAAAGTTCATCCAATACTGCAAATACTTACAAAGTCAGAGTTCTCACTGAGTTCAGAAAAACAGGCTTTTGTTTCTCAAAATAACGAGCTGTCCATGGCTTTTAGCTCTTCATTTCAAGTTTTAAGTTTGCCAGATGTGAGGAGGCACCATGAGAGAGCCAGTGAGCCTTCTCAGGGTGACAAGACTCACCAGCTTGTGGTTTGAACTGCTCACATCTGTGTCCTCTTTCTGCACTGCAGACCCTGCTTCTGCTCTCACACCTCTGCTGGGGCTGTGAACTCTGAAGGAAACTCCTCAACCCTCTCACCCAGTATGTGCAAAATGACATGGTATTTCTAAGCCCCTTCTTCCAAGCAAGATTTAAAATGAGCACTTGCACCAGTACTGCACTTAACTGCCATTCCTATTATTAACAGTCATTTCATCCACACTGAAAACCTAAGACCATTCTGCCTGTTATTTCCTCCCTTATACCTGATGTAGCACCCTGGAACGTAATTCTTTAAAAACTTAACAACAAGCAACAATGACAATAAGGCCTAATAAGTTGGTGTTTATCCTGGATTGTCCAGTATCACTGCAGTGCTACTTACACTTCCCTGAAGGGAGCAGCCGGGGCAGCAAGGAGCCACTCTCAGCTCAAACCAAGCTCATCAACCACCTGTTTAGGCTATAATTCAAAATGACAAAGAGCTCTTTAGATGTTCTGCGGGATTTGCTGCAAATAACTCTCAAGTGTTAACTGAGTTAATTCATTTTAGATTAATCAAGCCTTTGATAAGAGCGCATCAGAATACAGCCCAGCTGAATATAGTAGCTTTTTTTTTTTCTGTGTAGGTGAAATAAAGGCTTTTGTGCTGTTCCAGAGGTCAAAAGGGGAACTTGAGCTATCAGCTGCTTGTTGGTTTTCCCACTCAATCCAGAATCAAAGCAATTTCAGCAGAAAATGATAATTATACTAACAGTGAAGCCATTTACACATCTTGTGACTATACATGGAAGGATGGGAGGAAGAAACAGACAGAAAAGCTAAGAGCCTTGGAAATATGGTCCAGAAGCTTAGAAAGAATGTATTGAATTGTACATCTGAATATCACAGCAACTGAACGTTCCAGACTTGCTTTAAGTGCCTGCTGGTTATCCTTGGCAATATACTTCATTACAGATTTAAGAGGAAAGTACACCATTCACAAGGTCCCTGCATGTGTGCAAATATATGATAACACATGCAAAATCTGAAAAGGTGCAGAGTATCATGCGAGGATGTGGTAAAATATGCAAATGTTTGTATTGCATTACCACCCCAGATCAACGGGCTTTCTGAAAACTGATTACAAAAAACTTGGTACTCTCACTGGTTAAGCACCACCTGCTAAAGCAGCTCACAGCTGGCAAGAAGCATGTCAGTCCCTCCACTCCAAACCCATCAGGGCAAAAAAAAACCTCTAAGTCTTGGGAAAAGCTATGCAGCCCTTTTCACAAGCTGGACAGCACCATAAACTTCTGACTACCTGAAACAGCCCTGTGTCATCATCATATAGGACACTCATTACAACAGTGTTCTGCAAGCTTTTGGGGAAGTGTTAAGATCTTTCTCAAAAATTTATTATCCCTACATAATACACCATCTTTCTCAAATGTTTTAGTTTACAGCACATCTTTATAGAGGGAAAATAATGCATAGGCAAGCTCTCTTCACAGTATTGTCAACAGTTATGATTTCATTGCAAAACTCAGTATGAGGCAGCTTCTTGCAATAATAAAAATTTCAGCTTTCTTTTCAAGTAAATTTCTCCGTGCAGAAAGAAGCTGCAAAATAGGACCCAAATACAGCTCAGAGGCTTGGTACACCCGTGGTAAATAAACATAATTCAACATATTTGATTTGAAATTCACATGACTTTTAATCAAATCTCAGATTTTTTTTTTCCTGTGAATGATTCAGGATGTTGAAAGTCTGGGTTTGACAATACTCTCGCAATGGTTATTTGCATTCCACAGAGCCTTTGGCAATTCTTCTGTCACAAATAAAACATGTGTGGTGCGTGCACTGAAAATGCAGACAAGCTTATCACCAGGGTCAGCATAATTTTAATTTCCCTTTGCTACCATAAGCTCAGCTTGTATTTTGAGGCATCACCTCTCCCACACATACTTGCCCCATTTCTTCAAGTGCCTTACCATGGCTGTAATTGTGATGGCACAGATCCTGCATTGGGTCTTACTTTAACGTGATAAAGTGACAGCCTCTAAGGAGAAAATTAGCCAAAGGAAGTGACAGAAAACTCCATGAAAGTTCAGACAGGGCAAGTGTGATATTGGGACCAGAGGAGGACTAGTCCTAAATGCCTCTGAATGCAGCCTTTAAAATATTTTTCAATATTCATCTCTCTCTCCCCTATATCTTCCTCCCCACTCTGTCTCCTTCATACCAACTTTAATTTTCTTCCTTTCCTTTTCCTGGCAGGAAAGGACTTCTTTAACTTGCATTGCCCCAGACTGACCAGCAGCTACAGATATATATCAAGAAAGAGTTTAGTAACCTTTACCTTCACTACAAGGATGGATTTCCTGCTGGGGTGTGTAGGGGAATGCAGGCAGGAGTCATTTCTCTTTTGCCTAAATTCATCAGGAGGTGAATAAAAAGCTCATATTAGTGGCCTCCTTCTCTGCATGCATCTGCCAGGAACAGCTTTACTCCCCAAAAGTAGCCTATGTCAGAGAAGTTTCTTACTTGCAAAGATGATAGTGGACCACTTTTTGTGAGCCCTGCAATTCAGAAAAGGAGGAAAGGGCTACCTTGGGGCACACTCCTTCACAGCCCAGCTGGCCCCACAGTTCTTTGGCTATAAAGGTTAAATTAGCACAGTTAAACACAACAGCTACAGAGAGCTGAGCGCTGCTGAGCTGAAGCACAAAGCCTGCCCCCTCTGATGGCTTGTTTCATGGGACCTGACAGATAACACCACACAAACCAAAAATAGGATCATGTCTGCATGTCTCATAGGAAGCAGTACTTTTGACAATGCTGGGTTTCCTCAGCCTTTGACTTACTCCAGCTCCAGTCATTACTTGCAAATATAACTACATGCAGTAATAAAACAGGGAAAAGGTACCACTTGAGTGAGGAATTGAGATGCAAACAGCAAGAAAGCTGTATTCTGTTTCCTATGTGTTAAGATGTGTATCCCAGTGCATTTTTATCCTGCTCTTGCTTACTATTCTCTTCTCAAATGGATGGTAGCAGACATTACTTGTTTTGCTCTAAGAAAGTGTGATTTCCTTCACTTTTTGTGCAGATTAGGAAGTTAACAGGCAGTATATAAGGAGAGATAATAGCTTTTCCCACTGAAAATGTACTGCTCTTGAAAGACTTACAGTAACAACAAGAAAACCACCTTACCCACCAGCTCTATGTATACATACACGATATCTAGTAGAACAAAAATTGCTAGTAAATGAGATTATTGGCAAAAGCCAGGTGAATAACACATTTTTAAAGGAGAGTTATCTAGGAAAAAGATAAGTTTAATTGTCTTTCAGATCTGTTATGATGTAATAAATGTCTATTAATGTTTAGCAGCAAATTGGCTTTTAATGATCATTGCTATTTTTAGCTGGTGGGTGACATGCAGTTTAAATATAAACCAGATTTATGTTTTACACACCAGGATGACTTTCTCAGATGACTCTCCTTGATTTAACCTCTTCACACCCCACAAGACATTTAATATAATTTTATTTCTAATAGACTGTGAGCCAATAGGATTGTATTTGCTACTACTGATGTTTTCAATGAGAAATAAAATCAATGAGGTTTATGCTGAAGATAAGTGTAAGTGATTAGTTAAGTGTAAGTGGCTTGGAAAATATTAGGAGGGCTACATTATTCAAGCAAATTATGCAAATTAAAAAAGACTCTGAATTGAAGTAAAATCCATGAAAAACTCCTGACCTTGCTGTGTTGGAAAAAATCTTAGCTAGAATTTGTTCTTTGGGGAGTACTTAAAAAATGATTTTTAGTAGGTGAGAAATTTTGTTGCATTTTTCAACACAAGCAGTCAACCTTACACACTCATACCTACAAAGGAAAAAAAAAAAAAAAAGAAAAATCATCTTTTTAGACCTAAAGACAAAGAGCAGCCCAGTAGGTTACTAGGAGAAAAACAAACAGCACTTGATGTAGTGTAAAAAGAGCGGGCAAGCAAGGCAAAGCCCATGCATACACTGACTGGGAAAGCAAGACAGGAACACAGAAGCATCATTAAAAAAAACAAACAAAACAGAAGAATAAAGACTACATCTAAATTTCTAGGTGTGGTATTCTCCAGTGAGCTGCATTCACAAAAACAATAGCAAAAGCAATAGGCCAAATTACCGAACAAAAAGTATTTACAGTTCCCTAAAGCAAATGTCTGTGAAGTAATAACCAATAGCCTGTTTTTCCACATTTTACCATGTTAATGAATTCTGTTGCACATTAATCAAGAGTTGAACCTCTTTGATCTTTGGAGGGGAAAATAAAAAGAAAGATTTAATTATCACACTCATTTTCTGCACAGATACTTTTGTTCTTACTTATTTTCTGCTAACAGAGGTCACCATCTCACCCAAAGCCTAGTTATGAAAGGTCTTGGGCATTCTCACAGTAAAATACAGCTTTATTCCTCCTTCCCCTTTCCTCCCTCATATTATCCAATCAACAAAGAATGGGAGGGAAACACTCTTGCAGAGAACAGAGCTGTAGAGAGAGAGGGGCTGGGGATTTCTGTGTGTGCCCTTCAACTGTGAAATCAAGCTTCAGCCAGTAAGTGGACCATTTCCAGCCAGCTTTTATAACAAGTCATAAATACTCAACATTTCCTTAACCCCTGCAGAATCAGCCCTTCAGAACTGCACCCAGTCCAATCTCTAGGGAAAACACCCCTCAAACACAAGCTGAAAGACTGCAGCTTTTTTTGATCTCCTTCCTAATGAGGAGCATCATATCACTACACACAACAGCGACTTCAAATCTGAAAGGGCCACTGCGTTACAGGTGAGAGTCAACACTTCTCTTGGTACTACAAAGGAAATATTTTATACTAGAAGTTCTGGATGGATCAAATATTTATATAATACAGATCACACATACTCTCTTCCCTTCTGAAGTGAAACAAAGGCCAGATATTTCCAGCTGAAACTACAAGAGGGATCTTAACTAAACAGAACATTTAAACCTGGATGGAATTTCACCAGGAGCTTCCAGCTGAAGCCTCTGCTTTCACATCATGACTTGGCACCATCATGATATGTATGGAAATCAGCTTTTCTCCAAAGTGACAAACACCTTAACTCTTGCAAAAGGTATTTTGAAAGGCCAAAGACTTGCTTTGTGCAAAGAAATGCTTACTCCAGTAAGCATGCGCATTTTTTTAATGGGTACTATCAAAATTTTAAACAGTAAAATACTTGGGTGATTGAAAGGCTAAAATTAATTAATTCCTTGAGTGCTTTCTAGCAGAAATTAATTGTGAGGACAATCAGGACAAACGTGCTTTTAAAGAGAATTGTCTTGGGCGCTGAGTAAGGAGTGTGAGACAATTGCCCTCCTTTCATGCCTCATAGCTGAGGATAAGTAGCAACCACCCTAAAGAGAAAATACACCTGTTGTGAAATTTGCCAATATAAGATGTGCCTGCCTCTGTAAACCCCAAATTAACACTGTAATAGCTCACTAATGTAACAAACACTGAGAAATCCATGGGAAAACTGAAATCAGGCCTTACCACAGAAGGTCAGCTCAAGTCCCAGAAAATGATACAGTGTCATGTAAAGAATGGAGAGGAGCAAACCCCAAATTAAACCCTGAAAATCCTTCAGTGCCTTTCCCTCCCAAATAAACCACCTCCTACTTGACTCACCCTGAAATTATGCAATTGTAATTTGTCTTTTAGCTAAACTACTGCAGGACTAGTGACTGCATTCAGTAACAATGCTCTCATTTGTAGTTCCCCCAGCTGAAGCAATGAACTTCTACAACATTTTACATTTTAAAGTATGCATTGAATTTAGAATAATCAAGAAAGTGTTGTAAACATTTACCTCAGTCACAGGTATCTGGCAAAATCAAATACCATCAAATACAGTCAGACTGGCTGTACCACTAGAAACTCTGCAATGAGCTTAATTATTCAGTTTCCATTATTTATAAGGAAACAGCAAATAACCTCATTTCCATACACCCAAATATAATAGCTCTAAAATTTGCAGTAACACCTTTATTTGTGGAATGCAAGTCCACTTCTGCTTTTACTCATAATGCCTTGCTTCCACCTAGATAAAAAGTGAGATATCTCAGTAGTCATGGAGTAACATTTAATTGTAGGAGCCACATTCAATTCCAAAGAAGAAGTTAAGCACCTCTGGCAACTAGAAGGCAAGATAATTAATCTGATGGATGGGCCTGTCTCTTGTGATATTTTGTAGGGGACTCTGTAAATACCAAAATGTAGCTATGTTTGATAGGCAACATGAATTTGGGGGGAAGAGGGAGAATTTGGTAACTCCTGAAATGTCCCCTGTGAAAGCAAGACCCCATTTCTCATTCCTCTGCAGGAGAAGGTTTCAAAAGCACTGCTGGCTCTACCAGTGGCTCACCTGAGCTCACTGGCAAAACCCTGCTGATTGTTGAAGGAAGATGTACAATCAAGAGAGAGCTTTTGAAAACATCACCTTAAGCCTAGTAAGCAGCAAGTAAAACCTTTGTTATTTAAGGTCATGGCTGGAAGTGAAACTGCAATAAAGTACTTCATTTGATTATCTGAAAAGCAATTCACTGTAAACAACAAACAACAACTCTTTACTACATCTTTACTTCGACTTATTTTACTGTAAGTGGAGTAAGCAATGTAGTTTATAAAACAAGGGGATAAATGACACACAGACATCAACCCTAAATATTTTGCTAAAGAAATCACTCTTCTGTTCATTTAGTTCTCCCTATAAGGGAGATTCACAAGGGTAAAGCAGAAACACTGGGCTTCAAAAGTAACCAAAATTGGCAAATTGTGCAGAAAGATAGATAGTGTCATTGTTTAGTGCTTGGCACCAGTGTGGATCTGAGCAAGCAAGAACACAGATTGCCTGTGATGGAAAAATCTATCAAATGTAAGAGAGCCAACTGATGGCTGAAAGTTTAACATTAAAATCCTTTCAGTCACTGCTTACCTTACATTTACATAAGTTTCATTTCCAAAGTAAAGAGACCCCAAAGAGGCAGTGTCTGAATTAAAAGAACTGTATTTCAGCTAAAAGGAAGTTCAACAACTTCTGTTGATCCAAACTTACCATCAAGGAAAAGCTCAATACCTGAAATTCATTTCCTCCAAAGTAACATCTTTCCATTTGAGCTTTGCCTATACTGTAAGAGAAATACAGAGGGAAGGCTTGAACGTGTTTTCTGAAAGCAAGAAGGGGCAGGTTGCTCCCTGGCATCAGTGTCCCTTCTGAGCACACAATCCAACCTGTCCTCTGCCCAAAGCTCCCTTGCAGTGCAAACACAGCCAGCACAGTTCAGCAGAGTATCATACACAAACCCACAGACTGAAGTCCCAGCCAGGGCTGCCTCATTATGGGAGAAAACAGAAATAGCATTCCTAAATTGGATGCGATCACCAGGAACAATTTAGCATCAAATGCTTCAGAATCTGCATGGAAAATGCCAAAGCACTGCATGCCAGTAGATTTCAGGCTGTAGATAGCCTTAGGGTGAGAGAGCAGGGAGAGTCCAAATGGGAAATTTATCAGAGTTCATGTATTATTTCTTCTTCCTACATTAAGAATTAAACCCACTGATGTGGGGCTCAGATTGGCAGAGTGAAGGAGGGGACAGATGACCCAAACAAGCACCTTGTCACAGCGTCAGTCACAGCTAGAGGGAGAAAGCAATGTTTGGCAAAGGGCACCACTAATGTCAGAGGTTGAGTCTTCACCCATCAGGGTCTTGTTGAGTGCCATATTGGCAGCAGGACACAAAAATGCCTTTTCTTATTAATCAGGTCGGGAAACTTCTAGGAATTTCCCCCCCTTGAACAACCGCCCTTCTTTTTAAAATCTCCAATATTGAGACAAACAGTCCACTCCAAACACAAAAAAAACAAAACCAAACAAAAAAAAAAAAAAAAAAAACCAGGGGATTTTACACACCTGAGGTCTTTACATGTCACACCACCTGAAGAGGAAGGAGTTAATAAACTCAGAAATGAGGAAATCATGCTGGGTTACCCAGCAGCAGAGCCAAATTTCACACGGAGGCACTAGAGGTCCCTGGCTTACATGACTGGATATGTCAGGACTTCTCAACCAACCTGCACATATCAGGGAAATCCTGACAGTTACCTTTATCTCCTCCTTGAGAATTAAAATTATGTAAGCTCTCCCTTCGGAACACAAAAGATACAGATTTGCTCTTACCACAGCATTTCTGATCCAAATGACCTTTTTCTGAATTTTACATTTTCCTGAAAATAATTATCAATTTCAGTATTTTTTAAATTAGTTTTTCCTATTACCCAGTTAGAAATTACTTTTTCTGATAATGTTTCAATCCACAGCACTTCATTTGAAGAAACTAAGGTACTCTTAACAGAAGATTTCAGTTGTGTTGAAACATTCTGGCTGATACGTGATTTTGATTAAAGTCAATTTGCTGGAGAAAATAGTATCCCCGGATTTTTTTCCCCTCCTAAAAATTGCCAATAACTTACAGCAATTTTCCCTCTACTCAGAGGAGAAGATATGTGCAGTATGAAGACTCAGATCACTGTTTTATAAAATGGTCAGACCACTGGGCAGCCTTCTGTGAGCTGAGAGGAGAACCAGGAGGAACCACCATTCTGCTGAAAAGGAAGGCTGCTGCTGGAAATGTCTGATTTCCCCATCATTACTGTTGTGCTTCCCTCAGCAAGAGGACAATTCCTATCTCCCCCATCCTCCGCCAGTGTAAAACCCACACACATTTTCAGGTAAATGTTTTACTGCTACCAAATGTTCTTCAGCTTGCATACACTCTACCTCTTAAATACCCAGAACCTCCACCCCACAGGGCTCAGCCCCAAATGCACTGGGTTTTCCCTCAGAAACACTGCCATGAGTTCAAGCCATTCATTACTGTAAGTAAATTCAAGACCAAGAGGAGCTAATAGGTGGAGAAAAACTGAGGACACAGACCTCTCTAGAATCCTCCTTGTAAGTAATCAGAGGTTAGCCACAATTAAACCAGAACAGCTGATCAGACAGGGGGGCTGCTCCCTAGTGGCAAACTCACAGGTACCAGCAGTAAGGATGAATGCAACATCCTCTTCTGTCCACCCCACAGCTCCAGCATTCCTCATGCAAAAAGGTGCCAGTAGGGAAGAGAATCAAGGGAGTGAGTGGAGCTTGTTCCAGCATTGCCATCCTCCAGTGCCACACAATTAGTTCAAGCACTTTCTTCTGCAAGACTCTTGCATTTCAGCTGCCTCTACATACTTTAGTTTCCTACCTGCCTGGAAACACATGCACCAGTGCTTAGCTTTCAAAGAAGTGAGGTGCCAGACTGGAGTGTTCTTTCACCGATCTTTCTCTGACCTAATCTGGACCTTGCTGTTCTCATCCACAAATGACTGGTAGTAGAGAGTAGCGTCAGAATCTTCCCTACCATGCATGGCACCACTGGCCAAGCAAACACTATAGCTAAAAAGCTCATGTCAGGAATAATTGGGAGTAAAGCTCAGGGTTCTCTTTCAAAAAAAAGAAAAAAGAGTGAATCCTGAAATGGTTAGCATAGCACTTTTGATCCACAGGACTTCCTTGTGCCTTCCTCTCCACAGCATTACACTACCTTTCCCTGCAAAAACAGCCAGCACCTTTGATTCATTTTTGAATACTAATCTTCCAGTCAGCAGCAGGGTTTTATCCAGTTTAAGTGAAAATGTCAGTCAGGCTGGTTCACCGTACCTAATGAAATCATAGTCACATACATAGTTTCAGAGAATACCTGCAGTCCACACTTAAGACTACACTAGGACTTAGCACTGCTCATAGCTCTTCAGTGCCTCTACATTTTGTCACTGTAATTTCAATCAGCAAAGTTCTTGTGAAACACAGCAAGCCCCAACCCTTAAAACACATTCCTCTACCTTCTTAACCATAGAGGGTCTGAAAAGGTTTTCCCATATTAAGAAAAGGGACAAAGAGGAATGCTCAGGAACACCACCACATGGTAATGAGAGGCAGGACAGAAACAATTGCAGGGATAACCAGCAAAGCCAGAGCTCATCTTCGCAAAGCCAATAATTGTGTCCGTAAGGCCAGCAATTTCAAAGGCAGCCTGCATGAAAATAACTATGAAATGAAAACATGAAACTTGTGTCTCTGTGGTGTAAAGCAAAGCTATGCTGTATCCACAGTGAGAAAATTAAATCAATACTGTGCAGGGGCAATATTGGGAAGCCACTAACCAAAAGAGCAGCAATGTGAACCTATTGATTCTGTGCAGCTATACTTCCACTCCTTTCTTCACCTCTGAAACATTTCCATTGCCTTTCATAATGTAAAACTGGAGACTACAACTCCTAATTAATACTTCCCAAAAACCTGAAGTCAGAATCAGACAATTTACAAAGACCCTTGGTAGCATTAACATTTGTCAAAATACATTGAGAACAAAAAGTATTTTAAAAACTATTCTGCTTTTTCCAATTATCAGGCTGAACACTTAGTTATGACAACCTCAGGCAACTCAGCAAGGCTACCTGGATGGGTTTGTGAAATGCACTGCCTGACTGAAAACTGCTCCTGCTGAGCACACAGGAGTGCAGACAAAGCACACGGGGACAAAACCAGGCAAAATGAATACCTGGGCTTATATTATTGTGCATCCAGAGACATCCAGATAAGCCTGCCAACCACTGGAAACTCACATGCCCCTGTCTTCCTTCCTAGATAGGTGAAAGGCTTCTGGGGACACACTTACCTTCCTCTCCCCCCCACCATGGCTCGCCTGGTCTCAGGGTGAAAACTAGGGCAGGATTAGAAAAGAGCTGGGGGATAAACACATCGGTAAAACAATAAATACCAGCTAGACAGCTCAGAGGGTCAGGAGATGTTTAGGAAGATTACAAGTTCAAAGACCACAGCAGCAGCAGCAGCAAGTACTGACAGATAACATGCACTGCTCCTTCTGAAAAGTATATGCATGTTGCACACATATCTGCTGCATGCAGATACAGTTTTTCATACAAAAAGCTTTTTTTTTTTTTTTAAAGACCTGGAATGTGAAAATCCCATTGCTACTGCTTTCCTATGGTAGAGTGCATCCCCACAGACCGCAGACAAGGAGAGCTGGTGTCAGATGCCTCCAAAGGGCTTTCCTTAGCAAGTTAGAGTTTCAGGGGTTTTGCAGAAGCAGCAGGGGTAGCAAGGGGCTGCACAGGAACCCCCCAGCTTCCCAGTAGCATCTCAGGGGAAGCCCAGCCTGGTCATTGTGGCCACTACCTGGCCCTGGTCCCTCCCCTCCTGGCAGAGAGCAGCAGCACCTCTGGACACTGGGACCTTCTCTTTGGGGCTGCACACCATGCCCAGGTGGTGTGGGTCCTGCCCCACAGCCTCCACCACCAGGGTCCTTTGGCCACTCCTGACCCTAAGGCTTTCCTGTGATGACCCTCAAGGAGCCATTCTTGTCCCACAACACCTCGCAGGTCAGCCCCCATGGTGATCCCAGTGCTGAGGCTCTCAGAGACCCAGGAGAGGAGACATAGGTCCCTAATGCTGCTTTCACACCTCAATCCAGGGCCTATGAGCCCAACCAAGAAACCATTAAATTGCTAACACAGCTTTTAGGCCAGGCAGACAGGAATAATGGTTTGCAGAATATTCTTTATCTGAATGTCTTGAAGCCCTCACAGAGCCCCAAAGTGCCCCAGCAGGCCAAAAAAGTACATGGCTGCTGTCCTTCAGCAAGTGAAGAGGTCAGACTGCATTTAAATAGTCAAGCAGCACCTACAGAAATACCCTAGAAATAACACAGCCTTAGCAATAGGTGGCCCAAGATCTACAATGTTTCCCTCTCTCCTCCAGAATAATCAGATTTTAAACATACCCTTCAGAGAAATGGTCCAGTCATTAACAGTAACTGTTTCTTATGTGCATCAGTAAAAGATGTAGTGCTACAGAGACTAAATGGGACTTACAGAAAAGAAGCAATAAATCTTTGTCAGCCTCTCAGAAATGAACACTTAATACAACTAGCTTGGAGTACTTCACTCCTCACTCAGCCGAGGTACCAATTATGGCACCACTATGATATATTTTAATCACTGTTGTGTTAATGGCTCCCACGATTTATTTTATCCCCTCTCTGCACTAATGACCTGTGCTCAAAGTCTCATGATTCAAATACTTCCCCCTTCCAGCTGAATAAAGCAATCTTTTGGATTTTGACCTATGATACTGCTGACCTATTCAAAGAGATTTGAAAGGACTTCAGACATTTGGACCTACAGAAAGTTTGGGTCAAAGCAGAGTTACAATGCAGCCAACAGTCATTTGTTTCCCTTTTCTTGCCCCTAATTCTAATCCTGTGTTCCCCTGCTTTTCTTCCATCCTACCCTCCAGAGCTTTAATTTCCTTATCAGCATTTTGATCCTTTCTTTTCATGTTGTAAAAGTCAGTGTAAAACCAACACACTGTTTAGGGCCACAAACAGAGAGCTGCCCACTAAGTCTCCCTCGCCCCTTGAGTTACTAGTTGGGACTAATTTAACAAGCAGTTTTACAGTCTCAAAAGGAGACACACATTCCATGTTAGCAAGAAGGCTTCTTACTTCTATAAAACCTGGCTCACGAAGACAGGACCAACTAGAGGTATCCTGCATCCCTACATCCTACATGTGGCAGAAACATTTCATTTGGATAACTCTCCCAAAGCAAGGGGATCAGTAACATTGTGCAAAGTGATTCAGGTAGCCTGGATTCCTCCAGACAGGATCAAGGGTCATCAAGCAGCCTTAAAAAGCAGTAAATCAAAACATCTTGAAGAAATTTCCCCTGTCCTACCTAAGCCAGGGAACTTGCTGCCACAAGAGGGTGATGAAGCCAATTCAGAAAAGCAGCAGATGTTTATATCCCAGTCCCTAATCCTCAGGAGCTCACAAAAATCCTTCTGACCAGGTTCTCCTGGAACCATTTATCAGACAATCTGGCAATCTCTTTGCTGCTCATGATCTAAGGGAATGAGAGAAGAAAGTCACACACACAAGAACTCTCACATTTGTGGCAACAGTAAGTTGGTAACATGGAAGCAAATGGATTCTAACTAATTTTTGCCATCATTCCCTGAGAAACTTATGATAGAAGTTATCCAAGCAAGAGCATATCAGACACAACTTGTCTTCCATGTTAATGACTAAAAATAAACAAGCTTTTATTTATCTCTTCTCCCTCCATTTCCATCCCATCACCTACCTACATTCTTTCTTAATTAGTTCTAGATTTTTTTTGTAAACATCCTTCCTGCTACCTAACAGGAATATGTGATTTTAAAGCAAAAGGTACTTTCAAAACTTTTTTCCTCCATGAAGATGCAGGGGGTTCAAGGCACAGCACATCCCATATCACTCTTTGGAATATCTGGCTATATTGAAACGCTTCAATGAAAATTCCTTAATAAATATCCCCAGTGCCCCCTCTGCATGAGAGCAGATATCTTCATAGTGTCATGGTTTAATCCCAGACAGCAACCAAGCTCCACACAGCTGCTTACTCACTTCTCCCCTATGGGAAGGGGGAGAGAATTGGAAGGGTAAAAGTGAGAAAACTCGTGGGCTGAGATAAAGATACTCTAATCGGCAAAACAAAAGCTGTGCACATAAGCAAAGCAAAATACGGAATTCATTCACTGCTTCCCATGGGAGGGCAACTGTTCAGCCATACCTAGGTAAGCAAGACTCCATCATGCACAGTCGTTACTATGGAAGAAAAACACTATTACTCTTAAAGTGTCTCCCCCTTCATTCTTCCCCCAGCTCTGTATGCTGAGCAAGATGCCATATGGGATGGAATATCCTTTGGCTCAGCTGGGGTCAGCTGTGCTGGCTCTGTCTCCTCTCAGCTCCTTGTGCTCCCCCAGCCCACTCACTGGCAGGATGGGGTGAGATGCAAAGACTTGAGGCTGTGCAAGGGTTGCTCAGCAGTGACAAAAATACCTCAGAATTATCCACACTGTCTCCAGCACAAATCCATACCTGTGAAGAAAACCAACTCTACCCCAGTCAAAACCAGCACACATACCCAAAATACCCTCACTGTCCTCCACAAATGGCAAAATTTGCCAAAGAAATGTTTTTATCTTTGGCAGAGTATTTGACACTGCTGTGACAGCAGGTACCTCCTGGACTCGGAAGACCTGCAGAGCTTTGATTATGAAGCACCACTGTATTCTACAGAAACAGGGGCCAATTTCAAGGCTGGATCATGGCAGTGGCTGAGTAGGGAATGGCCCCATGAAACACAGCAACACATTTCATGGGGGATTTCCTTTTTACTCTCTGCCTACAAACTCTGTGCCATATGGAGAGCTGGCAAAAGGGAGAGGACAGATGTCTGGAGACATTATAGCTACTATGTTAACTGCCTGCGAGTTTATTCATCAAAAGGTGATCACCCTTTGTTCTGGTAAGAATTTAACTTTCTTTGCAGCTTTGAGAGGTTGACAGCAAATCACTATTACACAGCTCTCAAAAAGCACCAGGTGATTTGCAGCCTGATTAAAAAGCAAGGTTCTTGACCTGAAATACCAAACATTAGGCAAAGCCTACAAAAGCAGAAGAACTAAGAAGTTACAGCAGCAGAAGAGGAGGTGAATGGAAACCCTCTCAGCAGCCATGCAAGCTCTGTGCATGTTTGCACACTCAGATGAAACACTGGACCAAGCTGGATGTTACAGAGATGCACAGCTATGCAAACAAAAAACACTGCTACAACAAGAGAAGCCTCTTTTTCTGCATTTAGACAAAGAGGAAGTTTAGAGCACTTGAAGAGGCACCACAAAAACACTCCTGCTTTTTAGAACAGGGATTTGGATGTGCATGCTATAATAAGAAAACAAAAAAAGACACCAAGGAACCTATTTACTTTCCACCAGTGTTTCACAGAGACCAAGCTCCCATGAGATGTCCTTTGATTCAACGTGGAGCTCATTTCCTGTGGAGTAGGGAGAGCATTAAATGCCCATGTGGTTCTTGGAAACGGGAGAAAAAAATCATTTAGAAAATCCCTTTCAACATTAAATCTGCTTCTGGAGTTTGCATTCTGTAAGCTACACTTCCTGTGAAGGAGTAGCCATTGGCAGTACAAATCTGCAGTCTCACAAGCTGAAGATGGAAGTTCAAGTGAGAATTCAGCTCACAGATGGGCACAAAGCCAAAAACTTATCACACTGTTTGGAGGCACATAAGAGAGAGGAAAAAGGAAGTCAGCTTCACCCAACATGAAGCTGAGGGGAAAGCTACCCCAGCATCATCTTCACCTGAGCATTGGATGGACTGCAATTGTGAAATCGTAGACATTGGTCTATGGGAGGAGGGAGAAGTCAACTATCCCTTTTCCCTGGGCAGTCAGGTTCCAGACAGAACTTTGCAACAGCACTTAACAATAGAGAAATCTCAGGAAATAGGTGACAGATTAAGTTGGCAAAAGGGGAGGGAGCTGGTAGCATTTTCCCCAGATTGGCTACCAACATACTTACAAATTTAGACAAGCTGAATGGATGGGACAAGGCCAGCTGTATGGTGTTCAAAAAGAGCAAGTGCCAGGTACTGCACTTGGGTCCCAACAACCCATGGCACAGCTACAGGCTGGGGGAGAGAGGCTGGAAAGCTGCCCAGTGGAAATGGACCTGGGGGTGCTGGTGTCAGCAGCTGAACATGAGCCAGCAGTGCCCAGGTAGCCAAGAAGGCTAAGGGCATCCTGGCCTGGATCAGCAAGAGTGTGGCCAGCAGGACCAGGGCAGTGATTGTCCCTCTGTACTCAGCACTGGTGAGGCTGCACCTAAAATCCTGTGTTCAGTTCTGGGCTCCTGACTACCAGAAACACATTGAGGTGCTGCAGCCTGTCCAGAGAAGAGCAACAAAGCTGATGAAGGGTCTAGAGAGTAAGTCCAATCAGAAGCAGCTGAGGGAGCTGGAGTTGTTCAGCCTGGGGAAAAGGAGGCTGAGGAGAGACCTTACTACACTCTACAACTCCCTGAAAGGAAGTTGTAACCAGGTGGGAGTCTGTCTCTCCGAGGTAAGAAGTGATAGGATGATAGGAAATGGCCTCAAGTTGCATCAGGATATGTTTAGACTGGATATTTGGAAAAATTTCTTCACTGAAATGGTTGTGACTGCCCAGGGAAGTGGAGGAGCCACCATTCCTTCAGGAATTTAAAAAGATGGGGCTCTTAGGGACATGGTTTAATGGTGGACTTGGAAGTGATAGGCTTGTGGCTGAACTCCATTTTATAGGTGTTTTTCAACCTAACTGATTCTAAGACTAGTGGATAGGTGTTCTGTGCTGAAGAGAAGCCTCTTTGCATGCTTTCCCCCAACTGCTGTTAAAGGGTTATAAACTTTTATTCAGTCCATGGCTGTAGAAGACAGTGCAGCAAAAGGCTGCCTCAGTAGAAACAGCCTTCATTAAGTCAGACAGGTAGGAGGATGCCAAAAAAAGATATGTCAGACAGGTAGGAAGACATACACACACAGAAAAAAGATAAAAAGATGAAACAGTCATTCTTTATGTAAGTACCAATGTGTCTTGGCATTTAGTACAATGTAGAAATGATTGCTCCCCTCCTTGGAAGAGTTTATCATTTACAATGGAAAGGGAAACAACTTTAAATCCCGTTCAGGGAAATGAGAGCTGTAAATTTTAAAAGATAAAAAAACATCTTTTACCAGTCTATCATCTATTTCTTCTGACACTTGATGAAATCTCACCTGTCTGCCTGTTTTGTTTGGGTTTTTTTTTTTACCAAAATTCAGGTCAGTCACTGTCCCTCATTCACAGTGTCACAGCTGCTCTGAGAATACACATCAAAGCATCAGCTGAAAAAGTGAGCTGCCAGACACCCCTGCAACACAGAGCAGGCACATAAACATTCTTCCTTTTTTTGTTTTTTTTTAACCTGTGTAAAAGGCCAAGCTTATTCCCCCCAGAATGCATATCTCAGCCACCTGTGAGGTGGCAGAGAGAGCAGGCAACCAAGAGGTGCCATCCCACAGCATCAGCAGCGCTGCTCCTGGCACAGAAGTGGGAAAGAACGGGTCACCTCCCGCAGGATCTCCCTTCAACAGGCAGCAAGGATGGCCAGCAACACTCACACCCTGCTCTCACCTCCTGACTGCCAGCACACACAGCCCAAAACACTCCTGATCTGCCCACGGCCCTTCACACAAGAGGGCTGTTAAATAGGTGATTCTCTGAAGGAAAGAACTTGGGAGCAAAACAGCGACTATGATAATGAACTAACTGTTCACAAGGGCTTTATCTCCGCAGGGAAGAGATTTGTTGGTTTTAAATTCTCAGCCGGCAGATGATGAAACACCTCTCCCTGGGGTTTGCTGACCAACAGTAAACAGCGTGCATGCACGCCTGCATCTTTTTTTTAACTCTGATTATTTTAACATGGGTTTAAAGCAAGCCAACACAGACTGCACTTAATGCAGAAGCAAGAGAGTAACAAATGCAAAGCGAAACTTCATGAACTTTCTTACCTGCTGCAATGCCTCCACTCACCTGCTTATAAGATATGCACAGAGAAGCCTGAACATGGGACAGGAAAGAAAAAATATTGCAGTATCAGAAGACAGGTTCCAAGAGCTGGAACCTCCATGCCTGACACTGAGCCAAAATAAAAAATATTTTTAAAAATATAGGGAAAAAAAAATAGGGCAAATGCAGTGTATGTTACCTTCATTCTCTGTGCTTTCTCCACAGTGCTATCATCCCCTAATGCACTTGAATTGCTTCTGTTTTGCAGACCATTACCCTCTAATATTACTGTTCTTTGCCTGAAAAAAATGGGATTTTTTTTTTTTTTTTTTAGGGAGAAAAAAAATACACATACATACACTCCCTCTGTTAAGGATTGACTGGATTATTTTTTTATCTTTTAGGCTTTCCAAGTGTGGAGAAGGGGAGACACCTCCCCATAGCAGAATGCTGATTTTTTGGTTGGGTTTTGTTGGGGGGTTTTTTTTTGTTAGTTTTTTTTTTTTCACTCCATAGCTCAGAGACAAAATCTGAAACTGTGATTCACACACAGTAATGGAACTGAAGGAGCTGAGATTTCACAAAAGATACCAAATATGGAGAGTTTCACAGTGAAACTCCTGGAAAAGGCAATTCTGAGCAGTGGCTTTCAGCAGCCCATGCTACCAGCAGACCCTGCTCTCACGTGGAAAGGCACAACACCTTTACCCCAGTCACCATCCTCTCAGGAGCACAGGATGAAGGAAGACTCTGAGCTTCCTCAACAAAGCTGGAAAAATCCTTTGCTCACTTAAGGAGTGGCTCATTAAATTTTGCTCAAGGCCAAAAACAGTCAATACACCCAAGTGCCACAGAACTGCCTTAGACAGACAAGGATTTAGCCTTAGCAGACATTCTTTCATCCTTTTCAAGTGCTGTGTTATGTCCTCATCCAAACTGCACTCAGCCACAACAGAGAAGCACTGATGGATATTAATAAATGGGGAACTGATGCCTAGCTGTAAACACAAAACATGAGCTTGGACAACATAGATTTCCTTAATTAGAATAATAAATTTTAGCATAAAAAGCTCTATTTGCAGAGACCAAATTTTTTTCTACTACAACTGAAGGAGGACAGTGGAAATCAGGCCAAACCAGAAACAGCTTGCAAGAAGAGCAATGCTGCCTGTGACAGCAACTGGCTCGTAAACCCAGCATTAGAACTTCACCTGTCCCAAATACCCTGTTCTGAAACAAGGTAACCTTTATCATCTTGCCATCAGGCAGCTGCAGTATACCTCTCTATGTTACTACTTACTAACGAAAGTGTTTTATAAAATTATTATCATTTCACAAACATAAAGATAGATCTAAATAATAGCTATACAACTTTATTCTTTATTTTAAAAAATCCAAGAACTAAACAGTATAATATAACATTTCAAACTCACTTGGGAGAGCAGGTGAGTATTCAAACCACACACTGCTGCCCTATGTCCTATGCATCCAAAAGGTTTGCATTTTGCCACAAGTAACTACACGACCAAAAGCAGCCCTGGGCAAACAGTGGACAAAGCACCTTCATTACAGCACTGAAGTTTCAACAGCAAAGATAATGGGAGAAGAAAAACAAACAAAAACACCCCAAAGAAACAAAAACCAACCAACCAACAAAACTCTAGAAAATACAAGATTATTTGTAGGAAGTACAGGGATAAGAGGCAGAGAAGGAAGACCTCAAAACTGCCCATCCTCACACATGCTGCTGGTACAGGGACTGTTGGAAGTCTAATGCTAATGGGAGAAGAGGGAACTGATTCCTTAGCAGGGTTTTGTCCAAGTATGTGTAAGAGTTATAACAACCTATTCTTGAGTACAAGGAAGGGTAGGAATAATAGCAATAATTATGCTACCAAAAATCCCAGCGACAGGAATCCAGAGAGAAGCAGCTTGGAAAATAAAAGAACTGTGATGTGCTGGAGGCTAGAATGAATAAAGTAGTCTCTCCCAGCTGTAAAAACCAATACTAGCCAAATCCAAAGTGCCAGGCAAATAATTCTCCATCAATTACATATTACAAAACACAGCACCAAGGCACACAATGGTTTTGAAGGTGGAAACATGGAAAAAGTTAAGGGACTGGTGGCAGACAACAGAGGAAATCACTGGCTATCAACTAATCCACTAGATTACAGCCCCTCTTACTCCAGACATGTTGCTTTGAGTTTATTCCTTGTTCAGATTACTTCCCAATATTTCTGCTCCATTTTTAAGCCCCTCACAACACACAGGCTGCCAAGATCCTATCGATTTCAACAAAATGGTATGTAGAGCAAGAGGGGAAGGTCAGTGCTGCCAGAGCCTCAGCTTTGGGAACCTTCCAGGTGGAAATACAACTTACACCAAATTTCTTCCTGCTTGTGCTGGTCAGGTTGTTAAAAGCAGTGTGTTTGTACCGTGTTATAAGGCCCCTCTGAGAGGGGGAAAGACAGGTCAACAGGATCATTTAATGTGGACTCAATAGCTACAGAAGAGAGCAACCCTGCTGGAAACAGGCCATTGTTGGGAGCTGAGTTACAGTCACCATTATTTCAGTCCCCGGAGAGCTCAACAGGCCAGAATACAAATTAAAAGATTATAAATAGCACCAAGCAAGGGGTTTTGTTACCCTGTCTGAGGCAGCACTGTGCTGATCTGCATTTAGGTTTCACCACAAATCGGCTCAAGACCCCAAGAAAAGTTCAGGGAAGTGTCAGCACCATCATTGGATGGTTGGGATAATCTGCTTGCTTTTCTCTCACGGTGCCAGCAAAGTATTTACAACTTCAGCTTGAAGCCAGATGTAGATGGATGATTTTGTACAGTCTTAACTGAAGTCCTGATGTTTACAGAAAGCATTCAGAACAGTAAATCGGAGTTCTCCAAGGGAAGAGAGAGGGGACAAAATCCCAAACCCATAAGCACGTGCAAGCTTCAAGCTCTCTTTCTCCAAGCTCAGCTTCACATCCAATTGACGTGCTTGGCATATCCCACCAAAAGTAAAGCTTTCTTCCTACCCTCCTTGCTGATGAGAAGTTGCATGGAATGGGAGGAGCAAGGCAAGGAGCTGGGATTTGGGAGCCTCTGTTCTGCTTATCCCTCTGCAACTCATACATAATATGTCTTTGTCCAGCCTCCCTGACATACTTCTGGTAAAGCTTGTATTTGGTTTAATGTCACTTTTCCAAAGGAGAGTATCTCTTAGTTTACTTATAAGCCTCAAATTGACTTCCTGAGCCTTCAGAAAAGTACTTGGGACCATCAAGAGAGACCCTGTTGACCATGAGTGAAAGAACTTATTTTTATTTTTGGATTTTCCAGTTGCAAACCAAAATGTTTTTCCTGGAATAGTTTTAGCTAAATGAAGATTTCAATACCTGGCTGTGAGCCCCACTGCCCTAGGTGGTATAACATCAAATAGCCAGAATCTTCAACCTCAAAGAACTCACAATTTCCCTATAAAACAGCTGATGGCAGGACACCAAATAAACTCCAGTGACTAATCCTGCCTTCACATGAGCAGAGATCATCAGAATAATGGATCATTTCCATGACTGGGCTCTTCACAGTCCTGACTCATTTCAAGTATGGCAAGCATCAGTATAGCAGCTTTGAATTCATGGTCATGAACCCACCAGTTTCCAGCAAGAGGGCTAAAACCTTATCAATTTTAAGACAAATGCTAAAAACAGACCTTTTAATGCAGTGCTTTCCAGATCAGAGTGGAAAGTTTCTGCTTTTGATATTCCCCTCCAGAGTTCCTTCAGAAGATCTGTGAAAAGTGACTGGTCTGAACAAAAGAATCCTTCACAATTATCTAGAAGCCTTTAGAAAAGGCTGATGTTAAATGTCACATTTTATGTTGCTATCTCACAGGCCTCAAGGAAGAACAGAGCTTATGTCAGAGTCAGTATTTGTTTTTCCTTCTGCAGAGATGCACACTTCTGTGCAAAAGCTTCTCCTGGAAAGATACATTTTTTAGGCAAGATAGCGATATGAAAAGCAGAACGCTTTGAAGATCCCTCTCCCCCTTTTAATTACAGAGTTTCAATACATCATTTGGGGTAATAAAACCAGATTATGCCACCAATATTCAAGCTGATCTGGGTTTAGCACTCAATAGCTCTCCCCAAAACCCAGGGGATTCAGAAAATCAAGGTGCTGAATATAAGTGAAGGCTGCAGAATCTGGCTCAAAGTGAATCTGTAGAAGCAGCAGCCTCTCATCCCTACAGAAATCATTTGATACTAACACCACCACTGCTGCTGTCCTGCTCAAAACAGCCAATCTCTGCTTGATGACACCGATGCTCCGGGAGACATCTCTACTGAGCAAGGATTCAAAACCTCCCAGCTCTCTGGTGCTGCCACCTCTCCTTCCCCACCATCTCCATGGAGTTGGTGTCACTCCACACAGCTGGCTCTGTCCCTGCCCTGTCCCACTGCTGCCTTCCCACCTGGGCTGCTGCTGTCTGTCTAACCTTGCCGACAGGACGTGTGACTAATCCATTGGTTTGCAAACACAACCAGACTTGCAGCTCTTCCCACAGGCATTCACCAGCGTATTTCAGGAAACGGTTTGCACAGATGGCAGCAGGTTGCTGGAAAACCGTTTAATCCTCCTCCATGTGCTTTGGAGACAGCATTATTCTTAGAGCTGGCAGCACTGCCTTGATCTGTTGTACCAAACTACAGATGTATCAGCCTTGGTATTTATTAGACAGTGGTAGTTTGCTCCAAGAGGAAAAAAAAAAATCCCCAAAACCAAAAACCCTACAACAAACCAGTGCCAAGGCACTTTTACTAAGCATTGGTCAGTATGAGCATGCATCCTGCAGCAGGAATGCCAGGAAAGCCCTGGCAAAGTTGGGATTACCACAGTGGCAAGGGTTGGTCTGCAGTGATTCCTTCCAGACACACTTCCACAGACAGCAAGGAACAAAAAGGATGCTCGAGGAACAGTGGTCATATGGCTGCAGTCCATGACTGGTGCTGCAGCAAACTGTTACTGCTCATCTAGGGACAAGCCCCATTCTGCCATCACCCCAGCTGGCCTGGGGACAAGGTAAGCCTCCTCTGCTCCCCAGATGACCCAAAATCCACATGAAGGCCATCAGATGGGCATCCATGAGGGACTGGATCCCACCCTGCAGCAGGAGCACACACAGATTTCCAAAGCCCAGTTATTTTCCTTTGCTCATACCACAACATGGCTTGTGATATTTTTTCCTCCCTAGGGATGAGTCTCAGTACTCCAAACCAGCAGGAAATAGTAGCAAAATATTGATGCCCATTCAAAACTATACTGCACTTCTTTTTCCCTTGAGGTTCACTACCACTGTCCAAGTCCACAAAATGCCCCATAACCAAACGAAAAAAAACCCAAAAACCTCCTTCCAAGAAGAACATTCACCTGCAAAGCCTCCTGCAACATCCTGAATTCAGAGACACAGAGTAAGTGTTGGAGATATTTCATATTCACTTAACCCACTTTTAAAAAGTACAGTCTGTTCAACACTGCAAAAAACACTTTTCTTTCAAGAGGATCCTCAAGTCATCTGTCTGAGATGCTACACCTGAGCCAAGCCACCTGCAGCAGTCTGCCATGAAAAGATGAGAGGATCAGAAAGCAACAGCATAAGGAAGCAGTTATGACAGAACAAAATGTCACAGCACAAACCCTGGACATGCCTTAATTGCCATCTGGAAACAGCAAATTTAATTTTTAAAATTTTTTTCTTTAACCAAACAGCCTTCCTGCCCTAAAAGTCAGAGGGCCCAGCATAGACAGAGACATGCACTGGGCACTCAGATGACTCATTGCCTCTAGCTAGAGAAGTTCATGTTCAGGAGAGCACATGTGGCTGAGCTTCTTTCTTACGGATTGCAGCCAAAAAAATTTGCAAATTTCAATACAATTACACACCAGAAAATTTTCTGACAAAGAGAAAAGGGGAATATGGTGCAAAGGCTACATTAAAAGTGCTATGCTAGAAGACAGGATTTTTGTCTCTAGAGTCAGACACCTCCTGTCACAGCTCATATCTGGTGGAGCATCCAGTGATGGCAGAGGATTTAGGATAGGGCCTATATATTGGAGTGATTTTGTCAGCTTTTAAAGTGAAAAAAAGATGCACATAACTTGTTTCAATTTACAGGCTTTAAATAAGATAAACCCCATACTTCCAAAAATGCAGGAGCCTCAAGGCATAGACATATTTCTGTCAAAGGTGCAACTAACACATGTCTGCATACCTGCAGGATGCTTAATCAACCTGATTCAAGTGCCAGAAATTGTGACAAGGGAGCCTTGTCCTGCCACAGCTTCACTGCTATTGCTGCCATGATAGACTTGATGAAAAGTAGGTCTCACACTGAAATTTAAATTACAATTTACAGTACTAGTATGTTTGTACTTCAGACTTTTAATATGCTTTAAGCTGCTACAGAAAAGTTCTTCCAAATTAATCCCATCTTTAAAGGGGTTTAAGTGACAAAGAAGCCTAATTTTCAATTCTTTTTAGTGGAGCTACCAGTCCTGACAGGCATGCAGGCAGAAAATGAAGGTGTGAGGGGCTTTGCTCTGAAGGCAAAGACCTTCTTAGATCCTCTCCTGAAGTGCCTGCAGCCACTGAAGTTTTCTGTTCAGAGCTCACCTTCATGTGCTGGTCCAGGAGCTACAATGCCCCTGGGACTGCCTTGCAGGCAGAGCTGGCAACCCCAGCCAGTGCCACCAAAGAGATAAAAAACAGAGGAGATCTTCTTTATAACCCATACAAAATAAACCCACAAAAATTCATGTTAAAAAAAAGAAGAGGAGAAATAAAAAAAACCCAGGCTGGTTCCTAGATTACCTAGGCAGCATCCAGAAAGCTGCTTCAGGTACCTTAGTGATACATCATTGGTAGCTCATTACCTTCTGCAATTTCCTGCCTTCTTAAGTATTAAAAAGCATTCTACTTTGGGCTAAGAATGTGGCATTGTACAGCAAACATCAATCTCCTTGCTGTGTAGTTAGTGGTGACCAATTTTATAGTACCACCTAGTACCCCTACCCCCATGCAGTACCTCAGGCTCATCTCTCCTGCTGCACCAGCTGTTTTTTAATGGAAGATTCTTGCATTTTTCTGTTGTCAGTATTTGATGCACAACCAGGTCACAAAGATTAATCTGATAATTTGATTTTCATTATTAATTATCTCCTGATAAGCAGCTTTTCCTACCACCTTTCATGAAAATAGTTATTGCCCAGCCCTGCCCTTAACTCATCACATCAAATTTGATCTCTTTTATCAAACTCTGACAAGTAAAGTCAGAAATAAGCACTGCCTTGGTGCACATCAGCTAAGCTTAGAGACAGCAGAGATGGAGAACTGACAGTCAGTCTTGAAATCAGCTCCAGAGTCTGCCCATGGCCACAGGAAGACACCTTGTGCCACAAGGAGAGAAGCTCACATTAGCTAGTTGTCCTGACTCCCTTGTTGTGGCACTGGTGAAAGGGTGATGAGAAGAAACAAACGCAACCACCTGCCCTCTAAAAAGAGAAAGTCATCTTCTTTCTCCTTCTGCCTCCCTACTTCAGAGCCTAAAGGGATGCTGCTTCAGTGCCACCTCACTGTGCTGTGCCTTTAAAGTGCCACTGAACCCTTGCTCTGGTGACAAAAGAAGAAATTGCCAGCAGGGATTATAACGCAGACAGCAGTGGCCACAAACAACCTAATTTTCCCCAGAGGCAGGCTGTGTATGTTTTTTGTTGTTCAGAGCCATCTGCAAGGAACTGGATATTTGCAAATAAAAGGAGATTAGGACAAGACATTAATCCAGCATCTGCTGCTCATTCATGCTGTCCCCTGAAAGAGAGCCCAGATACAACATTTAAGTCGTAACACTCAGTTCTGAGCTTCTGGTAAATTAAAAAAAAAAAACCACCAGAAATTAATAGACACAAAGTTGTGGCACTACTTTTTATACCAACTAAGCCCTAGGAGTGCTGAAACACATGGAGCTGTTAGGAAAACAAAGTGAGATTCCCTTTGGGGAAGGGCAGCTTTCCCTTGGCTGTGCCCACCCATGCACTAAGCTCAAGCAGAGAAGACACAGTATGTCCAAGAACAGGGTGGAAGCAGAAATGGCAACAGCTTGTCCAGATACCCTTGTTCTTAGAAAGGCCTAATATCTTCAAGCCTACCAAAATAGCACAACAGGGCTATTGTTCCCAGAGCTTGGATGTCAAAAACTCCTGCTACCCTTGGGAATTGTTTCTGCTGGTGGATGGAAGGGTGCAGCAGAAAATGGCATCCACAGCTTTTACAAGAAACTCTGCTGTGTGCACCACTACACAAGAGAGCAAGGGCATCAACCCAGCAAGCTCACTTCTACTTCTTATTTGTTTTCTTCATACTCACACTAACTATGAGGCTGTCAGTGCTGCTTTTCTGAGAGAGAGAAAAAGAAAAAAAAAGAGACAAAAATAATTTAAGCTTGGGGGAAAACATCAAGTGCAGAAACACAGATGAAAAGCATTTCATCTCTGCATATTGTCTGTTTTTCTACCAGCAGCCACTTTTCACAGAGGATTTTGCCTGACAGAGCTGATAACCGCTCACCGCTGCTCAGATTTTGGGTCTGATACCTTTCAGATGTAGCTGGCGCATTTGGCGTTCAAAGGCATCGCACACGTGGCACCACCTGCATCCTATGCCTTGGGAATCGAGAACACATTTCACATTACAAACACTGACTGTCTACCACTGCCATCTGATGCTTTCTACTCAGCCTTTTTTTTTCAGCCTAATTTCATTTACTTTAAGATGGAAAAGAGATGGTTCATTACAGGCACACAGCCTACTTAAAAACACTGATGAGCTGACACACATTTTCATCGGTTCAGGTTTCATCGCTTTACCTCAAGTTGCAGCTTTTTAGCAGATAGCAACAGGCCAGCCCAGTAAGAGCTGCCTCACAATGCCTATCCCCATCACCCTATCCCTATCCCCAGCACCTCTGCAAACCCAAGTATTTCTGCCTTACTAGTGCAGGAGCATCCTGTGCTCAGCAAACCAAATCTTCCTGCTACCTGAATTCATTTCAGTTACATCTGGAAATAAAAATCAATTTCATTTTAAAGTTAAAATTCAGGTCAAATTTCAGATGAAAGACCTGGACAGTTAGCAAAGACACTCAGGCAGTGCCTCAGTGGAAACACTCCTTAGTAATTTCTGGAAGAGACTCAAAGAGGTTTTAAAAACATGAGTTTAAAATACGAGGATGAGCTGGTATTTGGTGTCAGTTAGTCACACCACTGCACACCAATTAGGGGAAGGACACAGAGACACAGCCTAATGGGGTGGCCAGCTGGTGACACACAGTGGGGACACACGCATGGCAGTCGTGGGAGCAGCTGGGGAGCAGGGGGTGGCTTACTCCAGCCTCATACAGCCACCTCCTCCAAGACAACTATTACATGAGTTGGCTGCAGTTCCTGGAAGAACTGCCCTAACAACAAACAAGCATTACCCACCTCCCTCTTCCAGTGTTGTGAAACCAGCATAAGCATCACTCCACTCAAGCAACCTTTTGGCATCCAAGTGGCATTAAAGCCACCCTTGCGTTGTCATGCCATTAGTTTAAATCAGTGTTACAGCCAGTTCCTCGATCAATGAAATGCAGAAACATGACTGCAGGAAGGAATTAGCAGCTGTAATCCCATGATTACATAAATCCCTTTGGTCAATCAGTTATTAATGGCTGTTATATTTATTGGGGTTTATAGCAGACCTACAAACCTGAGCCATTAGAAGCAGACACCAAAAAGGACACTGTAAAAAAGCTGTTTGATTACTGACTCCTCACAGCAAGTGCTGACAGAATACAAATTTGGCTCGCTCTCCCTCCTGTTAGCAAGGCTGCTAATGAGCTTGCCAATTAAGAGCCAATCTGAAGACCTTGGAGGGGAAGCTGTCAAGAACATGAACTCCCATGCCTCTGAGGAGCAGCTGCAGGACTCGTGTCAAGGGCCACCTTTAGCACTTCTTGCTGACTCCACCTGCTGATGCCCTTATCTCCCACAACTCATCCCCCTCACCCAGGAAATACAAACACTTGTCACAAACGCATATTATGCCTTCTAAGGCATGGACTTGGAAAATAAACATATGATGAAAAACAAAAAATCCTCCCTTGCTCCTGATCATTGCAGAGGTCTTACTATGTCACATGCTAGAACTACAGTAAAAGTACAAAAGCTTTAAAATAGTAATAATGGAAAGAGTCACTAATTACACATCAAAATGTCTAATTACTTTGGGATGCATTCTGTATTTTTGCACATGTGTATTTCTATTTAAAGAATCACTAACAGCTTGAGCAAGAGAATTTGGGCTCCTAGCTCCCTTTGGATATTTCTGTGCTCGTTCCTCCCCTCATAAGCAATTAAAACAGTTAATGAAAGGAGAGGCAAAAGCATCAATCCTACACCAGTCTAAAATCTCTAGAAACAAAACTTTATGACTTTCAGTGGCAGGGACACACGTGATCCACTTCAGTCACAACACCACCACAGCACAACAGCACAGGGTGCAAGCATCTCATACATCAGTCAAATCTTTATTTCCAATACACTCCTTTGACTACCTTGGCCCATCACTTAAGCAGACAATCTCATGTCAGAACCACTCAGAGCTGCATTTCTATGTACTTTTCTCCCTGCCCAATCCTTGAGCAGGTAACTAACAGCGGCATTTCCAACAGAGAACTGCAATGAACACACTTTCTCCCCTGAAGGAACCCCCAGTGACTGCTCATAGAGGTTTATTGCAATGTTCATGTTCAAGGGACTGTCAGGAAGCAAACAGGAGCAGGACTGCTGGCCCACATTTTCTTTTGGATTTATCTGTCCCCCATTTAATTCATGACACCACACGATGAGTAACCCTCTGGAAATAACCTTTAGCAGAAAGCTCTGTTACCTAAATAAAGAAATGCCATAGTTTCTCTGAAACCGTATCATTCTGCTGAAACTAATTATGAGAAAGCTGGTACTTAATGAAAGTTTGCTTTAATATGACTTATACTATTCATAAGTTTGCTTTGGACAGCATCCAGGTTTTTTAAATTAAATATTAGCAGTCTGTTAGCCTATCAAACAAACCTAAGCATGTCAAGTTAGTATTTTAATAGTGTTTTTTCTTCTCCTCCCAGCCTAGGTTTGGCTTCCTAATTGACTTGCTGCTTTAAAGTCAGTAAACTCAAAAGTCTGAGAAGAAGATGTCACACTTTAATGGTTTAGGAGTGCATGCTTTGTCTGGGTGATTGATGGATCAAATGTGTGCTGAGGAATGCCGCAATGTTTCTTTCATCATTTCTGCTTCTCATGAGGCTGAGAACTGGACTATCACTAAACTTCTTTACTGCTAGCAACAACAATAAAATTCTCATTCATTATAAATGTAAAATCCACCTTGGCATCCTGAAGGGCTGTTATTGAGCTGACATTACTGTGTGAGCACCGACCAAGGTGTACGTGCGAATTTATCACCTAGGATGCAGCTGAATCTACGCACCAGGCATGCTGGGCTCTCTCTGGCTCATTACACTCCTTCCTGGTTATTGCCAGCCCCAACCTGTTTGGTGAATGAGACATGGAAGAGCTGCACAGACACAGCAGCAAAAGGTCCTTCAGAAACACAGGCAATAAATGGGGTAACATTCACAGATGACTGGTAAAGAAAGACCGAGGCGTTAATCGAGGGTTGCGCATCTGACAAAAGGCACAAATGTAGATGGAGAGCCCTTATTAAAGCAGTATTAAACAATTTTCAGAATGCTTTTCAACTGTAATTATTTACTTTCAGTCCTGCCTAATCAAGTAGAGGACCACAATATTTCTGATCTCAAGATGAGGGTTGGAAGGTGGAAAAGGCTTCCGAATATGTGTGCTCTCCAAAGTGACTAATCCAGACTACACACATATTCACACACCTATATAAAATTTCCTAGTGCAAGAACAAGTATTTCTGACTGCAGGCCCTGCCAGTGGGATGTGAAAGTCAGGCAGGTTCTCTAAAGCGCTGACATCACATTTATTAAACGTTTTACATATAAAGCTTAGTTAACAAATCCGCTGACGACGCACAAGCTGGAATAAAAGTGTGTTCCCTCTCCAGAGCAGGGTGGCTCTCCCAGATTAAAGTCGAGCAGAAAAGGTATTGAAACTCACTGAAGTCAGGTAAGGGAGCTGGCAGAAATGTGGATACCATTAGAGCAAATCTGCCCAGAGTGTCCCAGAAAGAGAACTGCAAGAAATCTCTTGGGATTCAGAGTCCAATGCACTCAAGCATAAGCCATCAGAGGAAGAATAGGGCAGGAGGGATCAAGAGCACTGCCAATACCCTCAGGCCCTGAAATAGTAGAAGATTTGTTAAATCCCAGGGAGCAGCCCTGGTTGTATTGGCAAAGGAGGATAAAGCAAAGCCCTGGCAGTGCTGGCAAATCTGAAGGGGGTGATAGTTAGTCCCCTTCCTCTCCCCACATCTGGGGAACCAACTCAAGGTGACACGCAGGGCTGAGCAGCCAGATACCCCAACCTTTTTGTGCTCACTCAAGGAGCCCCAGGCCTGCCCACAGCTGAGGCACCAGGGGTTTCAGCAGGACCCAACTTGCACTTCAGTCCCTGCACAGTGTCTGTTTCTGATGTTAGTCAGCCATTTATCTTCGCTTCTCATCTCCACAACTCCTTCAAAGTCCCCTGCAAACTTAAATGGGGATGCTGGGTACTTTATCCAATAAAATTCTTCCTGCTCTGCCTCCAATGAAAATGTTTTCATTGCAGTACCTCCATCTCTTTTTTTCAGTCCATACCACTCATGAAGAAAAGGAAAAAGTGCTGTGCTATATCCAGTCCTGTGCTGACTGCATTACATTCCAGCAGCAAGGTGGACTCACAGGCACCAGCTGTGATTTCTCCTCTGCTCTCCACACTTCTGTAACTTGCACGAACACTCTTGTGTATCTTTGCATTTTAGGCATACCTCTGAGACTGCTCATTTTTCTAGAAATCATCCTCACCAGAATGACAAGCCAGGAATGCCATTTTTCCTCCTTTGCTCTATAGAGAGGCAGGGATAATGAGGCTGTGGCAACACTGAATAGGCAGGTACATGCCTCAACCTGGCCTTAGGAAGAGTCAAGCCTGGGGCCACCCAAAAGCACAGCCCCCCCTCTCATCTGGGGGCTGGGGAGATCAATCCCACCTGTGTCCACACTGCAGCACTGACAACATTTCACTGGACAAACTGCAAATACAGCAGGGGTTCAGTCACATCCAGGGAGAGCTTTACTGCTGGCCTCACTCAGGGCCATTTGCAGGACAGTTGTGCTTTCCTTTGTTCCCCACCTCTTTTTTCTTCAAACCTTCCTGGCATTGCTTTCCTTCCCCCTCCATGCTCTGGCAGGGATGCTGAATGCTGATGAGACAATACTTGATCCATCTTCAAGCACTTATTTTCGGGCAATTAACTTGGCATCATAGAAGCACTTAAGAAACCTGGCTTTCCGGAGTGGGAGACAACTGACTAAAAAGCTAAGCAAAGTAGTAAATTATTGTCAAATGACTAAAAAAGAACAGGAAAGGGGGGGTGGGGGGGAAGAAACCACTGCTTTGATAGAAAATGCTTGCTGCTGTCAGGCCAAATCTGAGATCTGACAAAAAAAGCCAATCTAACAGTTTCAGCACCCATTAGCATGAATCCAATACTGGCCACTATCAATTGTGTCTAAAACAATTGAGTTTTGCCATTCAAGGGTGGATGCTTTCTTTTCTGACATCTCCTGATTGCATGTCATCAATTCATCCTTGGAAAAATTAGCCAAGGCAGAGCATCTATCTATTTAGATAGAGCACATTACTCTCATGTTCCAAAGGCTTACCAATCACTATGTGGTCTTTCATCACTAACTACGTCTGCTATAATGATTCTTTTCTACTTTCAGAAGCAATAATTTACACATTATCAACGTTTTACTGATTTATCTGGTCTTGAATTCAATTCAGGGGGGCAGAAGCACAAACAATTAATTCAATTTTTCATAAACCTGAAATTTCCAAGTCTTCCTTTTTGTGTTATTCTCGTGTCCCCAAAGTGACACTTCAAAGATGCATTTGCCTTTCATCCCTTAGATGCCAACATCAGGAAAGGGGCACGAAAAAAGTCTGGCACTGCCTGAGCAGTCCCTCTGCTGGGCACCTGAGTGTTTCCTCACACTCCCCTTGGCTTTGGGAACGGTGGGGATTTTTTGTAGATCAGAAGCATGTTGATTTTGCAGACACAGCTTCAGATTTAAAGTGAATAAATAAATATCAGTCTTCCCATGCATAGTTTACAGCTACCTTCCACATATTTCAATGTATCTCACTGCAGACCCCTGCAGCTACAAGAAGCCTACAGACACCTGCATAATAAGTTCTCCTTTAAGGGGAAAAAAAAAAAAAGAAAAACTAAAAACCTCAAAGTTTTTCAACTTGTAGTTTATCCTACTGGCCATTCCAGCTACCTTCTCACCTTACAGGTGTACTGCTGGTGCCAGTGAGCAATGTCCTGGAGCTGAAGCTCCAGTGGAACACACTGCTCTGCAGGCACAGGGGCTGGGGCTGCTTTCAGGAACAAACGGGAAGAACAGAGACAGGCAAATAATGAAACAAATTTCTCTATTCCACATGCTTTCAAAAGCCAAATTGAAAATGTTTCCTTTAGCCTCACTAAATTGACATAATGATGTAAAACACCAACATATGGAAGCCCACAAGGTGCATACAGAAAAACCTGACCTGCCACCCTTCTATCTGCCAACTCATGCAAAGAAGCAGGGATCTCAGACACCCAGACTTATTCCCATTAAATATTCAGTGTTATAAATCAAGCCCTCCCACCTTATATAAACACATCACAGCTCTTGCACAATAACATCCTGCTTGCATACATTTACATTATTCCCTCAAATGAAAAAAAAATTATTCCTTGAAACATTATCTGTGCAATCCTCTTAGAAGAATTTAAAGGAAACAGAACCTAAAATAAAGTCAGACAATAACCTTAAGAGCAAATACCTTTAAGGCAGAAGACACACAGCACTTACAGGGCTCAGGGGCAAACTTGAAGTTACAATCCTTTATGTAATATAACATATAAAAATGCAAAGGAAAAGTACCTGGCTTGCTGTTTTCACCAAGAAATTAATGTTATGGGTAAACATGAACACTTAGATCAAGGCTAAATTATTGTTTGCACACTAAGCAGATGAACAGTGTTCAGGAGGCACTTTTACACCCTTCACCTTCCTCTTGCAGCTCCAGCCCTATCATATACACCTACCTACCTGCACTGGGCTTCAAGGGCACCAAACCATGACATGGAGCACTGCAAGCTGCCCCACTCCTGATTTTCAGGCTATCCAACACATCAGTTCTGCTGCTGTGAAACACTCTGTAACTACAGCAGGCTCGTCAGGGTTTATCCATCAGTTTTAAATGCTGGAAAATAAAAATTACTTGCTCTCCTGGACTTCCCTCACACTGTGGGCATGTTCACTTTTTTTTATTTAACTGGAAACACCTCACATTTCAGCCACAAGAGTATCAAGGGAAACAACAAGCTACTTTTAAGCATCTATTATCTCTTGATTCAAATGGCAATCCTAGGCTTGACATACCATTTTCTTCAAACATCACCTACATTGCATGGCTAGCCCAGAGCACTAGAAGGGACAACCATTTAGCCATAGCCCTCTGCATGCTTTCCCACACTCAAGCAATCCAGGAACCTGAAATTAAGCAACACAATTCTGCATGGAAGTCTTTCCAAAGCTAACTGCCTTCATTAGTACCAAACCAGCTGCAAAAATATTTGTCAAAGCTTCATTAATGCCAAATGGGCGCTGCAAGCACACGGGTTTTGTTAAGAGAACCTGAGATACTGGAAAGGTAGGGTGGGCTTTTCCCTCTGCTGTTCTGGTTTTTTTGGCCTTTCCATCCTCCCCTTAAGTTCAAAAGCTGGCAGCAATTTACAACAAATTACTGTGGAGAAGGTACCCATATACAGAAGTGAGCATGCATGCACACAAGCCAGACAACTCAGTAAGTTTCCTCTGGGAAAGAATCCCAGTGGCAAGAGGTCTGGACTGAATCCTTGATGGTCAAAATGGGGCATTTGCTAACCAAAGTTTTAGGCAAAAGACTACATCCAGGCAGATGTTTCTCCAGAAAGAACAGAGCAACCATTATATTCCAAAAGGGAATCAAGTTTGGAAATGTTTTACTCTCCCTGTCCTGGAAGCCCAGGTAGCACCAGGCTGCAGACTAGAGCCCCTCTGTGTACTAACTCTACCTTGCCATTGCCCCAGGCAGGGGAAATAAGGGATTTTAGGCCTGGCTTTTAGCACTTCAGGACTTTAAAACAAGCACCACTCCAGAATGCAGCACCAGAGTGTCTCCTTGTGATATTTATGCCATTCAGGTATGCAATCATCCTACAAACACCCCTGCCTACATGTGGCAAAAAAGGACAGCTCTCTCAACTTTTCATCATGGGTTTGCCATAGAACTAGCAAATATTTTTTTACTCCCTTTCTTAAGTCCAACAGACAACACTAAGCCACGCTTTTCTCTCTTCCCTGCTCACATCTATGCCATGAGGCTGGATAAACCAGCACCATGGTCTGTCATCCATCCACACACATGATGCTCAAACACATTACACAGAGACCCACTCCATCTCATTAATTCAGAGTTTCTACCTGCCCAGAGAGAAGCAATTTGTCAAAGCCCAAGCTTAAGTCACTCAATCTGCAGTAGGAAAGACCATTGAGAATAAAAAACTCTGTGCTGGCAAAACTAAACAAAATGGAGCAGAGAAGGACATAAATCCACAGAGCCTCAGAACAGGATTAAAAATACTACTTGCCTTCCCTACAGGCTTTGTAGCCCTCACGAGCCTGAGAGGGATGGATTTCAGCACATTAAGATCCTAAGAGAATACTGAAAGAAGTGGCATGCTGTGGGTGGTTATATGATCTCCTGGTTTACCAGAGAATTTTGTGAACTGCCCCAAGCCTTTCATGGCAGATCAATGAAGATTATTATGGACATCCACACTTTGTTGGGGATTTCCAAGTCTCTCAGCCAGCAAAGACAAGCTCATGGGCTTTACAAGTACTGCCGACTGGCCTGTCCACCTGTTAAATTTCATGAGCCCTGAAATGAACAAATAACTCATGGAGAATATAAAACATATAATATTGTTAGAGCAGTTTGTCATCTCAAAAAAACTCAGAACACAAAGGGCTCAAGGTATATTTTAATTTTCACTGGAGGTGTCACCCATGGAATTCACAAGGTTCATCAGCCAACTCAGACCCACATACATCTTTGTAGCATCAGATTTGCTCAGGTTAGGAGGACCCCACCCTAACCAAAACAGAGATTCCAATCTGCAAAACTTACATCAGCAACAAGAAAAAAAAAAAAAAAAAAGGAAATCTATTACATTTGTATATTCCTTCTGTAATGCCAGGGAACCTCTAACTTACCAAAGTACATACTGAGATAATTCTGAGCCAAAAGATAAGGCCTTTGACTTCTTAGATGCTGATGCAAAAAAGGAAAAAATTGCAACCCAGCACTTTGCAAACTGGCACCCAACCCCTGAAAGAAGTCTCCATGTACTCTTGCTCAATGAGAAAAATGGCAGTAGATTGATGCACACTTAAACAGGGCCTCTGTGAATATTAAAAGACATTTAACACGGCCAAGAACCTGTTCTGAAAATGTTTTAAACCCTCCATCAGCACAGCATTCTCTTTTTCCCAAACTATTTCTTGGTCAAGAGAGAAACAGGCCATACCTTCAAGGAAAAAAAGCCCTCTAATCCTGACCTCCTTCCTGCAGGAATATGTCTGGAGAGGGAAAAGGAAAAAAAAAAGAAACAAGGAAAAAAATTTATATTCCAACTGCTTCATGGTTTTCCTGCAAAGTTTTAATAACTTCCTCCAGCTTGTCCACTCAGTATATCATATTCAGAATATCCACATGAAATTTCCAAAAGTTCAGCAGGACTTGTAATTGCATCACTTAAAATGGCTCCCTGTCAAGGGCCCATGCCAAAAGCAGGTGAGAGGCTTTCAGATCAAGGATATTTCAATGGGTAAATAGAGATTTAGACACAAAAAGCCAAAGTGAAGGAGCACACAGATTTTTTTATATACTGTGGCTACATGGTGTCTATTAAATAAACACTTGGGTGCAATATAGGGTGCAGTTTTTAATATCCTCACTGTCTTGCTTCTCAGAAGTTTTCAAAACATTGCTCATTATACATCTTTGTGGAACAGGCAGACTGGGGTTCTTCACATCTCTGTGAACACGCAGACATTTCAACAGACCACGAGTCTGCACAGCACAGAGGTGTCAAACGAAGAAAGAAATAGACTGCCTCCCAGTGAAGTTCAAATAAGGAAAGCATTTAATTATGCATACCTCTCCAATGCTTTGGAAACCGCTTTTAAAGGAGAGAAAGTGTCATAACTCAAAGGTATTTACTCTAATGAAAAACTACAATTGTTCAGGCTGTTTCCAATATATTCAAATAAAAGAAGATGGGTTGAGATTTTTTTTTCCCTTCAAGAAGAACACTCAGGAAATTACATCCCATCCAACCCTTCCCCCTCATCTTTTTGTCAGCAAATCCTATAAACCCACAAAATGCCAGGAATTAAATGCTAAGGTTGGCAATCTGTCATCAACATATGTTCCTGCCTTTTTTTTCCCCACCAAGTCATGAGATAAAGCTGCAGTTTCAGCCTTAGCATGGAATTTCTTAGCACCAGTTAGTATTTGGTGGCTCCAATTCTCCCCCTTCCTTTTTCCCCCCTCTCCCTCTTCTAATCAGTGTGATTTACTTTTCTATCCCACAAACCAATTTTTCAGGAGTCACAACCCAACTTGCAGATACTTGGAGGCACTCTGCACAACAGCCTGCTCCAAAGCAGCACCATCAGCTTCCAAGCAGGACACTGGACAGCCCCATGATACACTGCCATGACAAAATAATTCCTTCCCTTTGGGAAGCCCTCAGCACAAGCTGTCCAAACATTATTTACAATTTCAAGTGTTGCCTTATTTATGGCTGAAATTCTCCCCGTTCAGAAGAGAGAGAGACTGAGTAACTTATTAGGAATGTTCCTAGGGAATGGGGGAAAGGGGGAAATGAGATCACTCATAACTCCAGAAACATTTACAGCTTTTAAGCAAAATTTAAAATTGAAGCATTATCAAAAAAAGGGGGAAAAAAAACCTAACACAACCCAAACAACCTTAATCTGGTAGTCTGCCAAGCTACAGGTGGGTTTTGTAAAGAGGGAGAGGATTCCAGCTTTCTTGTTTGGAGAAGAAAAGCAAGCATAACTTCTGGGAAGATTAAATACTTGAAGTGGATATATTTACACAATATGTGGGAAGTGTGAACAGATGCTACATAGGAGGTCTTTCTCATGACAGCATCTCCAGAACACAAGACAGTTTTTCATTTGGATTCTGTTTGTGTGGTATGGTGGTTTCTTTTCAAGACACAAAAATAACTTTTACAAAGTGTTTTGCAATTGGAAATATTGGCTTCTAAGGCTTTCCAAATGCATCTACCAACAGCTTTTTTTGGTAGCTAATAGAAATAATTATTGTTGTCTTCCTACCTGTAGATTCCCATTACAAACTGACTGTGTGAGTATTGAACTTCAAACCAACAGGTGTCATTTTCAGCAGCAATAAATACAACTGTTCCTACTGACATCTCTCTGGTTACAGATGCTCCACGCAGCTGCAAACTCAGCCCAGACCCTCACCTTCCCAAAACTCTGGCCTGCAATTTTGCTTGCAGCAGAGGTTTTCAAATAAATGGCAGGGAGATAGTTTCTTGCAAAGATGCCTTGGAATAGGAGAGGCTTAACAAAGCTCACCTGAGACTAGATGGGCAAAGAAATCAATGGGCAAATCAGGAAGAGCAAACAGGACACACACCACCAGAACTTTTTGCGTTTAGTTGGGGTTTGTAAGGCAGGATCCACATCAGTAATGACAAAGGAATGATATCATGATTTGTTTGGGCACAGCTACCAACAGCATCACTTTGTGAAGAGCTGGCAGCTCTCAAATAGCTGACTTCCAGAGAGTTCAGTTAAATATAACCCTCTCTGCCCGAGCCACAAATAAAATCTATTCCATTTAATGTGATTTCAGCTAAATCTGAAAAGTTAACAGCCAAAGAGCTACATATTGATTATGCCACTTCCATTCTGATGAAAACGACTTTGAAACAGCACCCAGAATCCAATATTTTCCTTAATTCCATTAAGTTCCGCTAGCAAAGGCTTTCTATTTATTTTTATTACAAAGTAGCAAACTTGTAGATATTCCTCCAGGTTCCAGGTCGCCCTGGACATTTACTGGCCAATAAAACAAACATATCCCCATGCACACACACAGTTATTCTTCCACATATATTCTCATTTCAATATCCTTACTGTAGAAAAAATAGAAGACTGAATTTTTTTTAGTGGCTCAAACCAGCAAGGACATTGTGCCTACTATACTGTTTTCAGGCTGTCAACTAGACAAGAGTTAATCAAGGCTGCTGATGGGAGCACAGTCATTCATGCTAAGAAAATAGAAAATTTTTTTTAAAATGTGATATGCACATACATGAATACCATAAACACTAGAGAAAACACCCAGTTAGATAACCTCTTCTACTTCTAATGCTTCACAGTGATTTAGCTCTCTACCCTGAGGGTTTCTAGGTAGATAGGCAGGCAGTTTTAATACTCTTCCTTTGCTCATTAAAAATATCAATCAGGGGGGTCTCTCTTCTGAAGCTGAGTGAGCATGATCCACATTTAAGAAATCAAAACTACTTCCCACTGAGGTCCACGTGGCGCCTGTCCTTGTGCACAGTTATAAGTAATTCCTAAAAGTGGAAAGATATTTTCTTCCATCTGTCACTGCAGAAAAGCTGACAAGGGGAGGGGATATCCCAAGATGGTCATGAATCAGAGTGCGTTATTTGCTGTACTCATATCTTTGACTAATCTTATTAAAAAACCTCCATAAGTAACATGCAGTTCTTCTGGATGCCATAAACTGACTATGGGTATCATAGTCATATGCATATAAGGTTGAGCTATGGAAAGGGTAAAAAAGAGAAACACTGAAAAAACCAGACAGCAAATTGACAACTGAGGTCCATGGTTTAACTTTTTAGCTGTAGTAGCAGATTTTAAAAAGTGATTTTTTTCTTGTACTTGATATGGCTCCTTAGCCTAACAAGCAGCACAGGCAAAAACGAAAAATCAAAGAAACCTTTTATTAGGCTCATGAAAATAGCTAAGGGGTAATGGCTCATAAATACAGTCCTGCCCACTTCTTTCATCAGGCTGTCGGCCATGAGATGCCCTGAATGTTTGCTCACTGTTTGCCCTGTCAGTGCATTTCAGCTCCACCAAATTCAGACCGAGAACCACACTTATTACAAAATAATACAACTACAGGAAAAGAAACAATCTATCAACTCCCCTCAGGTATGAGACAGTACCTAGACAGCTGCAGATGAAGAAGCCAATGATCCCACCTCTGTACAATGACAAACAGCCTTCTCCCTGAAGAGGGCTTGAGCTCAAAATCAACAGCTAAAACCTCCTTTTGTTCTGATGCTGTCCTGTGCACTGCCTGATCATCTCCCCAAGAAAAAAGGAGAAAGCAAGTCTGGTAGCATTTATTACCTTTTTCATCCAAAAATCTACCTGCAACAAAACTCTTCACTATCACCTTTACCAGGAGAGCACTACTTCACCTCTTGCAGGGAGAGGCAGAGCTTCTCACGCAAACTTCAGTAGCGTACCCGAAATTTTTCAGAGTTCTTCCTATAGAAAGCTGCTTGCTCCAGTAACAATATGAAGCCAATTTGTGTTTTCTGTTCACTTGGCTGTATTTTCCAGTCCTCCTACCACATTTGGAGAATGGGCATATGTGGAAGTGAGAGGCTGCTCAGTGCCATCATTTTTGACTGGTCGATCAGCCTGACTGCAAGTTGCACAAGTAGAGTTGCCTAAAATGGTGGCATCTAGTTAACAAAAGAAGTCATGATTTAGTGCCAAATTAGTATGCAAGCAGCTAAGCATGACTAACACCAGGCTCAAGCATAATACTCCTGTCTTCACAAGCCCACGAGCAGCCTTAACCTTTCTACACAAAGAACTGTCAGGAGAGGGACCATCAACACAAACCAAGTGTGTAGATCCTGCAAATCACACAGGAGGGGAAAAATGAGCTGCAAGAAAAACAGTGTATTGACATATCATATGTTAACCATTCAAAGTAGGTATGAAACCCCAGTAATTAAGTGTTAGCTGGAAAAGCTGATCTCAAGATGGATCTAATCACCAGCAGGAGCTTCACTGGGGCCAGATGTCCCAGAATCATGCCTGCCCCCACCATCTTTTCTCTTTCTTTGCATAGAAATTAACTTGGAGTCTTGGGAATATAAAAATAAAACCACAGCCCTGTTCCACACCCAGCATCTTCCTCCTCTGCTCCACATGGAAAGCCTTCCCCTTCCATGCTCTACCACTTAGCAGGTTAAAAAAAAAGCAAAATTTTCCTTAGTTTCTTAATATTTCTTTGTACAAGCTTCAGACATGGAACAGCACCTACCTGCAGCTGAGAACTAAAATGCTTAATAAAACATTCAAAACTATCCCAGACAGAGTCCCAAGCAAAACTCTGAAAAAGCCAGGGGGAAGAACTGCTATGGGAAAAAAAAATCCCTCTGACCTTTTAAGTCTGATCCAACAAATCAGAGCAGCTCTACTTCCTCCAGAAATATCCCTCAATTCAGCTCTTCAAGACATCAATATTTTGGCCAAATTTTCAGCTCTCTGCTGTGCATACTGTGCTCCCTATAATGCAAGGCCTCAGGTGTGTGGCATAAGTCAAAGCTGAGAGCACAAATAGCAGGGCAAAAGCAACAAGTAATCAGTCATTGAATGCAGTTTAGTATTTAACACGTGTTTTCTTTAAAAAAAAAAAAAAAAGAGTTCTGAAACCCACATGGCTATAAACTTTGGTTTGGCACAAAGACAGCAGCTTAGTTTCTGGTCACTTAAGCAATGTGCTCCCAAGATCCAGGCTCGCTCCCAACATCACGTTGTCTCTGTTTCTCAGTTCACACAACTTCAACTCAAGCAGCTTCAACTCTCAACAAACAGATGCCACAGGCTGGGGATTGATCTCAGCTTGCATCCAGCCCCAGGCTCCTCTTTGGGGAAATGCCACGAGGAAAGCTGAGTGGGTGTGAGGGAATAGCATACCTGAGTTACCAGGATCAACATCTGGCTCAATTCTGCACCACACTTTTGCTTCTTAATGCTTTGATTTAAAAAGCACCTATTTTGGGATCCTTAAAGAATTTAAAGCATGGGAGGAGGGGAGGGATGGGATGAAACACTATTTGTAGCATTGTAAGAACTAGTGTGTTTCCTCCATAATCATTCTCTCAACTTCAAGGGGACCAGACTTTAAAGACAAACACAGGCTACTTATAATTCACTGGGAAAGCCCCAAGAGAGACAATATTAGAGGTACACATTAACTGAGAAATAAAACATTAACCTGTTACTGTGTGGGCAGACCAGACACGAACTGCAGGAGAGGGTCCAGCAAGAAGGTGGTACCTTCAGTGGCCACAGTTCAGTGAAGATCAGTGAAGTGACATGAGGCAAGGAACAGCACAAGCTATACGGAACTGTACACAGCATCACCAAAAGGACAACAGTGTCTGTCCTGTGCTGCATTAAGCTTCCCCGGCCTTTAAAACAACTGATTGTTCATTTTTTGACTTACCATTACCACTGTTAGAGCTCCTGCCTATGGCCATAAACCAGATTTTGTCTGACCTCAGAAACTGAGACAACCTAGGTTTGGTTCCTGCTTGGGTGGAATAATAAATTGGGATCCTGAGCACTAAAGGCAGACACTGTTGTTGGTCAACTGTGGAAAGGGTGAGCAGAGTCAGAGAGCTTTTAGCCACAGACAAAGACTGGATGAGAAATGCTATTGCAAACACCATCAGTCTCCAGGTCTTTATTACAGCAGCGTCACTCCTTAAGTGCCTGATGTCATTAGAGTTATGCCAGCACCAAAGCACCACACAAAGAAAAGAGACAGGCTCATAAACTTTGAGTTTCATCTGTAAACTTCTGAGTTTTAGAACTTCTGAGTTTGCCTCACCATGAAGCTGCCATTTGAGGGAGATAACACCGCAGTGCACGAATGCTGAGCACCAGCTCAGCTCCAAGCATGACTTCAGAGCCCCTAAGCTGGTCCCTTGTTAAATCAATCACACACAGACTCATGCTGAGTTGCCTCCCTATTTCAGAGTCTAAAACAAGATACCAATTTGCTTAACGTGTAAAAATTAAGCCACTCTGAAGTGAATTATAAACACCTGCCTCACTTAGCGGAAATTTATTTGACACAACAGTCAGGAGTCAGATTAAAACTCCAGCCTGTCCACCTAAATTTCTTTGACTTAAGAAGTTAATACCTTGTCATATTACAGGTGACATGCTTGCTTCGTTCCACTTTGCATAGCATTAACTGCTAATTTTCTTTAATGCTTTGGTTGGAAACAAAATGACCTACATACATGTTTGGTGTGAACAGTACCAAACATCACCATACAGAAGAGATGGGATAAAGCTTCTCTTATTTTAGTTTTTTATATAAATAAATATATATATGAATATACACACATATACAGAGTAGTTCTCTGGCAGAGTGTTTCATTTTATTTTTGGAAATACTTGGCCTGGCCTCTTAGGTACCAAGATCATAAGCTAAAAAATGTTCTTGGAGCTTTCCCTTAGAGAAATCAAAGGTAGTTTCACTCCTGTATTCCACTGTGTTTCTACAAATGGGATTACACTGTAGACTTGTAAGTCTACAAAACTAGGGATCTTTGTTTTCCCTTTCTGCTTCAGTAGGCCTATCAAATAAGGATAATTCTTTTCTCCCACCTTTTGTCCATCTTGCCTACTTACAACTGTATATTATTCAAGATGGAAATTGTTTATAACCAAGAGGCTCTCACCTTCAGCCTCATAGATAAATAAGCACTAGGTGTTCTGCTTGCATTTTGAACTACAAAAAAAACTCTTTACAAAAATTTAGGAGGAATTAAAATATCCAACTAAAGGCAGTATATTGCATGATGAGTTTGGGGAAAGGAAAGGGAGAGTTCACTGAGGGCTTGTCTACACTGGAAAATAACATTGTGTTAGAACATGATGCTTAATGAGTGCCATTAACAGCTGGTGTCATCTGGCAGTGTTCCTATAATTTTTTTTTCCAATGATACTTGCACAGATTTGCACCAGGCACAGGCCTCCTTCTCAGTCTATAAGGGAACAGCTGGCTGAAATCACAAATGCCCTCTGAGGGCAAAATATTTTAGGACAGTTCAAACAAAATTGACCTACACATGCTCCCTCGGAAAAAAAAAGGAAAAAAAACCCCAAAACCATGAAGTAATATTCAAAATGCTTTTCCAGACCTGAAGTTTAGCCAAGCTGAAGCAACACCAAGCTAGGAAGAACCTACACTATGCCTGCAGAAGCACTGGGTTTTCAAAAGAGAATAACTACAGAAAAAGCAATCAAGCCAACAAAGGGTTTCCAGTCAGGGCCTTATATAAAGAGCATGCAGGGTGGCAGCCCCTGAAGAGTGACCTATTCTGCCACATGCTGACTATGGGTATGGGATTTCTATTGGCTTTCAACCCATAACTATGTGTATCCCATCCTACCTCCTTCCCAACACATCTCCAGGTCAAGACAGAGTGAGTGTGGGGAGAGGGCAAAGCACAGTCATCACCTTTGTAACTCTTGTTATGTTAAACAAAGTGTTGTTCCCATGCTATTCTGTGAGTCGTTGAAGACAAATGAAAATAGCACAATTTTTCTTGGTTTGTTACCCTCCACCCCAGAATGTTGTCCCTAATAAATTAAATAAGAAGCTCCTACACAAGCAATTTTGTTGGAGAAAAAAAAAATTGTCAGTGTTCTTATGTTCAAAAACATGCTTACCCACTCCTAGCAAGTGGTGCAGACAAGTCATGACAAAAGTCTTCATTTTGGGGCCCAAATAAAAGGTCAGGGAAGGTCTGATACGTGCTGTTCACAAGCACAAGAGCTACAGGATTTCTCTCCTCCCCCACTGAAACCCTGCCTACATTTTCCCATACCTTAAGAGTCAAAATCACTTTCTCCACATAACAAAAAAATTCACCCTGAGCAAGGAAAGCCCTGCTACGTGCAGAAGAACAACCACCATGGATGTTTGGGTTACTTAAGACAGGCATGTTTTTCTTTTCCCTGTGGCAAAATTGTTTAAATGCACATGAAACAGTAGATTGATTGTCGTAGGAAAAAAATTACTGCTCTTTTTTCTTTCCTTGCACTAACTTACAAGTCATAAAAAATAATAAATTCAGACTTATGTCCCGATAAACAAAACCGCAGCGGAGCATAGCATAATTTCTCCTCTTTTGCTGCTGCCTAACTCAGCTTTCTTAATTCATGCCATATTTAATCTATGTGTAGGAAATCCACATTTGTTTCTAATAAGAGAAGGAAAGTAATGAGATGTCAAGGAACAGTTTCCTTAGGCCAGAGAGACTTCAAAGGTGAGCCTGGCAGCTTGTCCTGCATTTATTGTTTGCGTCAAGCTTAAGATTTTCTAAAGAGCAACTGCCCATTTAAAATAATTATAAGCTGCAACTTAAACCCGAACAGCACATGAACGTATGATAAAACACTTACACCATCGTCCAAATTTCAACATCAGCCCTATATCAGAGAACACATAGCTCCAGATGCTGGATTAAAACAATAAGTACAAGCTGAAAATGAGCATATAATTCTTTCAGCTAATGCAGAAGGGTCATGCTGCTTAATGCAAAAGCAACATTAAATGAAACCATGGACTGCGTTGCCTCAACATATGAGCTGCAACCACAGCCACTTCTGCTGTGCCTATCAGCTACATCCATCCTGAAGCAAGAGGTAGAGCCCCCAGTAAAACAGTATTTTCACTGAGGGATTTTTTTTTTTCCTCCTGACTTATTATTTTTGCCAAACTTCTGAGTTATGGTAGAGTTGGGAAAAACCAGGAACATATGACAAAAAAGAAAATAAGGTACTCTGCTTATGCCACAGAGCTGTACTGCTCATTCATGCTGAGTCTTACTGCTCCCGAATCCAGGGCAGAGGCTTCTCCAGGAAGAAGAAGCCCTTAAAATGAGGGCCACAGCAGCAAAGAATAAGCATTAGGTAATACTAAAAATCACAACTAAAAGGGCTTACCTCTGCACCAATGAATGCAACACAAAAAAACCCTGCAAGGTCCACAATGCACAAGCACTGAGGCAGGCAAAACTGTAAAACAGGCAGCCAATCTGTATATCACAGGCAGCACTGCTAAACACAAAGCATACCTTCTAATTGATTCCATTTTCTAATGTGTGTCTGTGTGCATGTATTTATGAACACATACACACTTTATTGTTTATCATCTCTCAGCACACACTCTGAGTCAGCAGATAGAAGGAAATATGTTTGAGCAGTGTTTAAAATGACACCCTTTACAAATGAAACCATCTAAATCCGGTGTTAGAGAATTAATGAGCTTCTCATGTAAATCACACATAATTTACAGTGGAATTTGTTCTTGTGCCAACAGCCACTCGCACTGCATAATAATGAAGGCAGGGCTTCAGAGACACACGAAGCTCCCCACAGCCTGTTTGTGTCCTGCCTCTGCTTTTCCCTAAGCAGCCAGAACACCATAAACCCATCAAAGTGCAACAGCATAAGGCTTCAAATAACACAGTCTTCATCTTCCATTTCTCCTGTTCACATCTGGCTAAGAAATGTTGCCACCACCAGGAGCACTCATTCTAAGCACTATTAATTCATATTTAAAAACATTTTAAGTTTGAGCACAGCCTACTTTTTGGTTGAAAACCTGAGAAAAACATTAAACTTTTTCACACTGTGTAAGGCATTACCTGTGTTTTAGGCAAAAAGAAGAGCAGGGACAGCATCAAATATTGGAGAGGATCAGAGAGGACCACTGCCCACCACTGAAGAGATACAGCCAATGGACATGGAATCAGTGCCTTATTGCAAACACACCAATTTAGTGTGACCTAAATCCCATTTCTATTGGTTGAGAAAGCCACAAGGACCTCACAGAAACAACAGAGAAAAAGTCCATGCCTCTTTTTACTGATAAGAATTATCAATCACTAAACCCCTGACTCACTCACCATCATCTCCAGCACCCTCCTCTCGCTGTGATCAAGCAGGAGCACCCCAACAAGCTGCTGCAAAACAGGATCCCCTCCAGCATCCAACATGGGACCCAACTGAGAGAAGAACAGCTAAATACCTCCTCCCCATGTACAGCTGAGCCCCCAGCTGAGAGCCATAATGCCTCGTTTCTGAGTAACAAGGCAGGGCTGGGGGCCCACATTCAGCATTCATGGGTGGTGAAACTTGGCCTCTTTCTCTTTTCTGAAGCTGTGACACCAAAGCAAAACAATCTCTTGGTCCCTGTCCTTTTCTTTCTTTTTGGTGGACTTGTGTGCTATGTGGGTTCAAGGGGTGCTTGGAGACGCAGCAAGGCTCCCAGGACACAGGAATGAAAGCAGCAGTGAGGGGCATGCATGGAAACACCTAATGTCCTCCCCTCCCAAAGCCACAGACATAAACCTGCTTCTGTATCACCTCCACAGCCCCTTCTAAATGTATTTACAAGGGCTCCCCTGCCTGTTCCTTTCTGTTATTACAAAGCATTCATTTTTGACGCCTGGGCAATACAAAAGGACATTCACCTATTCTTTCCTAGCCCTCTGCCCAGCAGCCACACAGAAGAGCTCATTAATAACTCCACTCTCCCCCCAAGCCCTGGCAAAGGGAGCTCATATTATAAAACCTGGAGGGATCAGACTGTCACGTTGTGTGGGGCTGTGCAGGAAGAAGCAATAAAAGCAGGAATTTATTTTTTTTTTCAAAACAAAGGAGGATGCTGATGGCTCCCAGTAGCAGCAACCATTGCTGTAGACAGAGGCAAAAGGGCAGCAGGTCGGGAAATATGCCTGGCAGTGCAACTTCTGTATCTGGGGTGTCAACAGTCCAGTCCCAGCAGCCAAAAGAGCATTCTCAGTAACTGCATATTCCCCCAACTTGAATTTTTGCTGCTGAAGGTCCCACCCGCAAGTGTTGGTTGGGGCATTTATTGCTATTGGACAAGGCAATTGGTTTTAGTGCAGCTGCATGTGGAGTTCCCCACCCTTCTCCCCTAGTTACTAATGGCATTGCCTGTCCAATCCCATCCAGTTGTCTACACTCTTTTGAGATTTCTCTGCCTCCTTTTCTCATTCCAAGCCTTCTCTGCCATCCTGATTGGTGAACAACTCATATTAGTACCAGCCATTGAACATTCAGCTCTGAGCCAAGACCAGGTGCCCAGTGAAACCAATAAAACTCAATGTAGGGAGTACAATGTATGTCTCAGGGACATTAAATGATAATGAATTCCCACCCTCAAATGGAGCCAAGATTTTACCTGAAGTCCCTGCTTCTCAGCTTAATTATTGAAATAAACGAGCATTTTTTATTTCACTATTGGTTTGAACGGCTGATGTCCGACCAGCATGAGGGTACACCTCTTCTGTTACCACCTTCTCTATTTCTTTGTTTTTCTCACTGAGCTGGCCCAGCAAAACCCCTGGGGATTTTTAGTGGTGAACTCCACTCTGTGAGAGTGAAGACATGATGTTCTGTGCCTCACTTTGCACAGTAAATTTGGCACAAAAAGTAGTACACCTGAAATTTCACTTCCATTGAGCTGAAGTGCATCAACATCAAAACTTGTACCAAGCCCTCCTAGAAATCCTACCAGGCTATTCCACCTGAGCAGCAAGTGAACAAACTTCTTCCAGCCGCCACAGAGATGTGGGATTTTCTTCCAGGTAGGTGATTTCATAGAGGTATCACACAGGCTGGAAGCAAAATGTCCAGGCAGCCCCCCCAGAGCATGAAGCAAGTCCTGTACTCATCTGAAATACTCATTAAATAAAACTATACTAATAAGGGCCTCTTCGTCCGTGGGTGGTCAGGAAATAATGAGTTAAAGCTCTAAGCAGCCCTGACTTCTCATTTGCTTATCTCAGTGGTCATTAATTGGCCATTACTGGTGGAGACAGAGACCCCTAATGCGTCCCTTCAATGCAACATTAGCTGCACGTCTCCACATTGTCCTACCCTTAGGAGGGATTCATGGCAGACAATAAATGTATAATCTCATGCCATATATTCACAGATATCCCCCTCGTAAAATAAAACCAAATAGGAAGCTAATCCCTGTGAAATGGCACTTCATGAACAGAGCTGGTAAAAGGGGAACAAGCATCCCTTTCCTTCCTTCTCTATGCAGCCTTTCCTCAGGACCCATCCGCTCATCATTACACGTAAGTAAAATTAATTCCTGCTCTTGTATTCCTACTAATGAAGCTTCTCAGAGCAGCCCAGAATTACAAACATTTACATAATGGCTTAATTTTTAGAATCAATTAGGAATTTTTAAGAAGTCTTTCCAGCACCAAAGCTCTGCACCGAGCCAGGTGCTCTGCATGCCTCCCTTGCAACTGCAAGCAACCTTCCTTTGACTTGCAGAAAGCAGGCAGCACTCCTTTGGCTTAAAATCCATCAAATTACAAATATAATGACTGCGTAAGCAAATTAATTACCTTGAAGGTTCAGCAGAAGTTTCACCACATTTAAGTCAAATTTGGGGGGAAAAATAAACAACCACCCCAAAAGAAAGCCCATAAAAATCAGCCCACCCCACAGAAACAGTAAAGTTTTTTTTAAAATAAAAACCAGTTTTTCTCTAGCTCCCCCAGGTTTTGCAGTGAAACCTTTTTTTGCCCATTACCTAAGGAAGTGAGAGCAATGCAACCACCCTTTTTTTGGTCTCTTTTAATTGCCTTCACTCCCTCTCCTGTACCTCTGAACCCAGGGGCTCTTTTCAATCATATTTGAAAGAAGGGCAGAAAGATAAATTGGTTTTTTTATGATTTGTGGACACAGGCAGCTGGACAGACAAAGAGGTGCCAATCAAGACTGCTGCCCAGAGAAAAGCAGGTAAAATTCAGCTGCTGGACACAACTTGAAAGCGGATGGGGGGCTAATTAGTAGAAGCAAGGAAAAAAAAAAAGAGAAAAGCTAATGTTTCACCAGAAAATGAAAACAACAGGGTTAAACAGAACAGGAACTACGACACGCTGCACACAAGGTCTCATGTTAAAATCAGCTTGAATGCCATAACCTAAGTCAGAAAATCAGCTCCCTGGCTCCCTGCAGCTCCAAGTGCTGCTGTTGTGTGCTGGGGAGCCTGGCCATGCAGCCCTCCCTCCTTCCAGGAAGGTTTCATCACAAAAACATTTACCAGTATGCAAGAAGCAGCCATGACGACACTTTCTTCCCCTCCCTGCTTGTCCCTGCTCCCATTTTATCTTTCCCCTTCCACTCCCCAGGGACACTGCTGGCCTCCTCACTGTGGTCTTGCCTACACTCTGCTGTGATTCTGCTTTAGGTATGGTCCCAGCAGGTTATTTAAGCTCACCAAAAGCCAGGGTGCACCTGGAATCCTCAGGCTGTGCTCCACATACACATTTTTTCCTTGCTGTATACAAGAAGGGTTTTTTTAATGGAGCTCACAGCTCGGTAAAATGTCTGAGCCCTTCCTTTCCAAGGACTCACATTTTGGTTACTGCAACATCCTCTCCTGTGGCCTTGCATAAAATCATCCTGACACATTTGTTTTCTTTCAAAATGCTGCCATGAAGATCCTTTCTGCACCTTGCTGCTTTGACCACATCCCACTTCCATGTTTTTCTTTTGTGGTTACCTCTGTTTCACACATCCAGAATAAACGCTGTGCTTTTACCTCCAGGGTTTTTTCATGGCTTACCTCCAACTTGAATATCACCTCTCCTGCTACCAAGATGTGCTTCTACTCTGCCATGGCACCTTTTCTCCTGAATTTGTACATTTGAAAACCAAACAAACATGTTTTCTCTTACACTGGCATACAGAGAAGAGACACTCATTGCTGGAAAACTCTTCTGGTTCTTCCCTAAACCCCTCACCTTGCTGCAATGACAAAATTTGACCCCCCCCAATCCGTTTTTAAAGGGTCTAAAAACACTTTTGGCCTTCTTAATGTCACTAAAATCAACACATGCATCTCCACTTGCATTTATTTGGTGGATTTTTAAATTGATTTCCTTTCTGGTATGCTGAGGTTGACATGTAGATGACTGTCTCACAGCCTCCCTACACCCCATCTATGCCACCTAACAATGAGGGGACTCTGGGGCAGGTGTCCCTCTCTGCTCTGCAGTCATAAAGCACAGAGCACATCTGGTTCTGATCCATGTCTGGGCTTCCCAGATGTTGCAGGAACTGGATAATATTTGAATAATAACAATAACATGCCCTGCCGTTTGTTTTACGGCACCTTTGTGGTTGTCAGCATGCCTTATGTGTTACTTCAATTTGCTCTTTGCTATCTCTATACAGCAATCTTGCATGAGTCCCAGAAAGCCTGATTTTCCTTAAAATCATTGAGAATCCAGGGGAAAAACTTGATTTGAGTGCTGATTGGCATTCCTAGCAGGTCTCCTCCAACACAGTTTTATATCCTTGCTCTCTCCCAGCTGGCTCACCTCCTGCCCTGTTTAAGGGCAGGAGGCAGGAGGAGCCCAAATTAATAGAAAGCAGGGAGGTTTCTGGTTTTCATCAAAATCCACAGACTTCTGACCAGTATGGACAGGAGAAACCAGTTGACAAGGGGTTTGCAGGACAGCAAAGCAAAGCCACAGGGATGTTTGAAGGAGTGATATCATGAGACCAAAGTGCTGCTTCAACAGGGGCAGCATCTCTGCATCCTCAAGGAGCAAGCATCCCAGGGAGAGGAAAGCTAGTTTTATGTAGTTTTGAGTTCTCCAGGCTCCTTTGAAAGCAATGTAAGGAACTAATTTGGGGAAAAAAAAAAAAAAGAAAAAAGAAAAAAAACAAACCACAGACAGTTAGACGTTAAGACTATTTTCTCTCTGCACACTGTATATCTTGATGAGCTATTTGGCATTCCATGCCTTGTGTCTACAAAGAGAATAAAGGAAGACAAAATGTTCTGCAAATGCAAATATACAGCTCTACATTAAGCTGAGTATCTCCTGATATCTCTATATAAAATGAAAGCAGTGCGTAAATTCTAGTTCTGGAGTACCTGAACTACACAGAGGAAAAGCAGTTCTTAAAAAGATCTATTATTGAGCAGTCTGCAGGATGACACATCTGCTTGTTAATATACAGTAGGTTGGGAAGGCTGTGGCTGTGAGTGACGGATTCTGAAGTACTGCCTATGTACATCAAATCAGATTGCTTTTTTTCAAACGAAAAACAGAGGTCTGGGAAACTGAGAGCAGGAGAGTGAAGTTTTCACAACAAAAATATCAGAATATATTTTTCACAACAAAAATATAAGAATAATAATTATTAGCTTCCATTGTTTCTGCAAACAAAAGGGCAATCACTTTAATTCTTCTGCATCTTGGCAAGCCTCTTATTTCTTAACCGTAACAATTAGCATGCCAAATGAATATGAACCAGGATGCAATTACTGAAGAGCCAGGGAGGGGAGGGGGAGAAAGAGGCAGAATGACTGCAAACTCAACTTCTTTCACTTTAAGGAACATCTCAGTGAAACCAGCTCAGGCACACTATTAATAGAAGTAAAACACCATAGAAGAAGAGATGTTAATCTAGGCCCTCCACTCCCTTTCCTATATGGGCTGTGCGTGAAAGAGAACTATTCCTACACCCCTACCAACGATTTCATGGTTGCCACTGCACTGATGATAGGAACCAATAAAACCCAAATGTTTCTTCTTTCTTTCCAGCTGACATCCATTTGAGACATACATACATACATCTCATGTCACCAGCATCCTCAAATTTTAACAATTGGTTTCCACAGCTTTTCATTTTTAAATCGAAAATCATACATGTGTGAGTTCAACATTCATTATCTTGCAGTCACGTAATGCTTCCAGTCATGAGCAAAAATACCATTTTTACTGAAATAAATAAGTTCTGCTAGCAGGTTAATATTCCTATAATTTTAAAAGTGTTTCACAGGAGGGAAAATAAAATCTAAAATCAATTTTCAGAAATTAAGATGAAATCCATATACTTAGTGGTTTTGTTTCCAACTACCTTTTCCCACTATTAATGCTTCCCATCCAAACTCTTACAAATGAGCCATCACAGCCTCTGAAGGGGAGGGATGGTGGCAGGACATTTACAGCAGCACAAGGCAGTCAGAGCCAGAGGACAACATGGGAGGAGGGAAGACTTCAGGATGAATAAATTTGGGACTCTATATACACATAGGTTCACATGGTGATTTTTAACCTTTTTCAGACTGCAAAAAATTTCAAAAATGTTCCAGTCAAGCTCATGTATTTGCTGTTACTAGGGAGGTCCTCACTGCTCTTATGGCCATGAGGATCACCCAGGTCAGAGTGGTGGGGCTGTGTAAATTTGCAGTTGGGTCATTTGCTCACAGAAGAGGAATGGGTTTGTTGGCAGCTGCTCAGCGTGGACAAACCTTTGGCTTGGGGTGTAAAGGTAATTTTGCACTTACTTCCCTTTTCTAGTACAGCACATACATATACATTACCAGCACAGGCATGTGCATGGTTATATAAACCTTCACAACCAAAACACTCAACTCCACATTCGTCTTTCCCCGGGGAGCAGATGAAAGAGCATGGACAGATGTGCACCGCTGGAAGCTATTTGGAAACTGCAGCAATAAGGGTGATATCAAGAAACGACTGAGGAGAGAAAAACAAAACCACACGAAGCCAAGGCCAAGCGGTGTGTCCACCTGACCCAGTCAGATTGATCAAACAGATTTGCTTTCAGTCAAAAATGACCTTAAGTGGGGTGCTATCAGTCCATATATGTGGATACATAATACACATTTTTACAGTGAAAACACGTAAGAAAAACCATGAGAGGGCTCCTCCAGAAACCCTAACTGTGAACTTCCTGGCATAGCAGCAGCTAAGCCCCTGCCTTAATCATGCATGTGTTTTGCATTATTTTTTATTGACTTTTCAAACTCATAAAATGAGAAAATAAAAGAAAATCTCAGTGACTAGTCACACAACCAATCTTTCTGGTCCTATAATCCCGCAGACCTCTACAACACAGTTTTATTTTAAACACCTGGGTAATCCTGTTGAAGTCAGGGAGATTACTCATGGACGTGAAGTCAAAGACATGACTCACAGGGTGTCCCCACTGACAGACAAGGCACGATTCCCACGGAGACCCTCTTGAAACACACAGCCATAATGGCGAATTTTCTTTCCACACTTTTTTGAGGGAAAAGCTAAAATAAGAAGCGATGCAAGCATGAGACACATCGGCTGCTCATCTCAAGGCTGTGGAAAATCAGAAATATCTCAAAGGCGACTGGGGAGCTGGGGATGGGATGAAATGTTAATGCAACCCTTGCCTGACCCACAGTCACAGCATAAGAGCTAAAGCTAAAGCTACAATGGATTCTAGCAACAATGAATATAACCTGCAGCATCTTTACAGAGACTTGGCAAAATACAGGAAGGTCACCAACTAAGTAAACATCAAATGAAGGATTATCCTAATTTATAAAGACCAGAAGGAAACCAGGCCAGGCAATTTCCATCTCCACTGAGGTGGGATCTACCTGTTTGAGCTGAAGGGAATCAACTCCTTCAATAATAATTCCACTTAAGGTCAGTAAATATCAGTCTGATGCCCTGGAAGAGACACATACTTCACAGACAGCTTTTTTCTTTTTCCTATTGCTGATCTACAACTCAAGTGTGGATTGCTTCCAGCCGTGATTGTTGTTTAAAGTCACACAAACCCAGGTCTAATATTTCAAGCATCCAGGTTTGGGTTCTTTAATTGCAACTTTCTGTGACTTCATGATTTATTCATCTCAGGATGCACTCAAAAGCCTAGTGTATCGCTGACATTCCCGCGCAGCATACTGTTAGCTTTAAAATTTCATAAACCACCATGTACTTGACAAGTTGAAAAGTTAACAAGGGTTATAAGGCAAGGAAAAAAAAGCATGCTGAGCTCTGATCAGCTCAGCCCCCAGAACTCCAGGCTTTTCAGAAGTGCAGCACACAGTTTGGTATTAAAAAGGGAGACTCTATTACAGTATTGTCTTTATGGCCCATGTTTCCCCATTCCTCAGCTGAGCTAAAATACATGTCTCCTCTTTAATGAAAGCCATACTTACTTCATACACACTGGCTGTAAACTATCAAACAGGGTCTCTATCTAACGCATAAATTAAGTCTTGATTGCAGTGTTTTCTAAAGACCTTGGAAAAGAATATGGCTTGTGAGGCCACTCATTCCTATGTGGCCACATGAGCAGCTAGGAGACATCACAACCTGCCCTTCAACCCCAGGCAAATCAGTGGCCACCTCCACACTGGATTCAGGGTGCTCTGGGGAAAGGGAGGAGAAACCTGTACATTCAGAAATGAGGAGCCTCTTAGTCCAAATGACAATGCAGGACGTCTTATTTAAAAGAAGCCTCTGCAGAAAGGAAGTGCCAGAAAGTTCATCCTGAGGAGGTTTGATGAGGGTAAATTAAAGTTCTCAGCCTAGAATCAGCAGAAAAGCATTACAGGCAGACACAGACAAGGTTAGGTAGAACAAAAATACATACATAAATATGACTTCTGCCTTAATATATAATACCTTACCAACATCACAGGCATAAAGTTGTACCCTAGATGGACCCAGAGACTTTTTTTCAATGTCTACTGAATTATCCCACCAGTTTTTGTGTGTTCCCCCTTAAGCCTGGAACTTTTGCTATTCACAAAGCAGGTCTGCTCTGATGAGCAGGCAGTAAAATGTGCAATGTAAGGTAAATGTCTTTTCATCTCACCAGTGATGGTGCAGCTCTCTCACACATGCTCGGGCTCAGCGTCAGCTACCACAGGTCTCCCTCGGAGATGAAGGCGCTTTGACCATACACATGGACCACCATGAGAAGGTTTAGAGGATGACAAAACTGCCTTTCAGCCAGTTTTCAAGTCTATAAACAGCACTTTCAGAGCAGCTTACATTTCTGTTGTCCTGTGAATGGATTTCTTCAATGGCAAAGCAACAACAGTCATTCGCTTTCATCCCAAACAAAACAAAAGGACCACAGCTAAACCAGAAACCGTGTGTGTACGGCACCAGAATATTTGATTACCACTTCTGAAAATATACCTGCATAGCATGAAAAATCTCCCAGCGGACTGCGCTGCGCTGTGTTTTTATTTTACAAATGCAAATTGAATTTAAGCAGCTTTTGCAAAGCCTGTTTTGTTAAGAAAATCAGCCAGCGGTGATGTAGCCGTGCCTCTGTTTTGCCTACATTAGCAAGGACAGGCTCCAGTCTGCAGGATGGGGCAAGGGGCAACAAACAGGCAGGCAGTGATTTGGTTTCTGCACCAAACTCAGAAATTAGGCAGGCCAGTGAGAAATTTCAAGCTCACTTAGTGAACACTAAACTTATAAAAAAACACATATTATTACAAAATGGGCTGCAGTGGGCTCTCCTTGAAAAGCGACACTGCAAACTCAAACAGAAGTATAATTTAATAAAATGCAGCGAGATTCAGGCAAGTAATAAAACCTGCTGTGATGAGAAGACTAAATGAAATTGCTTCTTCTTGTCCATTATACCTTTATTTTTGATTAGGGAAACAAAAGCTGGGAATCAAAATGTCAGGCTTTTTCATCCCCAATGGGTTCCTATGGATACTGAAAAGGGAGAAAGTGCCTTGATTCTGGCAAAGATAATTAGCATAACTTCACAGTGAAAAATAGGTAGAGCCATTAGCAGCAGTCAGGCAGCTCACACATGGGTGCAGACTTCTGCAAACACCCTTTAATAAAAAGGCCAGTCTTATCCCTAACTTGATTTCTAAAATGAGTACATAAAAACTCATTTATTTCATGCACTTTCCATGACACTTCATTACTTTCCAGAAAATTATATGCATTGGCTGTCTTTTCTTACATGCTAAAATATACACCACACCCCACACTGGTCCTTGTTTCTTACACGCTGCATTTTGAAATATGGAGTAGAAACCTCCTTGGGCAGAGAGGGTAAAGAAAATGTATGACTCAATAAAGCTAACTGGCATTACATGCAAAATTCTCCTTGTGCTATGCTCCCCAAACTCTTACCCTCTTTCTGCTGAGGCCAGTAAAGCTGTTAAGTTAGGTTTCTTGTAATTTCTGTGCCCACGCTTCTCAAGCAAGAAAGAAAAGGCTGATTAAAAATCTCTGATCCTTCCTGAAACAATACTCACTTGCATCTGCCCAAGTGTTTCAGCAGCAAGCCTGCTGTCATAAGCACTCTCTCCATAAATCTGTCATCCCTGGTCAACTCCCCCAAGTGCCACTTGCATGGAGAAATAAAGCCACGTCACTGGATTACTCTTTTAATTACTTTTATTTGGATGTCAGTGGCACCCAGATGGCCAAAACCCCAGCTTTGTGGAGTATTTATTTTGTCATCCACACGTGAAGTTCACTAAAGTAAGATAGCCTGGTTTCTCCTCTTCCAAGCCAAAAGGTGACTGCTTTGGTGGTGGTGGTGTTTAAAAACAAAACATGTCATTAGATCACTCTCTAACTGTCAATACAACTGTCTTTCTCTAGGACTACCACAGCCTATATGGATAAGATGATTAATCACTTGAATCCTACCAGCCATTATTTCTAATTAAAAACCAACCCATAAATACCTATTTTATCACTAGGTCTGTGTGGTAAATAAATTCAAGTGGTCAGTAAAACACTCACAAAGGAAATTACATTTAAAAAATGACTTTTCATTTCCAAGTGTATCTTCCTAATTAAAATGGCTGTTTCCCATACATATCCCAGCAGCACAGCCTGCAATAATTTAAAGAGTCTTTGAAAGCACAATTCTCAACAAACCCATTAAAATAACTTCTTACCATCATCTGTTCAATGGAAACTAGAGCATTTTAATATTATACCACACTTCTCAGTGTTGACACTTTACTGCTTCTGCGACTCCTAGCCAGGCGGTGAAGAATTAAAGCACAAGCAAAAAGAGAAACATGCAAAATGTGCAACTTCCAAAACAGGAAACTTCATACTTTCAGATTAATTACCCTCCAGTGCTGATGACAGACATAAATCTCTATGGGTAATTATATCAAACTTTCTTTCCAAGAACATCTCAAACCTAGGAGGTTCTTGGGGCACCTTGGGGCTTTCTTGGTAAGGAAAAAACCATTTTTTTAAACAGTGCAAGGAAGCTGCTTGGAAGGAACTCCCCAAGGTGGGACTGCCAGGTCAAGACACTGTGTGTGGTCAGTACAAAAATGCAGATGTTAATGCCCTTCTAATCATCACATCTAGTACAGTCATAACTTGGTCTATATACAAGGAGCTGTTACACAAACTCCTTTGCCTTAGGAGCCCCAAAAGGACACACTGCAGAAAGCAAAGTCCTCCATTCCATATAGACCATGTGGCAAAGAAATGCAGCCCTGCTCCTTGGTATAACTCCAGTGACCAGGGCAGAAAATGGGACCCAGCCTCTTAGGGGTGTTTTTCATGGCTTGAGTTCCCAGAGGAAGAAGCAGAAGGACAGTGCTGGGCACAGGCAATGTTTACATTGCAAAGGAAGGAAGGAACAACAGTTCAACTCAGACATGAAAAAAGGCAAATGCGGCAAGCAAAGCACAAGCTGAACTACCATCTATAAATATTTGAATTATACTATGCAATATTTCAGAACATAACAAACAGCACTGGGATTTATATTAAAATGATCCCTCTGTGTTGTTCCTGTATGTGTATATGAATCAAACATATTCTTCTTTAGATGCACTGCATATAAAATTATAGATCATATAAAAAGCTAAGGACCAGAGTTTCAAAAGTGCTCAGCACACATTTAGATACTCACTGTCAGCAGAGACTGCTGGAGAAATCAACTGACTTATTTTTGAGGACAGCAAGGATGGCAGAACCCCCCACCATGCTCTTCAATTTTGCTGATATGCAGCCTGGATGTGAAGACTTTCCCTAAACAATGCCACAGCACTTACACTCTTAAGTGTGTGCTAAATGCACTTGAGAAAACCTGACCCTAAATGGCCAATTTTACCTATGCTGATTCTGCTAAAAACCACAACAAAGCAGTAACTTAACATCTAGCCCAACTACAGCACATTTGAAACATTTATAATGTGCCATATGTATCACTAGTTATTTATTCTTCAATATAAACACTTAAAAAATTAATTACACGCTCTGTCAGAGCTGTCTAATACATAGGCAATCTCAACTATAAAACACCGCTGTGCTCTTTTCTATAAGCACCCCCACCTTTTGAAATTACCTTCAGATGTTTGTTAAGGGACATTAATGCCTCTGAAATCTAGCAAGAGGTAAAGTGTTGCACTCAGCTCAGTGCCATGTATATAATTCCTGCATCATTAACTAGCAGCCACTAATTTTATCCTTAAATGACAACACAATTTTATGGGACTTTTCCAGAGACCAATTATTGTAACTCTTACCACTTTGGGAGGACACAAAAAAAAGCTCAACTCCATCAAACCAGTCTATCCTGAACTGCAATTCTTCAGCTCACATGGTTTTATAAGGCTTTAAGTACACTGCTGTGGGGGTTTACAGCATGATTCTCCAACTGCCTGGATGGACACACAGCAAGAACAACTGCGGCAAACTTGCCTTTTGCATCACTTTCACTGAGATGCAAAGATCTCCTTGGGAGTAACAAGCAGCTAAATGCTGGAGTGTATTGCACAAAGCTGCACTGGACAACAGGGCACAGGAAAGCAGGCTTGGATATATAGCTGTGTGCACTAAAAAAGGAAGATACCAACATGAATATAAGTAAAACTTCACAGATGACCTTTCCAGCTTTGGATCTGTCGAAAATGATCTCTACACCTTGGAAATTATGCAGGAGGAAATGAAGACAATGAATTTAGCGAGAGGTGTTTTCCCTATTTCATTAACTGCAGGGTGATTACCAATCAGTTGTGAAAGTTATTAAAGCAATTTGTAACTTTAGGCATCTAATGGCATTTATGCAGGAGGGAACTAGCAATCAACGCTACCTAATTCATCTTGAGGTGTTTCTGTTTTTTAATATATCATAAACGAATTATGGTAGTGCCTCTAACAATATGCCACATCTGAATTCAGCTCTTAGTTTGCACTGTAATTTCTACATTTTAATATGAACTGACAACCAAGGATAGCATAACACTGTTTCTCACCCTCCTTGCCCCCTTTTCTTAACATACAGTCAAGGAACTCCTCAACCCCCTGTTTTTCTCTTAAATAAATAAAATTCCTCCTAAATATGCAAAACTCCTTCTAAAGAAATAGAAACCTGTTTACTAAAATATTTTGCTCCTACTCCAGTGGGACTCCTGAATTCCCTCACTTGGAACAAGATGCAATAGAAACAAGCCTGCATTAAAGCCATTTGAAGGGCTGCTGTAACAAACACGTGTGCTTTATTCCACAACCAAGGCAATGAGACCTCATCACCCAGATCTTCCTCTGCCTACCTTTCACCCTGTCCAAGACAGACTGTTCCTCATCATCAACCTGATGAGTTGCTGAAGTTCACTGAAAATAAAAGCACAACCAGCCAAATAGAGTCACTTTTTTACAAAATCGCAATTAATTAATGTAGGAAGCACAAAATGCTTATAAGAAATCAGTTACCCATTAATGGCTTTTTTGTTGTTTTTGAAACGTGGAATAATTCTGAAAAAACAAATACACACCACACACCTCTGCCTATTTGTTTCATAACTGTCCATTATGGGCTATTTCCACTTACAAGAATGTGGGCCAGTATGCTCTCAGTTGGAGCCCTTTTGCTAAGAAATAACTGAAATCTCAATTGTCTGACATATTTAAATATAATATTGACTTTTGAAATGTTATTTTAATGGTGTGTATAAGCAGCATGAATACAAATGTGTTATGCAGAAAGAAATGTATATATTTCCACCACTAAAAAAAACCACAACCCACCAACCAAAAAACCCACTCTATAGGATTATTTTGACTGCATTAATCCTATAATTGCCTTCTCCACTTTCTAAGAATTTTTTTTCCTTCCAGGTGTGACAGTAAATCTGTCCTTCTCTCTTCATTTTTACAGACTCTACCCTATGGGCATTTGCTAAGGTATGTGTCTTAATTTCTGACACCAAGTACTGCTGCATTTTTGAAGAAGGTTTTAGAAAAGAGTCAATCAGTTCTGCAAGTTTCTGCATTCCCACAGACATGACACAGGTACTCAAATTGAAATGAAAACATTATAAAAAATTTTTTTGTTGTTTTAGTGACTTGCCACCAAGCAGCTCTTGCAACACATGGGGAGGTCTGCTGGCTCTTGACATCTTTTTAAAAAGGTATCCCCTTTGGAGAGTGGTTTCTATGATTTGAAACTTGAGGTTTTCAATTCATCCCTCTTCATACTCAGTAGGTTTAGGTGTCCAATCTAAAAGCCAGGTGCAATTGACTGCAAGAAGTTGGTTAGGGACAGGGTCCACAGGAGCATTTTTCCACATAGAAGAGACTGAAAAATCATTCCTATGTTTTGGCATTTTCCAGGCTCTGCCATCTCTCCATGCTGAGGAAGAATGAGCATGATTTTTTTTCCCTTTAAGGGTTTTCATTCTACATCCACCAAAAAAATACAGTTTTACTGCAGGAGAGGGAAAGGAAGGTATGGTGGGGCAGATAGTAAGTTGATTTGAAAATGACTGAGAAAGGTTTTTTCTCCATACTTATAACCCAAGACTTACTGAAGTTTAAAATTTGAAATGTTCAGGTTGGCTAATCCCCTCTGGGGCTTTGCATTACCAGTAAAAGTTATGACTGCAAAAAGACCTGGATTAGAAGTGGTTACAAACTTCAGCTTTCTGGGAGATAAAATGGATGGGACAGCACACAGGGGAAAGAAATTCCAGAAAAATTCCAGTTTTAATACCATGGCACAGGTAATACTGCAAATCCACTCTGCTGTTTTGACTTCCTTTTTGGGCGACTTATATCTCCACTTAAAAGCACACCTGAAACAGTGAATGACTATCTGCATAGGTAAAAGATACCCACAGGGCAGTTCAGTCCAATGGGCACAGAAAGGAGTTATATTGGGATTTTAAAGAACACCAGTGTCTGTTCCTGTGCAGGCATGAGGGAACACTGCACTGCAGGAGAGAGAATAAGGGAAGCCTCCTCCCAGCTGCAACTCCAATGAATCAGGACATGACTGAAGGGGAAATAAAAAATGTTCAGGGTTTTTCAGCTATTTTGACATGCAGCAATCCTGCTCTGTAACCCAGCAATTCACACAGCCTCTCTCCTCCTTGCAATCACATCCCATCATGAAAACCACTGAACCAAGTTCACAACCTAACATGGATAGCTCCAGTTACCCAGCAATCCTGTCCTCAGGGAGAGAAAAAAGAAAAAAAAGAAATTAAAAGCCAACGAAACAAGGAGAGACAAGTGAAAAAATACTGAAAAAAACCCAAGAAATTATTCTGATTTCAAATAGTTATGCATACAGCATTTATGTATGTATTCCTGGTGAAATTAAAGAAAAAGGAAAAAAAAAAGAGGCACAAGCTGTAGGACATTCATTCTAGGCATTTTCTAAACTGCCTCTTACTACCTCATACAGAAGTGGTTTTACTTGTACATTGTGTTGATTTACAGCCTTCCCTTCTAAAAAAGAAAAAAAAACAAAAAACCAACCCTGCCTATTCTCTGCAAGAAGGGTTAAGTGTTTAAACCTGTCACATCAGAAAAAGTATAAACTGGTCTATGAAGCCAGGAAGAAATAAAAAGAGGGGGTAAAAAAGAAGTCTTACATGGGTAAGTTGTTTCAGCAAGTTTCTCTACTATCTCTTTTTTACATTACATGAGAAATCTAATTAAATGCTTCAAGGGGGAAAGCCAAATAGTTCTCAGGCTTACTATATTTGACCTTTCTTCCTTCAAGGTGACAAACAAACAAACAGGATGCTAATTATTGTCTCAGCTTGAATTTGCACTTGGAAAAAAAGAATCAAGTTTTGCTTAGCTAAGACTATGGGGAAAGCTGTAAACTCTCAATAACTTTATAGTTCATCTTGACTTTGTTATGGCTTTTGATGTCCAAAAAAGCATTCACTTGGGACACTTTCCCCAAGCTTATAGCTGGAGTAGAGCTGTGAGCACAAACATCCAACTCCTGTCAGCTCCACTCTGACCTGCACAACTGGAATTCACTTGGTACAAAATTCAGGATGATAGCACTGGCTATATATTGAAGAACAGCCCTGCCAACAATTACTTTGGTCAGAAGGGGAAACACTGGGCTTGTCTCACCACCAAAGGAATGGAATAATTCAGTCTGAGTTTTGGAAAAGCCCATCAGAAGACATGCCTTTTGGTCTGGCAAGGTTCCCACTATAAAGCCCTTGATGCAGACCACAGATTGTGGTCACCTAAATGACTGCTCAGACCACGCTCTCTGCTTAGAAACCTCCTCTGAGGTTGCCCCAACCATGTCTCCTGCCCCTTTCTATCCTGCCATGTGGGCAGCAGAAATGAGAGTTAATGGCTGCTTTTATGTAAAAACAGCATTTTCTTTCTCCTTCTGACCTTGAACTTTATCAGGGCACACATCCCCTTTAATCCTCTTCAGGGAAATCCTCAGCCTGTTGAAGACGATGGTAAACCTGCGGTCATCAGCTTGAGAGTGGGCCAAGATAGTACCCTTAAAACTTTTAGAAAATAAAACCACCTCAGGGAACCATGAAAACCAGCAGGAATGAGAAGCCCAAGTCCCAGGCTCTTCCCTTGTATAGGTGTGCTTCGACATTTCACATACTCAATCCAATAGTTACATTTGTCAATTAAATGGTACTAAGCCATTTAAGAGTTGCTAAGATGTTCTGATTGCAAAGCTCTTGGGATGTGACTATCCTGATTTCCACATAAAAGCCAGCTTCCCACCACAGAGACAGGTGGGCTGTTTTGGTGCAAAGTAGCATGAAGATTTGCTGAGACAGGAAACTCAAGCAAAGAAAGGAAAATGTTCCCTTAATAGCTCTTGATGTCTACATGGTATAGGTATTTGGCCACTGTCATGAAAATTTTCTAGTATGAGCTGCAGCATCAGAAGGAGATTTATTTAATACAAACACCATGGATGTATCCACCTGTTCACCCTTCAGCTGAGATGGATATGCAGCTTCTAGAAGGTGTGTCATGGGTTTCGAAGAACATCTTCTGCCTGGAAACAGTGGGGAAGTCCTGCTCAGAAAAACACCTGCACAACATGACCCAAGCCTGGACTACTTTACTATTGAGTGAAAAAATGAATCAAAAGCAACAGGTCAAGGCACAGTGAGAAACACATGGAAGGAAATACAAACAGAAAGCCATTAAAAGAAATCAATGCCACAAACAGAGGTGAAATTACCAATGCTTCTCCCAGTGCCGCTGGCTGTTTGCTCACCTTACGAAAGCTCATGAGCCATATTTTGCCCGGTAAGGCAGGGTTCAGCAGTGAGTTTAAAAAAAGTCAAGTCGAGGGTCAGGAAATAGCTCCTCAAAATATAAGCCATTAGATGCAGCACAGAAAGTGCTTTTAGAGACATAGAAAAGAGTTATGAAATGGGCTCTTCACAACATGTTGGGAAAGAACTTTTATTTGGTGAGACTGCACCAAATACTTCTTTTCGTCCTTGTTCTATGCACTGGCATTTAAGCTACAATGAAAAACAATCCCATGCACCTTTAAATATTTCATTGTTTGGATCAAAATGGCTCTACTATGCCTAAAATGGACAGAAGATTGTTTTTATCAGGAGATACTGCAGCAAATCTTTTGGAAATCTTTTATCAGTGTTCCACTTTGCAACATCACCGCCGTAAATTTTACCGTGAGGAATTCATTACATAATTGGATGTGGCTCTACCCAATTTATTTTTGCTTCCTGAGAATCCAAAACATAATTCATGATTCATGTATAAATTACATCTGGAGCAAGTGATCTGAGTGCAAACTGCATATTGCATTAAAGAAGACTGAGCTGCTCAAATTCGGTGTGTAATATTTTCATTTAAAAATGGAGAACAAGTATGGGAAAGACTTTTGAGCTTCCCTCAATATGTCAGAGAGTGAAACACAGCAAGCCCAGAGGGTGAAGCCTCTGTCGTGCCAAGACAATGGAAAATAAAAATGTACATTAATAAACACGCAATTTATATGCAAACTTCAGTTATACCAATCTAGAAAATGTTAAACAAGACAACCAGATAGCAGGAGCTGGCACTGAAGAGAGTTATATATTGGGATGTGGATGGAGATATTTTCTAATTTTCTTTTTCCCTCTCTCTCAGCAGGTTACTGTATAAGGCAAGATAGCAAGAATAACAGGAGTTTCTGAATGCTAAACTCTTATGAAAAGGTTTTACACCCTTAAATCTTGCTAGAAATTATACTTTCCATCTTCAAAAAGGCAAGACAAAATTTCTGACTTTGCTTTTCTCTCTACCTTGTTTTTTCCAGAAGGGCAAAACCGAGCTGGAAAAGCTCCACACATTTTGACATTTCATCAAATCACCAAGAAGATAAAGTATTATGCAAAAACAAAATTCCCCCAGGAAACCTAAATTATTTCAAAGACAGTGAAAACAAGTCAAAACTATCTTGGAAACAGTTTTCCATTAGTTGCCCCACTACAGTCCTGCTGGCAGCATTGAAATGTTCCTTTTCCTCCTCCAGTCCATGTTGCCTTGATAAAGCAGCTCTTTGCTCATCTACCAGTGGGTAGTGTGGAGGTCACATAGCTGTAAAGCACCCAGAGAAAGCAGTCAGGCAGGGAGCACCCCGCTCAGGATGAGTGAGCCAAGCTTGCAGGTTTCAACAGTGTTAAATTCCTCTGCATGATCTGTACTAGAAGTGGCCTTTCTTTTTTAATTTTTCATACTTTCCCCAAAAACAGCTGACATTTTCTGCAGCAGCCAAATCCTCTTCCCTTTCTGCCTTTCCACTGCTGGAAAACAGTTTCATCTCACCAGCCTTACAGCAGCACCAATGGGACATTCCTGGAGCTGTGGCAGAAACGGGCATCTCCCAGCAGAGAGATTCACCCCATCACCAGTGAGCATCTTCCTTACTAGGGCCAGGGAATCCTCCCAGTGAATCCTCCTGGGGTGGCACAGTGCCCTTAGTCATGGCTGAAATAGACTCAGACTAGAAAGACAGAGAAGGAGAAAGCCAGAGGAATATAATGACCATGTTTTTGCTGAAGCACTGAAAAACACCTAAGAGGGCTTTAAAAGAGGAAAACAATAATCAGCAGCACTTTTGCTCAAACAGAGCCATCGTTTTTTCACAGAGCTACCTACCAGTCACACCTGGGACCCAAGGAGGAGACAGATTTCTTGAAGAGAAGGAAACTATGGATGGGAGAGAAGAAGAGAGGAGATAGTGACCCAAAATACTCGCACTGATGGAAAAAGTGAGACTGGGAACACAGGCAAGTCTCACCACAGGGAAGCCCATGGAGAATACAGAGAATTAATGCTCTATCCATCTGCAGCTGGTGAAAAATAGGTTTAACTATTTTAGGAATTCACTCCTAAGCATTCTTTGAAGGCCTGATTCAGCATCTGCTGCACTCGATTTGCCCATGGTAAGTGCAAAACCATACACTAGAAAAGAAGTTACTTAAGGCTTTGTGAGACTGAAAGAAAGCATCAGGCTTCTTTTACCTTTAGAAGTTCAACCTAGCACTCCAGAGAAACCAACCAACAAAAATACTGACCAGTCTTTCCAGAAGAAGAAAAGCCATTTTATCCACTTACAATCCTGACCTATTCAGCTCCCAGCGTTCCACACTAAAATACATCAAGGTTTTGAAAGTCAGAAAACCACCTAATGTTACTAGGCACCTCTTCATCACAAATTATTTCAAACATGGATGTGAAAAGATTTTCATCACATTTTTCACTAGACTCATCCAGAGCAGAACTGAGCTTGCAGAGTCATTAAAATGTCAATGACCTGCCATTAAAATGCCAAAATGCCACCACAGTGAACAGGGGCATAACCTGCTGGTATTTTTAAGTCAAACACCAATAGAGAAGTGTTTTGAGAAAGCAGTTGGAGACTACTGAAATACCAAAGTCCAGTCATGGGAAGAAAATATCCACAACATTATGGCCATGGCTGACTGCAAGGTCCTCTGCTTGCTGCAAAGCAAACCAGAAATGTGCTGCATTGAAGGAAAATAGATCACATCTCATCTTTCAGAATAACTTTTGGAAAGCAATGGCCATTGCAAAGAGCCATGCCTTCCTACATCGTGAGGGGGAAACTATCCAGTTAAAAACACATACATAAGAAATATCCTAGTTTCTTATTTGCAAACAGTGGGAATAATTTCTATTCTAAACTAGACCTTTGTAAATAAATATAGAATTACAGAGGCCTTCTAGGAACACCAGCGAACAGCTTGACTTACAGGGTTTCAAATAAACCAAACCATGGCACTCAGATCATATGAAAGCAATTTTTCTGTGGAAAATCAGTTTTGCAATTCTCAAGTTCTTCTGTAATAAAACTCCCAATAGTGTATTTGTGTGTCCACTGATTCCAGGGACTGATTTGTGCTATATGTTTGCAATTATTTGGTAAGGATATACCAATGACATAACCCTTATGACTACACAGGCTAAGCTCACCTCTTAAAGAACAATGCTTGGAAGTGTTTTTCTTCCCATATTAATCCTCCATGCACTTTAAGTATTTTTTGATTACTTAAAAGTTTTACAATTCTAAAAATTCTTTGTAGAGTAAACCAGATGTTGATCTTCGTTTTTAAAAACTGTTCTTGAACCCAACAGAGAGATAGCACCATTGATTAATAACCAAATTTTCTGTCATGTCATCATTGAAGGATAGTTAAGGAAAACTCCCTTGTGAAATGTACGTTTGAAACGTTACTGATGTCTGAATTTCTTTGATTTTCCTCGCTCTCCTTTCACTGCTTCTGCGCCATAAAAGCTTCTTTGCATCCTTCAGAAATTGTCTTATTAAAAAAAAATTAAATATAGTTGCTAAGTAAGTCTGGCCCTTGGACTAAAATTACAATTAACAAGCTATGGGACTGAAATCCATCCCCAAGGCAGACGAGTGAACCCAACAAAGTAAACTGGAATAGCTACTGTTGACCTCAAAAGCACCAGAGTTTGGCCCACTGCAAACTTTACAAGAGTTATTTAAGAAGTAAGTCACTAGACACCCACCCAGAAATCAAGCAAGTTATTGAAGGTTTACTCTGGCTGTATCTTTTAGATAATATGAGAGCCAACATTAGATTAGGAATTTTTATGGCCTCAATAGTATCACCTAATACAAAGCAAAACGTGTGATGTCTAGCTGTTAACGAAAGAGCATTAAATATTTAGAAAGCTTTGCTGGCTTGTAAAATAAGCCAAAATCAGCACCTCACAGTATTGCACTCCATTAGGATATTATTCTAAAGGTCACTTTAAGCAGCAGCAATCCCTACAGTTGGGATACAGGCAAGTCTTGTATTCTGTTTGGTGAAAGACCTAGGAGTGCTGGCCACTGACATATGAATTTACATTCTGGAATCTGACACCCCCTCTTGAATGACTCAACTGTTTACCCTCCTCTTTGTCATCTTCCCAAAATCCTGGCAGACACCAAGCATCTGCCAGGAGGTTATGCTGAAATCAGCAGGCAGGTCCCACAGAGGAGCTGCTCTGATCTGTGATGGCTCCAACCACACACTGCAACTGGCACCTTCCTCAGCTTGCTTGGTGCTCGTGAGCCAAACGGGAAAACGCAGTCTGATTAGAGGCTGCTTTTTCAGCGAGTGCCAAAATAAAACTTTCGCCTTCCAGAGGGACGCAGATTATTTATTAGCAATTATTTCTCTCGAAAACCCTCTTTTCCAGGAAATCGTCTTTTCTCTCTTCACTTCAGAAAGTTTACACACAGCTTTCCAGGATGTCACTAAAGTGCGAGCAAACTATTTACATTCCTGCCATATGTCTATTGATACCCTGCAGCTGTCTATCTAATTTACAATTAGATACCAAACTCCTGCTTGCGTAACCATTTGCATGCTTCCCTGTTACATGTTTTTAACACAGTTAAGTAAATGTCATTTTTTAAATCTAGCCTATTTTTTCTTACCTTAAACTCGTTCATGTCTACACAATTCTCTCAGTAAAAGGGGTGAAGGATTAAAAAATAGCCATTTAGTGCCCTGGGTATTGGCATGTTGTAAGAGAGACAGCACTACTTCCAGCCTTGGAGGTTTTTAAGATAACAGCTGTACAAAATCACCACCAAGCTGGTGTCATGCAGATAACTGTCCTGCTCTGAATGGGATAATGGACCTGTAACCACACAGATCCCATCCCATCAGCTCTCCTATAACTCCCAGATCCTACCAGCCTGGCACAGGGAAGGAAACATCATACCCTACTGCCTTCTGAACAGAGTCCCACACACCAAGAAGGACAGCCCTCCTCCCTAGGAGACCAAGTCTAGTTGAGTTTTCAGAGCTCTACAGACACTGCAGGCATTAAAACTCCAATTCTGTGTGCATCCATCTGCCTGCTTTTAAATTCAAGCATGTGCTGTGACTGAGTTCATGAGCTGAGCACCTAAATGTAACAGCAACACTCCTCAGTTGGAGCCACACGTGAAGGAACCTAACCCACTGGAACAGAGCCTGTGCTTCCACTGCCTTCACGGTATTTCTTGAGTGTAGATTCAATATTTAACCTCTAAATGCCCCCAGAAAACACCTTTTCTAAGTCAAAGGGAAGATGCCACTGAGAAAATGCGTAAACTCCATGTGTGCATCCCTGTGCAGGCTGAAAGCTGGAGCATGGAAAAGCCTTTTGGGAAACTGTGGATGAGCACTGGTCTTCGGTGTGTGTTTCTGTGTGTCCACATAGCTGCTCTAAAGGATGAGCAAGTTTCTCACTCATGTGGCACCCCCCAGCATCCCCTCATAATTGTCATGCAAAGGAGGATGCAACCTCTGCAAGGCCTGGGGAAAACCTCAGCATATTTGTCTCTGCAATGAAAGGCTGACAGGTATTTTTCCAGGGCTCCAGGGGGAAGCAAGGGAAAAATTAATTTCCTAATCCAAATAAAAGACTTGGAGATTTTAATTCTTTGTTCCATAACTGAACTAGTATTAAAATTATATACACATATCAGAAAAAAGCTAATCAAGTTTTCCTTTCTGGTGAAACAGCATTCTAGAAAGAAAGTTGTTTTAGGTTAATTAAAGTAAGTTACATTTGATGAAAAGAAAAAGTCTCACTTTCCTCTTTTCCTATTAAAACAGAGTAAGAGTTACAACTCTAAATGCAAGACACCAAACACAAAAAAATATTATGAATTCTGCAGCTATCAAGAAGACATTCTGACATCTTCCAAATTATTTTTGTCTTACTTCCACTCAAAAGAAAACCCCATTAAAATTAATGAGCTTTAACAAGCAATTTTGTTTTGAAGAAACAGTTTTTTCTAAGAGAAAATTGTTTCAATGGATTTTTTTTTTTTCTGTTTTGATCACTAACTAATTATTCGAAGACACTGGAGTTCTCTGATCCTGGACATATGACATGGATTATAGTGAAACCAGCTGGAGATTAAATTTCTAACTCACATATGGAGCTCATGACCCTCTTTATGAATCATCACACCGTTTGTTTAATATTTAATGCAACTCTTCGTTACTCTGAAGAAAACATTGAACAACAGGGGCCCATAAAATTAAAATCACACAGCAAAATCACAGCTACTTGAAAACCCTCTCTCTTCTTCGGGACTTCATCACAAATCTGTCTGATCTAGGTTCATTAAGTTTATTTTTTCACTCCCAAGACAGTAAGATATGATGGAACACTAAAATTTCATATAAACATCTTTGATTACAACTTTCAAGCCTCAAGACATCCAGCCTTGCCTTTCATGCAAACCTAGACATGGCAATATCTTGAGATTAAAAAGAAATATTTCTGAGCATGCTAATCTATTGAAATCTTAGGAAGAGCGGGAAATTAAAACTGTGCAGCTCTAGATATAATTTTACTATCTTAAATGCATAGACCATGCACACTGGAAAAGCAACTGCCTCAGTCATGATCTCTGTTTCCATGGCTCCTTAACTCACCAATTTGAACAATAAATTCAGAAAACTATCAGTACAATCTCAGTGAATGCAAACCTGCTGTCAGAAACATTTTATCTACCTATTTTGGCAAAGCTAAAAGAAATATACTTTTTCTAAATACATTTGCACAGCTTCCAAAAATTGCCATGGCGATAAGTGCTATTAAATGAGTTGTGTGAGAAGTTTAAAACTTCAACACCACCTGCTCATCTAAGAAAGGTCAGCAAAGCCAAGCCAAAACCCAGCTCCCTTCCTATCAAGCTGAATCTGCCTGTAGTTCAAAGAGCAGTTTCCACTCAATATGAAGACACTTTCAGTTTTTTTCTTAATTCTTGTAATTGTCTTCAGCTTTCAGACCAAAGCACAGATTCACATCCAATCCCTGACAGACATCCAACGAGCAAAATCTCTTTCCAGCCATGTTATTTTCTGGCATCAAGCATCTCTCTGCTTTCCCTTTCTATTCCATCAGTGCTCCCACTCCAGCTTACCCACATCATACCAAAAAACTGCACACCTTCTCGTCCCTAGATGCCTATTTCAACCTGGAATGGATTGATACAGCATTCATCAGGTCATATATGGCTCATGCAGTTCTCTGCTAATAATTGGGCATCAGTAGGCATGATCTTTTAAAAGCTCCTTTCAATATAATGACTGGTTGAGTGGATTCGGTGTCTGGAGTTGTGTTTTCACACAGTGTAGAGCAGAGCACTGTGCACCTCCTAATCTGCACGTGCTGCATGGGTTTTATTCATTTTCCAAGTGAAAAGCATGCAGCTGCAGCCCTGACTTCTGCACAGCCTCTCTGCCTCAGCACTGAGCATCCTCAGAGCATCTCCCTGGCTGTTGAGGTCTCTGCAAGCTTGAACTCATCTGCAGGGGTAGGTCTGGAAACAGAAATCCCAGGTTGTTCAGCTACCCAAGCAGGGCAGCAGCACCATTCTTCCATTGAAAACACCAAGCACTTCCTCAGTGGAAAGAACAAGCACCTAAAAATCATTTTTCTACCATGAAATCACCTGCTGTGTGTTCCTCTGCTGAATTATGTATGTAAGCATAGACCTCCCAAGCCCAGCAACACTGTCCTTGCTATCTCTTGTGGCTCTGCAGTTTGCAAAACTATTTCAGCAGCACCTTCTTTACGCTCCCCAGCAGAATTAATTAATGTTTGCACAGTACTTTGAAGATGAAAGTACTAAGCGACTGCTAAATATCAGGCCAGATTCTCAGCTGGTTTAAAAAATAGCATTTGCAGTGCAGCATCTGGGCCAACAACCACCCTGGCTCATTAGAGAGACTCTGTAGCAAATGTGGAGGAAGAAAAAAAAGCATTGAAAAAAAAAGAAAAATAATGTAGAAAAGGAAGAATATGTGCAGAAAAGCAGCACTGAAGGAATAACCTTCATGCTTTTTGCAGTCCCTCTTTCTGCAGGAGAAGAGTACAAATCCGCAGAGCCACAACACCGTTCTCCTTCAAACCTCCTTAAAACTCACCTCTGCTGAGATGCCTACAAATCATTCAGCACTGATTAGCCAGCTGATGTACTGTGACTTCTGCACATTACACTTACCATAACCATCCTGCTCTTAATGCTGGCCCACCCCATCTGTTTACTCAACCTGCTGCTTCTTTCCTATCCTCTGCCTTAAGCATTTGCAAGTTTTTCTTTCTTTTATTTGGTGTCAGGCCTAGACCAGGGGTACACTGACACTGACAAAATGTCTTTCACTGGAAAGTGAAAAAACTTTTGTAGGCTCCACGTAACAAGGACACACAAAAGTCAGTCTCAAAGGGTTATCCTCAATAGGTTTAGATCCACTTACTCTGTGTGCTCCAGTATGAAATGGTTGATCATGGAAAGCACCCCATGAGGTTTAAGTCACGCACATGTTATACATAAAGCAGCTGTGTGCTTTTACAAAAGGGATTGTGCTGCTGGAGTTCAAAGGCTAAACTTACTGCTTATGCTATTTTCTTTTTTAATACCAGAAATTTCGCTTAAACTTGTAGATATGTGGTCCAAGAAAAAAAGAGAAAGAGAGAGAGGAGAAGGCACCTGCAGACTGCACTCTTGTGATGTCAGGACACCACGACTGATGGGAGAAGCACCTTGGTCAGCTGGGCATGTGCAGGATGAAGCACTAGCAATGAGTAATATCTGAGCATGAGGTATCAGGGTGAGTCATCTCATTGATCACAAAGGGACCGATACTGCGTGACTTGGACATGGTCAAATCTCTTATCATAGCCACATGATCCAGGAGCCAAACTCAGGCTCACTTCAAAAAAACACAACTCTACTTACTTCAGTGGGAAGTCATGCATGCAAAGGGTGCAGATACTCCTTCTGTGGCCTCAGCAGACCCTGTATTTTCAACTTGTTCACTACATCAATCACATGCACAATTCACAGAGATACAAGACAAGAACCCTCAAGCCTTTTCCCACATGCAACAGCAAGATTACTCACTCAAATGCCTAATATAGCACTGGACTTTTAGGTATTTAAATTAAAATATTACACCAAAATAAGCTTCCATGCTGTGAGATTCCAGCACGTGCTACAAATCCCAAGGATGCTACCTTTGTAAGAACGTGGGGTTTTTTTTTAACAAAAAAGTGAAACCAAAGAGGAAATTGAGGCCAGCAGCCTCGAGTTTTTCATCTGTACTTCTGTAATTGGAGGAAGATTGGTGCAGCAGTACTGATCAAAGTGTGAGAGGAGAGGATGTCCCTACCCACCTTAAACCAGGGAGGCTGCCCATACACATATTTTGCCAGTAGCAGAGAGTCACAGATGCAACCAAGTGGGTTAACTTCCAAGCCTTGTGCCTTGGGCAAAGCTGGGTATTATTCTATCTGGCTGCAGATCTTTCTTACCCCAGTCTGCTTCGTGCTTCTGCTGTCCAAATGAAGCCTTTCTCCATTGAGAAACATTCCTTCTGCCTCTTCAGCATGACTTCGGCTGAAGCTCGGCACTCATAGCCCTAATCTCTAGAGAGCTGGGATGAGATTTTCAAAAGCACTCAGTGTTGACCTACCTCTGCTCCAAATCAGTCTGATCATATTAGGTTAACTATATTTAAGTTTGGCCATGTATATTTTGTCATAATAAACTTACCCCAAAGAAATGCTGCTGCTTTAAAACAAGATTACGAGACCAGCAACTATATTTATGCATCTCAATGAGGAATCTGATTTTCCAGTTTCAGGTCTGTGGAATTATTTTGGAGCACACTGAATACTTAGTACTGGCAGAACAGAGGTCAATGCAATTATGTCCCCTCTTGACTGAGTGCTAAAGAAGCACTGCACTGGAGACCTTAAGGCTCAAAACTCAAAAAACTAATGCTTAAAATGAATAAAGATCTCAACCCAGCCAGAATGCGCTATTTTCTTCAGCACACACAAGTCGCTCTGCACAATGAAAACCTAAACCCCAATACAGGACTTTATCTTTCACCTCCACCTTATTTTTCCTTTTTTTTTTTTTTCCCCAAAGGATTGCCAGGCAGTGAGTGTTTCTAAATGGTACAAGAAGTGACTGTCAGCTGTTACCAGCTGATTTCCAACACACAAACACTGGAGAGCTACTTCTCAACTTAGTCCATATGGCACCTCCAGAAAGATCAGGGTAATAGTTGAGCAGTTTTGGCCATGAAGCTTATACAGTGTAGGACTAAATGTACTCTTACAGATGAGTTGGTTTTTTGGTTTTTTGTTTTTTAAATTAGTATGTTGAACCTTCTTCTGCTGCATTTTCTCTTTTGATATATATATTTTTTAACTGAATCCATAATTGGTCTATCTAAATGATTGACAGCAAAGGTGAAGGAACAGTCTGTTAGTCTTGACTGCTGGAGTAATGAATAGAGAAGCTGACATGTTAAATTTCTTCACCTCCAACTGGAATTATAAATTATAGACTTCTTTTACATTATCATAATACCAAGTTCATCTTAAAAATAGAATGATTCCTTGGGGGTGTATTTATAGTGAAAAAATACATATCTAATGCTGTACTTAGCATATCTTCATATTTTAATAAAATTGGATTGATTGTTCCAATTTTGTTCTTATTTTTGGAAATTAAAAAGCAGAATCAGATTATCGTACAAATTTTTTACAAGGTCCATCGTTTTGCTCCTGCAGGATATTCTAAAATTTTCAAAAGCTCTCTGTAATTTAACATATCCTCCTGCTCTCCCTACAGCTACTTGGCATATTGCATCTTCCCAGTTTGGCCAAGGGCCACTTTATCTGAGTCTGTACAAACTTTGCAGGGAGTGGAACTGAGATCTGAAGAAGTCTGTGGAAATAAAGTTTCTACCCCATAAAACCCCTTTAATTCAGCCTTCATTCCTAAGCAAACAACTTCTGCGAAACAAATCATTGTGTCCAAATGAATCAGTTTGTGTGAAAGCAAACACAGCCCATCAATAAAAGCAAAGCAATAAACCACAGGGAAATGTCTCCAAGCCAGATACAGCGCATTTAGACTCTCCAGTGCACTTTGCATGACAGGGAAGAGAGAGGGCTCTTTAAACTTTTGTCTAAATTAGACTGAAGTTCAAATCATGCTGGTACAAAATCTCAATGCCCAGCTCCTAATGTTTTAACTGTCTGTGGAAGTGCAGAGACGACATGGATGATCTGCATTGAGGGATGACAAGAGGAGGGGGCTCTGGGAAGGGGGTAGATGCTGCCACCCAGACCTCAAGCCCTGTCCTCGACCCCAAGGCCCAGGCAATAAAACTCTCCATCTGCCCCACATTCTTGACAGCATCTGCACTAGTGCTAAAGTCACATCAGAGCAGGGGCAAAGGGAGACACCTTGGCCACAGTTCTTTCTGTTCACCTGAGTTTTCTATATCGTTAATGTACATGGCCCTGTCTGCAATGCTGCTTCCTACTGACTATCCCACAAACAAAAAAAATCAGCGTCATCTGCATAATGAACTCCCCTTCAGCTCTCTTAAGTGCTGCCTGCCTTCAATTACATTGGTGTGCCTTGAACTTATAAAATATTTTCAATTTCCAGAACAATTTTGACATGGGGAGAGAGGAAGGGACAGTGAAGAACAATATGCTTCAAATAATATTTGGTACCATTCAGGATTTCTTTCACCTCAAAGAAAAAAAGAAATCCACTAAGACACAAATAAATGTATCTTATTAAGTTAGCAGGATCTTCTAATAGTGCAATTAGCTTTCGTAGGAGATAGGCCCATGTACTGTCTTGAGAATAGACTCTCAGGCGTATGTAAGCACGTAATATCAGGCACACTTCTCTCAAATTAAGGGAAGCATTTGTCATTTCCACTGCTGACACTGAAAAAGCAGTGTTTTAAATGCTGCATTAGCACAGACTCCCAAGGGATCTCCTGAGCAGTGCCTCTCAAGGAGCAAGCCCCTGCACTGACTCCTGCAATTCCCTTTCCACTGCCTGAAGGAGAAGCACTGCCAGGGAGCATCCTTTGCATGGGAGGAGGCAGCAAGACCCACAACACTGCAAGGAGCTTCTTAAGTCATGGCTAAGACATCTGGAAGACTTTGAGACTTTACCTTTTGTAACCATGTAAGGAGCCTCTGCAGCAGTCCCATCCCACACTGAACTCCCCACAGAGGTCCAGAGGTTCCCCTTGCTCTGTTGCTGTACTCAGGACCACATACACAGACATACCTGTGCATCACCTACCACTCTGCACATTAGGCAAAAGCAACTCTGTTTTACTCCAACTACTGCAGGCCTGGTAAATTGTAGTCCTTATCCATCAATAGGATGGCCTTCATTGGTCTGTTCCCCATCATTTAACATGACTAAAAGCCTTCACCAAACAGATTACACTGAATATTTTATTAATATCCTGTATTCTGCAAATGGGGAAGAAAATGTGTTATTCTGGTGGCTGTTTCATTTTTGCCACCAAATACATGAGGGAAATGTGTCCAAGAAATGCTTACTTGCCCAGTATCACCCATGGGTAAGTGCAGAGACTGTCTAGTTGCAAGGAAGCCACAAGAACAAAGTGCAAGGAAAGCAAAGCCATCACATGGACTCAAAAAAAAAGCTAACAAATACTGCCACACCATATCTAAGTATGCAGTGCAATGTTTTATTGCATGCTTACAATTAGTATGATGCTGTTTTGTTGGTATCAGCTCAGGCTCAAAATGCCTGATCCTTCCCACTCCACAAACCCTATGAGTGACAAAATCTACCCTAATATCTGGATGGCAGCAGCTATGTTTCTTTGACTGTTTCTGTAACCTAAAGGGAAGCAGCATCTCCAGAGCACAACCCTCATTGCAGAAGGCTGAAATCACCTTCTGAGGGTGTCCATGTTTGTCAACCAACCAGGACAATAAGGCTCTTCACGCAGTTATTCAGGCAAAGATGTATCCTCATCCAGCTGGAACCCCTTGGTGATTCCCCTGGGCTAGGCTCCAAGTGGGGGACAGAAGGAGAGCAGTAACAGCACTCAGCCCTGCACAATTTCTAGCTTCTCTTCAGCCTACACTGTTTAATATCTGGAACATCTAATAATTATTATTAATTGCACTTAACTGCAAACCGTAAAATAAATGTGAGGAGTGCACAAATAAACTCTGGCACACCTACAGCTTAGCCCCTGCTCTTCACTTGGGTTCAGCTTTACCACACGAAGTCTGACCCATCTGTTATATAAGTACTACAACCAAGCTTTGCAAAATCCGTCAACCTGCAAGCCTTGGCAACAAAAACCAGCCCAAGAGATGTAAGTGGCAATCTGAGAAGATACTCCCCAGGAATTAGATTTTGTAAACAAACGTTTCAGCTAATTGCATTCTTGTTCTCAGTGCAATGAAGGCCCCATTTAGCCAAAGCATTTGTCTACAGAGTTTAGTTTCTTCCATTTAATGAACGTTGATCCTGTCTTAGCCTTGGCTGGTATATCATCAGGATCAACATGAAATGCTAATGGAGAAAGATGCTTAATATAATTTCAAGTGTTTAAGTTACAACTGCAGCTATTAAGGCAAATCCATTTTACCTGTTCCTCCTCAGGCTCCCCAGTGAGACAGATTTAAAAGTTTCCATGGGGAGAAGTGATTCATAATGGCTACACAGATGAGAGAAAAAGCCTTTCACCATTAATTACAGCCAGCATTTTCCAAACCTACGCTGGTCATTTCGCCGCCACAACACATAATTAGCAAGGCTCATTTTATTTTGTTGCCTTCACAAATTAGTTCACTTTTTAAAAAGCAAGGTGGCTGCCTCCAGCAGTAGGGATATAACCATGCCAACCAGACAGAAAAATTACGCTTTGTCATCCTCTTGTAGTCCATAGCAGAAAAATCCAATAGGTATGCCAGTTTTCACTCCCTTTGCTGGTTCAGTGCAGGAATCAGTGCTGCTCCCTGTGGCATCCTGAACATGAGACTTTGAGGTGCACCCGCGTTAGACTATCACTGCCAGTCCTGTGAATGTAGCTCTTGGCAGTGAGAGAAGCTTCCTCTGTTTCAAACCTTCCAGTTGCTCAGTCAAAGTGCAAGACCTCCAACACCCAGAGCAGTGAGAAGGATGCTTCCTGCTCCTCAACCCTGTAGAGCAACTGCACTGGGTCGAGCCCCAGTAGCATCCAAGGCATCTTCACAATGTGTGCTTTGGACACATAAATACAGAAATAGAAGGAGGGGATGATGCATTTTAGGAGATGTTGGACTTCACTCGCCCAGAGATAACACTCTCATGTATCACCTGCATTTTAAAGCAGGACTGTTTCCTTCTTTGCATGGCTCAGGCTGACCCTCAACCTCTTTGAGGAGCAATTTCTCCACAGCAGAGGCTTCTAGGGGATGTGCCTGCCAAGATCCCAGTTTTGATCAAGGCACCCAAAATACTAGTTGGAGCCCCTGGCACCTGCTAGACAGAGCACGCTGCTGGAAGCTATTGATGGAAATACTAAAGTTATCCTCATGCACATTTTAAAAGGCCACTATTTATGCATGTAAATTCTGAAGGGCATTAGCAGCATCACTGACACACGCTGACAGCCAGCCCAGCTTTGGGAAGGGAATAAGCAGCAGCGACTGCCTGAATAATTGATGTGCTTTTACTCTGCCCCATGGCCCAGTTATTACATTGCTCACTCTCTTCAACTGCCTGTGGTTTCTAAATTAATTAGAAATCTTAATGTCATGGCCAGCCAGTTAAAAAAAAAAAAAAAGACACCGAGAACAAAAGAAGAGAGCGCTTCTCATGCCCTTGAGCCTTGGGATTTCTTGCTTTGGTCTGGCCACGCAGGAAATAAAAGCACAGTCTCAATTTCTGCAGCTTTGGACCCCGCTCACTGGTGCTAACAGCAGCACAGCATGAAATCCACTCCATCTGCGAAGAGCCCCCACTGCACGGGGTGAACATCCCCATCAAGGTCACTGTCTCTGTAAGATGGGGCAAAGCCTTTCCTAGGGGCTGGCTCATGCGCAGAGCAGCTCCTGTGGCTTCCCTGCAATGAAATCCATCTGGTACATCCCCAGCCCGGCCACTGCATCCCAGTGCCATGCAGCACCAAAGGAAGGGATGCTGCTGCAGTCTGCAGGAATCAAAGAGCTCGTGGTTGTTCTGCTCACACAGCTGACAGAGCTAAATGACTCTGTGGGATCCCATTCACGGGATGGGAAAAAATTGTGTGCGACCACCTGACCTCAGAGAATATAACACAAGTGACCATTTTGCTACATACCTTTATATTGTATATAAATACATACCTTTACCTACTTACAATATTGCTTATGTGAAACTTTAAAACAATACCTGTAGCTTTTAAGAAATCCAGTGGGAGTAATTCCCATGTTTGAGCCACATTGCAAAAGTGTGGGTAGTTGTGTTTCCAGGCTTCAGAAAGCACGTAGCTGTGATGAATCTGGGCATGTTTTTAATCTGTTACTTGCAAGAAGAAATACTGCTTTTTAAAAAAATCTCTTTACAACTGTACCAAAAGCATAAATAAACACAAATGACTGAACTTGTAGAGATAATTTTAAATTGCACAGATAATTTAGACTAATATTTCACCTTCTTATAAAAAAGGAGTGAAAAACCAGTGAAAACAGTGTGGCACAGTTCCACTTTGCCAAGAAACACATCGTGTCATACTCTAATCTGCACCACCTTTCCATTATTCCCCTCGGGAAATTCATTATTTTAAAGAAATCTGATTTTTCAATCTTTCTTTTTGACATGGACAAAAGAGAGTTAGAGCATTGAATTGTCTGACTCAGTAAAGTTATCCTACCTCTCCTACACACGTCAAGTGCCCAAACAGGACAGACCCACAGCACAGAAATAAGCTGGTGATGGTGACAGAAAGCATTACAGGATTTTAAATGACACCATAAATCCGAATGGAAGTATCCAACAATATGAATCCCATTTGTTAGCATGTGGAAGGTAGCTCGAAACACTGTGAGCCCAAACCACAGGAGAATATGGCTCTCTAAAAGTTTAATGCATTTTGATAACGAGTTTATTTGCTCCAAGAGCTTCTTTTTCTGTCTGCTCTTTTCCCTCTCCTGTCCTAATTTTGCACTAAATTGATGCATGCAGAGACCACCACAAAAAAATACACAGGGTTCCATGCAAGTTGTGAATTTAGGCCCTTTAAGTGTTTTTCAACATGCTTCTTGAGATGACACTTCCATTTGCAGGGTGGAAAGATGGACTTTCAGAAAATTATAATGCTGAGACATGGAGAAAGCAGAATTGTTCCACCCTATGATTTGTCTCTGTTTGTCATCCTGGCTTCATACTGCCTCTAAAATGCACGTGCTAATTATCAGCAGGATGGCACTGCAGATGTAGTGAACACAAGATGTCACTCACATGCATTTTTCAAACCCAAGCAACGAAATGCAGGGTCTCATAAAAACATGTCAGGTGTTCATACAGAAGGTTTCCTGATCCCAGCAACATCTGCTGTCTCTCTCTCTTCACATCCACGGTTTTTAAGTCTCACTAGGCTTGCTTTGCTATACTCAGATTTACAGACCTTCATATTATATATGCATTTTGTCCTCCATACTGGTATCTACCGAAATCACTTCTTACTTTGAAGTCATTATATTAATTACTACAAAAACTTACTTAAAGTTTCAGCTCATGTAGATCCCTCTAGCTTAACCACAGCAATAAAGAAACCCTACACAGACTTCAAGGCAGAGGTGGATTCCTGATCCCTCTTCTGGATCACCATAGAGCTAAAAGGATGCACCAGCTGAAGCAGGACACCATTCTTTAACACGGCCATGCCTTCCTTGTCCAGCTTTTACATCACTTGTCTCCAGAGAGAAAAGGGTGCAAAATCACTCGAGGCCCTGTAGGGGTGCTCACCTCTCAGCCTTGGAAAGAAGGTAGAAGATAATACAGGAGATGGCAGCAGTATGGAGCAGCACAGCTTTTCTCACTGCTTTTTGGAGCCTACTCTTTCAAGATGCAGCCCCCGGCAAAGTGTCTCATGAAAGTTTGATGAACAGCATTTTGTTTAACACCAGAAACTGAGCCACAGCCCTGCCGAGCTGCGTTGCCCAAGCAAAATGTCACGACCCAGGAGGATGAAGAAACTCAATTGCAAGAGGCAGGCTTGCAGGCAGCAGAGGAGCTCAGAGCCTCTGGAGCAGGGTGCAGCACCCCACGAGTTACTGGGGCATGGAAACATGAGGAGGCTGCTGTCACACTGCTGAGCACTGAGCCTCCTCCGACACTTGCCCAGCAGGCTGCGAGGCTGCGCCAGGCAGTCTTGCAAACACAGCAAAGTCTGCAGCCCTCTTTTCACTGGCACATAGAAGCCTTGGGATTTTCTCCCCTCTTTTACCCTTTTCCCTTCTACATGCACTGAAAAAATTCACGGTATGCTCTTCCCTACCATTTGCTTCAGTATTTTCATGCTCTGATGCTTTTGTTCCCCTGCTCCCTTTACATAAAGGAATATTCTCAAGAAACAACTGTGCCTGCATAACTGAAAATACACAAAACCCATATGCAGAGATGGTGCTGGAGGCTCATGAAACGTGATCAGGTCTAAATATTTTAGCATAGCAAACAAATGAGGCTAGACTGTATGGTCCAGTAATTACCTTTTCTTGTTCTTCAGGTGCTAGAAATCCACACGCTATTTTTTGCAGAGTACTGTATTCAACATTTCTGGAAACAAAGAGAAAAAGAAAATAATTAAAAAATGTTTTTACTTGCCTCTGAGGACTTATTAGGCACTCATAAACTTTCTGCTATAGATTTACCAGAGGATACAGCAATGAACAACTGATTTTGGTCAACAGATCTGATTTTGAAAAGCCTGTAAAAATGTTTAATCTCTATGAAGCACATCTCGGCATGGGAAGTCAGTACTAACACATAACTAACAATGGTCAGATGAAAAATCAGAGAACAACATCACTGCCAAAAATAATAAAGAAACAAACTTAGAGATTCAAGTAGTTATCAAACACACATGCAGGTACATGAGTATCTCTTCACCACAACAGACTCCAATGTGATCTGGATGAACTATTGTAAAACCAGACAATTTATCAGAGGTTTTTAGAGGTTGCTGCACCAGAATAAAAAATACCTAGTTTGAAAAGAAGGTAAAATAAATTTTAATTGCAAGGGTAGTAATTCCTTTTCCTCAGCAGCTACAATGTAAAATTTCTCTCAGTATTTTCTTCTAATTACAGTGTTAGATGCTAAATATAACATTAATTGACAAAACAATGAAATGGATGGATCCGGGTCAGCCTCCTGGAAGTGTTGGTTTTATCAGGATTAATTACACATGAAAAATTGCTCCTCACAGTTGGGATTGCTACAGATGAAACTTCAGTGAGAATCAGTCTTGTCAGAGTCAAGCTGGATGGCACAGGACCCCACGACCTTATCCAATCCCAATGAAACAATTAGAAAATAAAATTAAAAACCCATGCAAGGAAAACAGCAATGAGTCCTTCTGCCTGAATTTTGCTTCCTACATTAACTACAAACCCAGCTCATTTTCTGCAACCTGTAGGGGAGAACACAGGTCATGTCATTTGAAAGAAGTGTATTGAAACGAAAAACCTTTAAAGGCTGATTAAAACAGGATCCAGTGTTAAACTGGGGCCAGTTGTTCCAGTTACAGCAGTGGGTCCCCAAGCCTTTCCCAACCAAGGCTGTAGCACAGCTATCACCCTGCTGCCATAGTTCCACACCCTGGACCACCCTACACCTTCAGAAAGTTTCAGACCAAAGCAAATGGTCCTGGGGCTCCAGCTTCACATCTCAGCTAATCCAGAATGGTCTTACTTTCATTTTCACTGGCAAAAAAGGAAAGTTGCACCCCAGCTTTAAGCACTCCTCAGCAGGTCCTCCCCTGAGAGCATGAAAAGAACGAGGCCAAGGCATTGGTCCCTAACGCCTAATTCATCTTATTTATGTACTGAAGAAGCAATTGCTTGCGTTCAGCATCCTTGGAAGTCAGACAAGTAAATTAGAACTTAAAACAAGGCTTGATAGTCCAGCACGCATGCTGCTTTTTGAGTGATTTCTCTGTAATAGGCAAGTATGGATGCTCTGGAAGAAAAAGAGACCTATTCCAGGTTGCCTGTCAGCAAAATTGCCTCTGTAAGCAATAAACAGGCTTTGGATCATCTAAGAAATTTACAGGCAAACTCAGGGTAAGGCCAGTTATTATTCCTCACTGTACAAATGAAAAAGTCTGTAGATGTAGAGACTATACCCATTTTCGGCCTTGGATTTTGACCAAATATATACAGTTTCAGTAGGAAAAACCACTTTTACAAGTGTAGAGCAGACCAGGCACCTCATAAGGGCATCCATACACTTTATTTCTAGGAAAAATGCCATTTGTTTAGAGTACTCTACTTGTGCTTTATAGCAAAACCTTCACCTGGTTCCAAGAGGCTTTTGGACAATAATTCTCATTTGATGGGAGCACTACAGAGCAGAGAAATTGTAATTTGTCTAGTTTGAAGAAGTTAATGTTTGTTACCCCATTGCCTTGCAATTACTTCTTAAATGAAATTAAAACAAGATCCTTGTTTCATTTGTGATACTCCACATTTTACTTCTGCTTGGAGCACGAAGGACTAGAGATAGCACAACATACTGTGGTTTATAGCTCTTCTGTGTCATTTTAGGATTCAGCACATGCTCTTCTCCCAGCTCACCTTTATTTTATCATAATGTGAGTGTACTGACTGATAAATTTTTCTTGCTTTCCCTTCCCAAATGCCAAATGTATAACCTTGAGTTGGCCTCTGCCATATTCTATTTCTATGCAGATTTCAAATGCAGATCAGGGAATTCTTGTTCTTATTAAAATAAGAAGGGAACCATACAGGGATTCCTGCAATAGCAAAGATCTTGCAAAATAGTTGTTAAGAGAGTCAGCGCTCACTGGCAGTGGTACACTGCAGGAACTACAGGGATTTGGCATTAGCCCTAAAAGAGAGAATAAACACACTGAAGAAAGAGGCATTGCTTTACCTCTGACTCCTACTAACACTCAGAGCAGCGCAGCTCCTGCCCTTTATGCAAGGGAACCTTGGCTTGATCTTTTACTGCTCTCCACACCACTCAACCTGCTCCCCTCAAACCTACAGTGCTTCTCAGAAAGCTCATTTGCTGCTTCTTCCCCAGTTCTCTCCTGGTCATACTCTGCTTGGACAATTTGGAAAGTTGCTTCACTTAGGATGCTAAGGAGAGAGAGAATCACCTTTCCCCCTTGCTTCATTCCATATTACCCTGGAGCTCCACCTGCCAAGTTTACTGCTAAATGAATAATGTCACTACTTCAACATAGCCCATTTTTACTAACATGGCTGCTGGTGTTCATGTGGTTAAATATTTTTAAATCCTCTGCTATGGTGAGTAATGCATCCACTGAAAGAGGACAAGGGCACATTGCTCTGCATCACTAGATGCCACTAGAAGGGTAATTAATCTGCAAACTGGCATGCTGCTGCACCTCCATCCCAAAACAGAAGCTGCTAATAAGGCGAGCAATGATAAACACTTTCTGTTTGGCAACAGAAAAGGCTGGGAGGAGAATCCATCAAGATGGAATGGCTCACCCTCAAGCAGCTGTCTTCACTGGAAAAAGCTAAGCAGTCCAACTTCAGTCGCAAATGCTTACAACAGAGCACAAAAAAGCACACGAAGTTTTAGGCAATTAGAGGAGGCTTTTGAAAAAGCCTTGTTTGCTAAAACATACCAAGCACCTCACTTCTGGCTCTGCAGAAGCAGAGGAGTGAGCACCCAGCGTCGTGTTTTTGGGGATGATAACCCGTATGGAGCAGCACTGCAGTGCTGCTGGGCATCAGCATCTCTGCATCAGCCCAACGAAACCAAATCAGCAACTTTCACCCACGGTGGCTTAATTAACACGCACCCTACAGATTTCTCCAAATCCTCCGCGCTGCCATCCTCCATTACCAAGCTCTTTTGATGAAAGTGATTAAAGCTAACAATTATAATTTCTTTCAGAGATGCCCCTAGAGGCTTTGGTGAGGATCAGACTTCATTGTTCACAGAACACAATGCAAAGAAATCTCTCTCCTGAAGAGCTCATCCTCCAAGAAGACAAGGCAATCAAGGAATAGCAGAAAGAAAGGCATGGAAGACAAAAAATTGTTGCTCAAGGTCAAAAAGCAGACCTCCGACAGAGCTACAACAAAACTCATCTCTCTGGAGTACTCATGAGGCTATGCTGACTCTGCATTACTAAGCTGATCAACTAATACTCTTTATTTATCAAGAGCAGGTGAAGCAGTTCACAGTGTTACTTGCTGCTCTGGTTGTGATCATGTCTTTCTGTGGTGGCTCTCCAAGCAAAGCTAACCATGACAGTGAAAGGGTTACCTCCCCTTCACGTTCTGAAGAAATGCTTCCCATACTTTTTCATGCAGATTACTAAGAAATCAATCTCCACCTCAAATTTTTTATTCTTCCATCAATGCTTTCAACAAAGAGTGATTGCTCAAGCACCCTTCTCAACCTTGCACTTCCAATTTTTTAAAGAATGGTCAATCTCAATATGCATAATTATAATTTCAAATGGATCGTTTTATCTTGCACTCTTCTGTTTTAATGGGATTATGTACCGTCAAATCTCTACAGTAACATTTAAAGTAAAAATGTCCTACGTCATTCATGTGTGGTTTAGATATTTAAAACATTAATATGCAACCTGTGATATTACAAAAGGTTAGATTTCTAACTACCTGGCCCAGTTATGGCACCATAAATCTGATGTAGTCTTCACTGATTGCTAGAAAAATCTTTCCAAGGCAGTATAACTGTAATTTGATAGAACTTCTTGACATACAATTCATCAGCAAGAGAGTGGCTCTGTTGTGCTTTGTACAGGGACAGAGCAAAGCACAAGTGTGCAAAGCGAGTGAAGCTTTTAGTCTTTGCAAACAACTTCAGTGCATAAAATATTAAAAGCAATGCTAAACTAATCTCTGGCAAGAAGTGCAGGCAATTCACTACAACTTGTATTACAAATGCCTTTGGTTTACCATTTAAAAAACATTAGAGTCTACCATTATGGTTGTGTATCATAGTGCTGTACATTAACCTCTGTAATTTTCCAACATGGTATATTGCAGTAACACAAATTAGGCTATCTGGCAAAAAAAAAAAAAAAGCTTAAAAAGACGCAATATTTAAAGAGAGCAGACAGGAAAGCTCCTCGCTCCTTCCTGCCAAAGACAGCAGGAGAAAGTCCAGTCCTCTTTTCCTCAAAGCAAATGGTAAAATCCCATTAATTTCCCCTGGAACCGACAGATCCGCAGCATCTGGGAAAGGATTCAGTCTAAATACACTGCAGACATAACAGATGAATGATTTGGGGGAAAGGGGTCGCCTGCTCTCATTTTAACACTTCTGTGTAACAGGCACAGAGCAGGTCATTTCTGTAAGCTTGAAAATGCTTTGTGAGCTTTCAGTAGGATTTTCCCTTCAGCGTTTTTTGCCTTCTGTCTCCATTTTCTTCTTGTTCATGTGCTTAATGGCTTTCAAATCTGTTGAGTGTACAAGATGCTTAAAGCCTATACTTGATATTTACTGCCGTAGAACCCACATGGATGAAATATTGTTCTCCTACAATTAATAGGAAAACATTTACATCTCAAGTATTTTGGAAGAATTATGTCTTCGCCACTAAGAAGCAGCTAAATTTTCACTTGCACATAATATGGAAGTTTTCGTAGCAAGACATCTATTTCAGGTACTGAAAAACAATCATAATAAAATGCTCTGCATGTTTGCAAATTAGAATAAGTTCCATTATTAAATTTGTCCACTCAGAAATACATCTAATGGCTAAACCAGAAAGATTTCATTTGGTTTTGTAACTGTTTTCAAAGTTTTCTTTCTTTTCTTGGTGGGATAAGAAACTTCTAAAAATATGCAAAAAATTAAGAAGAAGAAGAAAGAACACAGCTCAACACCAAGACTCACCTAAGGTGTGCTGGAGTCCTGCTGGAGTCCTGTGCAGGACGCAGAACACACACTCAAACCTTGCCACTTCCCCTACGAGGCCACTGGCTTGCTGCTCCTCCTTCCTATAGAACTACCTGGCTCCTTTCCCTCACTCTCCACTTCTAACATATCTGAAACTCCATCCAAACCCATACACTTCTGTTAAATATATTGAGTTAGAGGAGAAAAAGGTCAGCTTCATTTTGTCTCAGCTGGCTCCAGCTCCCAGCTGTAGGGACCAACGGGTGCTGGGGTTAAGCGAGACTTTTTGAGCCTGTCTTTGAAGCAGAGAGCAGCCATTATTTCAAGCTGGCATCCCAGAGATATTTTTTCCCAAGCAATATACTGGTTCCAAGTGGTTTTTCAAGCAAGCAACCAGGCAGCTATGTGAAACCCAGGATCTGGTATCGGAAGATCCAGAGAGCTCCCTGCAACAGCAAGGCATTTAATGAGAGAGGAGAGGGGAGCCTGGAGCCCTGCCAAATCTAATCCTGGTTATATGTGCCACAGCTGGATTTCTTCAAGTAGGGGCTATTACACTGGCACACTGCTGACCAAAGTCTTCTGTTTCGTGTAAATTCTCTGCAAAGACCTTTGCAAAGGAGATAAAACTGATTAATCCTAATTAAAATGAAAATCAAGGAAATGACACAGTCTGTTGAATCTACTTGATGAATCAAAAGCTTCCCTCATTTCTATGTTAATTGTCTTTTTACAAATGTGCAGCTCTCTCATATGCACAGAATAATGTTTTCATATTTTTCTTCACTTGGAACATTGCGGGACAGATGTTACAAAGCAACCAGAGAGCCCTTCTGCATTATCAGGCCCCTGCAGAAGTGCCTAGCTGGGTGCAGACTCCTTTCTCAGACTTCTCGTGGCTTTAAAAAAAAAAAAAAAAAAAAAATCCCAGTCTGCAGCAGTGCAGCAGCCCAGAAACTGAAGCTAGGAAAGGACTGGAACAAGACAGGACACAGCACCTTCCAAGCATGCTGAAAGGTGTGCAAGATGCCCCATTAGCATCGAGCAGGGAATATACCACAAGTTAAATTCAACCAACACAAACACAGCAAATCCCTGCTCTCCATTTGTATGAGCCTGATAACACTTCCATGAAATATTGCTGCTCAAGTTTTTATCAAAAGCCCACTTGCACATAACGCTGTATCACAGAGAGGACATTTGGGAAAGCAATCAACCTGCAAAGACATTCTTGAAGTGCAGAAATGCAGAACAGACCCTTTCAAGGACAGTTCAACTTAGGATGTGAGTGATTTAAAGAGGAATGAACAGGCACAGTGCTAACACCAGCCAATTAAGGTGGAATGCATCGAAAGGTCTCTAAGATATTCATGTAACACATTAAAGAGATCCACATTCAGTTTGTATCCAGTCAAAATCACATCTTGCCTAAACTTGTTGGGGGCAAAACTAACCTAAGTGGTAAAGGCATACTGGACAAAATCCAGAATCTGCTGCATTACTTGCTTAGACACCATTTATTGTGGTTACATTTTATTATACAGTAGTAAAAAATTACAAGGCAACATCCTGTGTTATTTCCCACTGGGATAAATGATACAGATGTACTATTAAACCTCAAAACCAGCACCAGTCTGCCAGGCTACATTCCATTTGTGTCTTTATAATGTGTCAATAGGCTGACATTTATGCCTTTTGATGGTAAAGCGAATTATGTTATAGACATTTAAATATGCCATAAAATGCCTAGTACTGCGCAAACCTAGAACTCTTCCAGTCTATACCAAAACAACACACACAAATCAAAAATCCCACCAGGCACCAGCATTCAAACTTAGGACATATTGGCTTCCTGTTTTTCCATGCTAAATTGATTTTTGTAATGCTGTCAGCCACTGCTGGGGAGGCACCCATGAAGGTCTGCCACAGCCTGCAGCCCAAGGGCATCCAAAACCATGGAAATACACCAGGAAGGGATGGTCCTGTGGGGATCTCACTGCGGGTCACAGACTACGTGGGGACTAAGACATGATCTCAGCATGGTCAGTAGTGTTGATAGTTAGAGGGACATCAAGTTCAATAATTCTGAATTAAAATGAGCTTTCTCTGCTTAGTCACCACCAGCTCCTTTGAAAAGGCCAACCTCATGAGAAATCAAGACAAAACACTGAAATATTGGCTATTAAATGCCCTGCTTGTGGGAAATGTCAAGATGAAAACACGGACACTAGCATACAATGGATATTTTAGGCCCATCATTGTCTCCCCTTAATGCCATCTGCCAGAGTTTGTTAACATGAAATCCCACTCTAAGAAATGCAGGTGGCAGAGTCAGACTGGGGAACACAGAAATCCATCCTTGGGGCTAGATGGTCACAATTAAAAAGTCCATCCACGGCCTAATTACAGGGACTCTGTGGGTTAGAAGTAGATTGGGGTAACAGGAAATGGTGAATGGGAATGCATTAGCAGCAAAACACAATGGGTTTGGTCGAAAACCAAAGAAGCCCCAAGGCTGTGGCTGACACTTTTTTTGGTACGCATCAAATTCCTTAATAATATTAAAGATAAGCAGGCAAAAGCAAAGGAGGAGTTCAGAAATACGCAGCCTGGAAAGGCATCCTGGAAGGAGGGCTACATGCTCCAGTTACTTCCCCTCTAGCAATTGGCATGCGAGGATAAGGAAAAGTTGCAAACATACCAACCCCATAGCTTTCTGAAGGGATCACATATTGAAATTATTATAATTTGAATAGGGGGTACTGATGCTTCAGGGGCTTGTTAAAAAAACATCCTTAAAAAGAAAATTATCATAGAAAACAAGTTTGGGGTATTTTGCCTCCAAGAACATTTAGAGCTTAATGCATTGGAAATGCAGCTGCACCAGATACTGCACTAGGATTGTCCATGATCAAGCTGCAGGCAGGAAAATGCCAGGCTGAGCCACTTCATTACAGTGCTTACCATCAAAATGAGACAGAAAGTGGCTGCTTCTCCACTCTGACAAGTTTTTAATTGCATCTAGAAATTACCTTCTACTTTAAATTTCATTCCAAAATTGTGTCTAATAGAGGCTGCTCAAGATGAGTTTCTCACACTTCTAAATAATTATTATTAATATGACACTAACATCTTTCGCTGGAGTTTACACCACCTAAAGTGCCTTTCAAAAAATGTCCTTATCATTAAACTTAGCACCAAACGTGACCAAAATGCAGGATTATCCGGACCTTTTAATTCCAAGTGGCCTAGCAGTCACAGTCCTCCTCTAAAAGGTGAGGTTTTCTGTTTTAGTGACATTAGTAAACATCTTCTGAAGCACAGAAGAAAACTTTCCCACATCAGAGCATGATGAACACACATGCACAAGCTCAGATGATACTCATAACCAAGACTAAAGGTTATTAACAGGTTCCATTGTCTCAAGACAACACATTCAATCTAAAAGTCCCAAGATAACCAGATTTTCCAGAGCATCTTCTTCAAGTTCATTCTATGAGCTTTGCATCCTGTCAGGAAAAATATCACATGCAATCCCAGCCATCCCACAAGTTTTAAAGATCTGTAAATGCAGCTAATCCGGACATTAAAGAATCCCTCTAAATGTAAAATAAATAAATTAAATGTAGCATGAAGAAATCCATGAGAGGAAAAATCTTAACTAGTGTCTCCTCATACAGTTAGTATGCAGTATTAGGATTCAACCACCTTTTTCCTGGGACATGAAATATATATAAAGACTGGCATATAAAGACATCTCTGGCTACAGTTACTTTGGAACTGAATTCAACCATCTTTGTTTTATTACCTCAGACAGCATGATGTCATCAGAAGCCTTTTAATGTCTTTTAAGACCTTTTCCAGTTATTCTTAAATTATTAGGTGTGAATATGTGCATGTGTGTGGCATTTCTTTATTCCTGCAGCCATGTGATAAACTGCAGTGCCACAAGATAAATTGCATTCAGTTTACAAATTTGACCTCCTCACTTGAACTCTGCCTGCTAATCCATTTCAGCTGGGACTATTTCTAATATGCCATACTTCCGAACAGCTTTCAAACAGCTGTAGGGGCTTTCTTTTTTTTATGTGTGTTTTAAAATGGATTTCACATTAGAAGTATTTTCTTCCTTGCACCAGAAAGTGGAACAGATTACAAGCAGACAGACCCTGGCTCCTGGCAGCTCCAGGATCGAGTGTCAGACACATCCCAAGCCAAAGGGGAACAAGAGCTGCTCTAGGTGTACAGGAAACTTTTCTGGCATGGGGTGCTTGCATCTTTAAGGGTGTGGCCCCAACAGCATCTGCCACACACCTGCAATCCCACTGAAATCCTGAGGAGTTATCCAACTGCATCACTCTACAACAGTTTTATGAAGGTTTAGACACGCAATCCTGGCCTTCACCTATGTCACCCCATGTCATGGAGGTGAAGCATCACCCTGCCATACAGGGCTCTCAATTAAACCAGGTGCTGTGCCACTACCTGCTCAACTCCAGGCAAGCAATTTGGATAATCCTCTGTTTCCAGGAAAACTTCTGGAATTAAGAGCAAATGCCTCAAGTTATGCACTGTGATACAAAAAGGGTAACTAATAATCAAACCATTTCTGGGTTTCCCTTTGGAACAGATGAATGTATTTTAATTTTTGTAGATGTTAGTTTTCCAGAGGTAGATCAGAACCAGATATCATTAACACACGCTTTCTCTGTGTGTTTGAGAAGTTCACTGCTTTTCAACAGCTTAGTTTTGGGGGCTTTTTAACTTTCTAAATTTCCTTGCTTGGTTCTATCCTAGTTTTTTTAAAAGGTAAACTACAAAAATTTTGTTTGCAGTTAGCCAGCACAAACAAATCATGTCTCAACTACTCACCACAATTTTTCACAGAAAGGACAAGAGTAAGTTTTTTAATAACTTGCTTAAATATCCGTGACAGAAGAGTCCTACTGCTGCCAAGCTGCCACTTGCATTTGCCACACCTGACCAAACAGCAAAACTGCCACTTTCTTGGCCTCTCCTTGAATCTTAGACAAGATGGATGCTTGGAGTAGCACTTCTCATTCAGCTGATGGGTACATTTTACTAAGGAAAGCAACCAACTGCTGTTTAAACATGAGCTTAACTCTACATATGCTCTGAGATACCAGGAGCCACCAGCTCATGCTGCCACACCATCCCTAATGCAGGGTGTAAACCTCAGCATGACTCCTGCACAAGGAAAACAAGCCAGCCCCCTTCTCAGCTTCAAACAGCCGAGAAGTCATGGCAGCCTCCATAAAATTAATGTGGACAAAAATTAAGGATGTGGTTAAGGGCCCTTGCCAGAGTGGGGTCTTGCTGTATTTTTCCAAAAGAAGTTTGATGGCATCAGATATATAAACATGACTGGCTTAAGCAATTAGACCTGCATTTGCTATAAACTCTGCAATCAAATATTCATTTCATTTTGCAATGTCATCAGTAGTCTGACATGAGTAAAAGCAAATTAAAAATGCAGGAAAGTATTCCAGGTAATCATATGCTTTTTTTAAAGGAGGTAAATTGCTTATTTAAATTACAGAGACATACTGAATGGTATGGCTGTTAGAAAACCCCTTGCAGGAACTGTCAGAGACACTGGTTTGGAGTAAATCAAAACTTTTGTGTGATGATACTTGATAACAAAAGCACCAATGAACAGGGTGACTTTTTTTTTTTTTACCCATTCCAAGCCCACATTATATATACTTTCTACTTCTAGAAAACTGCACTCAGTTGAAGCTAATAGTTAAAACTTGACTATCATCTAGGCAGGTTGGTTTTGGCTGATATGTTTTCCACAAGTCACATAAATAATTAATCCCTTCTGGATTAAAAAAAAAAAAATAAAGGCATTAAGAAAAAGTGCACTTTTCTTGGGGGATCCTTTAAGGACATTCTGCACATGAAGGTCTCAATGGATAAGACAGTATTTTTCACAGTTGGCTTGTGTTTAGATATATGAAAGGAATAATCAGCTCTTAACATGATGAGCACTGCTCAGGATTTCCTTAACATCGAAGGGGAGATCTTACTAATGGCTTGACCTGAAATGAAGAAGGCAGACCTCTAGTAATTAGAAAAAAAAAATTTCTTTCAATTTCCCTTCTTTTTGCATAAACCATTACAGAGGTCATTTGGCCAAAAAACATCAGCTGCTGAACACCACAGAGAAATAAATCTGTCTTCTGAGTCTCTCCTCTGCTGAACCTCACAGAGGTTCCCTTTCCTGCCAGTGCTTCTTCATTGATATGGAGAAGTATAAACACAGATACAGTATCCAAAACATTTTACCAGAGCAAGAATATTGGTAGAAAAAAAACATCAAGCGAATGACAAAGGGAGACTATAATTGTTGAAATAGTATGAAGAATTAAAAAAAGGGCTAGTTGCTTAGCAGAATATTGAGAGGCAGAATGTTTTCATCCAGTATTAGATTTATCAGTAGAAACCCTGGACGGAAAAATTAAAAAATATTTGGTAGAGTTAGGATTGAATGCCACTCTCTTGATTGTTTGGAAGTGCTGGTGAGACACTAATGACCTAAAAGAAAAGAAGGATGGACAAACCCATGGTGGCTCCCAGATATCAATGTCTGCTTCACACCAGATGGCTGGGGGGACCATGACAGCTGAGGTGAGAACCACCCTGGAAGGTCATCTGTACACACACCTGACCAGCGTCACAAGTCATGTTCAACATCCGCAAACAGTCATTTATTAGAAGGTTGGGATCTCCCTGAACACTTATTAGAGATATTCACACCTATTCCCACATCTGAAACAAGTGACTCCACTAAGCCTGACATCAGGGCGATAAAAATGATAGCAACTGGTCTGAACAGAGATAGCAGCAACCCCTGATGGGTGATGTACACTTACCACATTCATTTTGAACTCCTCTAAGAAGTCACTCTGCCCACAGTGCTAAGCAATGGGTGATCATAGGAGCTGCTTGCAGAAGCTCATCTCAAGCCCTTGCTCAGTGCCAGCAGCACAAGGACTTCTTTGTAACACCTATCTTCACAAACTCCAGACTCTACTTTTATGATTCACATGACACCAGCAGAGAGAGCATAGAAAAAAATTTGGGCTTCCAGCATTGAACAAAATGTAGTATATAAAGGAAGCTGACAGGAAGGTGCATTTTTGCTGAGCAGTATCCGATAAATAAATTATAAAGATCTGTAACTGCTAACTATTAAGAGACAGATTTATATGATAGCTAAAGCTTTCATAGTTGAGGAAGGAATGTCTAATAAAATGGCATAGCTGTGATTTAGTAAGGTGTTTAAATTCATCGTTACATGTATTTTGTATTTGCGACTGGTCTTCGCTACCAAGTCGTATATTGGCTTTGCCTGATATATGTGTACTTTTTTGCATATGTAATGAGCTTATCAGCTTCCAGTAGAAAAGGCAATTTTAGAGCTATCTTCTCCCAAGGTTTGCGCTTAAATACGCCGGATGACTCATCCACTGTACTAATCGACACAGTGAATCCAACAAGGTGAAAAATGTTTAAGGCTGAGATTCTGCACAGCACAGTAGGAGGATGAAGAGCACAAAGACATTAAACTGAGAGGGACTGTCTTACCCAGCAAGGCTTACTGAGAGTGGAGAAAAAAAAACCAGCAAACTTCCTTGCGTATTTTTATCATTTGCTAAGAGCTTATAGGTCCTTGCATGTCAGGCTTTGATCATCCTTGCTGCTGCAAACACAATTCAGGGCTGCTAGATGATAAATCCCCGAGAAACACAGGCTGAGGTTCCCCAAATTGGTCCTAAAGCTTTCAGTCACCTGGATAAAGTGGCCGAGACTCCCAAGACAGCTTTCAACATCCACAGGAGCCTCTGGGGTTTTAGCACATCTGAGATTTGCAAAGCTGTGTTTTAAAGCCTAGCTTTGGGCAGCGTTCCCCCAAATCCTGGCCCAGCTTCTCCCATTTCCAGGCTGTACGGGACTGATGGCTGAGCTGCTCTGGATTTCTGTGTAACACCAGCCAGAGGATTTCAGCTCACTGTTCCAGCTACAGTGAGTGCAGTCATTGCTGGTAAGTCCGTGCTCTGCTCCAGAAAGAGGGAAACTAGTGGGAACTCCTGTTGCAAAATTTTTAAGGATTGGGGGAGAGCTGCATATAAGTCTGATTGCCCTGCTCAGTGTCATAATACACGCTTTACTGTAGCCACAAAAGAAAATGAATCTGCAGGATTTGATGCTGCAGTTACACCACAGAACTACATATGAAGACATCTCAGTTGAATACCGCAAGACTTCTTTCTTAATGAAATCTTTTCCCCATACTTTCCATAAATATACAAATGAACAAAACCAGAAAACCACTACAGAAACTCTTTGTCCAGCTGCAATGTTCTGAAAATAGAACCCAAACCATGTTTCTATTGGATTTAATTCATGCTGAAGCTCAAGTGAACATTTAGGCAGCATTTATCATCTTCAGAGCACAGTGAAAATGCAAGTTAACGCATGATTTGTGGTCCTGCTCAGCAGGTCTGCAGCCCTCTAATTTCTGAGTATGTCCATCCTTCAGCCTGACTTGAGTCCTGCACCCTGGAGAGCCAACAGCCACCCACCATCCCAGCACTGGCAAGCTGCAAATATTTCAGATCAGCAGCAGCTCTGGACACTATGCAGTAAAATCCTGGTGTGGCTCATCTCTGTTTCACAGCAGCTCCTACTTCAGAGTCACATCTCAGCTAAGACTTAGTTAACACAGCTCATAAAATACTATTCCATCCATCTAAACAGCAAAGAAAAGGAGAGGATAAAAAAAGGCAAATAAACAAATGTTTTAAAGATAAGACCTTTTGGAGGATTTTAGCAACTCCTCTTTTTTTCCTCAAACAGAGGACTTAGACTTATCCTCGAAGATGCTTACAAGTCAGCTTTCTCTTTTAATCACAGCACTTTGGAGAGTAAATAATCATAATTGTCTTGTACATTGCTGACTACACCAAGAGGAATACAGCAAGGGATACGGCCCAGAAAGGAGCTGGTACCTCTCACATCATCAGGAATGAGTGAAACAGAGGCTATGTTAAAAGGAAAGGTAGAGAATTTAGTATCACTGGAATAGGAGAAACAGTTTCTGACATCTAGCAAATATTTGTCTTTCCTATATATGTAGCATATAAACCTGTGTCCAACTGGGTTCCCAATCCAGTGGGTTAAAATAAGAAATTGGATAACAAAATCAACCATTTGTTACCATAGGAAAGGCAACTGTATTCACATGAACTCCAACAAGCCAAAGGACACTCCTGCTTTTCTGAAAGCAGTAATGCTGCTGGCATTTCCCATGGGACTTGAACTAGGGATTGGATGCAGGGCAGGCCAGGCACAGGTCCCTGTTTCCAGAAAAAGGGCAAAATTAACAATAATCAAAGGGTTAGAGAAACCATTTGATAGTCTTGTACTGCAATCAGAGCCGTACTGCTCTGAAGTACTCCTTAGGGTATTTGTTACACAGAATACTTCAACAGCAGGAAAGCCTGAAAGTGCTTTAAGGCTTCCAGATCTTTGAGGGCAACCAAGAGGTTTGGCATTTTTGACAGCAGGCAGGAAACCTTCTGAGTAATGGCCTGTGTTCATTAAAGTTGTCGTGGCAGGATTTCACATGCTTCCTGCAAGTATCAACCCTCAGCAAGCAGTAGCAGCACAGACAGCTTTCCAGGAAATCCAAATATCAACAGGCAATTGTGAGGTACAAAGGACAATGCTGCTGGTGGAGCACCTGGTGCTCCTCCCACAGCTACATTCCTTCTGGGTAACACAGCAGTTTCATCTTTATATTTTCTTGGGAACAGAAGCTGAAGGTAGGCAACTTGGTTGAACCATCAAAAGGGGAAACAGAATTGATTTGCAGATATTATACCACAATGCTCCTTCTTCTCCTATTTCCTCTCCTGACCTACACCATACCTATGCATTCTCGTCTAGCAAGGCTTCTCAGGACCCTCTGAAGTTAAGGGCAGAGGTCCTCACTTAAAAGCCAAATCTAGGATTGGGATCTGTATCTATCAGTCAGCCCTTTTCCTGCTATCAAAAGAAAACCCAGAAACTGTGTACACAGAAGTAATGGGGAGAAAAATGCCATCTCCCACCTCTACAAGAAATGGACAGTAACACTTTGCTTCACAAGGACATGTGGAGTTAGGACTAAGACTGCATCAATCGTTTCCCCTGCACTTCCTAGGACAGTGCATCACCTTGAAAAGAAGCAGCTGGCACTGGGCATGGAATAATGGAAGGTGAGGTGTCCGTAGCAGGTCCACACCAGCACCAGCAGGGACTGCTGGCCCCACTCTGGCACTTTCAATACAAGGATGACTAGCTTCAGCTTATCATCTGTTTCCCTTGCTTAAGGCCAAAAATATGCTACACTGCACGGTGAGCCCAAGGGGGAGGCTTTGATAGCTACAGTATGTCTTAGCCTGGAAACCAGACAACACTGGGAATATATTTAAGAGGGAGGACCGAGCAGACATTCCAATTTCTTCACAATGAAAAAAACTCCATAAATACCATTAAGGCATAAAAGAAAGAAAGCAATGGGACCTCAAAACACAGGCTTGCTTCCAGAGTCCACATGCACTTTTTACACCTTTCAGCCATTTCACTTCCCAGGGAGGAAGAACTGGCACTAACAGGCAGCAGAACTGCACTCCTCTGAGGGGAAATTGGACTCACGTAACTTCTCAACTCGACTGGGAGGCAACAGGGCCCCAGCAAGCTGTGTGGAGCCACTTTGCATCTGGAACCAAAGATGCCTTCCTTCCCCAGGAGAGTCACCATGGCAAGGTCAGCAGGCACTGCTCAGCCAGGCTTCCCTTCCTCTGCTGTGGATGGAAGCCAGCCAGAGGCAGCTTAAGGCTTTGGAGGAATCAGGAATCCCACGTGCCAGTTACTTTTTTTTCACAGGTAAATAAGAGCAAAGTGCCCAGAGGAGATGCTTGGCCACTGAAGTGTGTGGAGTCATGGCACAGGGCTTCTCTGTTTACTCCAGCCAGGGAGTCCCTGCAGAAGGTTGGATGATATTTTTGAATCCTGCAGGCTGACGGATGAATTCCTGAGGCAAAGAGCCTCACAAGGGACTCCACTGCAGGAAAATGAACGCAGCTGTGCAAGGAAAAAGCACATTCAGCAGAATATGGCAGGGCTGGGAGGCACTCAGAGCCCAGCAGGCAGAGCTGGCAGCACCCAGCGAGATGAGAGCAGGCAAGTGCCGCGAGGCACGGGGCACTCGGCAGCACTTCAAAGAATCATAGCATCATGGAATATCCTGAGTAGGAAGGGACCCACAAGGATCATCAAAGTCCAATTCCTGGCCCTGCACAGGACCACTTAAGTGGAGACCTCCCAGTTTCTCTGCTCCAGCCCCTGGCAACAGCAATTCATTCATAACTCTGACCTTCCCAAATTGGATGCTCCCATAAGAACGATGCTGGCTATTTCTCAAGCTGCTAGATGCCTTTTCTCCTTCCTCCTCAAAGGTCCTCTGCATTGCTTCTTTCTACTCAATGCACACACTTCCAAGAGCTTTCTGTGAAGTCCTGAGTTGCCTTGAGGGAGAGGTGTTAAAAGTATTTATGCCTTCCCAGTCACCAGCAGCATCCTTTTCTCATTTGGTCACCCCCCATCCAACAGGAGTAAATCTGAGAAGCTGAAGTGAGAGCTGGACTTCCAGAAAGATAAAGGAAAGCTGGAATGAGAACCGATGATTTCCACTGCAGAAGTTTAGAGCACATAAAACCACAACAGAAGTCAGGGGAGCTCGTGCTTAGGAGAAACAGCACAACACACACTCTATGCAGGCAAGTCTGACTGCAAACCTGAAGCCAGTAGGCTGAGTTCTCCAACCTTGACTCTTCCATCTGCAGAGTCACCCAAATAACTACACAGATAGACAGACAGACAGACAGATATTTTGCAATAGTCAGGAAAAAATAAACTCATCACTGCTTCTGGAACACAGCAATACATCTGAAACCAACAGCACAAGGAAGTCAAAATCATGTTCACAACTGTGTCCTCAGCATTTCATTGCTTGGCAAGTAATAAAATATGAGGCCAACAGCCAAAGGAATACAAAATACTATAAAGGTGCTCACTCTACATCCATTGTCCTGTCTTACACCAGTGGGACAAGGATTTGGTTTGGGGGTTTTTCTTTGCTTACAGGGGGAAAACACAAAGACACAAACAGCAAATCTTTGAAGTACAGAGGGGAAGCACAAAGTGAGTAATGTAAAAAGATACCAACCCTTCCAGTCCATATTTAAGTGGTATTTACAACTACAGCTGGTTGGGGAAAATAATAATTAGGCAATCAGGTCATTTTTAGGATAAAGCATGGCCCTTTGATGACACAAAAATCCTGTTTCTGCCAGACACTTAACCTATCTTTGAAGGCTGCAGAGAGCTGACTAAAGAGAAACACAGCGTTTCACCATTCACTCCAAATTATGCTTGTTTGCTTGTTTACTGGATTATTTTCAAGGGCTGCAATAGAGGCATAGACTGCCTAAAGGTTTACAGTGGATTTCTTTGTCATCTCACTACATTTAAGGCCAGAACAAAATGAAGGGGGTTTTCTGCCTTCTTTTTCATGTTTGGTACAACTCCACTCCACCAATCTGACAGCATGTTGTATTGCCTTGGGCAAGGATACACTCTAGTAGGTTAGGAGAAATAAACTGCACAATAACATCTTATAACCATCTAAGCTGGTTTTCCTATTCAGATCTTAATAAAAGAAGTTACAGTAAGAATTGCAACCAGCACAACAATGTTCATCTGCCACAGCAGATGATCCCAGACAATTTTCTACCAAGGGTTCACTACTTTTTTTCCTACAGGATTTCTAACAGATCTGGAAGCATCCTGGCTGATTTGTCCCGTGCTTAAAAAACCCTCTCTGCTCCTGTCCTTTGAAGGCTACAGTTGCTTGCTGTAGCCAGAAAATGAAGTGACATTAGGATCAGTAGGTTTGAGCCTCCAAAATTCTGACACATGGGTATTAGAATAAGATTCAAAACATTAAAATAATCGTTGAAGGATAATCTGACCTGCATAACCATACATTTTCACTTACAGTTATAATCGTTTCCATGGGGGAGGGTCAAAAGAAGAAGAAAGAAAGCATGAATTGGAACCATTTTAAAAATTCATGTGATTTTTTTCTTATTGGAATTATCTCGATCATTAATGACAAAGACATTGTTAATTCCAGGAGAAGGTGGAATAGGAACATCTACTTTAAAAATAAAATTAAGGAAGTATGTGATAAAGCACCATTCAGACCATAAAACATGAAGATTTTAAGCTTAAGCTCACAAGATCTTATGGTTACACTTATCCTTTGCAGGCATACAACATGGATTTTCAAATTATTTTGGAAGTGTTAAAGAAAAATCAGTTGTGATTCAAAATAGGGAGTGGGGGGGGAGACATGAAATTTGCTTGATATTTGGAGAAGATCATGTGTTTACTACCCTGCTTTCCACCCACAACAAACACACATTTTAGCAACCAACAGTTGGAGAAGCAGAAGCTGCCAGTGAAAGTCAAACATGACATGCAAAAGGCATCTTATTTTTTTTTTCCTTTTTCTTTTATGCTAATTCAGAAAAGAAAAGCTTCATCCTTTAGACCCTAAGATTAAACAGATAGCTCTGAGTCCCTCATTATCAGATCAGCTGCCACTCAGGGAAACCACAAAATGTAAAGATACAATTTTTGGCTTTTTCTTGAAAGGGACCATGACCCCTCCTCCTGCCCTGAGTGAAATGTCCATGATGCCCCAAGCAGTACCGAGCCATGTCATGCTCTTGCCTCACCACCATAGTCATGAAGGGAAGAGCTGAAGAAGTTGCCAAAGCGTCGAAAGGGCAACATGCTGCCTCCAGAATGTACATCAGCATCTCTGGCCTCCAGAAATATGTACATCCATTTTATTGCCAACTTCCTACAAAGCAAATGTATATTTCAGCTATTCCACCAGATGATGAAAACTCTCTTTAATTAATCACCAATCACTTCCACAGTGATACATTCCTGAGAGTCACTGAAGCCGTGTTGATTATGGCAACTGACAATTTTAGAGAAAGCAATTCTGAGAACCAGATGAATTTGCTTTTAAAAAGATTATTTAAGAGCCACTCTGTCTAATAAGTTCTATGACCATTCCCCAGCAAGTCTAATTGCAGACTTTCAAGCAAACATTTTTATATTTTGCTCCAGTGTATCTGTTCAAGCCAGGATGCAACAAAGTTTGTAGAAGCTTCAGCAATGGCTCTTGATGGTGGAATAACACCTTGAACTTCTCAAGGGCATGCCAGGTTAGTTTTTTTGCTACTCCATTAAACTTTTAATACAGCTTCAGCAAATAATGAGTTTAAAGACTGAGACTTTTCCCAAATCAAAGCACCAGCAAGCAGTAATGAAATAAAAATGCAAAATGCCCACTAGTTGCTTAAGTTACACATCACCCATCAATCGTTGCAGAGACTGACAGTCACGGGAGACCATTTCAAAGCCAGTGCAGGAACTTTATAGGCAGGAAAGGGTCAGGATGGCAATAGTGATGAAGTAGGAGGAAAGCAGCACGCGAGCTATCGTTCATTATTTTACTACTACCATAGTACCCAAAAATCCCAGTGGAGTCCTAAGCTCCTGCCCGCTAAATACTGCACACACGTAAAGTAAAACCCCTTCTGCCCTGAACAATATATATTCAATAAGTCTGAGGACAAAGACCATGAAAGAGGCAGTGGCACTGTCCCTGTGGTGCAGATGGCCTACCAGGGCAGGAGGAGGTTATGCACCTTGTACAAGGTCAGATGAAAAATCAATGTCGTGCGAGCACAGGTCACCTGAATTGCAGTCTGGAGTCCACTGCAAGGCCAGCCCTCCCCACTCTGATGTCTGGGCCAGCACTGCTAAATGCTCTGCTTAGGTACTTCGTGCATCCTCCTGGAATGCCATTCTCTGCTACCACAAGTTGGGAATTGAGCAAGGAAATCCTTCTGAATGCCCTGCGAAAAACTGGGTGTTTCAGAGCTGTGCTCTGAGACACTCTTAGGATCTTCAGATCCAACTGATACATGAGGCAGTCAAACAGATAACAAGTGTGGAGAATACATGTCCCTTGAGGGATGCAAAATATTCTGACAACCTCACAAATCAAGACCTCTCCAGTTACAAAACTCCATGCCACGCTTGGGAATCACTCATTTTTAGCAAAATTATCTAAAAGCTGGAAGGGCCCCCTTTGCAGAGAAAACTGTGGCACAAGCCACTAAAACCAGTGATCCACAACAGAAGGAGAAAGAAACTCAATATTCAGTGCTCCCTGGAGAAGCTTATCCTGGCTCAGCAGGATGGCTCACTAGGGGAGGAGCAGAATTACATCCAGCAGCATTGTTACCCTTGGCCCCTAAGTGCAAGGCCACACTATGCTCTCTATTCCTATTAACTTCACAACTATTAATATCCCATTCCTCTCCGGTACAGTGGAAGACGGTGAGTCCTTATATTTCAGGGATTTGAAAACTGACCCAAAATTGGTTAAGTTAAAGCCTTACCTGCTGCAAACATGCTTTACTATAAATGGTAAGATTTGAGTGGCACCTCTGTAGGAGTTTCCTGCGCTAATTGTAGATCAGCTGGAAGTTTTACACACTTCTATGAAAGGACTTTTCAAAGCTAGACATCCCTTGCTTCTTAGGGTCATCATAGCAAAGAGAATATACCTCATCATCTTCCTTTTCTGTCAACCCAAGCTATTTATCACAGAGGCTAAGAGTTGACCCATTAATGGGATAAGGATTCCTAATCTATCAAGAATATATGCCAACAACTAATCATTAGATCCTCTGTAAGCCTATACATTATTTACTTTTGACATAACACATCACACAGCTTTTTCTTTTACTCAAAATCATCTGTAGAGCAACCTCATATTGCTCTGGAATGGAAGAGGATGGCTACAGGGAACTGTTCAGCACCAGAAGAACCAGAGAGCCTGTATCAGCTCCTCAGACAAGATACATCAACAACAGCCAGTGACCTGATTTCAGTGGCACTAAGCTAATTTGCATCAGCTGAGCAAGGGACCCATTATCAATAGATTTGGAAATAAGCAAGCAGAGGCAAAAAACTCCCTTGGCATTGAAAGAGTGGCTGTAAGAAGCTCTAATGAAGATTTCTTACTGAGGGTTTGATTTTTGCAGGCCCACTAGTGAGTATCTAGTTTCCACAGAGTCTGAGGATCAAGCGCTTGTGGATACTATGGCACAAGGCTCTTCCAAAGAATGGTTACCAGTATGGAAAGGGTTTGCCATGTACATGATTTTCACACACATCTCAAGGAACCAAGCTGGCTGGCAGAAGGCCAGAAAGGGGTTAAAGCAATGAGGTACTCCTCCCCCTTCACTCACCTTACCCACTCTGCACCCCAACACCCATCCTGCAGAGTTTCAGCTCAGAAAGGAGCTTGGTCATCCAGACTTGTTTATTTTTATAGTTCTGGAGGAGATGATAATCCAGACTCAAGTAAGAAGATAACTTCCATATTTAAACAGCTACACATATTCTCAGCCTATTTCAGGAGCACAGGGAAGATAACACAGAGCTCCACTTTCCAGGCTTACCATGCTAAGAGGATAAAAAGAGAACTCTTGTTAATACTTGTGCCTAGACAGTAGAGCATTATGGCTTGGATTCACAAAGGGATTTAGAATTCTAAGTCCCACTGAAATCAGGAAATGAATGGGACTTAGGGTCCTAAGGGCCTTTGAGAGTCCCAGCCTAAGTGCCTCCTCCTTTTGAAGCCAATGGGAACAATGCCATGGCATTAAACAAGGGCAGAGCCTGCCCACGAAGCTTTAACTCTATTAAAAGACATGGGGTTATCTGGTGACAAACAGGCACAACACCCTTGGTGAAGAGACTTTGGCCTGAATGCTTTTAAAGCTTCCACTGCGCTCCATCAAATGGAGCTGAAGCAAAGTCCATACACGTCAATGAGAGCTTTGCAGTGAGATTAAGATTTCAGTCCAGGTCCTCGAGTCACAGGCAGAGGAGTTGTCACTGGGAAGACAAACTGTGCTATTAGCAAGCCTGGACCATGCACTGTTACTGCATAAAGCTCTTTGGGTAGGCAGGCAATAGTGCACAATGGTGTAGTTTCACCCTTTGGTTTTCTGTGATTAAAGCTTGGCATGCCCTAATCCACGCTGACTTTAAAAATATTCAGTGAAGTAAATGCAGTCATGGTATTTGCACTTCATTTGTTATTGCTATTTTAAATATACTTTTACTAAAGATCAGTGCTCCTATAGACTGAAACAGGGTCTCCCATTACAGGTTGCACCAGCACCACTGAAATTTTCTATACCAGTAAGGGGAGAAAAAAAAAAAATCCAACTCACCTTCTGTACCTTCTGCACTCTGAACACAGCATAGGAGAAATAAAGGGCATTATCTAAGCAAGTATCAAGTGTTTCAATGTTATTAACTGCTACTAAGCTTTTCATTGTGCTGGTATAGTATGTCCCTTTTGCTTACACAGCAGCAGAAAGCTTCAAAATGTAAGACAAGGGTATACCAAGACATACCTAATGGAAATCACATTTGCATGGTGAATCCCTCTTTAACCAGGCACTTACTTGAAGGCTGCAGCTCCTCCTTCCTGCTCCAGTAGATCAAGAACTTGTGTATTGAGGCTGATACACAAACTGGCAAAGTGCTCAACCTCATCTGTGGCAATTTTCTGTTCTACTTTTTCCACAGCATATAGCTAAGAGGACCACAAGGCTTGTGGTCCTTTACATGGTGCAGCATTTTTGACAAAAGGTCTTTCCCTAAAAAGCGTCCCTGAAATCTTCCAGGGTGTGCTGTAGACAATTTGATATAGGGTCAAAAAAGATTAATCATCACTGCAGCAAAGCTATCTCAATGTCCAGAACATGTAGCCAAAGCTGCCTCTGCTCTACCTAGTCAGGAGAAGTGGTGGAAAAAAAAAGAAAAAGGTTTGTTGGTTTTTTTGTTTTTTTTAAAAAAGGAAATCGATAAACACCAGCACTTCATCTCTGCTCAATTTAGCCCTTTCTGGAAGCATAGATAATTCCTGATGGCAGTTGTCCAAAGTGTCCAAATTCAGACAGTCTGATAGCCCTTTCAGTAGGGTTAGTCCTGGTGGAGACAATAATCAGGCCTCCCACGACGAATTTCATTCAACGAGCGGTGCTGATTACGGGAGTGGTTCGAATCATCACACAGTATTGACCAGAGATCAATTTTCAGCTTGAGGTATTGTGGAGAACATATAGTACACAGCTAAGCTAAAGGCGGGGAGTAGGAATTCAATAGCCTACCCAACCATGTCAAATAAAAGCCTGAACAGAGACATGCTACAATTTCTGACCCCTGAAGCCTATGGTTTTAAAGGTACAAGCTAGGATGAAATGGAGCCTGAGGAACTATATTTCATCATTACGTTTTGCTGCATCATTAAAATTACCATTTGGTTTCTCTACCCCAAATTTACTTCAGTCAATGTGATTCACGTTAAAAAAAACCAAAAGACAACTTGCTCAAACAGCTCTTCCTTTGATCCCATGTTTCCTTAATCAAAATTCTCTGAGACAGGTAACAACAGCCCTTGCTGCTGCAAGTGCCTCATCCCCCACCAGTACAATGTTTTTCACCTCTACCCATGCCAGGCATAACAACTTTCAGCTCTGACCCCACACCACCACCATCTTTTGCAAATGGGGAACAGAAAATGATGAAGTTCCCTGAAGACCCCATGCTGCCAAGCATTGCTGCATGCTTCTAGCCCTTCACACTTTCAAGAAGGAAAAAAAAGACCTAGCAGGTAAGGAAATACAGCATATCCTAAAAATAGTCGAAGAAAGAAAAAGGTGCTTGAGAAGGGATTCCTTTCCCAGTTATGCTCACTGTCATGTATATTACAGGACCACCAGTTCTGTAGTGCATTCAAAGAGCAACCAGGGCTTGACCCAGCTCTGTGGCAAGGAAAAGAAGGTCAGGGCCCATTTTAGGACAAACAGTTGCACAGCCCTCTCTACCAAGTACCAGCTCCCAGGAAAACAGCTTTCAGTTACGAAAACCTGCACTAAAAGTAGTTTTCTCCCCTGCTCCTCCAGCCCCCACTGCCTAGTTGCATTTCTCAGCACACTGAAGGATGCTGGGATTCAGCATCACTGACACTGGGAAGGGATGGAGGGAGTGGAGCAAAAACAGACATGTGGAGCCTTGCACAGGTGCTCCCAAATGTCCACATGCACCTTCTGGATGGGACACTTTGCTGCGGATGTCTGTGCAAACACACAGCTTGACAATCCAGCATGGAAGCAGGGGCCTTCAAGATGGGAAAAACATATTTTACTTGCAGGAGGAGAAACTGGAAATCAGGAGCAAGTGTGGGACTTGGTCTGTTCTCACTGAAAAAGTTACAGTGACTCTTAGAGTGGTTTTTTTTTTTCCTCGAGTGTGCAAGGGTAGAGAGCTTAATCTTGTAGAGATCAGGAATTCTTGACTTTTTTAACAAAGATTTTTTTTCAACTCATCTATTATTTACGAAACCTATTTTACAATTTCCACAGGGCTCAAAGAACAGTAATACAATGTGTCCTTTAAAAAGGAAGAGAAACTTTAAAATGGTTAATCTAAAAATCACATCAAATCACAGGAAAAGTGAATTTAGCAAAGTCATTGAATACCACTATGTAGCAATAAACTGTAGTGTAACAAGGAAGTACAGATTTCCAAGCTTCTCCACCCACCTATACTCAAGTCTAACACTGAAAATAATAAACAAGAGAAACTTCCAAGCTAGAGCAGGTTAAATTCCAATTCTTCACAAGTCAGCAGCCGTACTGAGTTGCCTTCCCACAACCACAAGCAAAAAGCAGGAGCTTATGCACATGGAGCATTTCAATGTTCTTGCATAAGATCCTACTGTTTCTCTTTACTCTCTCATTTTATGTTTTCTTATTATTTTCTTTAAGCTATTAAAGTCCTCCTACTTGCACACATTTGGGTTTTTTTCAACTTTAACTGTTCTGGAGTCCTTTTTATGTTTTCTACAGCCTTATTCCTTTTAGTCTTAGTAAGTTAAACATAAAATCAAACCTAATTTGGTCATGAATGGGTAAAGAAACATAACAGTGGTCTAGGGAACACTATATTAAATGATCCCATGCAAACCTAGCTATAAGACAAGAACTACCAACAGAAATTAAAAATAGGGAGATGTCAAAAAAGGGTTTTGTGTTTCTTTTTTCCTTTTATCTTTCTTCAATCTGTGAAAAAACAAATATAAGACGCGGACCAAAATAAAGTAACTATGGTAAAATATAGTGCTGAATGTTTGAAACAAGACAGTGAGTTCAGTTTGAAGAGATTCAGCTTACAGAACCCTCATCTACATAAGCCCTCAAACAATGATGTGTTCTAACAGGGTGAAGTGCTAAAATGCATCTGAGCTGCAAACAGGGGATTGGTATCCTGCAGTGACAGAAAATTACTGCTGGGTGACAGGGCCTGCAAAGTTAAATTGTATTGCTTTAAAGGAGAAGAAGATAAGAGTACTGCTAGGAAATGCAGGCTGCTATACCATAGAGTATAATGTGCACACATCAGGATCAGAAGTCCCTCTTACTATTCTGTTGTTGTAGTGGCCAAGGCATGCCAAATGAATTAAGGAACTTCATAGTGACTTAGAAGAAGAAATAATTTCAATTTAATTAGATATACACACACACACACACACACACGCACACACACACACATACATGGCTGGGAGCTTTATAAATCACAAAATTCCTGTTAAGTATTTAAAATATTAAATATTAAATGAGAAATTTACCTGCTATTTTCACAAGTTGCCCTCTGCCCTCACAAATACCAGATGATGTGTATCTGCTTTTCTAACCTCAGCCAACCACACCAGCTTTTTCGGAAGATATTCCTGTGCCTTTATTTTCAGCTCCTCCATTCTGCAGTGCTTTGTGTTATGGTGCAGCACTTTTCCCAGGGCTTCCCCCTTGTATTATAAGGCACCAAACATTTGGATTTTTCTACTCCTCTTACTATAAAAATCATCTTTAGTCATCTAGCTAGTTGTTTCAAAAACAACTACTTGCAGTATGCAAACCAATTTGCCATCAGGATATTTTTTTTAAATGCTGCACACTTGCCCTTTAAAATAAAATTCTTATTTAAAAAAGAAAAGCAAATTGGACATCTACTAAGTGTGACTCACAAGATCTCCAGTCTGCTGGAAAATCACAGCCATGGCACTCAACTGTAATTGTTTCTTATCTTCTCAAAAGTTCATCCACAGCTGCCCATTTTAGCTATCCAACGATAAATTTTAAAAATACGAATTTTCCTTTCTGTAACATGAAAGTCTCTGTTAATTGAACGAATTCAATCAGCAAGCCTACAGACTGGCCAAAGCTTGCATGAAAATGAAAAGCACTGAGATAAGACAAACAGTTCAACACAACTCCTGTTTCTACATGAAAAATTTACTGCCAGTCAAAATGTCAGCACTCGGGGGCACATGGAGATTGCGAAAAAGCTGTGATTGCTCCACACACAATTTAAGCAGATTCTTCTTCTTGCTGTTACCTCTGCACCTTCCCCCTGACGTGATTTACAGCTACCCTGATGAAGCTCAGCCAGCTATGGCTGAGATACAGCAACAATCTGGTCCATCACTGAGAAGCACTGAGCACCTCCAAAACCTGTTCTGCGTTAACCTCTGTGCCTACTGATGGATTTCAGTGCCCCAGGCTTCAACTGATCAAGGGTCTGTCAATACTTCCCTGGAAACAGCCTCCCATTCTGCAGCACAAGGGCTCATTTGAAAGACCTTGTGTTGATTGCTAACACGTGTCCTCACTTACAATATTTTATTTCATGGTGAAATTCAGATGCAGTTATGATTTCAAGTTTTAAAACACTGTAGCAGTGGATTTGAATGGATAAGCAGACTAGGCATAGTTAAAAGTCCCACTGGGAAATCTTAAAAAGACTAATTTATGAATATGCAAACACTTTCATGTCACTCAATGCTGATAAACTCCAGTTGCAGAAGCCCACAAGATGAAGGCAACCTGATACTAAACAAAGCCACAAACTGCAAGAATAGTAGCTTACAAAGGATTTATACTGCAGAATTTATCCTGTGCAGGTTTCCTTTCAAACACACTGCTGCTAGCACTCGCCTTCTTTTCCAAAGACCTTGTATATTGTTCTTTTGTGACCACTTTACTCCTCATAGTAGTTTTTGACATCTGCATTAAACTACCCTATGTATTCCCATCTTTTCTGCACTAAATGGTGTAAATAGAAGAAAAGCAAACTCTATTTCTCCTGACACACACAAAGTCACACAAATAAAAATACTGTTACAGCTGAAAGGAAGAATTTGCTGCTTGCTTTGTTTGCATTTAGCAAGCTTATCACAACTAAAAATACACCTTGCCTGGTAATACTAAAGACATGTTAGTGGCGACGGACAGGATTTGCAAAATTATTTCACTCTAGCTTAATGCTGCAATCAGCAGTAAAAGGACCATCAGTGCTTGAAAGGGGTAGGGGCAATTTCAGACATAGCTTCACTAGGAATGCAGGCAGACAGGGAGCATTTGGAGTAACCACCCCTCAGAGAGATGTATCATTAAAGTCAGGATACAAAACCAGTTTGGTTATTGACAGCCAGGGTGTGTGTCCTACATACTGCTGTGCACAGTCGGGGTCACATCCTGACCCAGCTGCACACTCACGTTCAGCGGCTCTTCCAGCGCTCTCATCCTTGTCCTTGCTGTCGCATTATTCTAAGTATTATGGATGATAAACTGGGGCCTGCTGAAGCTCTGACTGAGCCTTCCACTAGCATTAAACTGATTTCACTGAGGTCAGGGGAGAAAAAAAATCAGACCTACATTATCAGACAACGTGGCAAGAGGCAGGGAATGGCACAGATATGGCAAAACACGGCATCTTCTCCTCGGTGGGAGAGACACCAGAAAGCCCCACAACCCAAGCAGCCAGCAAGGAGAGAGGATGTGCTGCCAAGCATCTATTCAGGGCAGGAGACAGGACTGATTGCAAAGCTTCAGATCACAGAGTCCCTGTCAGCATATCCGTCCCTGGATGTCGGCAGATTAAATAAATATGGCCACACAGGTCTACAGGTTAAATGAAAAGATGTTAAGTGGCCCGGACTGCAAGCGTGGGGTGGGTTTGCTCCTTTGAAATCTATATGTTTAAAGTTTACTTCCTCTCTCATTAGCCTGATTTGAGACCACCACCACAGTGCTATTTTCTCATTTGGTCAAATGCACACAGACCATTTTCAGAAATGTTTTTTGTCCTTCAGAATGGACACAGAGCATCTTTTCATGGTACCTGCAGCTCACAGAGATCCCACACAGCTTTGGAAACAACTCAAACCAACAGGTTAAGAGCAGTCTAAGGAGCCAGGTCTCAGCAAAGGGTCATCCAGCACTGACTCTGAGGATATCCTGAGATCACTGGTGACCATCAACAAAGCAGGAGGAATGTGGTCAAACCAAGAGTACTGCCAGAAGGAAAATCACCATTATTGTGCTCTGTTGAGGAGGACTGATACAGAAAGTTGAACTAAAATCCCTTCCAGGTGATTTATGGCCAAAGCCGATACACTCCAGTCAGAGAAAAAAAGCAGTCCGATCAAGGTTTTAGCTCAGTTTTGTCCTTTGCTTAAAAAAATAAACAAGTGCTTGAATGCAAACAGTTGACAGTGAAGGAAGAAGGTTCATCTCTTCAGGCTTTTAAACTTGCACAGGAGTCCAACAGAGCTACAGGATGCAAAAAGGCAAACTTGTTTTTTTAGTGTTTAAAATACATTAACCCAAATAATGACTCATTTTCTCCTTGATTACTAGAAGATGATTATGCACATTAAAGTATTTTGTGAATCTGCAACAATAAAAGACTAGGATGACATTTTAGAGAATGTGAAACAATTATCCTTCCCTAAACCTCTCATTTAAAAAATAAGGACTTTTTCTCCAGAAAATTGCTTCCTCTCTCTGAAAAAAATATCTTCCACCTGAAAAGATAACTTTATGGTCAGCAGAAGGATGTGTGAAGGAGTTGTGCTAAGAAAAAGGCTTTCCTAAGAGCAAAGAAGCAGAAATATAGGAAAGCTCGATCCACACCTACACTGTGGTGAAGTTTCTCAGACCTGGCTGAGACAGGCATGGAAGGCACATATAAATCCAGTAAAAGCTGATGTAGGAAAGCAGGAAGAGGATCGAAGTCCATATGAACAAATTGCAAAAGTCAAAAAGGTACCTTTTAACTCTGCTGGTATCTAGATCCAAGGCAGGTAACAAGGAAAACAAGTATTGATTTGGGCAAGTAAAGTGCAAAATACAAGATTAAAAGGAATTTTCCCCACATAACATGAAAACTCATGCCCGGAAGTAATCAAAATGCATCAGATACGGGAGATCTGGAGATCTCAGAGTTGGTGTGTGGAGGGACTGTTCAGGGCAAAACAGGAGGATACCTGGTTTCATGGGTCACCCAGCACACTACAGACAAATTAAATTGGATACACTGCATGGAGGCTTCCAAAAATAAGAGCAACGCCTTCAGCTCTTAACTCTTCAAAAAAAGAAGAAAGTAGAAATGCCTCCCTGACACACAAGAAGTACTCTGAGTGCTGGAAGAGGCAGGCACCATGTGAGGAGATATCAGTGAGACCCAGAGCTGGGGGAAATCACAGAGGAAAATAACCATTTAAGAGCAGCTGCTCCTCAGAGTGGCAGCTCTTCCCTACCTGGAGGACTTTGCCACATCTGTGTACAGCAGCAACAGCTGCCTTCTTTGTCAGGGAAAGGGGATGCTGGAGTGCAGGAAAACCAGAGAATGTGCTACCAACAGCTCCTTGCCACCCCGCCCCATGTTCAACCATTTCTCCAGAGGCTCTCAGCTTGCTGGAATTCAAAGCATAACTCCTGCACCACACACTGTAACCTAACAGATATGGATTTTTACACAGTCTTCTTTATATATCTTTAAAGAGTGTATTTCTGGAATGCTTATGGCATATCCATTCTAGCAATGAGACTAGATAAGCGATTTGCTCCCACACTCATAGTAAGTTTAATTCATGGGAAAATTGCTGCAACTTGATACCTTGCCAGTCCTACACAATGTGCCTTTGTAACCCCAGACCCTCTCAAGGAGCAATAGCTGCCCAGAACCCCACAGCAGGGACCTTACAGGGTTTATGAATGGAGAACCCTACTTAGTTGACCTGCAGGCAAAACCCTAATTGACAGATAGGTTTGCCCAGGGGAATCCAAATTTTGGGATATGGGTTTCAGGAGGAGCTTTCCACTGGGCACATTGAATGCTGGAGGGATGGGAGGGGCTGCAGCCCCCATACCTACCTGCCTCTCCACCTCCTGGGGTGGCACAGCTGTGAGGGGTTCCTGGCATTCAGAGCATCATTTCCCAGAAGTTCCCAGGCTAATGAGTCTCAGACAAAAGATTCAGCTGCCCAAGGGCTGGTGGCTAAAAGGGAGCCACCAGCAGCCTAAAAACTCACCAGGCTCCTTTTATAGTCAGCAGAGATTGAGTAAATATAGTCAGGGGAATTCAGGGAGTGATTCATCTTGACCCAGACAGAATTGTCCAAAAGCATGTACAAAAAGCAAACTGCTTGCCAAGAAGGCAGGCCAGCAGAAACGATGCTTGTCCTCACAGTCTCTGCACAACTTGTGTAGCTATTGCATAAAGATGTAATTATGTTTTTTCTCAGACTTCTGTTTCATTTTGCAAAGGGGGCCCCAGCAGCTAAATTGAGTAAAAGAGATGAAGGGGATCAGACCTCACCCTTCACGTCCAGACTGCATTCTCAGCTTTGAAAATGCAGATGGAACACACCTCAGCATACAGACTGCAGACAGTGTACACACAAGGCTCTGCCCTCCTGACAGAGCACTGAAACTGCACCAGGGTGCTCGGTAAGGTCTAGGAAGCTATGGTACAGACAGGCATCACTTCAGTTTTTTAGGAAGTTTATAACCTAGGGAAAAAAAACAAGAGGGAAATCATAGAATCATAAAGGTTGGAAAAGCCCTCTAAGATGCACAGAGTCAAAGCATTAATTCAGAATCAACACAATCACCACTAAACCATGTCCCTAAGTGCCACATAGTCACCATTTTTAAACTCTTACAGTGATACCACTACTTCCCTGGGCAGTCCTGTTCCAAAGACTGACCACCGTTGCAGCAAACAAATTTTTCCTAATATGCAATCTAAACCTCCTCTAAGCCATTTCCTCTTGTCCTGTCACATGTTACCTGGGAGAAAAGACTGACCCCTACTTTTTCCAACCTCGTTTCAGGTAATTTCAGAGAGCAGTAAGATCCACCTTGGTCTCTTCCAGACTGAACACCCCCAGCTTCCTCAGCTGCTCCTAATCAGATTTGTGCTCCAGACCCTTCCCAGCTCCGTGTGCCTTCTCTGGCCACCCTTATGCACCTCAGTGTCTCTCTTGTAGGGAAGGGCCCACAACTGGACACAGCATTCGAGATGTGGCCTCACCAGCACTGAGTACAGAGGAATGATCACTGCCTTGGTCCTGCTGGCCACACTATTGCTGACCCAGGCCAGGATGCCCTTGGCCTTCTTGGCTGCCTGGGCACTGCTGGCTCATGTTCAGCTGCTGGTGACCAGCATCCCCAGATCCTTTTCTGCCAGGCATCTTTCCAGCCACTCAAATTCTGCAAAGGAATTTTCCCCATCAGAATCTATTGCCTTTTTCTTTCCTTTTTTTCCATTTCTTTCTTTATTGAGCATATCTAGCTGTAGTGCAAGAAACATTTAGATTTGACCATGAAAACTGCAGCCTATCTCACTTTACAATGTGTCTCAGGTATTCTGGGGAAGATAAGCAGGGGTTTTTTTATGTAGGTTCACAAATGCTGCCTGAAAGACCTGCTAGATGAGCCCTCTGCCTCTCTCCACTGGTGAAGCCCAGCATTGATGTCACCCAAGAAGAGCCATCACTCACACCACCTCTCCAACTCTCCTCCAGGAAAGCAGCAGGGGAAAAAAGGGGCTTTTCCAACCTCATTGCACAAACACAAAGAGTAGAAAAACACCCATAAAAGCTAAGACCAGGCAGAGAAATGAGTAAGAGGTGAAGCATCCAGGGGGTGACTAAGAACTACTTTACAAATAATCAGGCTGAAGCTGCTGGACATGGAGGCTGGGGCCCAGGCCACCTGAAAGTCATCAAAACCGGTTTTTTTCATCTTTTTAAGATGCTTCAGCTATGTGAAAGCACAGGCTGAGCATCCTCTGCAGAGATTTAAGCAGGGAGGTGTAGAAACAGAAGGAATAAGGCTGGGAGCCAAATTGGGGCATAGCGGGTGTGGAAGGAGGGAGGTTAAGGCACTTTGCTACATGTCAACTTAGGAATGTGGCTCACAAGGCCTGTTGTTTGGGTTTAGAGTTGCACAAGAGGTTAAGAAGCTCCAAAAAAAACCCAACGAAACATGCAGTACATAGATAAGTGGCAGTTGGGTTGCCACAGAATGCCCAGCCATGAAGAGTTTCCCTTGGGCTAACAGCCCTCCAAGGGGAAAGGAAAGCAGAGTCTCTTCTCCACAGGTGCAAGAGTTGAGGACATTTTCCATTAAGCAAAAGATTAAAAAAAAACAAAACAAAACAAAAACCACCAAACATACAGAAAAAAAAGAAAAATAAATAGACAAAAAAGTGCTCGACCATAAAGATGAAGCGGCCACAGCACGGCTGTGGTGAGCAACACTGGAGACAGTGCAGATCAAAGCTCAGCTTCAAGTTGGAAAAGCAATGTCCCTGTCTCCAAGGCACAGAGGAGATGGCAGGGTACAAGGAGCTCCTGTTGCTGGACTAATATTTGGAAACAAATTATGTCATTTGAAAATACAAGCTCTATATGCTTCACCAAGAAGAACAACAGCTACAAATACAATTGAAATGCTTTTCTTTTCCCTTTCTGTTTTCTGTTGCCCAGTGTATGTAGGAAAAGGAGTGAGGCCAGCTGGGTGGGACAAGAAACTCATGTCCATACATTATATTCATGGTCATAGAGAAAATCTTTACCAAACCTTTCCAGACACAGTCTGACAACAGGCTAACAGCAGCCTTTGGGAACATCTGTTCACTTCCATATAGTTCTCATGCACACTTTAAAAAAAATAAAAAAGAAGTAATAAAAATGAACCTTTTTTTTTTTTCCTACCCATCTCCCATAAACATCCAAATTACTTCCTCTAACAGACAGAACTGCTTCCACACAATCAATAGTGGGTTTCAGTTGCATGTGGTACTATCTGTGTAGGCGGGAAGAGTTCAGCAAAAGGTGGCAACGTCACCCACAGCCTGCCTGATGTATGGAAAGCTGTACATCCCTGAAAAGCCATAAGGCAGCTTCCCTTTGCTCAGCTGAATCAGCATGCAAATTTCACTCAGATGAATGAGGCAACGGCACAGGCAGGGTGTATCACTTCAGGTTTTGGGACGGAATGACAGCTGGATAAAGCCATCCTGGATTAGTCTGCTACTGGGCAGATTGCAGCACGGATACCTTGCATGATGGGGCGCTGATATTTGCATACTGCACGGGAAGCCAGCTAGCACCCTGTTTGCACAGGAGATGGAAGGAATAATCCTGCCTTACTTTGTAAATTACATTTTTTATCCTAACTAAAGAGGAAGAACGAAGCCTCATACTAATATGATTATTGTGTTCTTGGATGCACTCACTTGAAAAAATAAAAGAGTTGCACTAAAAGATACTCATTCACTGAGCTGGTCACTCATTTGCAATCCCATTTCCACACCACAAATAACCATTTTGCTTGCTGGGCTGTGTTATCTCCACAGCTATACACACATATGCTAATTCACCTACAGAGGCATGGCAGGTGAGCATCCCAAATCCTCCAGTCAAATGAATGGAATACAGAAGAGATATCTGAGAAATAAAACATGTTTAAAAAGCACCTAGAATCAGGCAGAACTGAAGTGTTTGGTCGTATCAGAAACATAATTTCCCGAATGGCCAGGCTCATTCCAACACAGACGCTGAGCAAAACCGATCACTGACTTCAACACAGGGATGTATCAAAAAGCAGAAGATAGCCACATTGTTCTGCACACGCGAGAACCTCTAGTTATTATTTTATTATTATTTTAATGCAGAAGCAGTTGTCCCAGTGCTTATTATTTGGCTGAATGAGCTGAAGTGAGACTCCCCGGGCAGCTGCTGACATAATGAATGATTGTGTGGTGAAGCCCAGAATGTGAATGATGAAGAATTTTGAAAGGCTCTGGAATCTGTGAATAACAAAAGTAGCTACAGTCCCCAAAATCTCACCATTTGTTCTCAGCAACAAAGGAGGACTCAAAGGCCTTTGTTTAACAAAATGATTCAAAAACAGGATACGAAAGGAATTAGGGGTTATCTCTACTGGCATAATACAGCAAGCAAATTGTGTCCCCAAGTAGGAAGAGTTATGAATGTGTCCTGTCGAACATATTGTTAACTGAATTACTACGGTACTGTTTCTTTTATCCCTTTTCCAGTACTGTTACTGTGTTTCCTGTGTCAGTAATTCTCAAGGTCTTACGGCCTTTCAACCCAGACTCTGCAGAAGGGGAGCTGCTTATTCCACCAGAGACTTTGGACCTCCAATGTGCAAAGGGAAGCACCTGACCCTTCCTCTCAGGATTTCCACCATGACGCCTTGGCATGTCTCACTTCACCAGTATTAAAAATGACCACTGTTACATTTATCTAAAATAAATATTCAATTTGCATTTAAAAAAAGCCCCAAGAATCACAACCCTATTAATGGTCTCCAGTATGGGACAAGAGCTTGACGGGGGGGCCAAGGCACTGGATGGGCACTGGAAAAAGACAGCCATGCTCCAAAGCAGCTCCTTTCCCCTCGAGGGGGAACAAGCACTCCAGTTTTGGAGCACATACTGTGGGGATTACGTATGAGCTCGGTAAAAGACGATTGAACCTGATGAAGATTCATGCCACACTGACAAGTGCTATCCAAACAAATATAAATTCAATTAAAAGACTCTGTTGTGTGAGCAATAAACTGAGAAGTGTTCTGGATCAAGGAGTGGAAAGCCAGCTCACCCGTGAAGGTTGTCAGGCATGAGAAATTAAGACAGCAGACACGAGCAATGCTGATGCTGAAACCAAAGGAGGGCACCATAAATCAGAAGGATGGCACTCCTGGGCAAGGGGACAAGGGACCAACACCCACTGATGGACAGATACAGCTCTGCTCCCTCCTCCTCTTGTTTGGGACCATCAGCTGAGGGGCTGGCAAGGGTTTAACCCCCTGCAGGCTCCACTGCCCACAGGATGAGCTATGCCAAAACCCTGGCGACAACACACACTTGCAGGGATAACATCAAGGACCCCTGCACAGGGTGATAACACTGGTTGTCTTTTCTTGCATTTAGGCATTCATTTTATTAAACCATGCACTTCCTACTGCAGCAGCCAAAGTCAATACTACCTGTGGTGTCTCTTTTGCCAATCGCTATAATGCTGTAGCTGCAAGCAGTGCAATAAAACCTGCTTGTGCTACCCTGACTGCCTCCAGTCGATGCAAATTTGGCAATCCTTTCAAAGGAACCAGGCTTGCTTTCACCTTGGGATGCTACTCAGACCTAGAAGAAAAAGTTGCTCTGACATTAATTTCTACAGGTGCCTCATCAGCTTGTCCTGGCTCTCTGAGGAAACACCGATTAGACAACAATAAAAATGCAGCAGAAACCCATGGCTAAAAAGAATCTTCAGCTCCTGGCCTCCTTCAGTCCCCTGGGCAGTACTCATAAAACAAGAGGGATTCATCAGCATTTCTTTAGAAATACTTTAGTGCACCTTTGCTGACACTGGGTGCTAGGTGTTATATCTGAAAATTATTTTTTTAATGAATGACGAGATTAGCACTAAATATTCCAATTCCAGGAGCTGCACCAGAATTTTAAAATAAAATGAAACCATGTGATTCATGGTAAAAAAGATAACAATATATGACAGCCACACTGAAAAGTTGCCTAGAGAACATAAGGTGAAGAAAATCTGCTATCAAATTGTCATGCCCAACATGAAATAAAGCCCTTACAAAACAATGCAGGGCTGAAGAGGCTGGAGATGTATGTTTTCCGAGTCGTGACGTCTCCTGAAATACGGTTTAACACCTGTTATTAATCCTGCTGCCTTGGCACATTTACACCATTACTTCTCCTGTCTCAGCTACAAATTCAAAGGATCACACCTGAGCCTGACATTAACCCATGCAAACACCACAGCCAGAGTTCACCCATCCTGCATGCTCAAAGGGAAGCCTGCCATCGAACTCCATTCTGTTTAAGAAAACTCCTAATTCCAGTCCCAGACTTATCATCCCTCCCTGTCAACTCCACTTTAGCCTTTTGCCTTCACCAATGGTAATTTATGGATACAGATATATGGTGTGGCACTGACTGTATTCTAGCTGCTGATTTGTGTTGCTCTTAATGTATTAAGCCTCCAAAAGGGCAGTGGAGAAACAAAGTTTCCACTAGTTGCTTACTAAAATTGCTAGAATGGTAAATAAGCACAACAGAAATACTGAAAATACAAGAACCTCACAGAAACTAAACAAGTAAAACATGGCAGAAAACGCCCCCAAACAGAGTTGCTCCTCCCAGCTCAAAATTATCCACTTATTACTGATTTTTGGCACTGGGCATCACTTGCTCCACACCACCTCTTGCCATCTACCAAAATTTAGCAGAGATTTCAACATGCTGAAGCAAAAACATCTCTTCACTTGGTTCTGCCACACTCCACGCAAAGACCCTAACAGCTGATCTGACAAGAGTATCACAACCTTCAAACCATGACTGCCTTCAAAGCCCTGACATTCTCCAAAGAAATGCTGTACAGAAAGAAAGCAGTGGAGCCCCATGCTCTTGCAAAGTGTGTCTGCTCTTACCATTTCAGCGCCTTCTGCATCCCAGCTGCACAGTGACACCAACAAAAGATGGAGTGCCTGTCCCAAAGAGCATCCCACCAAGGAGACACAGAGGGAGGTAAAAGAGCCAGCAGCAGCTTGGGGAAAAATCAAGCAGAGCTGGGTGCTGGTGACAGCAGTGAATCCTTAGGCAGGAATGCTCTTGTGCCTCCTTTCCCAGCATCACCCTGCCAACGTACAAAAAGTGGGTTTAACCCCCGAATTTTTCAGCTGCTTCTGATCTCAGTGAACGTTAATGTGTGGACAATAGGCTTAGCCCCTATGTCCCCACTGCTGTGCCCTGCAAATGACCTTTAATTGGCAAGGGACACAATGGGACACAAGGGCTGATTCAGAGCCGCTCCTGCCGACCATGTCACTTCTTATTTACACTTGCCAAAGCACAAGCACCACTTCTCTGGGGACAAAAAAGAAAAGGAAAAAAAACCCCAAAAAATGTATGAATGTACTTTGTTGGGGCTCCATAGGAAGATGTGAAAGATTTGGGCAAAATGAAGCTCCAGCTGATCTTGGTACTGCAGTGTACAAGCAATACCAACAGGGCAAAGGGGGAAAGAGAGGCTCACCATGAAGGAATATCCTGGCTTATGATTTTATTTCTTCAAGATATTAAAGGATGGTATTTTTACCTTATGCAACAGAAGCCTATTAAATTTTGAACTCTCCCAGTAGTCTTCAGGAGCACAAAAAAAAAAAACAACCAAAAACCTCACTAGTTTTCCACTCTCTCTTCTAAAATATTACAGCAAAATAAAAAACAACAAAATGAGCTCTGCTCCCCAGTGAAAACAGTAGACTGTCCTGCACTTCCTCGTGTTTGAAGTCCTATTCCCCAAGTCCCCGGTCCCTTCTAGGTCTATTCCCCTTGCATCTCTAGTCACTTTTCCTCTCCTCCCTCCCTATCTCATGTTGAAGATATTCCATACAATTTAATAAAGAGTCAGCTAAGTGGTGGCTGTGTATAATCCAGCTCCAGTACTCTGTGACTGCATCTCCTTTAGAACAGCCATAGGCTAAATAAGTAAGCAGGAGCAATTTTCCCTCTGGGAGATGCAGCACCTTTCCCATGGCCCAATCACCGTTTTATTATGCTGGTTGCACAACACATTTTGAGGTTTGGAGCACGCTCTGAAAAACTGCAACATTTGTTCACACATAAAACTTTCCCAGAAGTAATACAATACTAAATTAGCTATCATTTCTTCAAGTGGGCTGTTTTTCTTTTCTGCTGATGATTTTTATGCTTGTGGTGCACATTAAAGGTAGCCTCACCAGACAGGTATAGTGCATTAAAATGGAAATGTCAATATGGTGAAACAGTATGTGTCACGTTAAACAACATTATTATGTGTATTTATACTCCAGGAGGCAATGACCACAAGATGCAATGCACCAGCAACCTTATCTGCCCATTAATAAAAACTTGTACTTCTGGCAAGTCAGGTGTCATGGCAATGTAGTGCATAAAGCCTATTACTGGCACCAGGAATGGTAATTTATAAAAATGTTGTATTTAAAGCTATGTGTTATAGTTACAGAGCAGGTCAAGAAGATAAATTGTGGAAATAATTTTGCCTTAAAAGTGAATGTTTAAAGTCGCTCATCTCATACAAATACATTGCTTAGCGCTTCTTAAATTTTCAAGATTCTTATCATAGTGACGCCTCAACTATGCACACTTGGGACTCTAAAACTTCAAAATGATCAAGTGAACATTCCTTTCCTGCATGTCATCTCAAGCACCCACCAAAGAGGTCACCATGGAGCCCACAGTGGTGTCAGCCCATGCACAGCTCCAAGGTAAAAAGGATTTAGATAAATTGCCCAGCACAGCACAATCGTTATTTCACTTGTATCTGACCTAAATACCTGCATTTCTAGACTATCTTCTCTCTGGATACAAATTATTCCTGCTTAAGATATTAAAAAGCAGACTTCTATAACTCAACCTTAGTTATCTGAGCTTAAAATTCAGGGAATTACAATTATGCTCAACAAACAAAAACTCCCTTCAAACCACAGGCTAGAATAATCGAGTTGAAATGAAAAATGCCACAACCTTTCTGATCCCCAAAGCAGGGAAGGGTTTATTTAAGCCACTACCAGTACCCACTAGTTCTGTTACCACTAGGATGGGAAAAAAATACAGTGCTATTTCCCAGGTGGCCTTGAGAACAGAAGTCCTTGCTCAGTGCCAAGGCTGTTGCTTGGAGCTGGTACAGCAGCAATGACCTTAAAATCTTGCTCCTTTGATCTTCCTTTACCAAGACTGCTCACCCACACAGCACCATGAGCCAGCAATTAAGCTGACTGGCCCAGGGAACAAGCTTTCTCTGCCCCTCACCTCCTCCCTGTCCTCCTGGATCATGGGACAGTTTTGTGCACGCCCTAAATACCAGCAAAGCTGTTTTCCCAGCAAAGGGAGGAGGTTATCAACAAGCTTCACTGGGAGGTTCTGCTCAACAGTTCAGCATGATTCAGATCACAGCGTTTCCCTCCTATGCCTCCATAATTTCCTCCTTTTCTCAGGGACTGTGGGGGCTGCTGAAATCTCAATGACCTATTCATCTTGTCCACATGTAGGAACAAAAATATCTAAAGAAAAACATAAAATTATTTTACAGCAAGGCTGCATGAAGAGATCCAGATAAGACCTCTATTCTACATGAAGACTTGAGTACAGCTTAAGTGGCTTTTCACTTTCATGAGCAATGCAAACCAAAAACCATCATGCTACTAGGAAACCCCTGTCTTACATTTTATTTTCATATTAGTAAATAAATGGAATTGAAAAAAAAAAAAATCACCAGACCCACCAGGTAGAACACTTAACTGGGAGATGAAATTCTCCAAGAACGTCTTCACACACAGACAACTATGACTAGGTGTCTTGAGAGGGGGAGGCTCAGAGAAGTGCATCAGCAAAAAGCTTCCTAGAAAGTCAAGGGGACTGAAAACTAGCAAGAAGAAGGTGGTAGTATTTTTAAGTACCCTTGAGGAAGGGCAGACCAAGAGACTCTTTTACTGTTATGTTTTTCTCATGGTACCCAAAGCCTTGGGAGGGGAATGAGCTCCCAATGTCTGCTTACCCAGCTCAAGCAATTATCCCATAAATTGTGCAGGGCTCTTGTATCACTTAGCAAGCACACCTTCCAGCACCAGCACCACGTTGCACGACTGTTACAACCACAGACACAATTTCCATGGCTTAGAGGGAGCACAGCCAAGTGGGAAGGGAACCAGGGAGCCAGGGCATCTGCCTGACTCAGTGTATCACCTTGCCCCAGCTTCACACCCATAAGACAATAGAAAGGGAAGATTCCCGTGTCAAAAATTCATGAGGTAACCAGCTGTGACAGCAAAGAGGGTCAAAATATACAAGCAGACAATAAAAGGCTCCTCCTCTATCCAGGGATGCTCAAATTTCTGCTCCAGAGTAATTGTACTTCCTCATCAGTTGCAGGTTAAATTTTCTGTTGACACTCATGAGCAATGTTAGGCCGTTTAGAAACATGAATTAAACACTGAAGTAAAATTAATAAATAATCATTATTATAAATTATAAATAATCAGACATTTTGACAGCTATCATACAACTGCTACTAAATGAGAACAAACCCATCCCTAAAAATTAGCCAAGACACAGACAAGCAACGAGCAGCTGTTCATGTTTCCATTTTGAGCAATGAACAAGTTTTAACAGGGTTTGTCTGACAGAACCATCATCGTCTACCAAGTGAAAGGCAAGCAGCTTCAAACCTGATACATGCCAAAATTCAGATGTCCAGCTCTCTCCACAGTAAACTAGATAGTAATAAGAACAGGACCAAGTGATCCTCAAATTACTCACAAAAGAGGATTGTATTTAAAATGAAGAGCTGTATTACTTCTTAGTAAGGAAAATTACAAGTTGAATTGCATCACTTATGCACCAAGATAGCTGGATAAATGCAAAATATATGAAAATATTGCACTTCATTTGATAGTGGAGACAAATAAGAAATGCTTACCTGCACAGCAAGCATCTTTTTACAGATTGCTTTAGCACCATCCTGATGATGCATCACACATAAGTTTAGAAAACTACAGACCTAAGCAAAGATTTACTGTATCAGCACTTGGAGAGTAGAGTGCCATGAAAGTTGAACAGCAAAAATGAAAAGCCACTTTGGTGCACACATCTCTGTCTCCAAATGGAGCAGGAAACCCACCTGGGGATCTGCCAAGGCCACCAACTCCTCCATTCACCCAGACAGACTAATGACAACCAGGAGAATCTTTGGAAAAGTCAAAAGTCAAACTCAATTTTTAAAGCTCATGCCGCTACAAGCAAGGTACCAGTACATCAAAACTGAAAGGCTGATTCAAAATTCTCCCTGCTGTAGAAAGCTGGGTGATACTTTTTGAGACAAGAGTCTGATTCAGCTAAAGCCATACCCATCCCAGCTCAGGAAAGATCTCAGGTCCATGCTCAGATCGAGAGCTTCACAGTAGGAAAGTAAGAATTGAAGGCAGCTCCCAAGGGACACATTATCCTTGGCTCCCAGAGCAAAACAGATGAACTCATCACCCACCTTAGCAATAAATGCAATAATCACCCTTGGGAATTCACACCAGCTTGGGATCAATTCACACCGGAACAGGCATCCGCTCTGTTTTCTAAATCCAGCATGTAATTTAGCCTCTGCCAATATGGCTTCATTTTCATATTAAACTCAATGGCATTTTGCTACTTAAAAACACATTTATGCCATCAATTGACATTTCACAGAAATCAAGATTGATGCCACCAGACAGTCTGGAATATAAACCAGAAGCACTATAAAAATCACTTATTGAACAATTCCTTGAGACTTAGGAATAGTTAGGAGAGAAATCAGAGATCTCAGTACAGCAACAAACAGCCTCTCTGCAGAGATGTCTGCAGCATCCCACAGTGAAATATCAAGCCAGCAAATCCTTCCTAAACTAATCGTGGCTGTTTCCAACTTCAGAGCCCCTTCTTTGGGGCTGGCAAGACGCCTTCCCCAAACTTCAAAGCAGCAAGACCTCAAAGATGCTTTATTGGGTTTACACTGGCCCGCAGACCTAATAGATGAGGTTGATACTGGCCAGCAGCCCATGGATTCTCACACCTGGCCAACAGACTCCTGCAAAAGCTAGGCTTTGCTCCAGAAGCTGCAATCTTTACAACCGTTTCAAAGTAAGTATTCAAGTCTCTGAAAGTTTTCCCCTTTGAAGAAACCTTGTGCAGGGGCTGGAGAGGTCTGGAGGATCTCTGTAAATGAAGATGGTGAGAGGGGGGATGAGTGTGTGTGTTTAGTAGGGTTATGTTACATCTTCTACATCACCCTGTATTTTAAGGCAGGAAAATCTGCTCGGAAATGCTTTCAGAAAGAAGCAAAGAAAAGATTTTGAGTCAAGAAGAGCTAAATTTAGCAGGTGAATCCCTCAGCTTTTCTACAGTATCCCAAAGCATGCTAGCTGGCAGAAGTATTCAGAAAACAAACCCTTAATTCCAATATTTAAGGTCTAACGATTGTTTAAATACTCCTAAACTAAAACAAGCTCCTTAGGTTGAATTTTTTTTCACTTTTTTTCAGCTTGTTCCAGCATTTATTATTATAGATTTCTTTTAATCACAAACCACCAGGAAATTTCAGACCCACTCTGGATGCACCACATGAAGCCAAGGACAGTATCTTATCCACACACCTCCATCCCAGGAAAGCAATGCTTCAGAAATATTTTTACAGGGACTCAGAACCTTCTAGTAAGTTTAATATTGTTCTCACAATATTCACAAGGTAGGAATCCAGTGCAGGAACATGCCTAGCTTTTAGCTTTAACCCCAGCTTAAGCTATCCCAATAACTCCAATGGAAAAATAATGGAAGTGGGAAATGGTAGTCATGCTCTGCACCATTACTCACACCTAGTATGCAGATATATTTTTTTAATGCTCTAACATTAGAGGCGGATTTTCAAAAGACGCATCTCCCATCCAGCCTATCTTTAATGATTTTTCTGGCTGGAGCCCATCAGCAGCCATGGAAGCTGGCAGAAAGCAGACAGCAAAGGACAGATGAGGATTGTTTTAGGAAAGAGTAATTTTCACCCAACATAACTCTTCAGCAGAAAACATTCCTGCTATGAGGCACCGTCCTGCCTTCTGAAACTGCATCGCATTTCTCCAAGGAAACCCTTCTCAAACACATAGTGCTATGAGATTTACTGCTCCTCCTGCCCCAAAGGTATGGGTTTGTGCAAATAAACTTTTAACCACCCCCCCCAAAAAACCCTTAAATAAAAAAAAACCCACACTAAACAAAAATATTTTAAAAAGGGACAGAAAAAATGCATGTCAAGATCGCAGCTTCACCTGAAACTGAAATAAAAGACTTTTCTGCATGCAAGGCTTTACAGACACATACCTGGACCTGGATAGTCAGCAGTAGCCAAGCTGGAGGCAGGATCAGCCTTTCCGAGAAAGCAGGATGCAACCAGCCCCCCACAGAAGAGCCTTGGATCACTCTGTGTGAATTTATTTTGAAAGTCAGATAAGAATTGATCTGCCTGCTTGCCTAAGGAGTGATAATACATGCTGTATTAACTGCACAATGCTTTTCTTCTCCTCAGTCTTTGTAATTAAGATTTCTATATCACTTCAGGGAAACACAACTTCTTGTGCATTGCCTTACTTTCAGAAACACCAAGGGCCTCCGTGGTTTCTACTATGAAACCGAAAAAGCAGTGAAAAGTGATCGTGGGCAAAGGAAGTGGACTTTAAATTCTACATCGGAAACCTGCAATCATTTCAGATTATCAGCAGCACCTAAGCAACTTAGTAAAACAAATTCCCACAGCTTCCACTGGTGGGTCTGCTTTTAAAACTGCTAAATATGATTTTCCTAAGTCTTTCATTGACACAAGCACACAAATCCCACTGACTTATAAAGAGCTCTAAGTGCTACCAGAAAGAATTTTAAAAGGTGTTTAGGCTCCTATTTCATCCTGAAATCAACAAGAATTAGCCACAGACCTTCAAAAATACTCCCCAAAGGCAATGAAGAATTAAACTTTCATGTTATTTAAAGGAGGTTTTTTCAAAGTTCATGAATTACCGGTCGTTTCAGTTCCTACCCTCTAATGGATGAGAAAAAAAAAACAAACAGGAAAAAACCACATTTCGTCTTTTTCTAGCAATGCTTTTCTTTGCATTACTGACTTTCCAAACCACAGTGGAAGTGCAGAACTCGGAAGCAGAAAGTAAAGGTAAGTCAGTGGAAAGGTTTAAAAAGCTCACTAAGACACTGAGCAAAATATCTTAATTTATAATTTCAGCTACCTTTTTCACTAGCATATTCCGGGGTTTCCTCACTTGGTCTGATCAACACAGAAACCCACAACGAAAGTACTCTCATTGAAACATCTTCTTTCACAGCCACTATAGAAGGAAAGGAAACGCTGATTTTGGAAGAGGTTAGGGTTTTTCTGAGATGAAAAGACACCTATGCAAGAATTTGCCATAACATGTAGCGTTTAAATGGGGGATATTGTCTGACTAAGAGGATTTAAATAGCTGGCTGGGCAGCACAACCTAAATGCTTCAGTCTGTGATTCTGCAGGGAGGGCTGGAAATCAGCGTATGGCATCTACTGAGTATTTCCCAACCTTCAGGACTGTCTGCAAATCCTGCCGAACCACTGGCTCCAGCAACAAATGAATACCTCAGCAACTCGTCAGATAAAGTCTTTCAGCTCCGGGAAAACTGGTTCGGTGATTGTGATGCAAACCATCGCCAATTGCGGCAGCAAACACGGCGGGGAAGGGGTAGGCGGTGGAGAGCTTTGTCCGTCTCCAAAACGGGACACATTCCTGGCTAAATGCTTGCCCCGTGGATATGCAGGGAGATGAATAAAGTCAACAGCCCAGAAAAGCTCAGCTGGCTCAGGCCAGAAGCATCACCCTTGAGTAAACTTGGGAATGGCATAGCCGGGCTTGTGCCCAGCCTCCTTAGGCGTCGTGCGATGGAGAAGATGGAAAACTACCTCCTCCGAAGAATGACTATGGATTTTTAAGTCTAACATTTTAAAATGCAGTGATATCTGTAATGAAAACATGAAATAGTTTACTGAACCAGTTATAAACTTCTCTCCACAGAAAACATAAAATAGGAAGATTTTCCATAAATATTCTGTGTAAAAAAAAACCAACCAAAGCTATTTTGGAGAAAATGAAAACTGTGTTTTACTAACAACATTTCTGATTAAACAATTTACTCAAAAAGCCTATTTTATGATAAAACAAAACTTAAAAACCCTGACATTATTGAAAAACATATGTCTTCTGCAAAGATATTAAAAGCTAGGTAGTAAATCTGTGCTCCGTTTTATTCCTTTTAAGGTTAAACAACCTTTTTCTTTTAAGAGTAAATTGAGACTTGAAGTCCAAAATTACTGCTTTTAGAATGCAAGAGTACAGCAGTTTCAGATCACAGTCCCCTGTACCAATTTGCTCAGAATATCCTTTTTGACTCTAAACACACTGTTTTCAAAACTACCAACACAGAATATTTTTATGTATTTATGCTCTTTACTCGGCAAGATCACAGCTCACGCAGGAGGACCAATTTGGGAAGAGAGAAAGGCAGCATGTTTTGCTGTGTTAAACTAAAAAGGAGGAAGTGAATTTGCCTTGCTCAGTCCTCTTGTTACAAGAGCCCTGCTCCCAGTTAGCAAGGGATATTGCTTTATTTCTTCTTTCCCTTCCAGTACATGAAACTCGTGAGGGATTTTTTACAAGGCTATGTACTGATAGGATAAGGGAGAATGGCTTCAAGCTGAAAGAGGGTAGATTCAGATCAGATATTAGGAATAAATTCTTTACTGGGAGGGTGGAGAGGCACTGCCACAGGGTGCCCAGAGAAGTGGTAGATGCCCATCCCTGGAAGTGTTCAAGGCCAGGTTGGATGAGGCTCTGAACAACCTGGTCTACTGGAAAGTGTTCCTGCCCATGGCAGGGGGAGTGGAACTAGATGGTCTATAATGTCCCTTCTAAACCAAAACATTCTATGAGCCTGTGATATTCAACTTTTCTTGCTTCTCATGTGCACACACTCTTGGTATATTATTTTTTTTAACAAATACAAGTGGCTTTCTCACTATTTCTTCTCTGCTTTAAGGCATTTTTCTGAAGGAAACAGTAAACTTCAAAAAGCTAGACCACCACCGAAGAACACACAAATGCTACTCAGTGCAAGACTATGTGGGTTCATTGCAACATGGCAACCAAGACATTCATTTACCAACATTTATATGAAAAACACCTAAGTGTGAGGTGTACAAAACTTCTGGGCCAAGAGCTCCACAGCTTCTCTGCTAGCCCATGGCATCAGCTTCTCTGTTGGCCATGCAAGGCACTGCTGGTGTGCAAAACGCAATGACTTTCCCCCATGCAGCAACATGCAAGCCTCTGGGCCAGTAAATATGGCTAGCCCAAGCAGCTTAATGGTTAATGCTTTACTTTGAGCCATGGGCATTTAAAAGCAGCGAAAGCATTGTGCTGTGCTTGTCAGCTGGGAACAGGAAGGATGAGGAAAAGGCTTTTTGGCAGGGCAAGGAGAGATCAGCCCCACAGCTACTCAAGGGGGTCTCTGAGGCATTGCCACTACTGCAGGCTAGTGAATGCCCATTCAGAGAGCCAACACTGAGCCCACCTGCAGTGCCAGCCGGGGTGAAGGACACTAAGGCAGGCATTCCTCCCTATGGAGGAACTCTCCATCCGTGCATCCCTGCCCCTGTGCATGCTCTCTGGAAAGACAACCCCAGCTCATGGCCGCACCAGCAAGGAGCAAGCAGGCAACTCAGCAGCATTCACCTCTCACAAACAAAGAAATCTGATCATGCTCAGTAATTTCCTTAGGATAGATTGCAGTAGAAGCCTAGAGCAAAATTAACTGGATGTTCTGTCAAAGCCATTAGACCAGGACTGAACTCAAAGAAAATTACGTTCACTGATGCCTTCATATTTACTTTAGAATGCAGTCATTTTGACGGGTTCATGAGGTAGAAGATCTCATTTTATGAAGGTCTTAAGGGACAAAAGGAGCAGAAATATAACATGCTGCTGTCTCAGTCAGCAAAATGATCACAAAATTACTTTACAACTGACTTTCAAAACTACAAATCCAGTTATTTTGAGTAATTTCAGCCTTTAAAAAAAGATACATGGTGCTTCAGGTTGACCAAAAAAGCAACAAACTCGATAAGTATGATTGGGACAATTTTCCTTCCTTGTAAAATGATGTTTCTGCACATAACCATCTTCCTCTCCTTTAGTTCAAGAGCAACTTAAGGAGCACAGCCTACCAACCAGACAATAGAGCACAGACTTCATGTGCAATCAAACCATGAATCACCCCAAAATCTTGTTAAGATTCACTGGGTGTCAACCTAGGCCTCCTTCACCTCTTTATTAATAGCTTCTATCCAGAATGAGCAAGACACCTTATTTTCCAAAACTTTCAATCCCCTGGTTGGCAGCAAAGGAATGCACCAGCCCCATTTTCAGGATAAAGATACCAACATCAGCACCAGTGAGCAGCATAAAAGATTTTCCATGCTCTTCTGTCCAAGAACCTTGTCAGTAATGCCAGGATGGAGCTCTGGAAAGGCTCATCCTCCCTGCAGTGCCAGTGCCACCCCAAAAGGTGTGTTTCTCATATGGAAGAACGGCAAGTACAGCTCACTGCCAAACACAACAAACAGGGGCTTACAGAAAGCTCGTAGGAGGATATAATCTCTCCTCTGCAAGTCCAGTACAGTACAATTAGAAAATAATTTGGTGCAATACCAGCTCCCTGGCTGCAATTGCTGTGCTCCCCAGCCCTGAAATTACCACAGAGTTCCAAGTCTTGTTTGTATGGAGGAGCTGTGCTAAGAACACAAAAACCGTGCTGCCCTGTGTTGAGACTTTCCACGCTGACTTTACTCCTGCAGAAAAGCTTGCTGTGAGCACAGCTGGGTGCACCCAGCAGCAATTGTAAAAAGGAGAGGGTTTTTTGGGTTTTTTTAAAATAAATTTTTCCTATTTCCACTTCCAATACTAAAAAGGTGACACCCTTAAAATAGTAATAATAAAAAATATATAGCACTACATTTTTTTCCGTCATTTAAATTGATTGATTTCTTAACTTCTGCCTCCATCACATTTTATTTTCATTTTCTACTCTTTGCTTATGTGTGCAGACATTTTTTAATAAATCCTTTGCTCCATGTAATTTCAAATACAAATAAAAAAATAAACAAATAAATACAAAAGCAAAGTCCCAGGAATTTAAGGAAAGGGAAACTGAGGAATTTAATTTATTTAAACCCCACTATGCTTGCAAAAATAAGAGCAAACCAACTAATGCTATAAAAGCAACACTGCCCAACTACTGACTGCAGTTAATGCAATACATCTCTAAAAATGGCCCCTTTTTTGCTCTGTCCACAATGTTTTCCCTTCCTCAAGCCCTTTCAAGGGAAATCCTCCAGCATTACAAGCTGAAGATTCACTCCAGGAGCATAGGGATGGGGCTGGAGTGGCATTGCCTAGGGTTACCCATGGCTTGCAGGGAAAGCTAGAGCCACCATCCAACCAAAGCCAGGAAGAGCTGAGATGGAGCAGAAGCCAAGGACCCCTGACTGGCCATGGACAGCAGAGATGCTGCTGGTTGATGTTTGAGGCAAGAAGGAGCTATTTCTGCAAGCCCCAGCAAGCCCAGGAATTTAAATCCCTTCCTGGGAATCCACATCACGTGCTCACGGCGCTGCCCTGACGTCAAGGACAACCTGAATTAAACCGGGATGAAATAATTAGGCAAAACACATCTTGTAAAATTATCAAAGTACATCTGATAGCTGAAGCACACAACGTTACAGTAACTGCAACATCTGCATAACCTGTCAGAAGCAATAGAAATAAATGAACATTGCTGTTATTAATGCTGAAGTTGTCTTTAAACCCATTAAAATCACCATAGCCTCAGACCCAGGGAGGAGAAAGGTGGTGTCTGACATCTGTGCTGATCACAAGGGGAATCTGGTCAAGCTGGGTAGATACAGCCTTTCAAGCAGGCAGAGGGCTCTGAAGAAGCTATTATTTCTGGACAGAAAGGAAAAGGAGGATAGGACTGCAGCAAGAAGCTAAACACAAATTAAGAAGGAAAGAAAGAAAAAAATACTGATTCTGCATTTCCATTTTGAGCAAAACTAAATCCCTCCCCCTCTCAAAAAAAATCAGAAATCAGGTTTCTTTTTTAAAAAATAAGTAAGCATGAATGTAGTTCACTATAAAGACATGAACTGGCAAAAAATAAATAATAAAAAGGAAACTCAAAGCAAATCTTGTGGTCAGATCAAAATACTTAGCTTTGTTGTAATTAAGATTGACTTTAATGGATAAATGTTGGTTTTGGCATCCTGTCTCCTGCCTAGAAGCATATCCGTAAAATTTCTGACTCATATTATCATTTCAAATTGCCCAGAAAGTGATACCATCTAAAGTTAGCACCCTGGGACCTGCAGAGCAAACAGGTAAACTTGGGGTACCTGCAGGAAAGACAGTGTCACTGGAAGAGAGAATTGTGTCCTGCTCTTGTTGGTTTTGCAAACATGTATATGCAATGCACACAGTTAGGTATGTAAAAAGTAATTTTGTCACTCCAAGCTGAGGAAGTGGAAGGTATATATACTCTTGAGTATATGCATATTTGTATATATGTCTGTGTACATATGAGTACAGGAGTACACACATGAGTACATAATACATATATATTTTTTTTTTCTCAGTATATATATATATATTTTCTCTGCATCAAGTACAGGCACTAAGGGATCAAGCAAAGGCCCACCCTCACACCCTGACAAGCAGTCTAGCCCAAGCATCCTTGCAGTGCTGAGCCAGAGTGGGACACTGCTGCTCTTCCCTGTTGAAGTGAGCACCTCGGGAAGCTCCTGCAGAGCACAGCAAATCCATTCTCCAAGCACCATGTTTTGAAAAATAATGAACAATAGGGGGAAAACATGGTACAGAGCAGGCAGCTGGGTGATTTTGAGGGCTTCTCTCTCCTGCCTTGATGCCAAATACCAGCTCCAATGCCCCACACTCGGATCTGAGCTGACTCTCCAGTGCAGCAAAGCATTAAAAGCTGCTAATAGTGAAACTCTTCCTTCCATTAGAGGAGTCAAACACAGGTAATTCGTCTCACCAGCAGAAGCACCCAGAAATAAATTAGGACTGGCTGCAGCCTTATGAGACTGCCAGAGCTGCACCTGCCTGTAAAGCAGACACACCCAGAGCTCTCTATCTATGTAGGATACACCTACAGCTCTATATAGGATATAGGACACACCTAAAGCTGAGCCCCTGCGTGGTTGCTTATAAAACTGTGAAGGGCAAAAAAAGCCCAGCAGACCAGGTGTGACCCAAGAAGTGTGCTTTCGTTACAGTGAATCTTCTCCCTTCCACAGTTAGGAGTCTTGCTTGACACAATAAAATAGCGAGGGAGAGGAAGGGGCAAAAGCAGCTCTGTAGTACCAAAAGCAACCCAAGTAAGACAAGTAACCCATGTAACACAAGCAACCCAGCTCTGACATGAAAAGATGTGGTTTTTTTCAGGGTTCCACTCTTTGCAGTGATTCACAGCACAGCACTGCTCCTTTCGCAGCCAGCAGCAGGCAGCTTGCTCACCAGCTCTCTCAAGCAAATTGCTTTGCTCCTAGGGGCAAAAGCAAGTTCTCTTCTGAAGAAATCCCCAGGACTCAGCTTTTAAGGATTATTTTCTGTGCTGGAACTGTTTATTATCTAAATAAATTTCAGGTGGCTACATATCCATCCTCCCTCCAATGACCTACCTATGTTTCCACCCGCAGCTAGGATGGTTTAGGGTGCACATGTGGCAAACAAGCTTGACAAAAACAAGTCATCATCCAGCATTTTATAGTTAGCACTCCCGAACATAGCTTGTGCCATTGCCAAGCTCTTCTTTTTAATAATGTATCTACTGTTTGATGCTGTAAAGATCTTCCAGCATGTAATTAAGTCCAGGGAAGTCCTGCAGGCAGCAGTAGGATGAAACTGATACAGTGCTATGTAAAGTCTAGCATGTAGGTTATACAGTTGGTGGGTACATACAAATATATATATATGAATAGAACATCTTCATTCCTTTACACACCCATGCCTTCTCAACATATTATTAATAGCAGCAGAGCTCGGAGTGCTGCATACGTAGGAACACTGTTGATGTAACATTTGGCATGTTTATTCTCAATGGATATTTGTGATTAACTCTGCAGGGCACTTCTTTTGTATCTCTGTTGGGAAAATATTATTAAATGGAAATAGCCCCCCTTCTTGCAGGTGGCCTGCAGATTTTTTGTGCTGTTAAAAGATTAGTTACAAATCAATCTGGAAAACAGGGTAAGAAGGACAAGTTTTAGTAATTTAATTAGAGCTCTGATACAACACAGTCTGCCTTTTGAAGTTCTTTTTTCTAAGGAGCTTGCTGACATTGGAGGCCAGAGACTACAAAATCACTCATAAAAATCTCACTGAATTCTGAGAGGTCAGCTACTCACCTATAACTTGGGTGGCAAAATATTTGATTCCTGTCAATTGCAGTTGTGACCCTGGATACAGATGAATGCTTCTCCGTATAATTTTTCTTAAGAATTCTTAGGAAATTCATTTGCTGTGTCAAAATTTAATGGTCAAAATGTCATGCTACAAAGAATAAAATCACAATCCTCATTACTACTCAGTGAGACCAGTGAAGTTGATTCACTGGTGTTTATATAAAGTAGAGCACTAGCTTCTGATTAAAACTAAACTGATAAGAAATGAGCTGAAATGTCAGCCACCATCCCGCAGCTCGTCTACAGCATCATACAGATTAGAATTTTAAAATGGGATATAAAGAAATATCTGCCTGCACACAACATGAATATGGAAGGCATTCAGATACCAAATCAGCATTCCCAGCCCTTCCTCCAAAATTCTGTCGCTTTTTCATTAGCAAGTAAATAAATATGTGCAAGAGCCACACTGTGCTCCAGCAATGAATAAATGACCCACAGCAACCCAGATAAACAAATCTACATGCACATCTTTTCCTCCTTCCCCAAGACAGTTATTATACCCTCTCTTTCACTGACTCAATGAGAATAAATCCAAATTGCCGTAACTTAGTGAAGGTAAACCATCACAAGGCCAGAAATGCCAGGTTTTGGCTGTGTGCTGTGATCCAGAGTGCCCAGCCCTGCCCACCAGTGCTCCTGCACCTAGCACAGCAGCCTGCCATTTCTTCCCCAAAGCTTAGCCAAGACAAGACATAGTCATGCTCCTTCCAAAGGAACTATGTGAGCTCAGCCTCAAATGCAGGGAAAAACTCAACTTCACCACCACCCTACAAGGAAACTCTTGTCCGCACATAGCGTCGGACTGCCCAAGACAGCTGCCAGGCTTCAAGGTGCAAGCTCTTTGCCTCTGGTCTTCACTCCATGGCTTTTTCTCAGAGACTGCATCAACCCCAGTTTGGAAGCCATCCCTTCCTAAATCAGTATGGGATCCTGCACTATTAAGCCTGTAAGATCCATAAGCTGTGTGATCAACACGCTCAGCTGCACTGTAGGTCAGCCCATGGGTAACTCTCAAGTTGGAAATGCAAAGCCAAAGGCTGTCATCAAAAACTCCCTAGGTATTCACCATTTACTGGAAGTTTAATGGCCCCAGTACTGGGCTGTATTTGCTTCGCCTCTAAAGCCAATGGCAGCACATTTAATGATTTACTGTAATTTGAACTAAGCATGGCTCACAAACCATGCTGTAAATTTAATCCCTATTTCACCTAAGAGACAAAATAAAGTTTGAAAGAAACTGCTCAGAACAAGACAGACCTTTAAGCAGCTCTGCAGTTCACTGAATTTGGTTACTAAAAGAAGATTAAAAAAAGAACGAAGGGGATAAATAACTAAGTTAATCCCTATGAGCTTTCTATACAGTCAGTCCTGACTTCCTGCCACCCCAACGGCATCTCATGTGTGTGACTGAAAGTCACAAAGAAGCTCCAGAAGACCAGGTGAGTGATTCACAGAGTAATAAATGCTTAAAGACAAGAATTTTGGGAGTCTTTCCACTTGTATTTGGGTGCCATCATTTTTAAGACCCATAATTTTAAGTTTTCCAGGCAGTTAACAAGGTGAAGCAGCCAACGTGCCGAGATTGCGCTGGGACCACATAAATCTAAGTGACATGGCTGATGAAAAAGAGCATACATGGGGAGACACACAATAAAAATGATGATAAATTGGCAACGAGGGGGTTTTCAGCTGGTGCAACAGCGTAGTATGAAATAGTATTTCATAATTTGCAAATTCCTTCACTCAAACTTTCTCCCAGAACAGCATGCATTCGAAGTATAAAGAGAGGGTGTAAAATAGGCTTCCTTGGTATTCCAGAGACCTCCTTTCTTATGGTGGGTCTGTAAAGAATCAACATTAATGGGGTCCCAACTGGAGTTCAGATTCTGGGAATTAACACACTACCAATAAATAATAAAAGCCAGCACGAGAGAAAGAGAAATTTATGGCCTGTCACTGCATGGAAGGAAGGAAAAAAATAGCAATTTTTAAAAAACTGAATACTGGTTGCAGTACTATCTTTAAGAATAAAAGCATTCCTGCTGATAGAGCTGAGATCTGCTGGCTGTCAGACAAAGATGGGGACATTCACTCTTTGATTTGCATCACTGCTGCTTGCACCAAGATGCTCAAGAGCGCTGGGCAGGGTTTTGATGAGCATCGTAACACATTCTAAATAAAGACAGAGTGCAATAAATCCCCACCCACAGCACACTGGCACCATCAGCACTCGGGCTGGATGGTCAGAGCTCAGCTGTGCTGCACCACACACTGGCAAACACTGGCTGCTCAGAAGGGCAGTGCCCAACACTCACGGCTGTCTTGAACCAGCTCGGCTGTTGGTGAAGAGCAAGTGTGACTCAGAGCCCAGTGTTGCCAAACTGGGACACCTCCTGTGAAACTGCTGCTTTCCGTACATTATTTTTAGCTTTCTAATTATACAGTTACCAAACATACCAGGAAGGCTGAGTGGGTCCCTCCTTAAGTGGAAAAAAAAAAAAAAAAAGTGGCACCAATATGAACTAATTGAGATGGTTTCAATAAAGTCAAAAAAAAAAAAAAAAAAAGTGACTGCCAGCATAGAAGGTGGTAACACACCAAAACCCACAAGTCTGGCAGAACAAAGAGATCTGCAAGAGCACTTTTCAGGTAGGCTAAACAACACTGAAAAACACAGGCTGGATGCAAGACTCCAGGGGCCAACTCCCTGCTACTCTCCACCCACAGAGAGCATGGAAGACCTGAAAATTAAACCATAACCTCTCCATATATCCTGGGGCAGAGGCTGACATTTCCAAGCACCTGGTGAGCTGTCAGCAGCCAGAAGGAATTGGTATAATAGACTGTCTATCAGCAGTTAAGTTGTATCATAAGCTAGTAATAATATCCTATGATGGTGCCTTTTAATTTATTTTTAGTGCTGTAACACACAACAGCCCAGGAAGAATACATTTCCAAATGGGTCTGCTGGCTCACAACCTCATCGCATTTCTTCTCTAAAAGGGTTATAGGCTGCTGGCTTCAGGGTAAGGAGGACTGAATATTTACAGCATAGCAATTGCTGGGGATAGCCTGAGTCTCTAATCACCCTGACAGTGGATCCACCCTTTGTCATCACAACATGAAGCCTGATTGCTCTTTTCTTGCAAAGTTTAGGCACAAATTTTAAAAATATGGATATAGTGCAGTTCCAATGCCTCGTGTGAAGTCAAATCTAAGAGAAGGTTGCTGTCTGATTTCCAGATTTCCACTGCAGTGAGTTATTTCAACTTCTACATAGCAAGGCATGCCTCCACAAAGCCTCACCAACAAACTGCTAGGATTTATGGCTGCAGTTTGCAACATATTCCCTTCCCCACTGCTGCATGAGTTCACAGACCATGGCAGCCTTGAGTTCACAGTACATAAAAGTTATCTTCATTCATATCTATCATTCAAAATTACAGAAAATCACTAAGTGTTAAGCCATCCAGTTTTTCTCCTCAAAGCTCTATCATATGAGTGAATTAAAAATTCACACGCAATTCTGCTATCCTCTCTCCCTCAGGAGGCTCCTTCCAAAACCATGTGATTCTTAATGAAAATAAAAACAAGTGAACAAAAGGCAGCCCAGGCTGCCTCTGGTCTGAACTCCCTCCTTTTCCCACCAAAGCCCTATAGCCTCTCTTCTCACCTGGCTGTGATGTCCAAGCAACCTCTTTCTGTCAGCTTTAGGACAGCTGGATTCACACACACCTATTTCCTCCCCAAGATTTTGTCAACAGGAAAGAATTTAAAAAAAAAAAAAAGCAGTTGTAGAAGGATTTGTCTTTGGAGCACAGGGCTGAAAGGCACAGCACATCACAGCATCCAGACAACACAGCAGCTCCTCCACATGTGCTCTCATCTTGCTCACCTGAGGCTCTCATTTCTTTCTCTTTTTTTTTTTCCCTCCCCTTGAAGGTTACTATTTCTGCAAGCCATTGATGTGCAGTCAGAGAAAAGGACTTTACAACACCAAAAGAGAAAACCAGAGCTGGAAAAAGGTCACACTATTACATGTCAGGAAGCTTGTTTGGTCCAGTTAGACTTTCTGTGACTGCAGGTGGTAATTTTACCTTTCCAGACAGCGGTTTACCTTAAAATAAAATAAAATGTAGCAGATGTCACCAAAAATTGCAAACTGTCAGAGTTCCCATTCACACAGCCTCTGAAAGTAAATGCTTATCACACCACATGGCCACCTGAATTTCTTAAAGCAATGACATTACTGGCAGCATCCCTAAAATGCCAGCGTGCATCCCACTGTCACACTGAAGTTATGGGCCACCTATTGCCAACAGCCAATTCAATGAAATAAGAACAATTTCTAGAGTAAACATGCATTCTGTTTCAAATTCTAACCACATTTAGTACTAGCTGCCTTCAAATAGGATGGAAAAGACACAGTTGCCATTCCTAAAAGCCATAAAACAGCTCAACTGGGGCCGCTGGGAAGCTGGTGAGATTTCATCCTTCTACCTACTTTGCTGAACCAATTTTGAAGGCACTGGATACACAGTAAGAATCAAATGTTTTGTGCCAGCTCTGCTCTTTCAAGATCAGCACAGGAAATGCAGGTATTTATTAGATCTGTGATTGGAATAGAAGAATCACCAGACTGGATTGGATCTTCATCCATATCTTCCATAGGCCCATGTCTTCTCCCCAGGAGTTAATGCTCAGACAAAGACCAGTTAGTGCTTGGCCCCCACCACCATCTGAGCAAGGGAGGCCAAAATACTGTTAACAGGTTAGCAGAGATGAGCAGGATAGGAAAGCTGGCAGGAACTCTAAGGGAAAATATAGAAATACTGAATGCACTTTAATGGCAGTAAGAAGCATCTCAAGAGGACTGGCACAGGAAATCTGCAAAGCTTCTCTGTAGAGAGATTTCATCTTATTTCTTGAGCAGTCTATTTTAAGACAATTTCAGTGACCTTACTTAACAGAGATTATGCTGTGTTTCAATTAATTTTTACAGCATTATAATTAATATTTTGGTGTCTGCTGCAAAGCACGCTGAGCTGTGTAAAATCCACATGCGCGGCGAGATGACAAGTGCTGTTATTGAGGCGGAAGGAAGGAGATAAGAGCCCTCCAGCCTTGCCTGGCAGGGCAGAGCAGAGCAGCACCCCTCCAGATGACTGCTCCTGCAAGGGCCCAGTGCAAGGAAATGCAGCAAAGGTCAGCGATCCTCCTCAAATAACCCAGCCTGTACAAGTAGGGTGGGGATATTTTCTCAGGCTAATGAATTTCCATACGCACCCAGCACCACAAGCAGAGCTTCTCCTCGCCACCTGCTCAAATAACTGAACCCCAGGGGGTGAAAGCAGGCAAATCATCACAGCTTATACATGTAGTTTATGTAAGTGCAGTCTTTGTTTCCACTCAGAGAGCAGAATCTTAGCTCATCTGGTCAGATACCTCTGTATGCTGATCACCTCTCAAGTAAACCATTCTCATAAATCTACACAGGCTTCTTTTTGCAGGGCTCATTCCTGCTTCTGTTTCATCCCTGGGCTGCCGGGCAGGAGGACAGAAGACATTGCATGATACCATTCCTCCAGTACCTGCAGGCTCTCTGCTCCTGACACATTCCACCTCCAAACCAAGAGAGACCCAGCAGCTTCGCCATCCCCATTCACTCAAGGAAAATTGACTTGTATACACCCACATGAATAAACAAGACTGAATTGATGGGACACTGAAATAACTCCTTACGTTTCTGGGTGTGCTGTTACTCTTGGAGCAGTGTTTTCCCTCAATGCAACCTCAAATGCTCCACTTTGATTTCTATCTTTATTGTTCCAATGAGTCCTGGGTGTTGATGCTTTTACCAAGCAGGATCATAGCACAACTGTGCAAAAAGATTCATAAGCACATCAGCTGCATTTTTTAAAATCCCAAACTCAAACCAAAAAATCTTCCTTAAAACTCTGAATGACATGACAGCAACTGAACTGTGCTTCACAAAATTCAGAAACTGTGCAACATTTGAGCACAGCCATGAATGTGCATTCAAATCATCTTAGCCTTTGCAAGAAATTTTGGTAGGATGCTGCATGGATGAAGTACCACCAGCAGCATTGACAGAGGCTGTTCAAAACGTTCTTGCTAAGTTTGTAACAAATCCTAAACCACAAGTAAGTGAGGCCAAGGAACACAGTGAAAAATTCTAATTGTGACAGCACAGTAGTGGTAATTTGTGACTGAAGAACGGTCTGGTATAGAGGGCAAGAAGTCCAACTACAAGAAGGAGTTAACTCTCTGGAAGAAGGAATGCCAGGGACAGAAGGACTTCTTGCCTGGGAGAGAAGTTTCCCTGGGTGATAAGAAACAGTCCCAGCATTGTTTTTTGTAGCCATCCTGGAGCTGCAGCCTCAGGGGCTGAGCTCAGAGACACTTCTGGGCAGCAGAGCCGGGCTGGGGGTGGCACATGCAAATACTCTTGGGATTGGTGCTGGAGTCAGTGTATATAAGGGATTTGCTTGTCATGCATCTTCGAAGACTCCCTGTGGAGCCAGGTATTGCAGGAGGACTCTGCACAAAGATTTAAACACAAATGTGTGCTTAATTTGCCTCAATGGGTACCACAAAAATCTCCTAGTAATTTTTGCACAGTTCTCAAGTTAAAAAAAAAAAAAAATCTAACAACCTCTAATACCCTGTATCAAACTGGAAATTCTGGCCTGACCAAAAATACCATTAAACAACAAACTCAAGCTTACACTCCTAACTGCAGGTTACTTGTATTTGTGGCCAGATGAGTTACCAGTATTGACTCTGGGCTTGAACCCTTGAAACCACCAACCAAGACCCATTTCCAAGACAAACTTTTATCTTCTTGTTGGAGTTCTTCTTCCCCAAACCGCTTACAGTACTACCTGACCTATGCAGAGCAAAGGAGGTGGGGCAGCAGCTATATGGCCACAGGCGGGGAAACCATCAACCAAGCAGTGTCAGAGAAAAGAAAATTATGTGTAGCCTAATGAACAAGATGAGCAGGTGCAGACACTGTCCATTTCTCTGTTTACACACACAGCATTCATTTTAATTGGAATAGTGTAATAAATTGAAGTATTCAGGACATTGTAAGGAGGAATAACATTCACTGTGAGCTCCAGCTTTCTTTTTTCTCACTCTGAAATCAATTAGTTGTGCTGCTGATAGAAGAAACTAGTTTGCATCTCTATGAATATGCCAAACAGGAAAAATTAAGCTTAGTGAAATGCAAGGACTCTAACTTAAACATAAGGTTTTTGTCCCATGCTTTTGGCTGTCAATGCCTTCCTTGCCATCACATTTAGAAGCAACATGGAACATGTCTTACATCTCAGGTTCAGAGTGACAAAGCAATCTCAGACAAAGCAAGGATCTCAGGTCAGCTCAGCAGCTTGCATACAGCTGGCCTGTCCTACCCCAAGAGGTTTTGCAAAACACTTGCCACAAAGCAGAAAGATGTGTGTAAGAATAGAACAATATTGGAGCTTGAGCAAGCATTCACAAAAGCATAGTATACAAGGTGATATTTTTGGCAAAAGTTACATATAAAATGGAAATAGTGGAACACAGCTCTTGAAAGCAGGGTTGGAGGAAAAAATTTACAGATTTTTTTTCTAAGAATTACAGATTTTGCTGTAATTTTCTGTAAGTTTCCAAGAAACTTAGATATTTTTTTCTCTTGCTGCTATAGGAAAAGAAATGATAGTACAGGTGATAGCTATTCTGACCCTAAAGCCTAAGAGACAACCAAAAAACTAGTACACTTACTGCAAGATCTAAATTCTCAACGCATTAACCACTGTGCTGCCCTCTTAAAAGTGGATTTAACACAGGAAGGAAGAGAAGAGAACAGGAAGGAAAAAGAAGAGCAATGTTGGCCTTAGGACCGAAGTATTGATCCTGTCACGACAAAGAAGTAAATGCCAATCCTATATATCTTCACCTCCCCTCCTGTGAAATGACCTTTGCTCTGGCATCCTCATGTTTCAGTGACCTCTTTGAATCACAGAATTACTTAGATTGGAAAAGATCTCCGAGATCGAGTTAAACCCAGCAATGCTAAGGCCACTACTGAACCATGTTCCTAAGCACAACTACACATATTTTAAATACCTCCAAGGATGGTGACTCCACTACTTCTCTGGACAACCTATTCCAGCACCTGATAACCCTTCTGGTGAAGAACTTTTTCCTAATATCCAATCTAAACCTCCACTGCTGCAACTTGAGCCAATTTCCTCTTGCCCTGTCACTTGTGAGAAGAGACCAGAACCCCACCTGGCTACAACCTCCTTTCAGTGAGTTGCAGAAAGTAATAAGGTGTGTCCTGAGCTTCCTTTTGTCCAGATTGAACAACTCCAGCTCCCTCAGACACTCCTCTTAAGACCTGTGCTCCAGACACTTCACCAGCTCTGTTGCTCCTCTCTGGACATGGCAAAAAGATTCATGAACAAACAGCCTTGTGAGCCAGTGTTGGCAAAAAGCTTTCCTGCAATACCACTTAAAAAAGGGTGACAGTGCTTTACAATTCACTAAACAACATATTTACTCACAGGCTGACTACATATGTTGTACTTAGATGTCACAGCAGATTACTCACTAATTACACTAGGAAAAACCCAAGTAATTACTGCAGACTCTTTCCTCTGGTGCAGAAGAGGTCGGAGCCATACATTTACATGACAAATGATCACGCCTACAACTAGCAGTGGCTGCTTCCAGAAAAAAAGGACCCCTCCTTTGAACAAGTGCCATTAAATAATCCTTGGGGGATTTTTTAATACACTAAAAGCTGAGGATGTATCAGAAATGCAGAGACTGAAAAAAATTAGAAGCTCTCACAGCTAAGGAGTCAGTTTGTTTAGGCCAATGGTGCAAAAATCAAATTGTTTCTTAACATTTTATCTGATCTTTCAGGCTGATAAAAACTTCTGCTACTGCATGAAGGAAATCATATTACCAGAGCTGATATTCATCAGAAATATTTTGAACTGAATATGTGAACTGCTTTTAACTGAGTTTAAATCGATAACTCCACTACTGTGGTTAGTTTTATTGAATTGTACATTGGAATAATATAATTTCAATTATGTTATGATGACAGTATTACCTTCTGCTATGAGCTGTATTTATCCAGCAGCAAGGTGAGATATGCTACTTCTTCATTTGACAAACCAGACACAGCATTGCTCTTAATGCTATTTTACCGAATGATCACTGCAGGTTTCCATGGCTATGCATGCACCAGGCTCTCCCCTCAAATGGTCAACACCTCAAAAAACCTCCATCTTTGATGGCATTTCTTTTTCCTTTCAGAAATAAAGCACTGGAGGGAAGTTCAAATGCAACCATACAAATCCACACAAACCAGCATATGTTAGGTGCCTAGGATCATTCATGGCTGTTTCCAGAGATCCAAGCAGGGGTTTGGAAGCAAGAGAAGGTTTGTTTGTGGGGGGTGGCTATGCTTATAAGCATTATTTATACATGCAAGATGACAGCTAAATCCTTCTTGCTTCTCCCTGGTGGAAATGCAAGAGGGGAGAAGCCTGTCATCTGCGGTAAGCATTTGAATTTTTTGTTACCTGTAAACATTCAGCTGTAACTTGGGAGAGAAAAAAACACTAATACAGATTCAAGGCTCATTTCTATGTTTCCTCTCAAAAGATTTTCATTTTTAAAGCATCGTTTCATAGTTTAACTTGCATAAAATTTGTCTTTTTCTTTGTCTTGTTAATCTCCGACAGAGTTTAAAACCACAAAGAAGTGGCAAGCAGAAATAACTCATCATCCTAAAACAGCACTTGCCAGAGATGAATTTCAGAGCACCTTGACAAAGGTCATCAGAATCATTAACTGCATTTTACTGGCGTTTAGATGCAATAAGGAGACCAAAACCAGAAAGAATGACACATGCACACAAGGCAGGAATAGAATCCTGCTTGTCGCTGTTGAGCCGCTAGCAGAGAAAAGACCCGAGTTCTCAGTGTGGCAAGAAAGAGGAAATTTATTATTTTGATTTCAATATATATAGACTTTTCAGAGGTCGCCCAGATTGGTCAGCCAGAAACCTCCCCCTAGGACTGATTGGCCAGGCCTGAACTGTCCAAATCTCGAGACACTGTTTAAAAAACATCCAGACTTTATCTTTGTTTATGAAACACAACGGAATGTTCTTACGAGAAAGACCTGTGCTAGCCACACCTGCTCTCCAACCTGTCCATGGGAGCCTTGCAAATTCATTCTATATCATAACATTATCACCATTGTCACAGATGTGCTGTACAGAAGGCTTCTTTTTTCCCTCAAGCACCACTGACCTGCAAACTCTCAACCCCCATTCCTGTAACACCTATAATAAAGTAACTTTTACTTTCCTTTGGTGTACCAAAAAGCAGATGTGCTGAGTTATATCTAATTGTTTGACTAATGGACACAAAAATCACCATTGTCTTCAATTACCTTAGCAGGATTTAAAAGGATTATTTTTTCCTTTGCATGGATAAAATGCTACTGAACAGACTTCCCCACAATAATCAACAACCAGCTTTTAAGTCCCATATTAGCCAGTGATGCTCTCTTTCCACTGACTTGGAATCATGCAGGTTTTTTATCAGAGGAAAGGAAAGGTCTCTTCCTAGGAGACATCCAGATTTCATTATTTCCTGTACCAGTGTCCTTCTGACCCGTGATAAATGCACTGTGTCTTGCTTTCTCCTGCATTCACATACAACCCCTCCACATAAACTCTCACTTCTGCAAACAGGAGCATAAATTCAATGCACATTTGTTCTTTAAATTAAGCTGAAGTGGGACTCTAAGAGCCCCAAATGGCACCTACTTCAGTTGGGTCTCTTCTACTCCAAATACCATTCCCAGAGACATCCACGTCCACACACACTGATGCTGCTGCAGTCTAGCCAAGAATCCATCAGCACTTTGCAGCCTTCAATTTAAGAGCATCAGTGCGTGACAATTAGATATATTAAATTCTGTTAGGCCAACAAAACTCATGATTTAGCTAACAGAACAATACCAATAATTTATATGTAATTTTTTATCAGCAATTAATCCGCTAGACTTCATGCTTTGATCATGATACTTGTGGGTTTCACTTTTCCAAAAAACCCCATTACAGATATGCAGGCAAGTGCCAAGCTACACCACTACCTATAATTTCATTCTCCTTGCTGCCAAACTGAGCCTGGGTCTTTTACTATGCGTACAAATGCTAATTACAGCTCAACACTAATGCTAATCCTGACATCTGCTAATTAAAAGATCACATCATCTGCAGAGTCAGCAGTGCTATTCAAATGAAAACATTAATCAGTTTAAAATTTAAAAAAAAAATCAATCAACAAAGCAGGAGTTTTAGTCCTTGGTTCAATTAATATCAAAGTGCAAACTGGGAGCACTCAAGAGCAAGAGTCAGTACATTCTTTGAGAATATCTAATGTTCAGTGAAAAGAGAAACTTTCAGTACTTTGTCATTTCTCTGGTTTTGGTAACTGTCTACTTTCTCTCTTACACCTTCTTTAATCCTCCCTTCTCTACAATCACAGCACCTCAGAAGCTCAAGACCAGCCCATACCGACATCCCACAGTCAAGCCAAGGCAAACATAGTTATCTACATGTGTACATTCAAATACCTGAGAAGTCCCAATTAAGCTTCCTGGGACCACCTCTTCTACAGCTGCACATGGAGCTAGAGCTTCAGGGCTGTCACGGACACCTACAACCCATTAAGACACCTCTTGGAGAGGACGGTCCAGATTTGCTTCCCATTTCAGCACACAGTAGGCAGGGGAAAAGGACAAAAAGCAGTGTGTATCCACTCCATGAAATAAATATTGGGATCATAAAACCCCACCAGTCTGCACATGGCTGGACCTAAAACACAGGGCTCCTTTGATTGATCCATTCCTACCTAAACCCTTGCTGCTTTTACATTTTGTCCTCAGTCCTTGTTTTTTCTCTGAGGGATTTCCCACCTCCATCCATTCATCCTGGAAGAGCCCTCCTGCATGGCAGCTTCACGCTCTCCATGAAATCAGCTGCTACCTTCCAGACCCTGCTTGCTGGTTGCTTTTTGGTCAGTTTCTTTAGTGCTTAGATACCATGGTACAGGTGCTCCACAGACAGAGTAGCTCTGGTCAGAGTTAGGATTATGGGATTATCGAAGAACCAGACAGACTACTCCAATTTCCAAGGAAATTGGAAGAAAATGGTAGTAACTGGAGGTTTTGAATAGATGAAGAGAAGATGCAACCCAATGGCATCCCAAAACCAACAGTCTCCTATATGGAACAACCTTCTAAAAATCATGTTTACTAAGTGCCAGAAAGATGCCTACTGGTAAAAAGGAATGGGCATGGGAAGTCACCTTAAAACAAACAAAAAAAATTACTTTGTCTTAGTGGGGCAGTACTCCTGCAACCCTCCAAAAGAAAGAAACAATTACAGTAAAGAAAAAAGCCCAGGAGCAACAGCACCTTCCAAGGCAGCACTGGGCAAGCAGCAAAACAAGGCTTTTCACTCATCTAGCATTCTGCTGCTCACAAGTTATTTAAAATAGGCTGCATTAATTTTGCTGTAATACAATGGGGAAAAAAAGAGCTCTTTGAATTTTTTATACCAGTTTATATTTGTAGTTATCAGGAAACCACAAATCGAGTTTACTGCCTTTTTAACAATGTTAATATGAAAATGCTTTTTTGATCTAAGATGCCAAGGTTTCCTCCCTTCTTTCACCTTCTCAGCTACATGCCGTGCAATTGCCATCTTATCTGCATTTTAAAATGTCCACTATGGTGAAGTCTTACACTGTAATATATCTTTAGCTAATAATACACCACAGCCTGTTATAAATTAATCATGTTGATAAAAGGTCTAACAAAGTTACCAGTATCATTCTGTAGTGCACAAGCAATATTACCAAGTCTTATTTGAATAGAATAGGCAATTCAATCAAGAAAAAAAAGTGACAGAGACTTCCGACTGCAAAAGAATCTTAAATCATTAATGAAACTAAGAATTTAATGTATGCAAATTAAATTATATATGCATATTTCAATGGGCTAAAAGTTTATGTGCATACTTTACTTGGGAATCTGCCTTGTGATACAATTAGAAAGAAATGGTGACAATTCATATTTTTTATTACTTTGGACTGAAAAGTGTTCATATAATTTATGTTCACCTAAAAAGGCACAAAACCTCATCAATTAAAACCAGGCTGCAGATTGTATAAATAGACTACAGCCTCACTGAAGGCACTGTAAGTACTGTCTTAATACATCATTTGAGGTTGAGGTCTCACTAGTCTCCACTTGTAAAAAGAAAACAAAACCTGGGTTATGAAACACTGGGCATCAGCTTGCACAGAATTCAAAGAAAATAATTTGAGAACTCTCCTCCTCTGGTAATCAAATTCAGCAGCAGGTTCAAAAGTTACCAGGGCATGGCATAGAGGACACTGACCTGTACAACCATTAAATAAGCTTTCTCTTCTGGCAAATCACTTTTTAAAGACAGGAAGGGAATATGTGATAAAATATTAATCTTATTGATTGTGCTTTAAGAAAGAAAAAGGTTACAATCTGATTGCACAGGATATGACAGTTTGTGGCTACTAAACATCTCTTAAAAATTACTATGTTAAAGTTTTTTCCCCTTTATTGTAAAGAGGGCCAAAGAAATATTCCCCTAATTAAATGTCAGGTTTTTTACTTCTGAGATCAACCCAAGCTTTTCTGCTATAGGCTATTCACTGGGAAGACATAAAAATCAGGGCAGGCAATTGGCCCCTTAGGAAACTTCTTTCCCCCCAGCACAGAGAATTATATTGATAAAAATACACACATTTATGTTGCCACAGTGAAAGCATCCACTGAGGCTCGAGGCAGTAAACGAGAAACAAGATGTCATTTTCCAGTTTGAGGTAGAATTTACTAATTAAATACTGACTCCTTTTTCTTCTTTCTCCATTTTTTCCTTTTCCTCCCCAACAGGTTCACAATTCTCCCGAAGAGGAAATCACAGCAAAAGTGAAGTACTGAGGCAGATATGTCCAGTGTGTGGCACCACTGCCAGCTAACAGAAATGGTACCCACAGAGCCAAAACCGACCAACTTCACCAGCTGCACAGCACCAGCGACTTCTGCCAAGGTGCTGAGCCCTCCCCATCCAAGGTGAAAATCTGGTTTTAGGCTCAAACCCAGCAAAGCCAATGCTCAAGTGTAAGGGAGGATTTAAGCCCTATTAGTGCATCCATATAAACACTTTGTTGAATTAAGACTCTGCCCGTTTACACCTCTTCCTGTTATCATTTCTCCCTGGGCTATCACTAAATCACACAGGATCTAATGACCTAATTAAAACATTTCTTAACACTCAAAGCATTTTTGATGCCAGCTTTCAACATGACTAATGGCAAATGAAGGTTAATAACTGGTAATTATCATACCCCTTTTAAGATATTGTTTTTAAACAAAAGAGAGAAAATATAAAAATAAATTACTGCAAGAAAAGAGCAAGCATACATGCCATTCCTCAACAGTGTTAAACACTATTCACAAGAACAGTAGTTTTGGCTATAAAGGCCACATATTTCAAATATTTAAGGTATTCTACCAGAATGAATCTGAGACACTGCACGTTCTCAGAATTTCAACTTTAAAAAAGACACCTGTAGAAAAAGCTATCTAAACACTAGTTTACCAATATGGAAATCAAAACTGATATCTTGCCAAGATACAGCTATTGAAGTGCAGAAACAGCTACTGAAGTGCTTCCTCTAACTTTTCATTGTTCTGTAAACAAGCTGCTTCTTTGCTACGACTGTCCTTTCATATATACATTATGCCAACCAATCCCCATGGTCCATTTTTACTAACAAAGCTTCAAATTTACATGCTTTAAAAAACAAACAAAGAAAAGACAATCTTTAAAGGAATAATAATAAAAACCTCCCACCTAACACAACACTACAGAAGCTTGAGCAGCTTCATGAACAGTTTATATTAACAGCTGCTGTAAAACCAGTGGGAACACAAGCCTACATTAAAATAGTATTTATGGTTTTCACAACAAGAGGGAAGTAGCTTTATAGAAATACAAAAAAGTATTCAGAAATGAGCTGGTGCTTGGACTTGTCTATTCAAGTGTGTCCTTCAGTAGGAAAGGCTGCTCATAATGCAAAACCTCAATGCCCTTCAGGTTCAATCACTTCTTACAGAGGCAGATGCTAAGTTGTACTTAGTAGAGCCTCTAGAGTATGACAAGCTCTAACCAGAAATCTAGCTTTCCCCAGTAAAAGGAAGATTTGTTCAGACCTCAAATTTGCAAACATCAGGAAAATCACTGAAAATAAGATTCAACTAAGATACCATTATGTACCATGTTTAAATCCCTTGAATCCTGGTTCTATCAGCAAGTGTGGCCTGGGAGAGTAACAGAGGCAGATTGTGAACTCACATTTAGGAGCTTTACAGATCTATAGCCTTCAGACTGCTCCAAGGTTTTTGTTTTTTTTTTTTAATGTTAATTAATTTTATTCAAGATGAATGCACATGTCTTTGTGACCTCAAGAAAATTTCTGGAAGATCTCTGGGCAAAAGCACTTCACTTGGCCACTGTAGTTAGGGTACAATAGTGACCTAAAAGTAAGTAAGGATGTTGGATGCACTGATAAATCCCCAGCAACTGGAGCAAAACAACAGGACTATGCTGTAAACAGATACAAATACATCGTAATAAACACACAGAAGACTATGGAAGGCATGAATATGCTTCATAATCAATGACTTGAGGCAAAAGGACCAAGATCAAGGGCTACCAAGTAACCCTGAATAGAAAATTCTCAATCCCCTGAATCAGAATTGTTCATTTCCAGCTAAAGTGGTTAAAACTTTCAAGGAATATTATCCCTTTTTTCTTTTTTTTGAGGTAACGAGTCATACAAAATCATTCATTGGATCTAACTCCATATTGCTTTCCTACAATTTTTTAATTAGATCTGACAATTATTACCATAAAGCACAAATTATTTTAAAGCCACACTGAAGTAAACACTCAGCAACATCTGCTTTGCTTTCATTGTTCATTAAAACTTACTCAGAACAGAAGTTTTGAATGCTCCTTCACTAATTGTTATTCTGTATTTAAATACTTCGATCAGCTCTCCTCTATGCAGAAAAAGCAACATAGGCCATTTTATATCAAAACTAAAGAACAAAGAAATATACCCTTCGTCCTCTAACGAGGGCAGAATCATCTGATAGCACCACAGAAATTATACCAGCTGTTAAAAAAGAATACAAAAAACTCAGCCACCAATGTGAGACTGCTACGGTACACTCCTAAAAATCCCCAACCTCCATCCAGTTCAAAAGTTAGGGCTGCTCAAGGATTCAGTCACCTGCTTAAAAAATTAAAACCAACAGTGTGGAGAAGAAACCAGCACCAAGTAATTAGGAACAGGGTGAGTGAATTTAGTGCTATGTATCTGCAATACTGATGGATTCAGGCATGTGCCATGCATATATAGCTCTGCTTTTGAGATGAAAGATGCAGTTTGCTCTCACACCTCTGTCTCCGGTGGACAGTGAATCCCATCAGGGCCCATAGACGTGGGAGTGTCTAACTGGCACAGCGGGCCACTAACCATTTCCTCATGGATTATGGGGGCTTCACTTATCTCCCCATCACCAGCTTCCAACTCTGGGAGCTGGGTATCCTCAGGACAACTGGTCTTGATATTGAAGACTGGGGCAGAGAAGGCATTAAGTACACCCCATGTGTATATTTGTACACATTCCTACTCACACATACTCATGTGTAATATATATATATATGCCATGCTCAGTGTTCCCTAGGGCAGGAGATTTAGCCAAAGCACTGGGGGACTGACCTTGAGAGCACCTAAGAGTGGAAACAGGAAGGTTTAAGAGAGACTCCAACACCCCAGAGGAAACATCATACACATTTTGAGCAGCTCTGCATTGTCCCACAGCTTGTTGCTACTACTACACAGCTACAGAAAAATTAGCTGTAAACCAGCCAGAAAACTGATCCCAGGTGAAAACAGCCTAGCAAGAGCTACAAATTCAACAGAGATTTTAAAACTAGAGCTTCGTTTCCCAGCTTGGTTGCCCATACAGCCACAGAAACAGATGGGAAATTAAGAGGGTTGATTCAGGGGTGGAGGGGAAACAGTCAAAACTTGCACTGGAACATCTGTCCAAACTGCAGTTCTCAGGGACTCAAGAAAGGAGGGTAGGAAAAAAAAAAATTTTTTTTTTTTTGAGTCCTGAAGAGACTAGTAGAATCTACGCATACCTTCTTCTCAGCATCCCAGGGCACCTACCCAAGGGATGCCTTCCCATGAGTCAAGGCACACAAATCTCCCAACATCTGCCTTTTCAGCATCTTCACGGATTTTTATGTTTTCTGCTCTTGAAAGTGTAATTGCTGAGGTTTGCAGGTTACTCCATGTTCTTGAGGAAGAGAAGTTGTGGAGGTACAAAATCCCATGACAGGAGTCCCACTCAACATACAGGACTGCACAGGAACTAACAGGAGGCAGCACTCATATGGCACCATGCTTGCATTTATTTCTGTGGTATTTAAGGGATATGTCTTACACCAGTTGAAGTGAGAGCTCCTCCTGGGCACAAGCTTTGTGAATATCAGGGGCCATTTCAATTCCTCTCCATGCCCTTCCTGATGGATCAGCTTTGCTGTGCCAGGTACCAGCTTATCACACAGATTCACATTTAAATTGGAAATGCACTGCAAGCCAAGGAGAGTAATTTCCTGGGGTGGGATTCACCTCCTCCATCTTAAGGTATCTGCAATGTAAATGTCTCTATCTGAGTTTGGCACCTTAGGCTCCCTTTACAGTCAGTGAAGAGAAATAAGCTGTTTAGGATGCGTTTCATCTGACATATTTTAAAGGTCTACATGAGAAGGAAAGGAATCATGCTTCAAATATGCCTGCCTCTTTCCATTAGACAGGTCACTTTAAATTATTAGCTTGCATACAGACATTTCAGTAGGACCAGAGAAACAAAACCTACCTCATCTTTCTGCTTTTAAAAAACAAACAAACAACAACAGCAAAAAAAAGAAACAAAACCAAGGGAAAAAACAAAAGCAAAAACCCATGTAAAATCCAAACAAACGAATACAAAAAAAAACCAATCCAAAAGCCCACCCAAAAAAACCCTGCAAAATCAAAACAAAAGACCACAAAAGCCACACACAGCAATCCCACGGCAAAAGTGGGATGCAGAATAAAAGAATAAAATTATAAAAATACCAATTAGTTATTCAAACAAGCCAGAACAATGCCCGCTTCCTGTCCACCACACTTCAGCACTGCAATAAAAGCTTGCTAATGAGCCTGTTAACCACACCAGACTCATTCACTGCCTACAGCAGTGACCAGCTGAACGACCACCAAACATGTCCCAGTGGATGCTCTGCAGATGCAGCAGCATCTTGCTCTGGGTGGCTCAGCCCAACTCACTGTCTGGGCAGATACCAAGAGAGCAAGGCAAGCTGCTCACCAGGATGTTTTTCTAGATACCTGACCAGCTCAAATAATTTCTTCATTTATTTCAGGAAGAGAAAAAGACAAAGTTGCAAGAATGGCACACTCATCAAAAAGAAGCCAGCAGAAACTCAAGAAATTTGGAGCCAAGGTTAGTTGTAAGGAAAAGCTAAGCATTTGTCATTACAAAAATATACACAAGCAGGATCAAGCACCAACCAATATTTCTGCATAAAGTAATAATTAAAAACATTGTTTTGCATCTTTATTCTTTTCATATCCAAAGTGTAACAGGTTTTATTTCTCCAACAGCAACAACTTCTAAGGCATCTCCAAAATTCACAGGCTTTGGCACCTCACCATTTTGGTGAAGTTGCTGTACATATGCAACTTTCCAAATATCAGTTTTAACAAGTGACATACTTAGAGCTGTCCAAAGAGAAAAGACACGACACGATTAAAGGTCAGGACAGGATCTGAAGGAAGTTCAGCAGACAAATCATGGGGCACGAGGGGATTACATGTCACACTTGTTCAACTGAACTCAATACTTCTGCCTGGACCTGCAGGCGACAGTCCTGTTAATCATAACATTAAAATACACACATAATACATAAGAGGTGCATAATAACTTCTAAGTTATTAATTACTGGGAAAGTGACAAGACATTGTATTTTTAAAGAAACTTTAATTTCCCCCGTATTTTACCAATATTATGAGTCACCAGTAGATTACTTCTCAAATGTGTCTCCACACTGAATGAAGCAGATATTTGCAAGCCTCTTCAAGCAGATTCACCCTTTGCTTTTCCAGGCAACCTCTTACATGACTAATGTGCAGGAAAAATTCAAGTCCACAACATTCAGCTCTCAATTAGAGGCTATTTTTAATTAGCTACAAACACTATATCCAAAGACTGTATCAGCAGCAACTGGCCTGAATCAACACAGAGTTTTTGAGGAAAACAAACAAAGCGAGCCCACACAAGAAAACCTCATCTTGGCCTTCATCCAAGCATGCAAACTAAGGGACATTTCCATATCACTTTGAAGATTTCAGTGCATTGGCCAAAGCCAAATTAAGAAGGGAAAGACAGCTTCTTCTCAGTTTAAAACAGTAACTGTTTCTTTACTATACACTTACCTGACAAGAACAGTATAGAGACAAGCACAACAAAATCATACCACTATGAAAAAACAGGAAAAATACTTTTCATTTGTCTGATACTCTAAAATATAAGTAAGATGAGAACTGATCAGCAAGGTGGTGGGAAAACTCAAAAGCAAAGAAGAAAAAAGAAAAAGAGTCCCATCCATCCCCTCATAATCTCTCACTGCATGCAGAAAATGGAGGCAACCACAATGCTATCATCTGCTCATCTTTCTCCACTGGCACATGCAAGTATCATTTTTTGCCATGATGTGATACCAGCACCTAGAGCTGAACACCAAAGTGCCAACATTGCAAGGCAACATCAAGATTTCGCAATATGATTTATTTGTGGCTCCCAGCAGGCATTCCCAGATGATAAAGTGTCTTGCCAGCAGCTGAAATCTTGATACTGAGACCACAGACCTGCATTAAGCAAAATGTTGCTCCTGCTATTATTTTATCCCATCGTGTTCATGAACAGTGTCCTCTTGATTAATTTAAATAATTGCTCAATGTTACAATAGCACCAGTAGATACACACTGATCATCTTTACATCCTCTGGATACCTAACATAATAAGTCTGGAAATGGAAGTGGAGAAACTAAAGAAAATGGAGTCGGCATCCGGCTAGGAAAAAGCTGGAGTAGCCAGGAATCAGCCCCTGCTTTGCTGGAAAGGAAGATACTTGTCAGGACACAAAAGGATCCTCGTTTCTCCCCCAATTAACAGAAAATTAGCAAGGAGGCTGAAAACTTAACATAATTACACAGCGACCTTTGAACCTTATTACTGCACATACACACACAGGTTTAACTGTACGGTTGTCATTAGTCCTGCACTCCCTAGCACAAATTAGCTGTGTTAGGCAAAATTAGGCAAAAATTCAACAGGAGTAGAAAGCAAGAAATGTTGCCAAGTGGAATAATTAGTATGCACTGCAGCAAGATGCCCTGTGCTGCCTCCAACACGGGCACTATCCCCTTCTCATAGGTTTTGTAACATCTGGCAAAGTGGTTCCCTTGAGTGATGCTGTAACACAGGAGGAACTTTCCCTTCCTTGTGGCATTTGCCTAACATTAGTTTTTGCCACTGAGAGTGCTGGCACATCTGGGACCTTCAGCCTCAAAGTCCACACAACAGTAAACAGGCCTTGAGTTCTGCACAGGTGACTTCCAGACATGGAAAAGGGGCTATAAAATACCTCCTGCTCCCATGCACCTTTGCCAAGGGCCACCATATCTCTCAGGATAGGAAACATCCCAGGTGCTTTCACAATGTGCACCAACCCAACCAGCACACCCAGCACATGTGGCAAAAACTTCTTTTTTAATTTAAAAAAAAAAAAATAGCTTAAATTCAGGAGCAACAGAATGCCACCTCCCTTTTCTAAACAGCCACCACAGAAATTTATCTGTGGCAGATTTTTTTGTCTCATTTTTGAGTCCCACTGAAAATTCAAAATTAGGTGAAATGCTATAGCTCTGCAGCACTTATATTAAAAAACCCCCAAAATATTAAATATTATAACAAGGTGTCACTCCCAATTCAGAAACAAATTATCAGACTCAGCTCAGAAACAAATACATATGGAGTTACTTAGACCAAGTTAATTCTATAGAAGACCAGATGTCAAGCAGACATCAGTCCATTGAATTTTCCATCTTCCTTTTCCTGTCTGACTTCTAGCTTAAGGAGATCATAATGGGACCATTACTTTCTCCAGAAGGCTGTGCTTTCATATGTAAATTTCATCTCCATAAAGGACCATTTTTAAATATTTGGATTTTTTTTTTAAGGCTGGATTGTAACCTAGCTTTCATGCAGGGACCCAGATGAAACAAGGCCTGTCTGAGCACCTCAGAGTTCAAGCCAGAGCCAAGAACACCTCTCATCCTTGTGCAACCAGTAAAACGGTTATAAACCCAGCTCTCCATGCCCTTATCCTTCCTCCCTGTCCACCACTATCCCAGGGGAATGATTTCATGGCAGGCAGTTTCACCACTCTCAGCACTGAGCCAGCCCTGGGGACACCATCTAGGATGCTCCAAAGGATCATGTTTGCTGGTCTTTGACCCATGGCTCTGGGCTTGCAGTCTCTGCTAAAAAGACAACTCATATCCAACTGCAGATGTATGGAAGAGCCCCTTAAAATATGATGGCAAGCTACATGCTTACTGGCCATATTCTTCAGTGTACCATATATACAAATCACCTTGCAAGGAGAGATTAACCCTGAAGCTCAGGCAAACATCATGGCACAATATGCACAGCTCACAGACACATGAATTCCTGAACTTTGCACCCAGCCTCACAAACCTGAATTTGGCATCTGGTGGGATTAGCTTTGCACTAGGACAGAAAAATATATGCATAATTAAAAGGTATTAGAAAGTCCTGAGAGCTGTCCAGCTCCTAGGAAAAAACAATCCCCTTAACCAAAGAGCAGGGAAGGAGAGCAGCTGGAGCATCAAACACTGGAGGACTCCTAAGTTGGTGCCTCAGGATATCATTACAGCATGGAGCTCACATCTTCTCTCAACTCATAAGGAAAGGTTTCGGGTTCTCCTCTAAAAGGAAAAATCCCTTAATCACCATCTAACGTGATGGAAAGACAGCTGCTGTACAATGCAATGGGGCAGCTGGGGATTGATCAAAACACAGTTTTGCAGCAGAAGCACTCTGGGGCTCCTTTTCCTTCAAAAGTGGACTTCCCCTTTCTTTTACAGGGGAAAACTAAGTCGCTCAGAAAACTCACACATCTAGCCCTCAAAGATCACCACAGCCCACTGCTGAAAAAGAAAGTTTCAAATAATACACTTCCAGGTACTCATGTTCTCAGCTTCATATTGGGAAAAGCAACATATTTAGTTCTATTTCAGCACCTGAAAAAACTGTGCAGTTCACGTGTTCAATGACTTTTTGTCCCTGTGAGTTGAATAGAAAACTATAATGAAGTTGACTGTTTTGCTGGAAACACAGATATACACTACTGTATGCCTAATAACGTTTCAAAACTGGAAGCCCCTTTGGAATACTTTTTTCCCTGGTGAAGTGTCGCATGGTAGCTGTGCCCAATAAGAAAGCTTTAACTTTCAGCTGGCAACCAAGCCCCACAGATCTGCCTGCTCACTCCCCACAACAAGATGGGGGAGAGAATCAGAGTGAGAAAACTATGGATTGAGATAAGGACAGTTAAATAGGTAAAGCAAAAGCTGTGCAGGCAAGCAGAGCAAAACAAGGAATTTATTCACCACTTCCCATGGGCAGGCAGGTGTTCAGCCATCCCCAGGTAAGCAGGGCCCCATCACACACAGTGGTTAGTTGGAAAAACAAAAAGCCATCACTCCAAACATCTTCCACTTCCTTCATCCTCCCCCAGCTCTATATGCTCAGCAAGATGCCATATGGGATGGAATACCCCCTGGGATATTGCTTTGGTTCTGCCCAGCAGTGACCAAAATAGCCCTGAATTACCGACACTGTCTCCAGCACAAATCCCAAATACAGCCCCATACCAACTACTATGAAGAAAATTAACTCTAGCCCAGCCAAAACCAGCAAGCTGATGACAAAAACAAGGGAGATGAGAACATTTACCTACATTTCACATTTTCTCACTGTTGGACACAATACAAGGGGTTACACATGCTGTGGTGCCTTAGTCTCACTGATTTGGAACTATCATAAAACAGAGCACTGCTTAAGGGCATCAGCAGTGATCACAGGAGTCCTATCATCAACTACATCAGCACTGACCACAGGAGTCAAACCCCTGTTTGAGAATATGTGTTTGTGGGTTTTGGTTTTTTCATTTCTACAAAATCTAAGCATCTAAAAGCTGTAGCTACAGGATAAGATTATTGATACAGAGCTAGATATATATGTGCATCACTTGATGTGCCAAACCATATGCCAACAGGGAAGTCCTGAAGAGTGTAAAGCTTGATCTGAAAATAATTCTCGGCAGAACTGGGGCCTGAATCTGCAACATACGATAATTTGCCCACATCCTATTCTCACACCTGTGCACTTGTGTTGTTTTCTCCCCCCAATCACATTGCAACTCCCTACACCAAAAAAATAAAAAGCCCAACCCCCTAAACACGTTGCACAGCTGTCTCACTGTCACATCTATTATTCAAGAAAGGTTTCATTGAATAAATGTCTGTTCAGAGGCTCTAAACAAATTTCATTTCTGAACACCACTGTCTGCAGCCCAGCAGGCCATTTCACCAAGATAAGATCACACATTTAATCAAACGCTTCAAAAAAGAAATACACACCGAGTTTGCTTAATAACGTCAAATAATAAAAGTGCAGCACTGGCAGCATACTAATTTTTAGTGCTCTTTCTTCTTTGAGGGTTGTCTCAATAGTCAAGGTCAACCGTACATGGGATTTCTTCTAATTAGGGCTTCTGGTAATGGCTAGACCTGCTTACTCTCACCATTTAGCCATGGTTTTCCCTAAAATGAAGACATCTCTCTTTCATTTTAAATTAAATCACTGCAGCATCCCACCCAAGTGCGACAGACAAAACTGCATAACTCCGCTAATTCAATAGAGGACGTAAATGAAAGAAACAAAAACCACATCTCTGTGGTCAACAAGGAATCACCCACACAAATGTCTATGGTATAAAAGGAAAAGTTACTTACAGGGAAAAAAAAAAAAGTGATTATCTGCTTGGTGTTTAAGTACAGCTCCTATTGCAGCACAGCACGGACCTATTTTGAGTTAGAAACTGGGAGTGGACTTGGCACCCCTAGGCCAAAATGCACTCTGCCTTTATTTTATTGTAGTAGTAAGAGGAACCAGTTCAAAACCACAGCATGTTGTTACTACTAATGCAAAACATATCTGTATTACTATGGACCAGACTTTCATGGTATTCTTCACTAATTTGCCTATTACTCTGCCTATTAATAATTATTTATTTATGCATTTAAGTAATCAGCTTTCCCACAATGACAACTGCTGAAATAGGCTTCGTCCCCAAATTATATGAACTTGGGATAACCGTGGACTCTTGCTGTGCTCAAGCCTGCAGCTTGAAAAGGGTCAAACAAAAGCTGGCATCCTCACCCTTACAGCCTGGCTCATAGGTTATGCTGGGCTGCCCTTTGCTTGCTCGGGATGAGGGAGCAATCAAGCATAAAGGCATTGGAGAAGACAACCCCCTATCTGCTGCTCCCAAATCTTATGACAAACCGTGAGGCAGCTCTGAGATGTATTCCCCATCATATCCCTTTTTTCCCTGTCAGAAACATCCCTGCAGACATTGTGGAGGTCCAGATTCTCCCCTTACACAGGAATATTGCAATTTAGTTTAGGCTGGCATGAACAACTGCTTGAATCTACTGGCAAACATCTTTCTGTATGTTTCAGAGTTTCACCCAAGGACTCAGCTCCACTGCAAACACAGGGCTGCTCAGTTGAATATCCTCATGTGCTCAGCGATGTGTGCCTGCATTTCTCACCAAAACAAGGACACTTACACAGGTATTATTCTCTTGTTGCAGTGGATATTGTCTACCTCGACTTCAGCAAGGCTTTAGACACTGTCTCTCACAACATCCACACAGGCAGACTCAGGGAAGTGCGGACTGGATGAGTGGGCAGTGAGGTGGATTGAGAAATGGGTGCACTGCAGGTCCCAGAGGGTCGTGATCAGTGCACAGGGTTCATCTGGAGGCCTGTCACTGGTGCTGTCCCCCACAGTTCAATACTGGGCCCAGTTAATCAGTGACTTGGACAGAGGGGCAGATGCCTCCTCAGCAAGTTCACTGATGACACAAAGCTGGGAGGGGCGGCTGATACCCCAGAGAGCTGTGCAGCCCTTCAGTAGCAATCATCTGAAATTCATCAAAGGCAAATGCAGGGTCCTGCACTGGGGGATGAATAACCCCAGGTACCAGCACAGGCTGGGGCTGACCTGCTGGAAAGCAGCTTCAAGGAGAAGGGCCTGGGCATCTTGGTGGACACCAAGCTGTCCATGAGCCAGCAGTGCCCTGGTGGCCAAGAAGGTCAATAGGATGCTGGGGTGCATTGGCAAGAGCAATGCCAGCAGGTCAGGGAGGTGATCCTGCCCCTCTACTCAGCCCTGGTGAGACCTCACCTGGAGTGTTGTGTGCAGATCTGGGCTCCTCGGGACAAGAGAGACATGGAGATCCTGGAATGAGCCCAGTGGAGGCCAAGAAAGGTGATGAGGGATCTGGAGCATTAAGGTACTGGAGCATTTATGGAAGAAATTCTTTACTGTGAGGATGGTGAGGCACTGGAAGAGGGTGCCCAGAGAAGCTGTGGATGCCCATGCAGTGAGTGTTCAAGACCAGGCTGGATGGGGCATTGAGCAGTGTGGTCTAGCTGGGAGGTGTCTTGCCCATGGCATGGGGTTGGAATGAGATGATCTTTAAGGTCCCTTCCAACCCAAACCATTCTATGATTCCATGACTCTGTTTCTCTCACTGAGATATAAGTAATAGGCTAAGAGAGCTTGGCGTGTTCAGCCTTAAAGAGACTGACAGACCCTCATCAATGCCTATCAGTAACTGAAGGAGGTGTCAAGAGGATGTTTCCAGGCTCTTCTCAGTGGTGCCAAGCGAAATGACAAGAGGCAACTGGCAAAAACTGAGGATGAAACAGGAAGTTCCATCTGAACACAAGGAAGAACTTTTTCATTGTGTGGATGACCGAGACTGCCCAGAAAAACCATGCATCTCCCTGAGAGGAGATATTCAAGGACAGTCTGGATGTCCAATGTGCTCTAGGATGATCCTGCATCAGTAGGGAGGCTGGATCAGATGACCCACTGCGATCCCTTCCAACCTTATCCATCCTGTGATTCTGTGTTTTCAGTCTCCCTTTTAACAACAGGCGATGTTGTACAGAAAAGGGCTCCCCACTCCTGCAATCGAAAGGCCTCACACAGACCTTAGGAAGACTCATTGCAAATTGGTGACCTACTTAAGGAGATCTATAAAGTGCATTACGTTTGTAATTGTGGATCCCTTGTCAGAAGGTCACAAGTTATCCCTCTATGCAGCATAATTGCTATATTTCAAATACCTATCAGGAATAATTTTACTCAAGGAGGTATGTGTTGTTTTGGAGTTGTACCAAATAAAGCAGAAATTGTAACATTACCGTCCTTTAAAAAAAAAAGAAAAAAAGACACACAGACACTCCACACACCTGCATCCATTAAAGATAATCCAAAATGACATTTTCTTGAAGAAGTCTGTGCTGTGGGAATTGCAAGTGCAGTAGTCACATCATAATTTCCCTCGGAAGGAAGAGGGATATATACATCAAATTTTCAAACTATAACAGCCTGTGATTGCAATATCCAAAATCCAAAGGAATGACATTTTAGATTACACACACAGTTCCAACCAGGTCGAGCTGAGACACAATGTCCAATATAGAAATCTGTGGTGTGCTGGAAACAAGAATGGCTGTTCTCTGGATACTCCGGATAAGCCATCTACTACAGGATTACCGACCAGTTTTGTGTACCTCCAAACACACTTCACATAAAAAAAATCATTCAGGATAGAATCCCAAAGTCTTTTCTAAGTGCAGGGAAAAAAAGGAGGGAAACAAAAAAAAAACAACCAAAAACAAACCAAACCAAAAGTGCAGAAGAACACAGCAACAAAAGTGGCAAGCAAGGATTCACATTACATAGCACATATGGGTAAAAAAACTGAAGCACACATCTTGCTGAAATAAAAACAGCTAAACAACAAAAACCTGTGCCCTTTGAAGTGAGTGGTGGGAATTTGCACCATTTCGAAATCACAACGTTTCAGTCAGCAACACATGCACGCAAAGGCAGAGTGAAAGAAAAGGAGTTAACATGATCCCTAAAATTCTCCTCAACTGTCTCCATCAGTGAAATGTATTCAAAAACACAGCTACAAAGACTGCTTTGTTTTTTTCTTTCCTCCACCAGTCTTCAGAACGGGAAAAAAAATAAAATAAAATAAAATAAAATTGGGGGGGAGAAAAGGAAAGAAAAAAGAGAAAGAAAAAAATCCAGAGAGCTATTGAAAATCTCCTTACAGGGTCAGCTGTCACTGGAATGCGTTTGCGTATTCAAGGTACCCACCCATGCAGAACATCAAAAACTGGGCTTGGGTCCCTCCCCTATTCTCACGGGTTTAAGCCAAGACTTGGTTTGTGACACTGAAGAGAAAAGCAGCGCAGTGCCTCTGCAGGGCTGCTAAACAGAGACCCACCGATCACAACTGAACAGGGGCACTGCTTCTGCTTAAGGCTTCAATTGTCTCCTGGTGTCCTCCAACACAACACACCGGGTTTACTGCTAAAAAAACAGTCAGCAGCTCAGCAGCCCCCAGTGCTGGGCTCTTCTGAGCTAAATTCCCCACCTAACCTAGGCCTGCCCAAAGTTAGGCAGTGTACTTGTAGCTAACATGCCTGCCCCTTACTCCTTGCTTGAAGGAAAATGTTGACATCCCCAAGTAAGCTGCAAACAGCACTTCTGCAACACAGTGAAGCTTCTCTTCTTCACCGTAAGGGCAATGAAAAAAATCTCATTAAGGCAGGCTTGGGATCAGCAACTTCAGGATGGAAACAGCCTGCTACAACAAATGAGCAAGGACCAGCACTGACCCTGATAAAACACGTAGTTGCTCAACACATCTGAAAATGCAGTTGCTCTGTTTTGTCGTTGGACTACTAACCAAGCAACTCAGTTAAAATTTTAAAACTGCAGGCCCATGTATAAGTTATTGTCCATTACTGCACCTATCAAAAAGCAATCAGAAAATAAATAAATAGGGAGGGTCTTCCTGGCAAGAGAATAAAAAAAAAAAACAACAAACCAAAACCAACAACCCAACTCTATACATCAACACCATTATTTCACAACCAAAGCCTACGTATACACACACAGACATACAGATGCAGGTACATACATTCTGGGTATAGGTGCAATTCTTAGATTGCACTTCTACCCAAAATTCTTTTACACTTCCCTGAGTTTGACAAGAAAGTCAGAACTGTGTCTGTTCCCCAAATCATGTTATCTGTCTATCTATATATGTGCCTGCACATAATAAACAGATGCTGTAAGACTGATTTAGACAGAACGTTCCCATCCCCTGAACTTTAAACAGTGTTCATTGACGCAGTGTCCTCACCTCTGTAAGCAGATTCTTGGTTCCCACGGAGTGGGAAAGGGACGTACTGTAAAAACTCACATACACTGCATGCAATGACTCTAGCAAAGGAATTACTCGCCATTGGTATAAAACCACTAAGAATCTTATCCAAAGGGGCCAGGTTTAGCCTAGACCTCTTTTCACAACAGTGCTATGCACTGCTGGCACCTTTGAACAGGACTTTGCAGTAGGGCAACTCATAGCTAAATTTTAAGCACCACGTCTACAAAAGCACAGAGTCCTATTTAATTTCATTTTAACTTTGCATTGCTGTAAGAAAACAGTCATGTTGATCCTTTGTATTTATGACATTTTGCTCTAAGTTTTAGAAACACATAGCTCCGTTCCAAAGTTCAAAATCAATGACTGTACCTGATATAAATCAATGCAACTGCAATCAAATCAGTAAAGCTCTTACAATTAATAGTAGCAAAGCTGTAATCCAACCTACTCAAAACACTGTGCATAATATTTCAAAGCTGTACCCTGACAGGTATCCACTGCAATGAATTGGAGTTGTGCTACAGGCCTCTGAAGCGTTAGGTTTGTAGCCACTGAAATAATTCCTGTGTAATTACTCACATGTTGACCAACGTGTGTTAAAAAATTAATTTCCAAAAATCCTGGTAAAGTGAGCACCAATGGATGCTCTGTAAAGTTTCATTACTCTCAGACATTTAAATGAAATCTACAATTTCATATTGCCTGACTGGGACAGCTGCCAAACTCTTCTTTGCTTTCTTGAGAATGGTGTCTATTTCATGACCCTTTAAACTGAAAGCTGTCAAGCCTCAAACAAAAAAGTGTCTTGATTTTAATTTTTGACTGTTTTCATGAACACATTTTACAAGTGTACACAGATTTCAACTCTTCATCTGTGTTGGCTGCTTTGTTCAGCCTGAAATGCCACCTCTGGCAAAGATGTTACAAAACAATTGCTAGAAACTTAATGCTAAAGCAGGGGAATGTTTTTTGAAAAGATATTGCATCTGAGAGCTTCTTTTCACAAGATTACATGTCTGAGATTCTTGAGCATCTTCCCCTCACAGGAAAGCCAACAGAAGTGTTCTACTGACTACAGTGGGAACTCCCACCACAGATGCAGCCATACCTCCCTCGGATGGGAGTGGGCCTGAAGAAGCAGAGATGAAAAGTTCAGAAAGGGAGGAAAAAAATACTCAGACAGAGGAAAACAGAGGTTTCAGGCAGGCTGGAAAACATCCCACACTGAGCACCACTTAGTAAGTAAAACTGTGGTCCAGAACACTATTAAAATGATTTCATTGCCTGAAAAGACTAGCTACCTTGCTATAATTACAGATGCTTGGTGCAGTGACTGGTAAAAACATCTGCCTTACAGGCAAAATCAGAAGGCTCTCTGAAAAGACTGCTGAAGTAAAAGCTATAGTGTTAAGGTGTCCTTGGAGATGTTGTCTTAAAAATGAACACTTAGCTTTCAGCCAGGAATTTCAGACTGCACTGTAGAGATTATCTAATGAGGAACGTAAAGCAACCATTACACTGCAAACCTGGAGGCCAAAAACAGGCAATGAGATAACGTCCTAGATAGAATCACATCACAGATTTGAGTAGGAGGTGGTTTCCCTGCCATTAAAGTAGGCAAGAATTAAAAGTAGATGCTTAAAAGCAAAGTTCTCTTACTTCATCAGCCTGCTCTGGGAGCTCCAACTGCCAGTAGGCACTAGGATGAGATCAGGGAGTGCTGGAGCATCTCAACACCTACAGAAACAGGACATATTCACATGCATCCCAAGTAGGGATTAAAGAGCCTGACATTCAGTACTGGTGAGGATTGTAAGAAACACTTAGCAAGGCAGGCATGACCCCAGGAAATGAGGCAGTCAGAGGCCAGCATGTGACACTGTCTTACTGGTACAGGTACATTCCTACAAATACACCAGTGCATACTGAACTGCTGCAAATTACAATTTCTAGCTCTCCATCCTGCAACTGAAAGCACTGCCTAAAGACATAGTAGAGACTGAAATGTGGATGTATACTAAGAATTTGGCATCATGGTGCATTTTTCATATTCACAGCCCAGCAGGAGGGCATCTACTGAACGAGAAAAGGATCAGCAGGGAAGAAATGGGAGTCCACAAACATCTCTCCAGAATGTTGATGCTCACTGAGTACATCCTACCCCAATAAGCAGCCAATCAAAAGTGGCAGAAAAAAACCTTTTTTTGGAGGGCTGTCCTGATGTTTCAGTATTGCCCTCAGTAATACATGAGTATTGTGATGCCTAGCTCTCAGATGATTAACACTCCAAAAGACATTAATTTTTGAGTTGTTCTTCCAAACCTCTTGTGACGTGCAAGAAGTCTCTAGGGAATAAAAATTTTTATCAAAATCACTCCAGTCACAGCTTTGGGCTGTTTCCACAACCACCAAGTAATATAATTGCAACAGAGGAAAAAAAAAAAAAAAGGAACTTATTTAAAGCATAGAAATCCTTGTGCCCATCCTCCATGCATTAGCTTTTCCCTGATCCATTCTTGCCCCCTGAATTCCATCTCTTTCATCAATCTTTAACCCATCCTTTACACTGTGTCATGCATTAAATAGCTTCCTAGTCAATCTACACCAGTCTCAACACTATTAGTATTAAAATTAATAATAAATCACCCATTCCTAGGACTTCTCCATTTACAAAGACTTCCCTCCCCCGTGTGCATGAATAACTGTGTTGATGATGCATCCACTCATGCTCTGAATGTGAAAACCCTGACGGCAGCATCAGGCCCTCCAACTGAGTGCTGCCCAAAGCTAAAGATCATGCATATTCCTCTTCAGTCTGGCCAATAATTCACTCTACCTGCCTCAAAATGTGTATTTATTTATTTTTCTAACAGCCCTGCAACAGTGGGGAGCATGCAGACACCCAGCTCATCAGGCTGGACGCGTATGCCTGCATCTTCACCTACAAACCTGCTTGCACTTCCCTCCCAGCCAGCAAAGAGCACCGGCTTCATGTTTGCACCAGCAGGCACAGGGCAATTTGCTTTCTGTTTCAGGAGGAAAAAAGCCTTTTTTGCAATTAATGCTTGGATAGGCAAGCTGAGCACCTCTGCCACACCACCCCCGACTGGGAGGAACAACGTGGTCCCCATGGCATTCCAACCTGTGGGATGCACAGCCAAGCAAACAAAGGAGGGGGGTGGAGGGATGGACCTGGCAGGCGCTCAGGGACAAATTCAAATATCCTAGGCTGAGCCACAAACTACTTCATCTCCGGAGGGCACCAAGAAACTGAAACACCAGCTCCCGCTTTTGTCACAGAAAAACATCTCCGTGAGGACTCGGCAGCCTCAACTCAGTAAACACCATTAAAATCTCACTGCCCCACAAAGCAGCACTTGTATGTTTTCACTATCATCAATCTACACAGTCATTTATCTTCTTCTGGAATTCAATGCAAAACTAAACATAGCTTCTCCTAACCACCCCAAGAAGAAAAGGCAAAATATGTATTTAGTCAATAATAGATATTATATGGAACTCACAAGACTAGCTTTATGAAAACTTCAGTCCTTTTAGAAATAAACACTCCAGAGATTTCTATCCCCTTTATTTTTTTGCTAGAAGGTTACAAGAAAACAGTCACTTTATAGTAAATCAAGCCTAAATAAGGAAGAAGTACTCTTAAAGAGCAGGAACAGGAGCAGCCTCAACCACAACAAGGGGGACTGACTCCTGTTCTCTCAGAGCAGCTGTCTAATCTTTAGGAAAAAAACACAGCTATACCCCAGAGCCCTAACCTGAACTTCATCACCCAACACTGGCATGGGTGCACAGACCTTCTCCCTTCCCAATCTGGTATTCTTAAGTGATGACTGCAGACTTTTTGACAGCAGCCCGTTTTAACCTGCAACACCTGGTTTACTCCCATAAACTCCATGGAAGAATTTTTCCTAATGAATGCACAGTAGAAGCCTGTTCGTATTGCAAACTCCTGGAAATGATGATAAATGAGCTCTACAAAGCACATGCTACTACTCAATACCAAGCAGGCAGCTTTGGCTGCGCTCTTAAGAGACAGCATTCCACAATGAAAATGGAATTTATTTCTTTTTAACTCCAGGGAAGATTTTTTTTTTTTGGTCAGCTTTGAAAATTTTGATCCTACACTCTGGAATAATCAGTGCTATAATATAGACAGAAACTGCAACCAGCAGACTACCTATCTGCCTTATATCAAGAAACAGATGGCATTTTCACCCTTTTTCTTGCATCTCAGCCTCGCTCTAAGCAGCTGGCTGCCTAGAACCAGAACTGTAAGAATGGAAATGGCAGTAATTCCTAAGGAGTGATCTAAACAGGAAAGTAAATACAATAGACATCGGTTGTTTTGGCTAAAGCAATAGTGAACGCTACAGTTGACAAGCAGACAACAATACATTGCTGTTGGCTAAAATACGAGTTGTTTTAACTACCGCAGAGAAGAATCTCATGCCTATCAGGAATGGGAGAGAAAGAGAGGCTCCTTTCCTACCTCACCATCCCTCAAGCAAAACTAAACATCTGCCTGTCTCTAGAGGAAAGGGTGAGGAAAAATCTCAACTAAATGTATTGGAGGTCACCGTTACCTCCATGGACAACTCTGGACACAAGACTGCCGATCAAACTCAGTCCTTGTAAGCAATTCCCCAAATACTCAGGGCAGATCTCCAGGGTAGTGTACCTACATCTTCATTAGCACTAACAGGCACCAGCTGGAGGTAGGCTCCTTAAACTGGGAAACAAGGCTTGCTCTCTGGCGGATGGCAGGGAGGAACCATCAGCCTCACAACCGTATTTCCAAGTTATGCAGTCAAAAGATGCTTGCAAGGGGAACACAAATAAATAATGGCGCAAACAAACTAAGGGTTAAAAGGAAAAAGGCATTAAAAACGCAATTTTCGTCGTTCAGCCATACATACCGGCCCTTGCTCGAAACAAAATCCGGTCCTATACTGTTAAGAGCCGGGAAACGCAGCCTCGGAGGCAGGAGGTAGGGAGCTCTGCACATCCCTACCTACACCGTACGTTTCGCTCTCTGGCTGCACGGGAAGGCGAAGCTCGCGTCTACCTGTAACCCGGGGCTGCTGGATCCAGACCTCTACCCTACCTCCTCACATCCACGCACAGGCAGCCCCCAACACACACCCCCAATTCGGCAACATCCTCCCACCCATCCCCGATAGCTAGGAAAGCAATTGCTTCTCGAGGCACCGTTTAGCAATTAAAGAGAAACGCAGATCCACGAAGGAGTGGGCATGAAGACGGGAGAAGGGGGGAGATTGAGGAAACATAATGAAACTCAGGAATTCCTCAGTGTAACACCAGCAAACCCCCCCGGTCCAACGTGGTGCCTTTCATAGAAAAAACCCAAGAGAGAGCAAGAACAAAACCTACCAGGTCCCCTCCATCTCCTCACTGCCTTTGCCACCCTAGCTGTCCACAGCCAAAGCAGGCTGGAGCGTACAAGGCATTTCCAAACAAGATGCACACCCCTTGTCTCCGCTGTCGCCCAGCATGCAGACCCAGAGAGATGCTCCCCCGTTACCTGGAGAATCCAGCCCCCCTGAAGACAAACTATCCTGATTACAGCATAATGCAATCCAAGCGTGCGCCCAGGGCAGCCGGCACCCTTCAGCCCAACGCAAGCGGGCAAGGGTGCAACTGAGGGCCAGGCAAGGGCTGGTGAGCATCCATCCGCTGGTTAGTTACCTTTAGTCACCTCCGGCTCCTGAGATGCGAGTCCCCATCAGATCCTCAACAACCTGCAGCAGGGAGCTGCTGCCACAATCCAGCCATTAAAACCAGGGGTGGGAGTAGGAAGCAGACCTGGCCACAGTACCAAAGCCCCCAGCCAGGAGGAAAAGGGGGGGATGAGAAGCACGGAACGTCCCTCAAGCAAGGAAAAATTAAAAAAAAAAAAAAAAAAGGAAAAATAGAAAGAAGTAAAAGTCTTTCCTTTTCTGCCGTGTTCTTCTGCTACATAAGCTTCCTCCCGGAGGATGAGGGTGTGTGGGGATGGGGGAGGCGATCGCTCCCTCCTCTTTCCCGCTGTCGCCGACCACTCTGGACGAAAGCCCCGGTGCGATTTACCTCCTCCAGGTGGGCAACTTCAGAGCAAGGTGATGTCTCCGGAGCCAGCACCACCGGCCAGGCGATTCGGATGCGGCAGAGTCATTGCCTGTGCTGCTGCTGCCGCTGCTGCCGCCGCCGCTGCTGCTGCTGCTGCTGGGGAAGAACAGCCGCTGCCGAAGAGACCACCAAAAAAAAAAAAATAAAAAAGGAGAGAAATCTTCCACCATCCCCCTTTCTCTCTCTCCCCTCCAGCACCAGCCGCTCTTCGCATCCGCTCCCCTGCCCGCGGCCCCTCGCTCCGCCGGGGCTGGGGGACACAAAGGCGCCCGCGCAGAGGGAGGCGGGTGGTCCTCAGCCCCCCGCGCTCCGCAGACACCCTGGATCCTTCCTCCTCTTCCTCCTCCTCCCGCTGCGGAGACCGCCAGCCCCGGCGCGGCGCGGGCGGGCGGGCGGAGGGGGCGGCTCCGCGGGCGCGGAGGGGGCGGCTGGGCGGGCGCGCCCCGCGCGGTGCTCAGCGGGCGCGGGGGGGCCGCATGGCCGCCCCGCCGGCTCGGCACGGCACGGCTCCGCTCGGCTCGGCACAGCGCACACGCACCGCACACGGGCAGGGCGCTCCGGGGCGGCGGGACCCGCGGCACCCGCAGGGCCGGGAGCGGGGAACGGGGCCCGGGGAGGAGGCGGTGGCGGGCGGCGCGGCGCTGCTGCCCTGCCCGGCGGCGGCCGCACGGAGCCGGGCGGGCGGCGAGCCGAGGGGCGGGGGAGCGCCGAGGGCCCGGATCTGGGTTGCGCGGACGCGGGCTCCACCTAGCAGCCGGCCGGCACCGCACCGCACCGCCGCCCCTTAGCCCGCACTGCCCGCAGCCGCCCCTTACCCCGCGCCCTGTGCGAGCGCGGCTCCCGCCCGCCACCACCTGTCCCGCCGCCCGACCCCAGCGGATCCCGCACCGCACCATTGGCCGCTCTGCCCCTGCCTCCCGTGCCAGGCAGCCAATGGCAGCTCCATGCAGGGCACGGACCCACTCCGCACTGGATCTCCCGCGTCCCGATTGGCCGCTGGCACTTTAGTTCCCGTCCGAGCGGCAGCTGTGGCACAGACCCATCACCTGCTCGGTGCCCTCACCTGCGGTGGGTGCTCTGCCTTACTGCACCCTTCCCAGAGAGCCAGGTGCAGCCTGTATTTCCAGCACAGGCACGGTCCCCGCTGGATTCCCCAGCTCCCAGTTGTCCCCAGCCAAGCAGCATAGCAGAGCCTGACTCCTCATCACGGGCGGTCTCCCTGCTGCCCAGCATAAGGATGGGGCTCAGGGCAGCCTTGGGGCCAGCAAGACACATTCCGTTCCTGCCCTGGCACCCCCAGGAGCTGAGAAACGTGAATCCCCTCATCACCAGAGAGTAAGGAACCTCCAGGAAAGAGGACAAGAAGCCTACCTCTGCGTTAACGTTGGTAATCTTAAATGCTTGCAAGAGACTTCTGGAAATAATGGTGCTTGGCTGGAACATGATAAACGCTTTTCTCACGAAACCAAATTGTTTGGTTTTGGTTTTTGAGGGAAGGACCTAAACAAATCAAGCTCTTTTAACAACAAAACAAAAAAAAAAGAAGAAAATTGTAGTTTTCCAATTGCCTGAGTGCTGACACATGCAACATGCCACACTTTATCCCAGTGACCAGACCTACTTGGGGAGTTGCTGCTGCACTCCCAGCTTGACTATAGCCAAGAGTGCTGAAAGGGCTCAAATGAGGCCAGCCCAATGGAAGATCCACTCAGTTTATTATCCTGCTCAGCTTTTTCTTTAACAAGCTCTTAAGTAGCCTTGATGATGGAGACCTTGCAAGGCCATCCTTTTAAATGGGATAAGGGAATTAAGTAATCTTGTTTGTTAACTCGGACCATGAGTCAGGAAGATGCTCACACATGTTCCTAGCAGAATTGCTAGTTAGACAGGCACAGAAATGTGTATTTAAGGTTAAGAACTGCTATTCTGGATGCATTGATGTGCAGTGGAAAATTAGTACCAATAAACATAAGTGCTGTTTTCCAATAATAAAATCAGGGCCCATTCACTGACACTGCAAAAATAAAGGAAGAATATTGACTTTGGTCAGGGAAGGGAAATCTAAAATTTTTTAACAGATCTGTCTAAACCATTTTCATTTCCAGTAGATCTCTGCAAAGTCATGCTAGAGAACACCTGTCCTTTCACACATGCCCACAGAACAGTCCCACGAGTCCAAGTGAATGATGCACAGCCTTCTACAATCATTTCCTTTAAGAAAAAGTAGATTTTAAAGCAATTAAAAAGCCATTGTGCTTTGGGCCTTGCATTTGGCTCACCAAAACAATTATCCCCAGTGGGAAAAGCCCTCAGAGAATCTACTGCTTCATCTTTGGAAAGTCCTCTTTTGTAACAGCCCTTCTTCCAGGGTCTGCATGGAGGGGAAAAACAAAAACCAAAACAAGCAAGCAAGACGACAACCATAAAAACCCACAAATCCAAACAAACCAACAACCCCACCCCCCCAAAAAACAAACCAAATTACCAAACTCACCAAGTCTTTAATACTGCTTCTGCTGGGATGCTCAGAGGTATGAGATATGAGATTCTCCAAGATATGATAGTCTCTCTGATATTCACCATTCACCACACATGCTCTGGGAATGAAACAAAGCCCTACCAGTTGAAATTAGATTTCCTCTATATCTTTAGGCTCTGTTTTAATGCAGAAGTGAGAATTAAACCAATGTTTAATCAGGGGGTAAAGACAAAAACCCACTAAGCTGAAAGTGTGGTGGTGTGGGTTTTTTTCCCTCTGATCGCATTGCATGTAATGAAGATGGAAAAAAACTGGTAAATTGTGGGGGGAGGCAAGGAAGAACTTCAGAATGCCACCAGCCTGTTGCGCTATTGGTGCTTTTTAAAATCATGTCATGGGCTAAATGCTGTGAGTCAGCCCAGAAAAGCTTAGCCACAGAATAGTTGCAGTAGGTTGAGTAGCTGTCTCCAGAGGCAACAGCAAGATTATTCCCCAAAGGATATTTTCCCAGTACTTTGTCCAGCAAAACTTGAAATGTGTCCAGGGATAAGGTTTCCACCAATTCCCTTGAGTGATTACTCCCCAGTCTCATATATCTCACCATTTGGAAGATTTTCCTGCTGTTCAGCCTACATTTTTGCATTTCTTAATTTCATACTATTACTTGTGGTTATGGCCCAAATTAATCAAAGTACTTCAACGCATGCTTAAATTTAGGTATGTGCTCAAGCTCCACTGAAATCACGTACAATGGTGTTTTGCAGGGCTGATGGATCTGCACATGTGTTTTAGCACTGTGCTGAATTGGGACCATGCATCATGCAAAATAATTATCCTTCTCTTACATATTTTTAAACCATTATCCTTCCCTTGCTTAATTATCGATTAGATAAGCTATATATTTAAGCTACTTAATCTCTCCTTGTGTATCAGTCTTTCCAAGAGTCTGGTAATTTTTCTTTTTTGGATCTGAATTCCCTGAAACTCTCGCATGTTTTGTAAGGATGGGTAATGAGGTATTGCAATTTAATGACATATCCCAGGTGTGATTACATAAAGAGTAGTTATTCTGTGCAGTCAGAGGATATAACTTACCTTCACCAGCAACCCCAAAGCGCATTGATTTGTTGTGCTGCTCTATCATTTTGTAAGACTTTATAATCTACTCCTATTCTTTTCCATATCCATCACTCCGGCATTCAGGTATTTTTTACTTGCAGAGGCAGACAGCCTTTAGGCCTTGAAATTCAGTGTGGTGCTTTACACTAGAAAACCTGTAACAAAACCAAGTTGCACCCTTAGAGGCTTCCAGAACACTTTCTTCCATGGAAAAAAAATTTTAAAAATCTCTGTTACAAGTTGTATTATTTGAATGCGTTCACCCAGGATTTTGGGCTCCCAATCAATTTACTTCAGGAGGATTTGTCACACATACCACCCTGGCACCATAGTGTCTGCATCATTTGTTGCTCATTATTCCATTATCCCCCAGGTAGATGTGGAGCTTTAATGATAATTTCATTATTTTATGATGTTTTAAAAGTAGGTTGAGTGAATTGTAATTGACTGTGATTCTGATTATTTTTTCCTTTTTTTTCTTCTTCATTTTCTGAAGATGTGTCCTATTTGCTTTCTCTCTTTCTCTCAGATTTCCATTAACTTCCATAAACAACTGTCACAGAGCCATTACATTCTGTAATGAATTACCTTATTCTCAAAAATATATGTCATCTGGACCAATTCATGGATACACATTTCTGTTTTCAGGACTGTTACCAGTTGTCCTACACAAAATGTACAATGTTTTCTTTACTTCATGATCAAGTATAATGTTTGGTTTTCATCCTTATTTCCCAGTCTGAAGTATTGTCGTGACAAAACTATATGAATTGTTAAAAACAAATGCCGTGGAGTCATACAAATAAACATCACAACCTGATATAGATCCAGCAAAACTCAGCTTATCTCTGATACACCTGCATTTCCATCATAAAATCCCAACTATTTGAGTCTGCCAATTTCTTTAACAACTAATGATAGATAGATGATAGATAGATAGATAGATAGATGATAGATAGATGATAGATAGATAGATGGTGTGTGTGTGGTGTGTGTGTGTGTGTGATAGATAGATAGATAGATAGATGATAGATAGATGATAGATAGACGATAGATAGATGATAGATAGATAGATAGATGATAGATAGATAGATAGATAGATAGATAGATAGATTATAACAGTGAATTAGAGCTCAACAGACTCCACATTCTGTGTTTTCTTCTTCCTCATCATCACCTCCTCTGCAGTCCTGGTTTAGGAAAGCACTGAGATCCCTCCCTGCCAGGGAAGCACCTCATGTTTTTGCATGCTGAATTTTCCCACACTCATTTTTAGGCATGAACCTCAGTGGGATTGCTTGCACTGGGCTCAAGCAAAATTCCAAAATATGGAGTAGTTAAAGAGAAATCAGCAACAAGATGCACACTTAATCTGATTTTTGTAGTCTCTTTGTCCTAATATGCACCTTCATCTTCATTTTGATACCATTTTTCTAGGTGTCAGAATAACCTCAAAAAATAACAAAAGACCCCCTCCTATATTATGTAAAAAATGCAACTAATAATAATTTAATTTTGAAAACACGGACCGTCAGAAAATGCTGTCCACTTCAGGGATAATTTAAGCCATAGCACACTGGCCAACCATAGTAGGTTTGCAGTACCTTGGCAAACAAAGCAGCCTAAAGGAGAGAAAGCACTGTGGTTCATCTGGTCCCTAACTTTTAGCTAGCATATTTCCTTGCAGCCTGTTCATGCCCAATGCCTTGTGCAGCAGAAGATGGGTTCTGTCTCTCAACAACAGCGTGCTGGTTTCTGCTGGGGTAGAGTTAATTTTGTGCACAGAGGCTATTATTGGGCTGTGTTTTGGATTTGTGCTGAACACAGCGATGATAATCTAAAGATGTTTTTGTTATTGCTGAGCAGGGCTTACACAGAGCCAAGGCCTCTTCTGCTGTTCGTACTGCCACACTGGCAGGAGATATATAGGAGGCTGGGAGGAGACACAGCCAGAAACTGACCAAAGGAGGAGACACAGACCCAAACTGACCAAAGGGATATTCCAGACCATATGGCATCATGCTCAGTATATAAAGTGGGGAGAAGAAGGAGAAAGGGGGGATATTTGGAGTGGTGGTGTTTTGTTCCCAAGTCAAAATTAGATGTGTTGGGGCCCTGTTCAATTGGAGATGGTTGAACTCCTTCCAGCCCTTGGGAAGCACTGAATTAATTCCTTGTTTTGCCTTGCCTGAGTGCGCCACTTTTGCTTTTCCTATTAAACTGTCTTTATCTCAACCCACGGGTTTTCTAGCTTTTGCTGTTCCAATTCTCTCACCAATCTCACTGGTGGGAGAGTGAGCAAGCAGTTGCATGGAGCTTTGTTGATGGCTGAGGTAAACCATGACAAACAGAAATATGCCAGATTTTCTTTTGGTGTTCCTACTCTTTTGGTGGGCGTCAGTGCTGTTTCAGTGCTGTTCCTGAAGCATAGGCAGTAAGGACATGGGAAGACTTCCTGACATAGATGCTCAAGATAGGGTGTTGCCCTTAAAAGTTTAGTATTTAGTCCAGCTGGGAAGGCTGTGCAAAACCCATTGAGGAAGACTGGTGATGACTGGTTGACTGGTGGCTTAGACATTGTTTGCAAAATGGCCATGCATAACAGCTATCTGAACTGTTGACTTGAATCTGTCTGTAGTCGAGGTAATAAGGCAATTAGACACAAAAATCATTAATAATTTAGCTTAATTGAAACCTAACAATACAGATTTCCTCTACGATTTCAAGTATTTCAAATGTCTCTGTTGTTCTAGTACATATGTAATGTGGGAGAAAATAAAGATTGTCACTAGAATTACATTTTAAAGAACTTGAGTTGCTTTTTTCTCATTAATTTGAACTCATGAATTCTCAGAGCTAGCTCTGGTTATATTTTCAGATAAAGGCTCTTTTTGTGTGTGGATAAATTAGGCTGTAAGATGTAACTGGCTGTTGTGGAGTGGGGGTGGGACTTTGATGTAAAAGTCGTGTTAAAGCAGATGGGTGTGCTGAGCATGCTTCAGCCAGGCTAAATGGGAAGAGCAATTAAATGCTCTTCCACATAGTTATTGCTGAAACAACAGGAAGCAGAAATAGCAGAGTAAATAAACTGTGCCATCAGAGAGGTTTCCCTGGAACTGACAGCAAATTTGGAAGCAAAGGGGTTTGTTAGTCGCAGCTGCTGGTGAAAGTCAGAAAAGTTCAGGGGAACTAGGAAAAAGCCCAGTAAACAGCAAAAGCAATGGCTGGGTTGAGAAGCAGCAGAATGATTTTTAGAACCGAAAAAGTGGACAGTAATTTCTGGGCTGATGGGTGATTTACTCTTGTAGTATTCAGGAAAATCAGATGTTCTTTGTAACAAGCAACACAACACCACACAGATACTTGGTGCCTACACTCCTTAGGAAACCAATGGGCTGACCTTAATCTGTAGGGCATTTGAAGCCACATGTTGCATGCAGCAGCTTAGCATGACTCCACCAGCCAAGATCATGGAGCTTTTACACACTGCAAGAAACCAACATCTCCCAGGAAGAAGAATGGCAAACCCACCACTAGCATCCCTCACAGCATTACCACGAAGGATGAATTATACTCATGTCCAGAAGGTAAGGTTCCAGTTCACATTGTTTGCTGGGCTTGAGAGAAATTTGAGCTACTGGGAGAAATGTATCAGCCCTGGGGGCTGCTGGGCATGGTGCTTTTGCAGTACTCTTAACCACCTATCCTGTGATACTCATATCATCTGTAAACACTTATCTCACCTATCTCCTGGCAGGCAGGATTAGAGAGAAAAAAACAAGGGAAAATACCACTCCAGTTGCAACAGTGTGGGAGGATTTAAAGCCATTTGGGAAACAAAAGTAGGAAATGATCACAGCTAAGAAATTGGTGTTTTAAAGGTACTCTCGGAGGACTTTGACTACCATGGTATAAATTTAGTATTCATGGTATTAATGGAAAAATTCTAAACTGAATAGGAAATTAACTTTTTTACTTGAGGTAATGCTGCAGTGGTAAAGTGATCCTAATTATTTTTAAGACTAAATGCTATTGCTAGGGGTAAGTCAGGTTCCAAAAAGAAAGAAATCAATAATACATAGACAGATTTTGATGGTTTCAAATAATAAAACCAGGTAGAGTGGTTTGTATCAAATACAACAGAAAATCCCTTTGGTGAAACATGCATAAGGCTAAGTCTTGAGCAGATACTTCATGCATACAGTTTAATGAATAAAAAGCATAAATCAAATAAGACTGGGTCACAACATAGACAAAGGGATTATACCTAAAATCAGGGCTTTAAGAAATGGGTGGTTGTGCAGAGACATTCAATTGATCTTTTTGGTCTCCTACACGACCTTTTTGCCTCCTGGACTCCGTTTCAGAAATCAGTGGAATGATTTTTTATTAAGTTCAGTTTTCTTTTAACTCATAGCAGCAGTCACTGAAATAATGGCTTTTTTACCCCCTTCTGTACAGTTGATTGGCACATCCTTGTTTCACACATTCATTTTATAAATCTTTTAATGCTTCCTCTGATTGAGTCACGGGAAGATGATCTGAGACAAATGGGCAATCTAATCTTCAGATAGTTAGTACAGTGCCTGGCAGCTGAAGAGAAAGCAAACAAAACACCAAAATATACCAGCAGAGGCACCCATCAACTCAGAAGAGATGATTGAAATGAAGAAAGGGCCAGTGGGCTGTGTGAAATGCTGAGTAGTCCATTACCAAGGTACTGATACCATAACAGTGCAAAAAAGGTGACAGTGCCAGGGAGTCTTGAATGTTCCTAAGTATGGCTACAGATGAACCCAATTAGTTTCGTGCTCATTAGGGCAGTAACAGAAAGGGACCAAGAAAGGCTTGCTGAGAAAATTCTGAAAGGGAAGGAGGAGCAAGCAAGATGTACCTAATGTCTTTCATGAAGGATAACAGGATGGACTATAAAATGTTATCAGCCAGCACACAAGAAAAGAGGGTCAGAGACCTCACCTATTCAGCCAAATGGAAATCTGACAGCAATCAATATCTGGAGCAGATTTCAAAAGAGGTTTTCAGGTGCATAATCTCAACAGAGGCCAGTAGGAATTGTGCTCCTAAATCCTTTACACACTAATCCCTATTTTTTCATAGTTATAAAGAAAAATGTGGCAAGGACTGTAGGTAGCCTGATATTAGCACATATAAAATGTGTAGTGGTGGAATCTCTTTACATTTGAACTCATCACTTGGTAGTTTTGGCTGAGCAGGAGTTTATTATTCATAACTCTAAAATCCACCCCATCTCATTTCATCGTCTAAGCTGTACAATCAATAATTCAAGTATGAATTTTAAGAAGATTTCCAAATTAAGCCAGACACCCTAATGTATAGGACATACCACACCAATTAGTATACACAACAGCTTCTCAGTGAGCCAAGATGAGAGCAGCATAGTGATTTGGAAAATATGAATATCATTATGCTGAAGAGATGCTTAGGGAACTAGGAAGGGAATAAGGTTCAAGCATTGGAATTGCTTTTCAGATGTGACCCTTAATATATTTTGGAGATTTGTATCCAGTGCCAGGCCCCTGTAAATTGACTGACAAATTGATGTGTCCCGTATCACCAGGCTCTTTCATGGGAAACAGCTAAACCCCTAAATACTGTTAACATTAATAGAATTTAAGTCTGATTTTCCAAACAAACTGCTATGGGAATTTTGCCTTTCATTCATATTTTGTGCTCTTCTGTGCTCCAAATTGTGCAGAATTACAGTCCATGAAGACACCTGGTGGAGCAAACAGAAGTAATAACTTCCTGTTCCAGCACTCAACTGCTGAGTTACAAATGAGTTGGAGATGGTGTCAGTTCTGTCTTCAAAGCAAAACCAGGCAGTGGCCATCAGGTTCTTACCTCTTAAGAGCACAGTTGCCTCTTCAAAATGAGGACAATCTGCCATTGGGCTCAGTCCTCAGCTACCTTCAGCTGATGTGTCTGCAGTGGTCTGAGCTCAGAACACCAATATGCACAGAGCATCCAGCTACCTGTAGTATCCAGCACACCCTTTTCCCCAGGTACATCTTACTCAGTTTCAACTTATTCAAATGATCTGGGCAAGGAGGGAACTGCAGTACAGCTGTTTCTTGCTGTGCTGCTTACCTAGTGCTGCATGCTTGTTTGTGACATTTTCTGGGCACTAGATGGCCTGGATGTGGCAGTGGAGAGAACATCATCAAATATGATGCACACAGCAAAATTCCTACTTTGTGATGGTTGATCCAGGGTGCTCATCATAAATTTAAATCTAGGTTATAAGTTACCTGCCTGCTGCATTTTGTAACTGTGACTTTTTAACAAGGCCCATAAAATTCCTTGTAGTTTATGTTTACTTACATGTTGAAAATTGCAAGCTTTTGTGTGCAAAGAAGGGAGAAATCACCTCTCCCTGGGAAATTTGTGATCAATCTAAGGGCAGTGTAACATCACTGGTCCCTACACGGCTCTCTTTCAAGTCAAAATGTGACTGCACTTTTGTGTGTCACAAATGTGATGTATGCATTTTTTGTTGGTTTGGTTGATTTGATTTTGTTGTTTTTGTTAATGGTGGATTTTTTGATTGGTTTTTTCATTATTTTATTTTGTAGGGTTTATTGTTTGGTTTTGTTTGGGTTCTCCCTGTTTTTTCTTTTATTTATTTATTTTTTATTTACTTTTAATTAGTTGCACTCATTGCCTTGTTGGCTTTGTTAAGTGCTAGCTGTTTACATTCATGCTTTTCTGTATTTAAGGTCTTGGACTAAGGATTCTTGCTAGGACTGCTGACCTTATTGATGAGCTAGTTGAGGTGTTATTTTTTTCTTTAATGTGGCTATCCTCTAGCTTGGAGGGATCAAAACAGTGGTGTTGCATGCTCCTTGGTGTCTTTCCACGGACTGACATATAAGTGGATATTCTGTTGCTTGGTCTCTCTTGGTGACCAAACACCTGCAGACTGCTGGCTTTGCTTTTGTTGACCTTGAGCATCCCCCTCTTACAAATTCCTGGGTGTCATTTACGCCTTTTTGAAGAAAAGCATATTTACTTTAAACGATGTATTGAAAGGGAAAGGTCATCCCTAAAGAAATAAAGCTGTTGTTTTATTCAGGGAGGGCAGTATTATTCAGGGTCCCTTTCAGTGTGGACCCTCATTTGCCTCTTTGGCATCCCAGGCCTGTGTATACCAGCCCCTGGGCTAAACAGAGGCTGAAGCAGAATAGTCCATTCAGGCTGCAGAGCTGATCCTGCATGTAGAAGCTGGAGGGAGTGGAATGGCCAAGGCAGAAACCTGGATTTCAGCTCTTCAGGCCATATCTGTACATAGCTGACCTTCATGCATAGTTTTCCTGTACAAAGAATATTGGGCAAGGAGAGGCCACCTGCTTCATCAAGTTGGATCTCTTTGTGTGGCAGACACCTAGATCTCAATGTCCATCAAAACCAGATGGTTTTTATCTGTAAGTGCTAATCACAGGTATATATTTTTATACATGTGTTAGTAATATCTACAGGGCACTGTTACTGCTGCTGTTGTCCCTGTTTTTCTGCTGTACTATCCGGGTTTTTCAGGGGGTCCAATTCAAATGCAGCTATCAATAAGTTTTGGATGCTATTATCACGTTTTATGCTTGGTTTTGGGAAGGCACATGGTTTATGTTTCTGATGTGCACAATATTGGTTTATATCTGGGTTATATTTATTATTATTTATTTATATTATATTTATATTGGTTTTCCCAATAATTTTTTAAGTAATCGTAATTATGTTTTCTTGTCATTTCTGGTCACGTATGTTTGTATTATGCTGCATTCTCAGTTTGGCATTTTCATGCAGTGGACAAGCAGTGCCCACAGTGATACAGTCTCATTCCTTCTTTTCTAAGGCCACCATGTTGGATCTGCTAGCATATACCTTACAGCCATTAACAGCCCAAAAAATCTCAAGGGGATTTTTATGCATCCGTATTTCTGACTTGGACTAAGATTGCAAAAAATCCCCTATTACTATCCTTTCATGATGAAGGCACTTGTATTTTGTGGCTTTTGAAGAATGTATGGTGCCCAATTTGACAGCCTTTTAGGCTGCACCTTTTAAAAATCTCTAGCTGTATTGTTATGATCATAAACTGAACTGCTAATAGTCTCCAAATGCTGACTGCAATTCTTATGCTCTGTACTTTCTTCCCTCTATCTTCATTTTATCATTGCCTGTACAAAGAGCCCATTCCTTTGCAGCTGTAATTAAGCTCTCAGTTTCCAGTCCTTCTCTGACAGTGATTATCATGTCTATTTTTTGTAGTTGCTGAAGCTGTCAGTCCTCAATGCTTCCCAAGAGCCATGTTCGGGTTCACAGAAGCAGGAAGCAAGCACAGAAGAAAGTCCCAGAAGTCGGTCATCAGTTTAAAGATAAGGTCTGATCAGGGAGACATGGCTGCTTAGTTGCAGAAGATTTAAAAGCAGCATATGGTTCATGTTCTGGATATAAACAGCTTACACACACACCCTGCCACCACACACGTGCTCCAGCTGTCCCCCTAAGCGCACATTGTAACAACAGCACAAGCACTCCTGGTATTTTCCCCCAAGTACTCTTCCACCCGTTTTAATTTCAGGAACTTTCTCAATTACATGTGGGAGGGGTTTTTTTCACAGTTACTAATGCTTTCTGGATTTCTGCTGCACAATCTGATGCTTTTTCTCCCTTGAGGCCATTTAGATGTTGAGCTCCCATAAAAACAGCCCTGGTAAACCCTCAGTGAGGCTTCAGCCCACTACTCCATGGGTTTCTTCTGTGTCTGGCTCCATCTAGCACTGTGAATCCCAAAAACTACCATTTCCTCTCAACTCAAATCTCACCTATAGCAGGAGTCCTAAACTGCTTGCTCATTAATCATGGGGAAGCTGCCCCATGGCTTTTGTCATTTTTGTCTCTCTGAAGTTTTTATCATATTTTGTTTGCAAGTGAAGGAGTCTGAGTAGCACTCTGTGTTCAAAATGGGGGTGAACTTTGAGGTTGTATTGGGGTTCAACACTATTCTCTATCTGCTCCATAAAACCTCCTATGATTTTACTCAGCATTTTCTAGGATTAAGCTGGTGTTTTCATGGTGTTGCTTCTGACCGTTACAGCCAGCTCAGAGCTCATGTTGTTCACTTGAGTCTTGCATCACTTTTTCCAAGGTGCATCACCTTACATCTGTTTCCAATGGGTTTCATCTGTCATTTTATTATCTAGCCTCTCCACCTTCAAAAATAATTTGGTAAATCTTTGGTCAGCTCTTGTTTTCACTAGCCTGACCAACTTCATTGGGTTTTGAGACCTTTTCATTTTATCAATTGGTCCTTTTTCAGACTGTTTATATATGTGGGGAACAGCACAGCTCCTAGCACATAGTTTTTAAGAACTCCATCAGTGATCTCCATCCACATCAAGGACAGCCATTACTTCCTACAACTTGCTTTCTAGCTTCAACTCATAACATATCCAGGCACCTCCCCTTACTAGAGCCAGTTTTCCAGCTAAATTGATCCATAATTCCCATTTGTCCCCGATCTACTTTTAAAGAATCAGAGCAGGTGTTTTCCCCTCTATGCTAGGGGAAATGGGAGAACACATTCTCCCAATAGGAGAACACGTAGGGCACCAAATGGCAGGAGTACCAAAACCAAGAATGTGATACGAATTTTGTATTCAAAATAAACACAATACATTGTCACATAAATGATTGCCCTGCTATCATGAAATATTCCTCTATTCTCTAAGAACAATTAACTACACAAAGTTTACAGTACTGGAAGGCATTCACTTACAGACAATGTAGAACAATTTGCAGACGAGGTTGATTGCGCTGGCAGGGTTTAACTGAAAAATAAAACAGAGATACACATTGATTGAAGCTATCTAAATAAAACATGAATGGCTTCTAATGAAAACAGCAGGCAAAACAGCACTTTGAGGCCTCAGCAACAACATTTTCCTCAGTATGGGTTGTGGAGTAGCCAGAGCAAAAAAGGTTCCTTAATTTAGCACATTAAAGTACATATTTTCAAGTTTATGGATTTATGAAAATACCTTTGGTATTATTCACCCCTCTCACCTCTAGACATTTCAAGTAACAATTTTACAGATTTTTAAATGTCCTGATAGTATAATCAATGGGGTGCTGTAGGTTATGTCAGAAGAACTTCCACATCTCTGTAACACAGACAATGCAGCTCACTATGCAGCACCAAAAATCACCTTATGCTCTCTCTGCCACTCTCCTTAAGAAGGTGCTCATCAGCTGGGGAAAACAGGTCCATGCTTCCTTCAATCTTCACTGGCTTTTGTGGAACTACTCTGATTGTCTGGCTACTGGTGCCTGGTGATGGATGGAAAATTAATCTGAGACGTGCCTGTGGCTCTTCTCAAATATGAGTGAAATAGTTTTATTAATTTGATCTAGTGGGTTTTTATTTGACACCCAAGCATTTAATTTCTTCTGTATTATTCCACTTCCTTTGACACTGGCATGCAGTTCCTTCCAGCTACCAACAGATTTCATTATGCTTCTGTTTACTTATGCTTTAGGATCATTAGTGAGGCTGTTGACTAAGTCAAGACCTGCCAGTAATCTCTGTGTTATGCTACCTGACAGTGCCTCTCTGGTTTATGTGCAGCTATTTAGCATTACCCTTAGCCATGGACATTTTGCCAGCTCTCAATACACTTGAGAACAAAGCTGGTGAATAATTTATTAACAAATTTGTGTCTTACGTTCCTTCATGAAATACGTATCAACCGCCTGATTGTTACTGATTTGTTTTTTCCTTGAAAAATTTCAGGAAACGCTTAATGCAAACATGTTTTAGTGTGTGGGTTGTTGGCAAAATTCATTAATACAATCTAGACTAATACTTTCTGTGATATGATTCTGTTTATATATATTTATTCTTTATGAGATGTGTCAGAGATGCTACATTTCTTTTACCTTTATGTGTTCAGAGATAACTCTGTTGGTAGTGGCTCTTTCTTCTTTTTTTTTTTTAAATTATTTGTATCTCTGCAAAGGACTCCCAATCTCTTACTTTTGTTTTCCTTCTGAAAATGTGTACCATATTCACCTTTCACTAATATGTTGATCAGTTCCTGGTTGTTTTTCAGTTTTTGGTAGTAATTGCAGTGGTATAGTAGAAAATCAGGCTGAATTTTTTCTTGAAACACTTCTCATTGGGAAATTGATTTTTTATTATATTTTTTAAAAAGAAAATAGCTATTCAGTCACTAATTGTTTTGTCCTTGTTAGAAAGCTGATTTTAGTTGATCAAACAAAATGTATTTTTCAAGGATTCTTGTGAAAAAATTACAAGAGTAGCTGTTTTTCTTCTTCTTATGTTACTTGGGTGGGAAGGTGAGAGGCAAATCACTGTAATACCCTGAGATCATCCAGAACCAGTGATTTGCATATGTATGTATATTTCTCTAATATTAATACATGCATTTCTTAGTTCCCAGGACTCTTCCTTAAAATCTTTTTTTCTCCTTCCTTTTCCTTTTAGTAAATGCATGCCCTTCCATAGAAAGCAAGACTTTGCTGAAGCCTCTGTAATATAAACTGATACAATGCATAGAGGGAAAAATACATCTCAGTTTGAACTCTATTGTATTCAGCCCATTTGGACTTGCCCTGCACTTTCAGGTTGATATAATATTTTTATTTTATCACCTCAGAGTCACAAGCTCCTAAGCAGAGGGTCTATCATGGCCCAGAAGGAGCTGCCTCTCACAGGTAGGTGTAACAATGCCTGGTCACCAGCCAGTAACCACAACCCAGCCTTCTGCTGAGAAAAGGACATTTTAATTCAAGTGCCTAAGAGCAGCAATGTCGGTGAAAAAGGTTGCTATACAGTGACAGATGCTTCACCACCAGATCATTCAGAGAGGATGAAAAATAGCAGGGGGAAAAAAAAAAGCCCAACAAAAACAGCACAACAAAATTCCCAACAAAACCAAAAATCAAACAAAACCCAGACTTGAAGCACAATGTTGCACTACTTCAGTGAATGTTCTATTTTCAGAAGGCACTAAAGAAGCTGAAGCACAATAGGCAATGATTTTTATATTATTCACAACAGAAAGTATTTGTAGAATAATGCAAATACACAGTGGCAGCCTGCAGGCTGCTGTTGAAGGGTAAATGTTTACAGGGATGCTGGATGTGAGGCTGTATTGGGTTTGCATGGCACAGTTCCCATAGTGGATGGGGTACAGGGGTGGCTTCTCTGAGAAGCTGCCAGAAACTTCCTCTTTGTCTGGCAGGAGGGAGTGATGGGAGGAAGGTGTTTTTAGGATTTCATAGAATCAAGGAATAATAGAATAACCCAAGTTGGAAAGGACCTATGAGGATCACCAAAGTCCAGCTCCTGGCTCTACACAGCACACCCCAAGAGTCAAACTATGTGCCCGAGAATGTTGTCCAAATATTTCCTGAACTCTGTCAGGCTCAGTGTTGTGACCACTTCCCTGGGGTTCCTGTTTAGTGTCCAACCACACTATGGCAGAAGAACCTTTTCCTGATATCCAACCTCAACCTCCCCTGACATGTCATTCCCTCAGGTCTTGTCACCAGAGAATAGATCAGTGCCTGCCCCTCCACTTCTCCCATGAGGAATTTGGTTTACTTCTCATTTTCCTCTCCTGATTTTGGTAGGTGAATGTCAAATGAGTGACATTTGGTTGGTGAATCTCTTGGTTTTTGATCATGCACTTGAAGAAACTCGAAGGCAGAGGTGCTTTGAGAAACATGGGATGTAGGAAAAGAAAATCCAGGAGAACCTGGGTTTTCATGACTGGGGAAAAATTTCCAAGACGGTGTCATTTTCCATTGATAATTTACTTGCTTGAACATAGAGTTTAAACCTGACATTTAGAAAAACCAGATAATGCAGCTCTACTGGTGAAGAAAAGACAAACACCTACCTTTGTAAGAGTCCCTACTCCAGTCACCAGTGACCCACACAGGAGCCTTAGGAAAGGCTAGTGGAAAGGGACACATGCTAATGTGCACAAGCTTGTTTTTAACCTCACTGCCATACCCAATGGGTAACAAATTGTCAGAGCATTAATCTTGCTCCAATATTTTAAATTCTTTATAAAAATTTAAGCTGTGTTTAAAATGCATGTATTATAAGCTATCCATATATTTAAACAATGAGGAAGTTAAAAAAGAAAAAAAAGTGAGGTGATTTTGAAAGTCTTTTAACTGCCAAACTCTTCCCATCCACCTCACAATAGCATGGGATAGTCAACCTTCCCACTTACTGAAAGAAGTGATTTTTTTTCTTTGCACTTTTTACAAGCTAAAGCAAAGCTGCTTTCCCTGGCATGGGGTAGAGGTCCAGGAAAAGAGATGTTCCCTCACATTTGATTGAAGGATCTTGGAGAACTTATAAAGATTTTGTGACTGCTCTTAGAAAAATATGAATTTAGAAACCACCTTCTTTGGGGATGGGTCCTTGGCTTGTGCAAACTGTCAGAGCTGAGTTGAAATCAGTTATGCAGTGTGGCATTTTGCTTCAGTTCCTTGCTATAAGTCATTAAATCCCAAACTGAATGGTTGTGTCAAAACCCTTGAACCACCTGCTCATCTAGAAAAGCAGCAAAGTCTAAGGATTTAGCTATATTAGATGCACACGTGAAGATAATGCTGGGAAATTAAAATCCTGCTTGGGTGAATTTGTGCATTTTGATTCTGGGAGGAAAAGAGGGCATATAAATGATTTGTGTGCAAGACCCATTGCCTTTCAGTTCAGCTGGGATCACCACATATAATCTTTAGCCATGAAAATCCTTTCCAGCTGCCATAAACTTCTCTGTACATACAGACCTTCATAAACTGCTCTGTACATACAGACCGTACAGTGTAGCTGCAAGTAACAAAAAGCATGCTAGCGAGGGGCATATTTTTATTTTTCTGGTTTGCCTTAAAATCACCAGAAGCCATGGACAGCAGGAACAGGGATTGATGTTCCCTTTCTCTTCCAGTCTGAGAACTGGAAGACATCAAATGAAACTAGGGAAGGCTAGTTTTGAAACAAAGAAAGGAAAACCTCCTTCGTGGCACTTGGCATTAGAATGGGGGACTCATGGCCACAGAACAGTGGAGCTGCTGGTGACCTATGCACATGTGAAAAAACACAGGACACATTCAAAGACAAGAACCACTTTGAGAGTTGTCAAATGCCTTGCCTCCCACACCAGGTGTAGCAATATCCCCTGCTGCATCTATAAGAGCCCTCTGGTGATGCACCACCTTGTGCCTGCCCTACCCATATTTCATTAGGGCAGATACCAGAGTGATCAGCAGATCCAGTACCCATTTTATTATATTCTGGTTGTTCAATGTTGTAGTTCTGCAATATGACTCTTACATTGTTGCCTAATGGCAAATTGTTTGTACAGTGGATGGACAAAACCATTCTCTTGAGAACTGAACTACAAGGGATATCTTAACCATCTTCTTCTAGCTCTTTAGCTTGCACTTGAGTTTTGCCTCTGCATTCAGTTGTCTCTGTTTGTGGAATTCACCCAGACTCATGAGTAGCCTCGTGTTAATGGAAGCTGCACTTTTCTGTGGATAAATTATTTAGGGGGAGGAGGAATGGAAGTCCCTTCAGATTGTTCTAAATTGAGGACTAGGACTTTTAAAAAATAAATAAAAAGAAAAATAAGTGAAGAGTTAGCCTAGCAACAAAAGATTAATTCATCAAAATAAACACACCTCAAGGAACAAAACATTGTAAGAGCATCCATAAGCATACCTCTATCAGCAGACTTGAGACAATACATTTCCATGGGAGGCTAATGTAAAGAAATATATTTCCCCTGTGAAAAAATCTGTGATAATATCTGCTTGTTTGACCATTTTTCAATCAATCACTTTTTAAAATGTGTCATTGCCTGCCTATATGGTTTGTTCAGGTTGAGCTCTATATGTACTCCTAATTCATGCTCCATTCCCATGGCAGTCAAAAAATCACTGTCTGATTATATCCTAAGTTGGGAATTCAGGCTTCGACTCGTTTTGTTGTTTGAAGGATTCCTTTTCTTTTCCTTCTTCTCTTTTTTCCCTTTGGACAGATCTTCTTGTTGCCACAGGCATGCAACAGAAGTGATTCATTCCGGATGGGGGAAATCAGTTTTGTCATGATGGCAAGGAAGAGCAGGCTTAGGTTAGTATAGGAATTACATCTTGTAGGATTTATATTTTTATTATATATTTGTATATACTTTTATTCTATCCTATCCTACATAAATTTATTATGTACTAAAGTAATCTAGCAGAAATTAGATTATCCTGATTTTGCTGATGGTTACTGAAACTCCCTGAATATCACAGAGCAGAACCTCATCTGATGTAGGAAGCCATTGCATAGGTGGTCACAGAAACTTTTACAAGTTCTGGTTCAGCCTCAAAGATTTGAAGACTCTCTGGCTTGTTTTATGCAGCACAACTTCTGCTTGGAGGCATTACACATTTTTCCTTGGTGCAAATAGATTTTTATCCTCAAGTAATCCTGTTAATTTTCCCACTCCTCTGACCTTGCCCAGAAGTGGCACAGCATCTAGAAGGAGCCACAGTTTCTCAGTAAGGGAAATTAATTCTCCATGCCACCCATTCCTGAGCTTTCCAAAAAGAAATTTGGTGACTGGCAAGATTAAAGTAGGGTTGTTTTCTGAAATGTCAATACCTGCACTCTAAGAAAAAGAGCGAATGCAAGTCATTTGACTTAGCCCACCAATGATATTTAGTTACCACAGAGAAAATGCATGCTGCATTTAGTTATTCATAGTCCTGATTGTACAAACCTATTCCTTTGCATTGTGATGAGCTAGCCTGGGTAACCAGACAGGGGTGTCATAAAAAGGGCCTCGCAACAAAAAACCTGTGGCCAGGTTGGGGTCAAGTCATATTTCGTTTGTTCTCTTTGAAATGAAGCAAGCACTTACTTGGTAGGGTTGATCAGACTGATGTATTAGACTATAAGAATGCTAAATAGAAAAATTAATGAGAGATTATCACCATGACCTTGGATTTGTAAGAATTATTAGGGGGCACCTGTGTTACACCAACTTTTGGCCTGTTTCCCTTTCTGAAGATAGGCTGAGCTGGCTTAAATGGGAATTGAGAAAATCCAACTCTGAGTATTTTTTCAAAAATCTGAAGAGCAATACACACAAGCACAATTTCATAGTACCAGCTCTACAGCTAAAACAATGCATTTCATCATGTCAAGATCCACTCTTCAGGCAACCTTTGGAAAGTGGTTGTACCCAGCAGATTAAATTCTCAAGGATACAGGCGAACTAGATTGGAACTAGCTGTTCTTTAATGTCCCTTCCTACCCAAATAATTCTATGATTCTACATCTTTTGCAACTTATCTCAAGCCTGTGATCTTCCTTGCTCTTCAGGCTGTTCCTTGAAATGAACATCGAAGGATTTTTGAGGTCTTTTCACTGGGATTCAGAGTCCCATGTGTCCCACAGCCTGTCTTAAGCTTTTCTTTCAAAGCCTGTCATAAACTCTGAGCATGGCCTTTTCATATCTACACCATCTACTTCACAAGAATAGGGGGTTTTGCCTAATTTCCTGGGTTTTATAATACCTTTCTGTTCAACTGGCCAAAAGACACATATTTTATTTAGAGGAAAAGCTTTCCTGTTCCTGTTCTTGCCTTCAACTAATACTTAGACTAACACCACTTCGCAGTGACCATGGTGAGCCTGTATTTTGGTCCATGTATTTTTTAAGAGGCTGACAAGGAACATCTGTCCAGGCAGGAAAAAAGCTGTGGAAAAAGTTACGGGGATTAAGTTTTCTGCATTTTACATTATAATGACATTTCCAATCACTTGAGAACCGCATGATTGCCTTTCATAGCTCCTGGGAATCTTGACTCAGTGAGTGAGAAATGTACTTTTAAATAATGGCACTCGTTCTAGATTTTCTCCTTAAGAATGCATCGGACCTTAATGAATCAGCTTCTTCATGCAATCCCAATCACAGTGTAAGTCTGCCCTCTGACACTGCCTGCATGCAAATCCTTCATGCATTTTCTCAGCAAACTGAATTTTTTTAGTGAAAAGTCCACAGGTAGCTGTCATTTTCAGTAGCTCTCCTGGCCTGGAAGTTCACTGCCATTTTGTCTCGGCTTTTAATTTGGTTTTCCTATTGATCCTAGGATTTTGGCTTTCTGATACCATAGCATTCTTCATCAACAGCAACCATATTCCTCCCAATGTTGAGGAAAAACTCCTGAAACTAGGGGGAGGAGAGGAAACATGGCAATGGTCATTCAAACAATCTTTTGTCTTGTACTTTAAAAACATTAATTTACATTAACATATGCAATTCCATAGACAGCTCTGAGCCTTTTCAATCTTATAAACCTTATGGTTGACCATGGCTCTTACTAGAATTTAGACTATGCAGCCAAAACACCAAGGTGAGCCTGATTTGTAAGATATCTGGAACAAAGGGACTCCTTCCTTTCCTTCCTGTTGGGGGTTTGGGGGGTGGAACTGCCAGGAAAAAGCTGCTTTGAAAATTTGGTTGTCTAGAGGCTGAAACAAGGAGATCATACTTTTGGAAAATCTAACCCCAGTTATTACATCATGCTAGTACAAGAGGGGAGCTAAAAGCTAGAAATTAATTAGCATTTAAACCAGCTATAAAATCACAGAAATGCAAGGTATAGTCTTTGAAGTTTAACAATGAAAAACATCCGATTCCTACTTTTATTTCCTGGTTTTATACAGAAGACTTAAATTTTATATGAGGTTGTTTTCCCATTGCACATTACTACTCCTGCACATTTCCCATCTCCCCAAGCAGCACTGGTGCCTCTGCACTGCTAAATCCATCAGAATACTGAGAACATGGGTCTGGAACAAAGAATGATCTACTCTAATTACTTTTAGAAATAATTGTACTTAAGAAGCAAGTGTATTTATTATTAATTGTTATGTTTTCCTTTATCCATACATAATGAATTTATTACAGTTGGGCAATTTAGTACACCCTTGTTTTCAATTTAAGTGGATTCCTTTTAATACCCATTTTTAACCTTCAAGCTGAAAGGTTTGATATTCCTTTGAGAGTTGTGTTTTTCTTTTTCCATATTACACATTTATGTGTCTGTCTCTGTTGTGAAAGACTTGGATATTCCAGGTGGTTATGAGGCTAAAAACCAACTAATTTATGCATGCAATAAGATAACTTATTATAAAAGCTTGTCAAAAACATAGAACTAGAGTCAATGTATTTTTGAACTTTGAAAGCTACTTTCATGTGGAAAAGAGTTTTTAAATTTTAGCTGAATGCAAAGTCATTTTTAAAAAAGTCAGTTTTAAAGACAGGAAATGTTACTAATTCTTATTTCTAAAAAGAAGAAATTGTTGATATGGACTTTCTAAAGACAAGACTACAGCAGCTTGGAACAAAGCCAGGAATGTTTAGATCAAAAAATTAAGGGGAAGCAGAATTCCTATCAATGTGCTGAACTAATTTTTTTTCAAAAATAATTACAATCAATCATCAAATCATGATTATACATTATTTAAATGACTCTTTTTTTCTTGCCACTAAATATTTTTAAATCTCTCAAAATTTAGAAATGCCAGATTTAAAACACACTGAATAGAACAATAAATTATGCCATTGTTTCAATGTCTCCATAGAGGTCAGAGTATATATCCATACTGATGATTACAGGAACTTACTCCCACATCCTCAGCCAACTTGGACATTGCTGCTGAAGTCATTGGGAACTGGTTACCAAAGTACCTTGGTGAATGTGCTTCTTAGTCCTCTTGTCAGAGCAAGACTGTTTTGGATATTTCTGACATCTTCCTTCAGATCTTTCTACAGAATTAGGTAGATGCATTAAAAAAATCACCAACATTTAAAGAATCTGGGGAAAAAATCATGTTCATCTCATCTCTTTCATGATTCTGTCATGCATTTTTCTGTAGTTACGTTTCAGTAGGAATATTAAATCATTTGGCTTTAATTAAGTTTTATTAGACACTAGCTACAAGGGGCATGATAGATTAAGACAATTGTCATAAAACTATGTAAAAAGATCCATGAGAGCTTGTTAAAGCTGTGTTTCTTCTCTTTTCATGACCAAGACTACAGCATTTCAGTCAGGCAATCTACTGGCTGTTGTTCATATTTTCAGCAAGAGGTTTTCACAGAGCTGAAACTTCTAAGGGTTTAGGAGGTGGCAGGCCTATTCAGCTTTGCTGATAGGTCATTAAATGCAAACATCTACATTAGCACAGCATTAAAGTTCAAAATTGAAACACACATAATTCGTGAAAACTGAAAGATGAAGTTCCCACACTGATGTTAAATCTATCGTACTGCTCAGGTTATGCACATTCAATTGTATATTGAATTGCAGAAACCAAGCTTCTGAGTTAATATCTGCACAGAATGGCCAACTTCAGCACAGAGCCTTAGCAGCTGAATGAACCAGCCCAACTCTTTGAAAAGTGAACCTGGACCAAGGGGAAGAGACGTGGGGAAGAATGCCCAGAGGTGTGAGACTACAGCTCACATCTGACTTTTGAGCTCTCTCTGCTCTGAAAACACAAAGAAATGTTCCTGATACATTTCTCCACATCCTTGCTGAAAGGTTTTGTCCTCCCTTCTGCTCAGACACAAAGCAGTTCAGACAAACAAACAAATAAAGAAGTTTGTTGCAACAAAATGCCTGAGAGATGCATTTTAGGACAGGAATTTTATTTCCTTGGTCTTGAGCCGGCAACCTGAGCCTGTCTAAGCATTTCAATACATGACCTGTACTAGGGCCTGGGGCACCGGCCATGCTCCTTGAATAAAAAGGGCAAACTGACTTCTGCTGCTAATTTAAATCACAACAGAAGGCAGCTAAAGAGTTAGGGCCCTGACATCGTGGGGAGTAGTGCTATCTTGAGTACCCCAATTTCATCCCAGCCTTTCACGTCTATTTATTATTGCTGCTTTCTTTGTTCTCCAGTCCTGGAGCTTCCAAAATTCAAAAATGGTGAAGTCTAGATATAAACAAGAAGAAATACAATAGTTTATTTCATTACCTGAAGCTGGCACTTTTGGTGGGGAGACTAAAAGACCTTCAGTCAGCTGTCAACGAGATGACTCAGTCTTTTGCTTAAATGCTGTGCAAAAGTCTCCTAGGCTTTTGATTTGTACCTAGGATTTATTAGTGTTCCTATTACACACCACATACACACACTCACCTTTCCCCACCCACTTAAAGCTCAAAGACTTGAGTTGTATCCTCAACAAGGATATTCACAAAGCATTTAGTACTTGCAGGACTTGAGCTGTATAGGATAAGGAGAAAAAAAAACCCAACAAAAAACCCAACCAACAAAAAAACCAAACCAGACAAACCTGTAGTCTAACATTACCCAAGAGATGGTGATGTCAGCCTGTTTAGCTTCTTGCACAATTGTGTAAGTGAACATTTTTGTCCTTGTAAAACTTGGTGAATTGTTTTCTGGCTTGCATATGGCCCATTCATTTTTATAAAGCCAGCATTTCATTTTTTGGGTCTGATTTTGGATTATTCAGGCTTTACTTTAAGCTGCATAAATCCAAGCTCCAGTCTAGTTTGACAAATTCCAATTTCACTTCAACTTCACTGGAATGGAGCCTTTCTTGAAAATTATTTTACATTATGAAACATTAAACAAATGTAAAAGGAATAATTGATACACATATCACATGTTACCAAAACAAAATGTCAAATTATTATACACTCAAGTAGCTCTAAATTTTGTTTTGCAAAGTATTTCTTATTTTTAGGTGTAATCCCTCCCCCCCAAGTTAAAATGCCATAAATTCCTGCAGAAAAGACATGTAAAAACTCTATGTTTTTCAACTGACTGACTTACAATGGATTAAAACAGTGAATTGTGTGAATAAGGCTGCTAGTTGACAATTTAAATTTAAATGTAATATATTTAACTTTCAATTTTCTACTGAAGTTTAGACATTTTCTGTTTGGTTACCCAAGCAAATCTAACTATGCTACACTACTGCTATCAAAACTGTGGCCAATGTTCATATTTCCAGTGTCAAATGAGGCTCAGTGTAGGCTGCAGTTTTTTTCTCTTGAATGTTTTTTTTTTTTAAACTTAAAAGCAAATTTGTTTTGCTTTTGGCCTATTTAGAGTTTGTTTTTCACTATTTCAAAGCGCCTTGGAAAAGCACATACATTTGCATGAGTGTAAATATAATTTTGCATTTTCATGTGCATTTTCCAAAGCTAGTATCTGTGCCCCATGACTGGAATAATACCCTCTGTAATTTGGTTACTAAGCTTCCAGTCCTGGGTGTCCAAGAGTGAGCTGCAAGAGATGTGACACCCTCAGAGTTGCTGGAGGCTAGTAAGGGCAACAGCCCAAAAAATGGCCACAACCCCATCACAAGATACAGGAGTCTTCACTAACATCATAAAACTTGATCACAAGGGGGAGAAACTATGAAGCAATTATAATACCCTATGCAGTTTGGATTGAACTGTGCAGGATGGCATTACTCTGTCCTTGTGCCTCTCTTCTCCAAGCCATAGGGAAGGATGCACTCGGAAGTCAAAATGCTTCGTTTTATAGAGGAGTGCACTCCTCCCAGCCTTCAGCTCAAGCTCCAAAGAGATTCAAAGAGTCAGAAAAACAGGTAAATCAAACTTCTGAAGAGCAACTACCTGTTCATTGAGTGATCAGCCTGCACAAATTGTTGGCATGTGATAGCCCAGCAAGAAGACACTGAGATTGTTACAAAGGATGTCAAACCAAAACAAAAACCAAACAAAAAATCCCAAACCAAGACAAAACAAAACAAACCCCACAAAAAACAAACAAAACACCCCCAAAACCAACAAATAAACAAAAATCAACAAGCAAACAATCAAACCAGCCAAACAAACAAAACAAACAACAACAACAAAAAAACCCACCCAAAACAAAAACCCCCTAAGACAAACCCAAACCTCAGGATTTGAAAAATGCTTGAAAGCTTTCTACCTGAGGGCATGAATCCGTGCCTAATTAATGAGGAAAATTTTCCTAGGTACAAATTATCCTCTAACACTTTTGCTCTGCATTTTCTTCTGTTGTCATCATTTGCATCCCATTCTGGATGCCCTGTGGGCATATGGGACAAGCAAACAGTCTAATCTAAAATGCTAGATTACAGCATTATTTTCACAAAAATCCTTTCCTTTGTTAGTTTCCTAAAATATGTGTATGTTTATCTATGCTGTGGTGCATCCAAGATGGTAATTTTTGTGCACAGGTTTCTGTATATTCCTGTCTCATGGAGGCCCATACAGAAACAGTGTTCACAGGGTTATATAAAAATAGCATCCTCATACAGAGGTGGGGTATACATTTCAGGAGGTCACTTTTTGAAGACAGACAATGAATGTTGAATGAGGAATAAACAAATACTTGAGCAAAGCAGCACACTGAGGACTTCACAAAAATATGGACAGTAAAACCCCCTAAACTCCTCCAGGAGGTATTTATAGACAATTTAGGCAGGAACGCTTTTCTGGTTTGCATTCAAGTTCAACAGCAGCATTCCATAAATAGGCTATACACACAAAAGAAAAGCATAGCTGAAGCCTAAAGATAGAAAGCTGTTCTTTCAGAGTTGCAGATTTATCATTAGCTCAGTTATAGGAAACCTTATTTGGGTGACTTGCAGTGGCAGAGAGGTGACAAAGGCAAACTCCTTGATGTTCAGTGTCTTCAGAGCACTCATATAGGTAACACACTTTCTCCACTTTCTGCCTAGTTTATTGGATTTTTAAAAACTGGATGCTCTTAAAGATAAAATTACTTCTTTTGCTAGGAAATACCATAAAAACAAGAGCTCCACATTAAGACACAAAACAGCTCCACATTAAGACACAAATCACACAAGCTCAACAGGGCATATCCTCCTTTCAGTTCTAGCAGTATTATTGTGGCATACAAGAGTTAATTCAATTAACTTCATCTTTGCAAAGACAAGAACATGTGTTGGCCTAGACACCCATAGCACCTCTGTGGAGTAATGTCAGTGGTCTCATCAAGGCAGGTTGCAATGATAATTATATTGTGGTGGGTTGACCTTTGCTGGCTGCCAGGTGCCCACCAAGCTGCTCTGTCACTCAGCTTTCTCAGTTAGACAGAGGGGAAAAAATATGAAAATATCTTGTGGGTTGAGTTAAGGACAGTTAAGGACAAACACTTGGCAATTACTGTCATGGGCACAACAGATTCTGGCAAAATTAATTCCCCCAAGTTCACTGATGGGCTCAGTTTTGGCCAGCACTGAGGCCTTCTTGGAGGTATCTGGAATTTTCCGACACGGGGACAGCTCCTGATATCTTCTCACAGAAACCACTTCTGCAGCTCCCCTACTGCCAAAATCTTGCCATGTAAACCTTATAAATACATGCAAATCCTGCAGGTCCCAGTTGAAAAAATCTCCAACTTGCATCAGAAATAATCTGAATTTCTGATGGGACCCCAGGCATTAAGTTGTGCATTTTCCAGAAGACGTCCTGGAAACAGGCTGTATAAGTGTCAGGCAGGTCCTGGACAGCAGCAAATTGAAGTGTCTGATGGGTTTGGTGCTGGAGGTAGTTTTGTGGTGTGTGAAAGCCTTAGAGGTAAGTCCTTATTTTCCAGAAGCAGTCCAGTGTGACTTTATGCAAATCTTAGTTGTCCATCTGGAATATAGGATGCATAGCATTTCTCTGCTTGATGCTGGTGCACTGAGAATCATTGCATTAAAGGTCATCCATGCAACACTAAGATAAAAGGAAATCTAAATATAGAAGACTGAAAATAAAGGTAAGAAAGTGTTCCCCTGTATTACATTTCCTCACTAATGCAAGAGTTAGAACAAGATTTGATCAAAGATCTATTCTAGAAGATGGTTCATAGCAATGAGGATGAATTGTGTTGCAGGGATGATGCAGCAGATGGTGACCTGAGACAAAAAGGTGTTATTATCTCAGTGATTTTTCTTCAGATTCAAACTCTTTTAAGAAAACTTTATGCGTGCATATATCAGAATGTTAAAAAAAATGCAAGAAGGGAGAATACTGCAAAACAAATGCATTTAACTAAATGATACCAAATAGTGAATAGAGTATAGGATGATCATATGCATGTTTTATTAAAGTAGATTCCCAGCTGAAAAGTATCCTTTGTTAATAAGATATTGTGAAAAAGTCAATAAAATGTCCCCCATGTGGAGATCCTGAGTGTGCACACTGAAAACAGTGCACCTTCATACATAGATCAATGCTGAAAACATGTATTTAAATGTGAGACATGGGAAAGTGGGACTCAAAGTGCCTAAACTTTTCTCCCTGATATTCCTTATAGCAACTAGCCCCATTTCTCTCCTTCATACTCTATGGAGCTGTAAAACAGCTACAGTGTATTTATCTCTTAAAAAGTCTGCAAGTCCAAGTTAAATAGCCATGGACTTTGTGGGGAAAGAACTTTGTTTGTACCAGAATAAATCTTCTTTTAGAGCCCTCCTAATTTAAGGCTTCCTATTTTTTTTTCCTGGGAAGCTGAAGGTGAAAGCTTGCCTGTCTTTGAGTCAATGGGAGTTTTGCCATGAATTTTAGTGAGACCAGGACTGTGGCTGCCATGTACCTGCATTATTACTCTTTGCTGCTCATTCAGATAACCCTGAGCACAAACCTTGGTATCATAAGCTTCAGGAATGGAAATCAAAGGAAAAAAACCAACAGATACTGTAATCCAATCATACAGATCAGCCACTGGCCTTTGGATGGGACACAGTACCTGAGGGGAAAACCAGATGTGAATATCAGCAGCTGCCCCAAAGCTGCCCTTACTTAGGTGGGCTGGAATAAGGCTGAGCTGCAAACATCCTGACTCTAACCCACAGCTGCCTCCAATCCTGATACTCCCCCTTCCACTGCAGTCTTGATCTAATTAAACTGTCATCACACTGTTAAAGTAATGCTTCCTGGGCATTTTATGGAGCTTGGATGAAGTGGAAAAGGGGAAAATGAAGGATTCATTGAGTCCATGACACAAGGAATCAACACAAGGTGTGTTGGTATCTAATCCCTCCATAAAGTTAAAATAGATTTAAAATGAGATAAGGGAGGGAGGGGAAAAAAAAGAATGCTTTTCATGATGAGTTAATTGCCTGACCTGTTTTCATAGGGGGTCACGGTCAAGCTTGAAATCATGGCTTTGAATGTTTTTGTGCTTAACAAGGAAGAATTGTATCAGCTCACAGAGAGAGGAGCTGTGAGCTTTGGTCCCAGCAGTGCTGCAGGGGCTGTTTACCCTGTGGGGCACCAGGACTGAGAGGTTTTCTCTGGGAGAGATGAGTGTACAGAGGAGCCATAGCAGTGCTCACTTGCCAGGCTCTACCTCTGCACTGCAAAGGATATGCACGTGTCCCTAAGCCTGCTCCTGTGATTCCAGAAGGAATATGTATGGAAATTGGGTTTTACATCTTTTCCCCTTGCCTGCATTGCTTTCCCCCCTGCTACCTGTAATTTCCTTACTTTTTTCTGACCTTACGCAAGGAATTTTTGTGCAAAGACCTCAGAGTCAGCCAAAACCTATACTACAGGATTTGCTTTTTTCCTACCCCAGTGGCTTCTTTTATATTTCTGGGGTTATTTTTTGTTTGTTTGTTTGTTTCTTGGTTTGTTTTGTATGCATGTTGGTGGTGGTTTTTTGGATGTTGTCATTTGGTTTTGGGTTTTTTTAACATTTCAAGGATTCAAGCTGTTTTCAGTGCTTAGGATGTAGGTTCCAGGAGCCAGTTCTCAGCACTAAGTAACTCCACATAATTTATTTTCAATTGTGGTCTCCAATTCATTTCAGCACACATATTTGTACTAAGTCTTAGTACAGTGGGAAGGACTCAGCAGTCGCATGGCAAAAAAACAAGGCTTGAAATCGCATTTTCACAAAGCTGTTTGCAGGATCCCAAGGGTTTTCTAATTGTGCAGGTAGCAAATATCTGCCATTACAGTCCATGCAACAGTTCTTATTTCTGCTAAAGGCCCAACATCTCCTGAAAGAAGTGGGGAGCTTGCTGGTGCTAAATTAGCTTTCCAGTTTATGTTTTCCATGTAGCAAAACTCCCTTTTGCAAAACTGGCTTTCATCTGCTGCATCTGTGGTACCAGACACAACTGGAACCCCATGGCAGCAAAACACATGCAGCACAAGAGAAATGGCCAACTCCTGTGAATGATAAGGATAGGGCTCTCCTGTGCATGTAATGTGATGTGCCCTAAATAATACCTTGTGGATATGCCACGGACGAAGAGAAGTTTCTGACGGGTCATCACACATCTTCAGACTCTGGGTTGAGCTAATGGCTGTTTCTCTGATTACTACCATGATATTGGGTTTTTTTTAACACCTCAGAGTGTTGTTAATAACTGTTCATTTTCTAGGTGGTAGCTCCATGAAGCTTTTAAGCATGTAAAACACCATAGCTGAAGAAGTCAAGGGTGCTCACACAAGTGTCTCACCCAATATCACATTGGCGACAACTCAGGCTTGAAATGGCTGCAAATAAAATTACCAGGAGAGAAGGAAAACTGAAAATCAGACCCATTTCCATTCGTGGGAACAAAGGTATTTCCTGCCAGATACTTTCATAAGAGCTGAAGCGATCCCTTGCAGATCAAACAGAAAGCATCTTTGGGGAATTCTAAATGCACACGTGTATTCGCTTTCAGCCTCGGCGCGATGGTGGTGGCCGAGCTGTCACAATGAGCTACCTGTTGTTAGCCACCACTCAGTTAGCAGAGCCACCTGAGGTGCCTGTGTGTAGCCTTTTAGTTCTCACTGCTGCGATGTCTTGTTACTTAAAAGAAAGCCACTGAAGGGAATATGACAGCCAGAAGAATAGCACACTCTTACTTCTATTCCAATTATCACAGTGCACAAAAAAAAAAAAAAAATTATTGTATTAAGAAAAGCAAGAATTAAAAAACTAATAACATGAAGAACAAGCTGGAACATATCCAACAAAACATTTCTCCATCAGAAGATAAGGCTTAGCTAAAATCAGAATATACTTTGGAAACATGTCAATCGTGATAACATTTTTCTCAGAGGCTGGTTAACTCTCTGGTAATTGTTGGAACTGAAATAGGATGGATTTTTTTCTATGCTCTGTTCCTATTGATTTGGAAAGTTGATTCAGCCTGTGTAAGTCGTTTATAAGCATGCCTCTCGTATGAAATGCTCCTGGATTATTGTTGTTGGACACAGGCAGAAGCATAGCCTTGCTTCCCTGTATGCTCTTCCATTAATTATTGTGGCCCACTGCTTTGCACCTTGTGTACGTATTTAGGCTAAAATAAAACAAATTAGTAACAAACAGATCACTCTGTAATTAGAGAGGAGCATGTCAGAGCAGAGCCAGTTCCCTGGAAACTAATCCAAAGATACCTTTACCTAATGGTAAGTTTTAAAATTTTCTTCTTCTATTTGTTATGGGTGTGATTTTTAATTGCACCTTTTCTCTTTTTCGGTCAGTCAGAGAAAAAGGGGCTATTTGAAAAAGTTGAAAAAACATTCCCTCCTTGCTGCTTCAAATAAATGAAAGTCTAAAATCTTGGCATGTATATTCTTTACAGTATTTTTCTTTTTATTAAAGCCATGAAAATATTTAGCTCATTCAGTATCTTTGAATAAGATGTGTTATAGCTTTCAGTTCATTGTGACATATACATTTTAGGGAGAAGTATGATCTTTGTGTAGCCAAAAGTCTCAAAAAAATCATGTTGAAGTCAGTTATTTACCTAAATTCAAGAGCACTAATGGTTTTGGCATTACTGTAACAGGAGGGGATTTGTGTTGATGTGGCCAGATTGCTCTACAGGAAAATCTGATCCTATCTTTAATGTTCCTATTTAGTAAACGCATGAAGTAATATTCTGAATATGTATCTAATGGCTTTTATAACCTTTTACAAACTAATTAGAAAATAAGCACTACATGGAATTAGGCAGCCATAACTAAGCTGGTGAAAGGCAGGTATGCAGTAATTGTAATCAGAAAACTGATGTGTTGTGTTCCAACACTGAGATTTTTCCTTCTGTTGCACTTTGTGCTTGTCTATTTTAGCCTGAGCAGTGCCAGCTATCAGTGCCAATCCCATCTCGAGTGAGGAAACCTAACCTCCAAGCAGAAAAGCTTTTGGTTTCCAGCCCCACTGGGGCCTTGGTACAGCACATCCCTGGGCCAATGCACCAGACTAAATACAAGAGAGTGGAAGTGGTCCTTAGGCTCAGAATGAAGCATGTTCTAGCTGCTCACAAAGCCTTGAACACTGGTTGCTATTGAGGGAAAATTGGATGCTGTCCATGGAAGTCACCACCAAATTTGTCAAAGGGTAATTATTACTAAATCATATGTATACTAATGATTATATTAATAATTATATAATATTAATTGTTACATACTAGCTGCCTGATAATTAATCGAAATAATAGATTTGAATTGTTATATATTATTTAAATAAATTATTGTATAGGATTTAAAGAAGCAAGTATTGAGAAAGTCTTTTTAAACCCTGGCCACCAGCAGCTGATGCTCTATCTGGCTTCACTGGCAGGACCTGACCATCCAAAGGCCTTTTTCTTCCTGGACATTGCTTCTGCATGGCTCAGTGGCACGCTGACCCACGCCGACCCACCGGTGGGGCTGGGGAGAAGCATTTAGGGATTGCCGGTACTGGGGAAGCCTTTCTGCCAGCCTCTGCAAGTGCGGTGTCCACAGTGCTCCCTTTGCTCCCTCTACTGGGCAATGCCTTTGAGCGTCTGGAAATCATCACAGAGTCCAGACTTGGCCTCACTGCCAAGAATAAAAGAGCACATTAAAACACCTTCTTTTAAATTCAAAGGGAAGTTTGCCTAAACATATCTGGTGATGAGAGAAAAACTTGCCCGCTACCAGGAGACACACGGGCAAAGGAAACTGTTCTCGAGTTCTCAACCAGCAGGAAAGGGAGAGCCTCCAGGAACAGCTGCTGCTCACTTTCTGTTTCCACGGCTCTGGGGGTAGCTTTAAGTATTTCTGCTATCCTCATTAGCAGCAGTATGCAAAACGCAGCCTACTCTTTCTTTGCAGGGGAAGTAATAGAGTTTAGGCAGAAAAAATACCTGGGAAACTCGGAAAAGAAGGATGGACAGGGGTCTGTCTTCCCTGTCAAATTCCTTTCCAAGCTGTAGCTGACCACAGGACTCAGAAATTTGCTTTTGAAAACCCCAGCTATAGTCTTTTGAAAACCCCAGCTGGTAACTTTAGGGACAAGGGTGAGATGATAAAGGTGATCTACCTTAAAAGTGAATGCAAGTGTAAGATGGTAGGTAAGGAGCCACTTAAACGCTTCCCAGGTTGTTATGATATAAACAGTGCTACTTGGAATAAAAATAATGCTTTACATTGTCTCATAATCTGGTGTATAATTAATCTTTTCAGCATCCCTGGTAAACTGAAAGCTGTTACCAGTCCAGGTCTACAGAAGAGAAAACTGAGGCAGGAATATTAAGAAGTTGGTGCTGTGATTTGTGATTTTAGATATCCTCATCTGCTGCAACCTTTCAATAAAACCAGGTGATGGCTCATTGTGTCTCTATTTATGAGGGCTACAGTGTTTCCCAAAGTGCTAAGACCATGTAGTGGTGGGCACCCTTTGTTCAGCAGTTTAGGACATGGCATTATCACAAAGACTCACTGCCCTTTAAAACAAGACAGCTAAGAGGTCACACTAAAACAATGCCAACACTTTTAAGTGGAAATCAAAGTCCTGCAGCCTCCCTGTAACCCATGTCACTGCTCAAGCATTGCAGCCCATCTGTTCCATCAACCACACATTAATGGGAGATGTACTGTGCCTGGAAAAACCAGGACACATTAGGTTGACATCTCCAATTCAGAATTTCCTCTCTAAGCTTCAAGACATGTCTTTGGTGCCCTGGTAATCTTGCAGTTAGACTGGGACTATCACAAATACTCTCCTCATTTTCCTCTCCAATTAAGACACAAATATTGCAGTGATCCATTTTGGGACTGTAAGCTATGATATGAACAAAACTTAAAACAGAGTGATTTTTGAGTCAAAAACTTATCCTCACAAAGAGTTTCTGTGTGACAGCAGACCAGAAGATTCTCAGTAATCTGTGTATTCAAGCTTCACTTTGAGAGGACAGGACACAGAAGAACCGTGGGCTCATTGGAGACCACTGGGACTTCCGTAAGATCCAGTTCTGGCCCTGCAGCTGGGACCCTTCACATCCACCCTGCTCTCTTTATAAAGTAAGAGCCAGTCCCACATCCTATTTTAATAACTATAGACAGAAGATACACAGAGGCTAATATTGTCTCTACTACAACCACAACGGAGTCTCGAATGATGCAATCAAAACCACTGCCTAAAGCGAAATGGACACACTGAAGAGGAGAACCAGTGTAGGGGCAGGAGGGTGGGTAGAAATAGGAGTAGCAAAAAGAATGCTGTGAGTCTCGACAGCAAAATTAGAGCATCACTTAGGTGGGAGGGGCTGAGGTGGCTGGTAGGTGCAAGGGGCTGGAGAGAGGTGCATTCTCTGGGAGCCTCCCACCGGGGCACATTTCCCATCCTGCTGTGGGGTGCAGCCACTGCCACTCCCAGAGCCACCATCAAATTCATCCCTCCTCACCTCATGGCTGTGTCTAGTCTGTCTGGCAGGTTTTGCAGTCTTGCTGCAGGCTTTTATTTCAGGACAAGATCTGCTTCAAAAGCAGGAGCCAGCCCTAAGGTCTGCCAGAAAGGGGGTGGGAGGCAGGTGCCCACCCTCCCTCACGACTTGAAAATGCTGCTCCTTGAGTCCTCAGAGGCACAGGGAGGGTTCCTCTAAAGGCCTCCCCCTAGAACAGATCATGATATAGAACTGTGCTCCTTCATCACTCTTCTCCCATTTAACTGAACTTCCCTAATCTCGCCACACAAGGGAAAAAAAAAAGTAATCTCTTTAATCATTGTGATGGTTGTGGCACAGTGTGATTATAAGGCAGGATATGGATGTCACAGATATTGTAGAAGACCTACATATATCTTGCGAACAAGATGACACCAATAAAATTTATAAGCATGAAAATCCTGTCTTTGAAAGCCTCACTCTCACCTTCCAATAATTCAGTGGAACTCCAGGCTGTGTGTGTAGTGGCAATTAAGGAGTAAAGGCTTTGTACCACAGGAGTGGATGAAGACAGAAGCTGTACAGACAGTTAAAAGTGCCTGGACAATCTCCTTGAGAGATCCAGGTTGTGATTTACTTGATTTACAAGAAACTGGAGACAGCCCACAGTAGTGATTTACAAGATTTTTAGAAGATTGATAAAGCTACACTATTCTGGGCTATTGAACACAGCAGCAGTTTTTGTCCCAGACAGAGGATTACAAGCAGGTTTTAATGAGTTGTTTAAACATTTCACTATTTGATTCTTTTTATGCACATAATTAAATGAGGAAATAAAAGACAAATATGAAACAATCTTAAAAATAAAGAAACAATATGAAAGGGAAAGTAAATTATAGAGAAAGAAATTATATAGCAAAAAATAATGGCTAGAACAAAGCAATTCCCATACAACAGATAAATTATCTGGTGTATTTCATCTCTTTGTACTTGCAGACTATCTGTGAGTAGATCATGACTTCTTCAGAGCTAATAACACTTAGAGCTCCACTAATGAATTACTGATCACTTTCTAAGCTTCATAACTTGACCTCTTTTTTCTTTTTCTCTTTTTTTTCTCTGTGCATGGAAATTACTTGCTCTTTCAACTGCAACTCAAGAGAGCCCCAAAACTCACTGAAACACAGTTTCCTGCATCCAGTAAGCATCTGCAGTAATGTCTGAGCACACGAAGTTTCCAAAGCCTGGTCTAATGCTTCTGCATCTGAGACCAGTCTGCCCTTGGTACCCAAGAAAACCCAAGTTGTAACTGGGGCTTTTCATATATTCAGGTTGTTTCCAGTGTCTCCCTCCTGTGCCGTGGCCCTGGTGACTGACAAAGTGTCAGCTCATCCCCAAATCACCTTTGTTTACGCATTTCTAGTGAGACCAGTTACCTCTTCCACAGACTCTCTAGAAAATTAAAAGCTTGAAAAATTCTGCCATGTGTCAGATTTGCTTAGGAGGGTCAAAAAGGTCCAGAAATTTTGGAGAGAAAGAGAGCATGGATGAACTGCATGACTGCCTAGCCTTTCTTTCTACAGGAAAGTATAATCATAAAGAAATTATCAAATTATCATTATCATTAACCACTTGCAAAGGAATACTTAAAAGGAAGAGGATGAAACACAGACATTGTATGAAAATGCTCTCCTGTATCTGGCATGATAATCAAATAAAATTTCCCATAACTTCAGTGGAAGCGAGTTGGCAAGGCAGGCTGAGTATGTCCCTTGGTACAGCACAAGATGCAATTACAGCATGCAGTAAAACTGGTAGAGATGAAAACCAAATATTTTTCTCACCCCAGTATTAACTTGAGTACAAAATGCTGTGGTATATTTCAGTTCTTTAGATGTAATAATTTAAGAAACTACTGCAAAACATTGTTAAAAAGACCTTTTTTTCTCCCAGCACTCCCATTACAGTGTTGTAGAACTCTTATTTGGTGTCTTTCTACAAAGCCATGCGGATTTGTTTTCAGTGATTTATCTCTGCTTCCTAAGAAAACAATTCTTTAGCTCCCACAATCATAACAGTCCTGAGCTGTCTTTTTGCCTAATTGGCCACTGATCTTATAATCATTCTTGCTGCCAATTGTGCTCTGCTCCATTGATTTCAATACAGTTTTGCTAGGGTACAAAAGTATGGGTTAATAGCCCCAGCTGCAGGATTAGAGTTTATAGGGCTCTCATATGGAGGCAGTTGAAAAAGACCAATTATTTTTCACAGGAATTTTTTTCATCTTAAAAAATGCCAGTGAAAACAGCCTTCTTTGTTACCAATGAAGAATGAAACTGAAAACAGAAAAGACTGACCAAAGCAATAAAAAAGTACATTTTCCCCTATCTTGTTTTTCTGTAAGATTTGTTTCCAAAAAACAGGGAAACAAGAATGATGCCTTTCCAGTGAAAACCCATTTCACACAGAAAGTCTTGTTTTGAGTGAAAAGTTGCCAGTTAGCTTCTCTAAATAAGGCCACAGGACAGCTGTAGGGCACGAAGGATCTGGACCATGGTTACATTCAGCAGTGCAACCAGTAATCCCTTTAGCTCTGCACTTGCTAAGCCACACTGCAGTGCTACAACTATGGAAAGCCCTTGAGGAAAGCAAAAGCTCCTAAAATACCTCTCTCATGTCATGTGAGTCTTTTTTTGGCAGCCTTTCATTAAGACCTGCCCAGGCCCTTTCTTGCTTGGGTTGCAGGTTTGGGAGAGATCATAGTCAATACTTGCTGCAATTTGACTGGAAGACTATCAGGCTCAAAGTAATTCTTTCAGTGACACTCTCAAACCTTTGAGATCAAAGGTGCTGACTGAAGTTGGTTTTCACATCGAGATTACAACATTATTTGATTTCATAGCAGTGTAGTCCCCAGAGAAGACATGAGTTGATTATGCAGTAATTCCAGGAGTGCCTCAAATCTCCCAGGGAGAGATGAATTCCATAAAACCAATTTTAAAGAAAGGACAATTGACCCTAGTGGCATTTTTTTTGTTGGTGGTGTGTTGTTTTTTTTTTTTTAGTGAAACTGCAAGTCCTATTAAGACGCTGTGCAAATAATTGAGCCTGACAGCCCGTGGCTTCAACAAGCTCTCTGCTGGGGGTGGGGGAAGTCTAGAAGCCAGCTGAGGGCAAGATTGTGGATCGCAGACCCTGCACTCTCATTTGAAAGGTACACTGCTAAAACAGAGGCAGCTTATGAGACTCCAGGGAACATTCTACTTTTTTTTTTTTTTTTTGCTGCAAGTCTACAGACAAGTTCCTGCCTCTGCATGTAGTGCGGGATAGAGATGCAAGTTTATGAATGGAGACAGCAAAGAGTGGGACTTGGAGTTGTTTAATAACTGCATCACAGCTTAGAAAGTCATGTACAAACAGTGTTAGGTCAAGTTAAAGACCAGTAAAGGATACAGTCTAGCAATGAAGGCTTCCATGCTAGGAGCTGCTATATGGCAAAAATTACTGACACATATTTCATACAGTAAGGCTTTCCTTACCAGAGGACTGAAAATAACATTTCCCCAACCTATTGTTGTGCCATCCTGTGGGCACAATTTCCTCTACAGGAAAAGGTGGGTTAGACAGAAAGAGCATCTAGCCCACAACTAGAACTTGTTTATGAGTCTATAGATCTCCTCTTGGACAGGCAGTCATGGAACAATACTTCACATTAGCAGAGACATTGGTGTTTGTAAATCTTTATTCTAGATTATGTTCCTAAACTGTATTTAGAAATCATTGTTTAAAAGCAAGTATGTAATAAATTTCTGAATTATTTCTGAAATTGCTTTGATCATATATTGTTTTCAGAGCATGAAGACAGATAGACATCTGGCCTGGGGGAGTAAAATGCCACAAACAACTTCTTGAAGTTAAAAAAGGCACAGTAAAATATCTAAAGAAGAAAAAAGTACCAAATGCATTGGTCATTGTTATTCAAGGGTTAAATGTTGTGTAACTATTCACAGTAATTGATGTCTAAAAAAAAAAAAGGAACAGATATTAAATCTTTCTTAGATATTGGGTCTAAAACTAAGCCATCAGCAGAGACTGTGCATGGCAGAATCCCAGGTCAATTGGGCTGTAAATGTGTGCAAAGAAATGACAAACTTTCCAAGTCCAGCTGATAAACTGGAAAGAGATCTGTTTTCTCAAAAAATGACCACCAAAATGCTTCTTTCCCCAAGCAACATATGATATGAGGGACCTAACGTCTGAATAATAGAAAAGAAGCTAACTGAATGCTCCTCAGCACATCCACATGTCCAGCATCTCAGGCTTTTATAAAAATAATTACAAAATGTGAATTTTTGAATCACACAAATTACACATTTTACTATTTTAAAATTCCTTTTGAGAAACAAATGCTTTGAAGGAAAGGAAGTGAAGCCTCTGAAGGATTATAAAAAGCATCAGGTGCTTTTGCACTTTAATGTGCTAAAAGCCTATCAAGTCTTATTTTCAAAGAACAAGATCACTTTGAGAATGTGGTCAGGAAGCCATAAAAACCAAAAGGAGTTGGAGAAGCCCTGTGACCAGAGTGTTATCACTCTCAGGTACAGGCAGCCAATATTCAGCTGGATTCAGACACCTTCATTGTACCATCCAATTCTGCAGAAATAACAATAGACATAAAGGCTGGAAAAGAACTCAGTTCCACCCCCCCCCCCCCCCAAGACAAAATCCAAACCAGATTTGAACTTTTTCTGTGGTAGCAGTTGCCAAAATATGTTGCCAGCAGGACAATCCTATATGTGAGACCCAAGGTCGGAGAAGATAGCAGACAGTTTCTTTGGAAAACAAGACAGCTAAGAAGCAGCAGAAGAAATATAAACTATTTTCTTATGTTATATTGCTGAGAAGTCTGGTTTTTGCACACAGCTTTGGAAAACTTAACAATTCCCTAATGAGAATGTACTTAGATTGGGTAAGCCTATAGACATGTGAAATCACCACTAAAGACAGTGTTCCAACCAGGTTATTAAAGGAAAGATGTGGTCTCCAACAAACATCTTGGCTAAAGCAGCACTCACTACACAAAAGTTTGGAGAAAGCACTAAGTGATGAGTCTGGGAGCACAGAGCTGAAACATAGTTGCATTTATAGCAGTCTCACAAACTTCTCTTTTCATAGCCAAAAGTGCTTTTTTTGGGTCCATTTATTTGGTTTTAAAAACAATGGAGCCATCTTCTGTTATTACCCAGCATGTGGCATGTGAAACAAACATTAGAGTATTTAAAAACAGGCATTTTGAACAATACATGTACTTTATTATGCCACAACTGGCACTTCATCAACGTGTTGATTTTAAGCCAGCAATGGGCAGCACCAAAGCACTCAGGATGTGTCTTCAGAAGCAACTTGACCAAAAAGAATAAAGGTTTCTATTGGCCATTTTACCTCTGCCCCACAGCCCATCACTGCTTATATTTACTGTGTCCAGTCTTTAGATGAGTTGTTTGTTTACTCTCTAGACACCAAGGCCTGCCTTTCTCCTCACAATAATTTAAAACTGTGGACAACTTATTTTTTTATTTTCTTGGGTTTGGTTTTGTATTTTTTTTTTTTATGCTGCAGAAACCTATTGGAGTGAACATTAAGAAATTCAGATTTTCCTTTCAGAAAAAAAGGATAAAATTTGACCTTTTCTGTTTTATTAAATTGTGCTCTGGTATCTCACCTCTTCCTAACCTTGCTCCTCCTTAGCTACCCACCATTGTGTGGCTTTTCCCTAGAGATGGTATTGTAGAAACAAAGCTCTGGATAGTTCACTACCTCAGAAATTTCTGCAGCCAAGTTTTGAGAAAGGCTGATTGGGTGACATATACAGTGGAATGAAAATCACGTATTCCTGATGAGGATCTTTTTTGTACCTGGTGGCACCAGGAGATGTTTGCAGAGACTGACAGTGTCTGAATACTTATCTTTTACTGCAGGTATTGCCTTGAAAAGTCTTGATTTTGTGTCAGCTTTGATTAAGCATGGCATGTCTCTCTTACATGAGACTTTGTGACAGGTTTTCTGTCTCCCCAGCATGCTTGTTGTAGGTGTTCTCAAAAACTGGTGGCTCTGATCATCTCTTCCTTTATTCTTATTGCTAACACGGATGAAAACATCTCTCTTTTATTTTGTAAGGCACTAAGGAAAACACTCATATTCTGCGTAATGATTAGAGATGGGAACATAATATCCTACAGGGAAGAAATCTCAGTTCCTTGCTTCCAATATGTTTTCTTGCTATGTTCCCATATCACTCTTTTCTCCTGTCTGGAAAGAACAATGTTCAGGACAAGATGTCAGCTTGTTTTTCACAGTGCCCACTAAGTTAAACTCATCAAAGCAATGCCCAGAAAAGTGCTAACAAAATGGAATGATGACCTACATGTGGGATAATTACAGCAACAGTCACAATCCAATAGTTTACTATACATTAACGTTTTCATATTTGCCCTTCCCTTCAATAAAACTTTAGGAAAGAGCATGAGTAGAAGGAGCAACAAAAGTTTAGCCAGACGTTAGTTTAGTTTAGCATCTAAGAAGACATATAACTCTAATGAGCCTCTGTGACCATCTCAGCAAGAAGTTGGAACCTAATGGGCATTTTGCCTGAAAGCTTGGGGGAAGACAGTAGTTATGTTGTCTCTTCAGCAAAGCATCCCTGAGCAGCAGCACCAGAGCATGGTGGTTTGAACAAATGTGCCCCTCTTGGCATACTGGACCCCATGCCTTCACTCTGGCTTGCCCAGACATCATGAAGAATGCTTGCATGGGTGACCTCTCAGCTGCACACAAGGTGGCCAGGAAGTGCATGTCCTACATACATCCTGTGCTCAAACACCCAGGAGGGCAATACTTGATGCAGTTGCACACACAGTGAGCAAGAGCATTGCTCCAGCAGCTGCTCAGCTTCAGATGGAGCCTTTGTTTCTCCCCATTTTTGGCAGACACTTTCCCTGCTTTGCAGATTGGGAAGTACTGGGAAGTACTGGGAAGATGGTAAGCAGCCCACCCTCCAAGTGTTCAAACAGCTGCCAGAACTGGTCCCCAGTGATGCCTTAGAGATGTGAGTTAAGCAAGGGTACAAAACCAAGAGACTCTGCCCTTCCTTCCCTCCTCCATTTGAGCTTTAGGTTTTGCACAACTTAAGGAGCAGACATCAACCCTGCACCTGACAGAGATCTGCACTGCTTTACTGGCTGCACTGGAGCTCAGGTACAGATCCAAGATCTAGCCCTGACTTTTCCATTACTTTATCAACTGATTCAGAATATTGACTTTAGTAGCTGAAGAACAGATTGGTACAAGTCTGTCTCTCCACTATGAATCAAAAGAGCAAAGTGATTTTGCACCCTGCAAAAAGACAGCCTGCTGAAGCCAATGCATAGAGAACACTGCATCTAGTGCATTAAGGAGGTTGACAAAAACATTTTGTACAGATGAAAGGTGGGTCTAGCAGTCTGTCTTTGATTTGAACTCAAAGCATGCATTTAAACTGAAAAAAATCACACTTTCCTTTGAGCTTACACCTTAATATTTCCTGCCTTTAAACAAATGAATGGAATTAATAAACATGGCAATATGGGGAATTCGGATTTTGATGCTTTTCTCTGCTAGAAATACAGACATGTGACAAAGCAAAAATATAGGCACAAGTTAAACCTTGGAGAAGTGATACCAGCCTGCTTTCTGCTGCTGATAACTGGGATGTAGGAAGGATCTGCTTCCTTACACAGGTTGCACTTTTCAGACATTTTCAGCCTGGACTCAAGTTGCTTGCTGGAAATAGACTTGCCAGCATTTTGCATCCCTTCTTAGTGGATATGGACTGATGACTTTCAGGACATGATGCAAAATGCAGTTGCTATTTCCTCAGGCTACTAGAGATCAGGAAAGATAGAGTGATGACTGTTGTTGGATGTGATTAAACATCTCCTGTTTATCTTTCTGGCTACTTTTTTCCGATTATGAAGATAGCAGCAAAATTGTTAATTTAAAGGTATCTCTGGAGCAGCTAGAGGCAAGGGCTTTCCCCAGTGGCGTAAAGGTTAAAAAAAAAAAGAAGTCAGCACTATGATGTTATCACACAAAAATAAAAACCATGTGAGGTGCTGCATGTCTGATCATTCAATCCAGACTTTCAGCTTTACCTGCAGACACCTTTGTTTGTCTATTTAAGTCAGCATTTCAGAAATTAAATGGGTGAGAGGGCTGATAATTTACTTTAACTCTCTTCCTCTGTGAGCTGCCTAGAGTGGCCTGGTAGCCAAATTGCTTGTAAGCTTGTGTGGTTGTGAGATCTGTCCCAGTAGATTGCAAGACTTTAATTTAATCTCAGTCCTGGCCAGATAACTAATAGGAAGTGATCAACCAGTTAAAGATGTTTAATCATATGGAATACCATGAAGTTATTTACAGCTATGTAGCACTGAGCTTCCTACCGTGGCATTTAACTCTCCAAATATGTTCACTGTCCAAATCACCCAACTGCAGCAGATGGGTAAAACTGCCCAGTGCCCACCAATGACTCTAAAAAGCAACCTAGTCAAAGCCATCTGCTTTTGATCATTTAGGTTAGGGCTGGGTTACTTAAATTCTCTTGCTACATTTCCCAGTTTTGGAATTATGAGAGGCAAAATATATGTGTGGTGGCACTTACTTCATAATAAAAGATATTCTGCTCTAACCCTCAAAACAGCTCCAGGGGTGAAAGCAATAGTGTATGCACCAGAAATAAATTATATGGAGCTGCTGTGCAAGTGATCCATGGCAGCTTGCCTCTTCCACTTTCCACTGCCTCCATTTTTGTAGATTTAGCTGCTGACCATTACCTTGAGGCTTTGCTTCTGAAACAGAAACACTTTCCCTCTAATACTGCTGTTCCAGATCCCATCCAACATGAAACCATGCAGATACAGCAGTTCCTTAAAATATTACCCCCTCCCTCCCCAAAAGGTGGAGAGAAGGTTCTTTTTGTTCAGAGAGGCACTACCAATATCTCGTTGTATCACAGAGCACAAGCCCTACCCCAAATCTGCACAATTGTGGACTCAATTTTAAATAATCTTTCTGTTTTCTTACATGCTGTCATTCAGCTGTTCAGCAGCACAGAGGTTTGCACCAGGCTCAGAGGTGTTAGCTCTCCCCAGTATAATTGTGGTGGATCAAATGTGGTGACTTGGCAGCCTCTTGTGCTTTCTCCAAATCAATTCTTTAGAAAACACTCGGATGACTCAATGAGAGCACTAAGCCACATCCTGAGACTATTTGACCTGGTAATTAGCAAGCACCTCTGCGAGGAATGATGGAAATACTTGTTTACAAGAACAAGGGATAAAGCTCCACACTGGTTAGTGAATAAAAAAGAAGTTGACAGATAAGATGCTATTAGGAAAAGGTGAAGGTAAGCTCTTCCTTTGGAGAGTTGAGCTAGGAGCAAGCTTGAGATTTGAACAAAAAGTGATGTGGGAAAAGAGAAAGTAATCTACAGAGAAGATTTTAGTTTTAGTATTTTAAATTCCTTCCATGCATGAAAAAAGGTGGAGACTTTTTCCCCAGGGGAAAAAGGCTACACCCAGGAACAATCAATGAGGAACAACAGAAAAATGCCTAAGGAATTACCAGTGTAAATGTATAAAAGGCCAAGTCAAAAGGAAAAAACAAACTTGTCCGTGTGAGATCCTTACGGATTTTAAAATAAAAGATTGCAGAAAACGTTTCATTGCAACTTAGGGAGTCTTATCTTCATCTTCAAATGTCCTCCTTCCCCATCCACAAATTTCACAAAGTATGTGCCTGGATTTTTTGCTAAACCCTTTTCAAATGTACAGCCCAGCCTCTTCCAAGTCCCACAGAAAAATTCCAAATGTTGTGCAGCAGCTGAATGCAGTGCTTCCATTAAACTCGATATTGTGGGCTCCTCATCCCCCGTGGGGTGTTTAATATACGGTTTCAATTCCAAACCAGCATCCCTTTAGGGACATCTTCTGCCTTTATTAATGCAACCCAAGAGATGATACCCCTGTCTATTGAAAGCAGCTTTAATAAAAAAGAGATTATTTTCAATACAAAACAAAACAATTAATTGAACACTTTTGAGAACAGGTATATTGCACCCACATCATGGATTGAGGGAGCCCCTAGATTTTCAAACTGATAAAAATGGTGTCCTTGTATTCTTTAACCATCCCCCCGGGAAAGCAGTTTGTAAAATGCAAAATTGCTCAGGCACAAATATTTATCACAGATTCAATAAGATTTTATGTGCCTAGTAACTACAATATTACATGTTTTATGCTCCTTCAATCTTTGCTTTAGACTACATCCAGTTTCTTCAGTATAGATAATTTCACAACCAGTGGAGATCTGTAAACAATATTTTGTTACAGCCCCATGAATACTAGCTGCCATTATTTCCCCTGTAGCTTCAGTGAATCTTTATTTTTCCTGTATACACATTGTTCATGTTCAAAAAATGCCTGATGCAGAAGGCATAATTATCTTCATTTTATGGGATTTGTCAGGTTTACACAGTTTTCAGTCCATTAGAGGTTAGCCACCATTATAATTTTAAGTACCTGGCTAGTTTGTATCATTCAGTAGGTGCTGCTTTGTAGAACAGAACATCTTGTCCTTCTTTAAAAATATAGCACAGTGTCACAAACCCAAGGCATGCATAAAGATGGGCTCCATCCTTCCCCTTTGATATAAAGGCAGTTAATGGAGGTATTAAATATTGCAACTTTTGGTGTACAACTGATTTACTCCACACAAATCAGTGCAAATCACTCGTTGTCTGGGAAGCATGGCTTGAGTACTACTGTAGCTGTTGGAGTTAGGTGTCACAAATCCAGGCTCCAGTCCTGGCTGGGGCACAGAAATTTTACATTCACCATGCTGAAGCTGTGGTAATCTGAAAAGAGCAGTGTGGCACTAAGCAACCACTCTTTTCTCTCTGCAGTGTTAGCATGAAGAAGGATCTGGAGATGGGGATTAATTTGATTGTAAAATGCAGCCACTGCAGTCAGTGGAGTAGGGGGATGAAGCAAGTCCTGAAGCAGCCCTTCTGGCTGTCCAGCTGAGTCCAACATGGACACATTTACCACCCCAACAGGGAAACTGCTACATCCCTTCCAGCACGGTGGGGAGAGAAATGATTGTCTGTGTTGCTGTGTGAGAGAAGGTGGATGCTTGACATTGCCCAATTGCCATTTTCTTCCCTGCTTTTTCCTTAGAGTTTTATACCTTTGTCAAGGCTGTATTTCTCCTTTTGAATCCTTGGACCTGCTATCTCTTTCTCTCATCTTACATATCATTTAGCTCATGGACTTTATCACATCTTAATGGCAATTAGTGAAATCAGGCAAGGTCACACAGCTGCACTGCTCCACATGGAGCCTTGGATCAGCCAGATGAAACCTAGAACGAGGGTTGGAGAGGCTGCTTGTTTTATCCATGCAAACTTAGTCAACATCATCTGTGCTCTGGCAATAGCTGTGTTAGCTTCCAGCTTCTGCTCCCTTCCCCACTCCCATGGATCCTGTGCTGCTTCAGCAGCCAGTCAGGCAGAACTCTTCCCCACTTTGGTTAGGAACAGAGGTATTTTCAGTTCAAACGACCTTTGTTTTATAACAAGGCAATAGCAAGTAGCATTTGCTTAGGTGAAGGTATCTTAACTGCCTCTGACAGGCTGTGCTGAGCAGATCATAAATAGCCCTGCCACAGCCTGTAGGCAAAGGCACCATCTCTAGCTGACAAAGAGGCAGGGCACAACCAAGCCAAGGCTGAGGCAGGTGAGCTATTACCCTGCTGCTGATGGAAGCAAAGCACTAGCGGGCCTGGGATGTACCCAGCTTGCTACAGAGCCGCAGAGCATCCCTGCTCTGGTAGCACACACAGCAGCTTCAGGGTCCTGCTCCCAGCCCCATAGCAAGAGATTTTTCCTTAATGTGTGTTTGACTTTCTGAGGAGCAAGTATGGCCTTTGAACAGTGGTCAGCATGTCTGGGTAGCAGGGTGCCCTGACACAGCAATCTGCAACTTATTTAAACATCCTACAGAGACGTTCTGCATTATTATTTAAAAAGATGGCATATTCAGGGTATTTCTAAAATAATTTGGAGACATTAATTCCCTTGCAGAGCATCCATTAACTGCAGGCTATTATAATAAATAAGTGCTGTAATTATCGGACTAATTGTCCAAAAAGCTAAAACAGTCATTTTAATGAATGTTTCTGCAGCTGCCTTAGCCATCATGCTCTGTCTGGAAGCCCAGCAGCACCACAGCTCCTTGGCAGAGGAGACCCCCACAGTTCCTTTTGCTTTGGGCTTTTCCCCCAGGGCTACCTTCTCAGCACACCTTTCCCCTTTCCACCTTTCCCTGTGTCTGTTCTGTGTGCTTCAACAGCTCTTGTTCGCCATCAATAACTCAGCAGCAGCATCAGCTGCATTTTTTCCCATGGTGTCTTGCTTCCCACATGTAGGGAAATATGGAAGAACAGGGCAGTATGTTCTCTCTGGCCCTGTCTTCCTCAGCGGAGGGAAGAGACAGGCATTTCAAGACAAAGAAAACTCATTGTATGGCTGTCCTGTAATGTGAGATGGGTAGAAAGAACAAGCAAGATTTCTCACCCTATTTTTATGGCCATAGTCACCAGGCACGTCAGTTGCTATCTTGGTGTGTGTCATTCAAAGAACATGTATTGAATGACTCAGGGGATAATGATGTTTATTGTAGAGTGACCCAGCACTACAGCAAACAAAGCTCTTCCATGTTCTGTGGTATTTGATTACTGGCTTCTTCTAAGTATGCCCAACAGGGCCATACTAACTTGTAAAGGAGACTAGAGATGGTAAACCTTTCAAATTTATGGGGAGTTGGACTACTCAATGGGAGGAGAAAGAGGGACAGAGGAAAAACTAAAATGTAAAAGTGTCCTGCTGAAAGGCTTGTAAACCTGCCGTAGCTACAGGAAAGTAGTGGAGATGAAGAAGAGGAATGGGCTTTAAATTGGAAGGGTCACAAAGCTGCATATATCCTGGATTTTTCATAAGGTGCTGTCACTTGGTAAAGAAGATTGATGCTCCTAAGGCTCTTACACAAATGTTTGAGGAGAAAGTGAGTAAGAGGTTAGACTGGATAACCTCAAGAGGTCCCTTCCACTCAGCACTTCTGTGCTTTGAAAAGCTGGATCACAAAGGACCAAAGACCTTTAGTCATATGTAGGAATGTGAGTGAAGGATGAGGACAGAAGTGGCACAAGACGAAGAACAAACAAGAAATCTGTGGGCAGTTTTTCTGAGCAAAAACTAAAAAGTGAAAACAGAGCAGCCATGGAACTTTTTACAACTTTCCCCTTGTTTTCAGAGGCAAGCTGAGAGGCAACCTTTTATGTTATCTATTTAAAGATAGCAAAATACTCTCGAATTGTCAGCAGATGAGCAATTGTGAAGGTACTCAGCTTCCTGTCTGCTGTCAGGTGGCAAGGATTGCTCACCTTCCCCCTCCCTACTAAAATTAGTCATGAAGCTCCTGGTGACTTCAGTGAAAAGTAGTCTCAGCTTTCAAACACTTGAAAATCTCCATCCTTCAATATGCCGCTAAACTTAAGGTATAAGGAGGCCGAAAAATGATAGAAAGGAACTTTTTGAGTTTAGAAAGTCTGAGGTGGTTTTTAAAGAAAAATATAACCAAAATAAAGATTATTTCTTTCCTGATGGGAAAAAAAAAAATCTTTAAACTCCCTCTGTCCATCCACTGCTTTTTCTTCTTGTCTTTAAAGCAGTGTCCCCTACCATCCATGCACAGAATGAGCACTCTGTGTGAATATTGTCTCTGGATCCATAGGATAAATTCACATGAAAATAGCAGTCTTCTGTTGGATAAGTTCTGTGGGAAATTGCAATATTTTCCAAACCCTTTATTGAGACAGGAAGAAAACACCAAAAGGCAGCCCTAGTAGTGTCCATCTATGCCATCTAGTCCATCTTGGCCACCTACAGAGGTGACTCCATAATTGACAGTTTAGGGGCATTTTAGCTCACAGATGCATCTAGTGGGGCCTTGGTGTTACTATTTGCAAAAGCAAACGGGATTGGAAAAGCAGATGAGATTACTGAACTTGATTACTGATCAAATTCAATTCCCTGCAAATCTGAGGATCTGAGCCTTGATAGCTCCTGTGTATGACGCTTTCTTTAGACCTGAAGTAGGCTAGACACAGCCTACACACACTGACTGGCATGATAGCAAATGGATATCATGTTATGGCAGTGATTTTGAAGGGAAGGAAAAATGCACTGCTGATTTCCATTTCTCTTCATCTCTGATGTTCCAGAACATACACATTCATACAGCCAAGTCCTCTAGTGTATCACTGGGCAGAAAACCAAGACTGAGAGGTTTTGCAAAGCCTGTTTTCACCATTATGTTCCTCCCTCAACACAGACATGAAGATGGCCAAATTGAAACTGAAGACTTCAGAGGTATTCCCAGGTCTAAAGAGTTGAATATATGTATTAAAGCAAAACCCCATCATGAGTGTTAATAGTAAATGCATTATTCAAATAGGTCTCCTCAACAAAAAGAAACCTCAAAACATATTAACCCTTAAAATAATTTGTTTCTGTTACTCAGAGAGAAGGAATATATTTATACATTTTCTACTGAAAAAAAAAAGCATGCCAAAATACAGTATAAAACTTTAGGTAACACATTTACTGTTGTCACTGGTGGTATCTACAGCTTGGTATAGAAGTTTTCACTCTGTGCTAGCTCAACTAAGATTTCTTAACATTTCGCAATATAATTCCTGAATTTCTTTTAGAAATTTGTGTCATGCACAGGATAGGGTTCTGTTTATATTTTTGTAAAAAACATATTTTCAATGAGATAAAGGGTTTCAGCAGAGTTTCAGCAGTAACAGAGGTGCTGAACTAGTGGGCAAGATCACTGCCTGCCCTGCTTGTATTTTTAGCAGGTTAGATTTGGTCTGACAGCACATAATGTTGTTGTTCCCAGCTCCTTGGCTGATTGCTTGACCTGGTTTCTAACCCAAGTAACCTTCCTGTGTCTCCCTCAAGCTGAACAGCAAGGACAGTATGCTTTGTGCCATCTATGCACACCGTGTGATCCATTTTGTCAGGCTAATAAATATATATTTAGTGCAGAGATTTAACAAGGGACTGCTCATATTTTTTCCATGTTGACCAGTCTCAAGACTACTTACTCAGAGATGTTATGAATACCACATCCATAATTTTTGTGCCAATTGGGATAAACTATCTGCTGTCACTTTTGCTATAGGCTTGTGATACTGGTAGATTACACTGGTGATTCATCAAGTAGTATTTGGCTGCATTTGCCAACCATTTTGCATTGAATTTTTCATCATCTTTGTTCTTCAGAGGCAGAGACTTAAATCAATGTTCCCCCTGGACTGGACACGTGAGCATCTTTGAACAAGCACAGCCTGTACAAAAGATCCTAAGCAACCTCCTTTCTCTGCATGTTGGGAGCACAGGGAACTCCAATACTTTCCCCAAACTTTGGGGTTTTTTAGGCTGGTTTTGTTTGTTTTTTTTTCTCCTTTTTCCCTGCCCCCTTTTTACTGGAAGTCGGAATATTGTGGGGAAGGCTGAGGATGGAGACTGTAGCTGAGAGGACAAATAGCAGTGAGCTGGGGCAGATGAGAGGAGTAGCTGGCAAGGCAAAGGATTGCTGTATCTTTCATAGATAAGGCAAATAGAAGCAGCATCAAAACTGTTAAGCCTCACATTACTCATTTTTATATGCTGCTAGTACTTACACTGATTCCTTCTCATCACCTTCCATATTTTTAATACCTTCTGGTAATGTGATAACTCCTGATCACTCCCTTAATCTCTGCAGACTGGAAAAAGACAATATTCAGAATATGAAACCATCGCACAGTTTTCAATAGGCATTGATAAAAATAAGGTGCTTACAAAAAAAAAAAAGAAAAAAAGACATTAAGGTGTTCCTGACATTTCCTCCAAGGCAAGCAGAATTCCTTTTACAGGAGGAGGAATTTCCATTCCACAAAATCCCTGAGCCTGCAAGAACTTCACTGAAACATTAGATATTGTAAGCTCAGATCTCTCAGCCTAAACAAATAAATGGCAATATTGAATAGACTCGTCAAAGAATCATAGCTCTCAGGGAAACATCTCAGATAATAAATCACAGGAAAAATATTAAAAATAAATAAGGACGATATTGCACCTTTACTCTTCCGCTTCCTTGCTATCCCAAGAAAACCAGGAGGAAGTTATCCCTCATGCAGTTCTGAAAACTAGTTTGAGGCAGCAATGGCACCCATAGTTTAATCAGCAATGTATTCCATGGAGCATTGCCGAAGTGGATGCTACAAACCTCAAGTTTTTGCTGAGATGATTCACTGCTGCATTACTGCATTTTTATCCTGTGTATCCAACTGATTTCAGCATAAAACTGGAATACTTCAAGAATGACTCAGACCCACTATTTAGTTTCAGGGGAGATGGCATGAAGACATCTAGGAATAGCAGAATTTCACAATTTAAACTGCTCCTGTCCTTGGAGCAAAACATTGATTAAAAAATAAGGCTCCTTCTGAAGAGTTCTGATCAGAGAGCAGAGCTTAATGACTGACAAAACATACCTTTAGAAATCAGATTGAATGCAGCCCTTAGAAGGATGTGTGCCATCTCCTCCAGACATGATGGCAGGGCACAAACATAGCAAGATGACAGCAGGAACATGGCATTTTAACTGTCAAAATAGGGGTGTTTTGAAGCTGAAGTTGGCATTAAGGCTCTAGAGTTTCAGCATTTTATGATCTCCATGAAGTTGCTGAAAGGGGATTTGAGCACATGTGTTTCACTTCACTGTTGTCCTTCATTACATTGCATTAATTCATTCCACTAGTCATTTTCAGAAGTACCAAGAGAAAGATATTTTCTATTTCGTGTGTAGAAAATAATTCTTCCCTGAGAACAGCTCAGAAAAGTCCATTTCTTACCCCTGCCCCTCTCTAGTGCTTTGCGTACAATACTTCACGGGGCAGCAGTACAACTTCTCTTAATTCCTGCTACCCCATGAACCCAAAAAACTAATGATCTCTCATATCTTGTCCTGTAAGAATTGTTTTGAACAGAATTAAACCAGAGTAATTTAAGGTCTAATATTTCTCAGAGGGTTTTGCCTTGTGTGGAATGAGCTATTGGAGACTGCCTGAAACAAACATAAAGGTACAAACCCTAAAAGCACAGGCATCAAACTGCATGAAAGCACAGACAGCAAGAAACTGCTTTGAAGCTCCAGCAGCTTGACAGCAGAAAAAACTTTTTTGAAGTGGCATTCCTGTTCCCTGGTGTGGCTTGCAGTGGAGAGGCAGTGAAGGATTCTTGACATTTGCACCACCTGTGTGGTCTTATTGAGATGAGGAGTTTTATCCTGATTTGGGGAAGGAAGAATTAGAATAGAGCTGCGCACAGCAGGAGTAGGTGCCTTCCAGTCTTGGTTGAAAAGTCAGCATAGGTGTTCCAGCAGAAGTGTGAGCTGTCTGTTTCCCTGAACACCGTTTCACCATGTTTGGCAAAAATATATCACCTTGTCAACAGGAGATAAAAAGGGGAAGAGGAGGAAGGAACTACAGCAGGAGTCATACCACAAGCTGACTCATGGTATCTTCATAAGCTGCATTATCTGGATTGTGTGGCTGAGCCCTGACATAGCAGACACACAATGCACTCTGCTGGGAAGCTGCGCATCTCTGCAGGAGTGTGGTGTGATTAAGCAGGATGGTTATTCCCATGGAATCACTTGAGACTTTCTGCAAAACCAGTCTATTCTCCTGACTATTCCCAGCCAGTCTCTCCATGAGGAAAAAGCACTTAATGAACACAATTTATGCATCAGAGCCATTACAAAATTGCAAGGGATGCAGGATACCCTCCATAAAAATCCTAGACAGTTTGTCAAAGCTTGAATTAGGGAGCCAGCCTCTATTTCTTGAAGAAGGACAAAGCAGCCTTTTGCTCCCACAGTTACCAAAGTAACACAATCAAAACCCTACAGCTGAAATGAACCCTCATTTGTCAGTGACCTAAGAGACCAGATATTATAAACAACTCAAATCCCACAGATAATTGTTCCTCTAACAGCAAGCAACAAGTGACTAGAAAGTGGTAATAAATGCACACATTTTCACTTCTCCTTGGAAAATGGTTCAACAGAGAAAGACCAGCACCAGCTGCCTATGTGAAACCTGTGCTCTGAGCATGGCAGAAACCCATGGGGCTGGAGGACAGCTGGAAAAGGAATAAATGGCATAGAAGTTCCTCTCCATCACTGGATCTCCTTCTCAGAGCTGCTGGGATAACTCAGGGGTCTGTCTGACTTGCTGTAAGAACTTCATGGCAGACTTCTCTGAGCTGATCCCTTAGTCTATGGATAGATTGTGCTGAAGTAAATGAACTACAGGGCTAGTGATTATTGGCAAGAACAAATATGAGCTAATGTCTTATATATGTGAGCTGCTGATTCATTGCTAGCTCACACCAAATATTTTTTTGCCAAAGGAAAAGGTTGATAGAAACATCTTAATAGATCTGAGTGGGCTTTTGCTGTATACAGTGCCCTCCATGCTGGACATGGTCATTTGGAAAGGATAACGCATCCCATAATTAGGGTTTAACATACAATGTGTGCTCAGCTCTAGGACAGCCTGATCAGACAGAGCACATGCAGGACACTGCACACCTGCTCTTTAAAGTAATTGATGCCTTTATACTGTAACTGCATATATGTGGCTCTGTCCTCCGGTGATTGACCAGCTTGAGACTTTCCCTTCAGAGGTAAACAGCCTGAGGGCTTGGTAAAGGTCTTATGGTCCCAAGATGTGGTCTAAAACAAGGCTAAATATGTTTCAGCCAGCTACCAACATAACCAACGTAAAATAGAGGTTGCTTTAGGGCACCAAAAATCGAACTTCAGTCTTTAATTATCCATCAGCATCATTTCTTGCCCTCTTTTCCTGTAGCTCTGAAACAAATGCTATTCAACTGCATTAATACTGGATTGATGAACGCTTACTGCATTTACACCTACCTCTACTGCAAACAAAGGAAGACAGAGATTTGTGCCAGATGAGTTGTGGGGGTCTATTTTCCCTGCTACCACTCATAAATTTTAAAAGGGACAGTTCTCGTCTCAGGAAACCCCACAGTTAAAAAAAAAAAAGAAGGAAAAAGAAAAAAAAAAAGAAAAAACTCTATTTCTCTGAAGATGCAATTAAGAATGCAGCAACACAGTTGTGTGTAGTTAATGCTCCAAAGTGTGCACTGCTTGGATTCTGACCTTTTAAAACTCCATTAAGCTATGTAAATACAGTACCAAGGAATGCGCGCTGCTCACAAGCAGTTTGTAGCACGGGTTGGATGCCGTACTGCTAGTGGGCTGACACTGATGAAGCCTCTTTATTGATCTGTGCAGAACAGACCCACCATGGAAATTGTATTATGGCCCCCCTCCCCCTTTATTGTGATATCTCTGTGACTTCATCCTGTGGGTCAGCCACATAACAGTGCAAAACCTCTTCTCAGATAGCTAACTTAGAAATTGAATTAACACATTTGCTATTAAGGCTTGGCTTGTTCCCACAGCCAGAAGAAGGACAAAGGAACAAAGGGATGCTTATGTACATCTCCCATGACATCGCAGCTTTTCCATGTTTAAATTATCTGCCTTCTGCTCTACTGTAGCAGCTCTTTATTTTGTTTCTTCACATAAACACTTATCTGATGCATTAGAAAGAATGAATAGTTTGGCAATCAAAGGACCAGATGCAGAAGTGGTTTTACGAAGCAGCTGAATTATTTCCTGCAGATAAATCACCTGGGCCATGACCTTTTCTACCCCCATTCACCCACCTAGCTTCTATTGAAAATGTTCACTGTTCCCAAATATTTACCAGATAATTGATGGCGAGGAAATAAGCCAACACTTCTCCCAGATTAGCATCCTGATGCACCCCTGATGCAACACAACAGTCTCAGAGTGATTGATTTATCTGTGCAGATTTTTAAAAGGTGAACAAAAAATTCTTTTCAAAGTTAGCTATGCAAAAACACTATCAGGAAGCCAAAAGTCCCAGGCTACACAGATTTCTTCACTCATCAAATGCTACAATTTGTTTCTTCCCAGGCCTTTCTGGTAGTTTTTTAAGTTTCAGCAGCCGTCCTGGGACAATAAACAAGTGAGTAATCTAAGCATCAAATATAAAAAAATGTGATTTCCAGACCAATAGTTCTGTGGCAAAATTGGACCCACAGGACTGAAAAATGAAGCTTTAATTAAGAAAAAATATAGAAACCAAAACAAACCCTCTCTAAAAGTCTCCTCACAAGCATGGTGAGTTCAAGACATTTTTTGAGAAAAAAGTTTGAGCAACTTTTTTTGCTTTAAACAACATGCTTTGATGAAGCCTGAGGGGATATGAATCATATTTAGGCAGACCCCTGTAGAAATACATTAAATGTGCAATGACAAACACAATTGGATAGACAAAAGCTCCAAAAAGAATATTCTTACACATAGAATGAACTCAGCCTTTTTTCAACTCTTACCTGAGAATCCCAGACCAAGAATTGTGAGAGCTGAACTGCTGTCTGTGGCCTTACATTCAGCTCAGGGCAGTGAAGGTGAAGCATAAACAATGCAGAATAGACACTTAGGTGTCATCAGACCCGATCTGGCTAGGAGGGAATCGGTAAGGACATAATAAACGTCCATCCAGGTCTATATATTAAGTGTAATTTTGGCTGATCTCTTCAGGATAGCAAACATGGTATGCAGCCATTGCACTCATAATAAACTCAAGAGCCCCCAGCACAGCACACACTCCCACACCCTTTCTCTCTCTGACAGATAGGAAAACATTGGCAGTATCATCCTAGAGGGGACCTCTGTTGGAGCAGTAAGGGAGAGAAAGAAATAAAAGCCAAATACACCTAGAAAGCAGTGGCCAAAACAAGGTGGCATCATAAACTTGTGCATGTCAGGAATAGCACAACCTGCCTGCAGCGAACACAGCTGGGAGGACATGTGAGTGGAAGGAGAGGGAAGCATTTCCAGTTTGGATGTGCTCCCAGGATTTTGAGTCATGACACATGCAGCTTGCCAAAAGTGCTCCTGCAAAGGCTAAAGAAGGGGAAGGTGAATAATTTTAGACATTTTCTCACATTATTTAGGCTCACAGCTGAATTTGGTTCAAGTTCTTGTGCCTGAAAGGTAGAAGCCACACAGCTGCTGCTGTAGGCATAAAGATCACAGAGCCCACCCAAGGTCCATCCAAACCCAGCTCAATCATGTGGGGGCATTTACACAAGGCTTTGCTTTCCAACACTGCCAAAATATGACCCAAGCTACACCAGAGAGACTAGACCTGAGAAATGCTTTATACAACCATTTCTCACCTACACCACTCAACTCTACGAGTGTTACATCCCCCTGCAATGGGCTTTGCAGAGCTCTTTACTGACTACAAAAGCCAATGTAGTCTTAGGCACATCTTTAACTCATTTCACAGTCACCCTAAACCAATAGAAGCCTTTCATTCACTCCATACAAAGCTCATATAGCAAAGAACTACCAGCTCTTCCTCACCCTCCCTCCCACTCAGACTGAGATGCAGCACACTCCTTTGCTGCTGCAGAGCAGACACCACCTAACTTTTTCAGCCATCCTTCTTCCAGTTACATAATCCTGTAGAGCCCACACCAGAAGGTGTCCTTGATTTAAGGACCATATTTCTTTATTCTGCGAAAACCACTGCTGCACCTCCCTAATAATCTTTTTGGGCAAGATTCTTTACTGATACAAACCAGTGGAGCCAGGTTGATTTCAACAGGGCTCTGCTGGTTTTGTCAACTGAAGACATATTTCCTCTGGCTACATATTGCTTAGTGGCTTTCCTCTTTTATATTGGTGAGTTACAAAGCACTGTTTGCAATTATGCATTTCTATCACTATGTGCAGATAGGAAATTAGTCTTCTGAGGCTTTCCCTTAGTCCCCCCGCACTCCCCGCTCAGTCCTTGAAAAGGCCATTTGAGCATGCAATATTAATCATCTGCTGTGCAATAATCTTGGAAAAATGTAATATATTCTGGCAAATCGCGGAGCCTCCAGAGGAGCTGCCTGTCTCTGAACGAGCAGCTCTCATCTATTATCAGGCAGTGACGAACGCAGCTCCCCACTTATTTGCCCCATCAGCATGCAAACAGCGACTCAATTCAATTGTGAGCAATGGGAGGAAATGATCTGTATTAATAAATGGTGAGAGCATGAGATCGCCCGATTTCAGAAAATAAGATCAAAACCGCTGAACTCCCTTCGTTGTCTCATTTGATACCTTCCCCTTTCTGTAAATGCAGCACTGGGAGTAATTAAACTTCTGAAAGAAGTTTCATAATGAAGTCACATCACTCAAAACAATTAAGACAAGCGTTTTGTGCACATTGTCATCTGCCTTCACTAGTGTTTAAAGGTCAAAGAAACATTTCATTAGGAAAAAAAAGGAAGGTAAAAAATAGGTAGTCTGCAGTACACTCCCTGGGTATGTCTGAGAGCAACGAGTGCAAAGAATAAGGGTTCAAGCAAATGAACACGCAGAATCCCATCCATCTGGATGGCAAATGCTGTGGAAATGACTTACCATACTCTGATGGTGTCTGGAAACCTTAGTCAGAGGGTAGAATGTTCGTGTGGTGCATGCTACAGGACAGCTAAGAGGTGTGCTGCCCTGGTCCCAAACTATTTACGGTCCGATCACACCTGTGGACAAAAAAAGAGAGGTCAAAGAAGACTTCAGGAGTAATAACCAGACCAGGATTAGCAAGAAATGAATCCAGCTAGCCCCTCATATAAACCATTGTTACTGAAATGAAGAAGTTCTTCAACTAGGAAAAAAGCCACCAAAATATAAGCTTCAATTGCGCAAAGAATACACCTAAAATTCTGCCTACTTCTCTGCTCCTTCCTCTTATCACATTTCCTGCTGGGAAGAGTGGTAAAAATGCTATCATGGGAGACTTGTTCTTTCCAGATTTTGTTTGTTTGGTGACTGGTTTTAGCATGGATAAAAGAGCCAGTGGTGCAATCAAGTTTTCCAAGACAAGACAATTCCTTGTCTGCTTTTATCAGCATACTTTAAAGAATGTAATTAGACTTCAGCAATAATGCCCTCTTAATTACAGCTACAAGCCCCCTCTGATGGAGAGGAAAGCACATTCATCTTTCCAGTTCCTGAAGTGCACTAAGTGATGGGAAATAAATGAATTTACGGAGCTCTTACAAATAGCTGTCAGATGCACTCCTACTTATTTTTATCCAGTTGATTTTGTTTCTCTGGATGAATTTGGGAGGGGAGAAATTTCCTCTCAGGAGGAGCAAAGTAACTTTTTTCTCAGATAGTCAGGCTGGATGTTTGATCAGGTACAGCTATCATCTGGTGTTGATGGGCCAAGAGCAGGGGGAAGCCAGGCTGGTAGGACATGTCTGGGGAAAACTAATTTCAAGGGTGCAGCAGCTGAACAAGCATCAGATAAAAGCACACATGTCTATATCAACTTTTTCTTGGGGTGCAAGATGCTTTCAAGTTAGGAAACAGAAAACGACCTTTCCATAACTTGGAAGTAACGTGTTTTGGAGTGAATGTGATTCTGCTCACTAGTGCCAGGTAGCTTCAGAGCAGTTAAAATGCTATTACCTGCAGTCATTTTAATTTACCATTGCATTATGCTCAGATCCCTTCTTGTGCTATTTGCAAAAGGCCTGCTGGGTGCACAGCCTGACCAGTCCAGATGTACCATTTTAAGAGTCACCTCTCACAAGGACATCACTACTATCTCAGCCTGCATCTCCAAATTGGAGGGGAGAGGCCAGGAACAAGTCATAGCCATCAGAACCAATCTCCATTTTAGAAAACAGTGTAATCAATGCTCCATTGCCTGTATCTAGCAATGAGAGCAGGCAGATTTTTTTTGCAGAACACTTTTTACTCAGCAGAGAATAACAGTTATTAAAATAAAAAAAATTCACAGGAGGATGTAAATTTTATGTTTGGGGGGTTTTCATTGACAGGAAAATATTTACATGAACCATTCCTATTTTCTTGTTTGGTTTTAAAAAGTCATGAGTGTTTCATTTCAATAATGTGAATGTGTTCAGTTTCTACTTTTTCAGTTCTGTTTCAGCTTGCATGGCATAATAAAATATGCATGATAATATTGAATTTACACACCTCCTTCATTACATGTACCCAGCATATAATTTTGATAATAAATTATATGGTTCAGCTATTATCAAAATGAAATATTTTTATATTACTGAATGAGGTGTTTTCATACTACTTAGGGAAACAGAGTAGAACCCATCTAGATGAATAATTCCTTAAAGTTCAGAATTCATTTTTACCAGCATTTTTGTTCTGTGACCTTTCTTTCACTAGCAATCTGTGAAAGCCACTGTTTCTGGCAGTGGGAGGTGGACTGTCTCTCTCAGGCCAGTTTGAGCCTGATGGAATGTACCACTGCCTGTGTTTTTCCCATCATAGGTTGATTCCTAGGACTCCCTCAGCAGTGGATATGCCTTCTTCTCCCCAGTGTGTAAATATGATCTATGAGATACCATTTGAGATTTTGGGTACTTGAGCACAAATACAGAAAAGGGATTGCACAGGGATCCATCCTATATGCTGCTGCTCCTCTTGCTGTGTCCCTGCAAATCAGAGCTGCCCACCCTGAGATACCTATTAAATGGATTTGTAACATGGGAAATCTTCCAGTTTGAGGGCATTAATTATTCAAAGTTAATAAAATGAAGACAAATACATTCATGAGATGACTGTTCAGTACAAAATGTGATGAAACATAATTTATCTCCTCCCTAATAAGATGAAATCAGAAAAAATATTTAAGATAGTAGTATGAAATTCCACAGCTATATCAGTAGAAGTGTACACAGAAGGGAAAGAGGCATACAGCTCCTGGTGGTCTGAATAAATTCTCTTAACTTTGCTAACTTCAAATTAAGGGAACATAGTAACCCACACTTTAAAAAAGATGCTTAGTTTTACTCTTTTTAGTCTTCTTCACTAACTACTGTAAAGATAAAAGACCATTTCTCCTTAATATCCTGACCTTTCTCTTTATGACTGCATTTTGATTATGCACAATATTGTCCTGTAAAATTACATTTCCTAATCAATAAGAACCACTAAAATAATTTCAAAGTATCATTTAAATCCAGCCCTAATTTGATTTCATCCGGCATCTGCTTAAGCATGCCACTTGGCATGCGATTTCATTCCAAAAATTGGATCTGTCAAAATAGCATTCTGGAGCACTATGTTTATTTTATCTTAGTAATCCTGCGTCACAAGTACTCCCTCTACAAGTGAAAGAATTCCTTTTCCTCAGCTGCTTCCCTTGATAGCAGTCTGGTCCTGGTGAATAATTTGTTTGTTCCTTTTCACACATCTATGTGAGTAATGAATTTCCAACAAGTCCCACAGACTGCTTCTAATTGCCTTGTGAATGCAATCACTGACTTGTTCTAGGATGCTGGTTTCCTCCACATAAGATCAGGCATTTTGCACCAAGGACAGATACACCAAGGAAGGAGGAGAAGCTGGCTCAGGTTTGTAGGGGAAGCTAATGGCTCTGAGCACCTCAATTTTTGGACATCAGACTTGATGCCATACTCAAAGGGGGTGGAAAAAAGAAAGAGCAGAGCACACATCTCTGAACATTAGACCTGTTTGAGGGATTTTGTTTTGTGTTTCAGCAACCACTTCTCACTTTCAAAAGACACAGCTATGTTTTTTGACAAAGTCATTTTCCAGTGTAGCATTGCATTAAAAAAGCAAAAGAAAAATATGGATATCTAAGATGTTCAGAAATCTTTTGTCATGTCTAATAATAAACAAAGGATTAGTTTTCTTGTCATGCAGCTAAATATTTTGAATTGCAAAAGTTTCTAGCTGAGTTTGTTTTCATGTAGCTTTAAAAACACAACCCAGACACTTCTTTAGAATGCACAGGTGAACAGCTGACATTTTCTAACCTGATTGCAATTATTTTGGAACACATTTTATACTTAATTATAGCATGGGTCAAAATAGACTCTAGAGAACATTCTCCACTATGCAAATGTAATTTTTTGAATTTAACTTTTTGTTTGTTTGTTTGCTTGTTTTGTTTTGTTTGGTTACTCTGTTACTGCATTAAGCAACTTGGAAGAATGGATGAATGCAAAAAAGCTTTTACAGGGGATATACTCTTTCCACATCTACAGAAAACCCTGTGTAAGTGAAGTGCATAGTTGGGTATGTAACAGCAATCTCATTAAAGAGGATTAGGAGTTAAAAAGCCCTCTGCCATGTAGGTGCAGTATCAGCGTGGGTTCTCCTCATTTGTTTATGTACAAAGTAAAACAGGTTAGCTTTTTTTAGCTTTGCTGCTGCAATACCTCTTCCTGAGGTGCCCTGTTTACTAAATGGATCCTTACATGACCTGGCTTTCGGTGTTGTAGTTCTTGACCCTGCTTCCCATCACGTGCTGCATCAGCTTGCCCTGGGCTTTCAACAGCAGCAGCCCCATTCATAAGTCACCTCCACAACTCTTTGTGGGTGGGTTATTGCTGCCAGTCGTTGACAGAGGGGGTAAAAATCAACTGACCACAAACTCACACTCTCCAGGAATTCTGCACCATCCTATATTCCTTGACTCACCTTGCTATGGCATAATCTTGCTCCTCTGGGCAACCTGGTCCAGTGCCTCACTGCCCTCTGATTAGTACCTTTCTTCTTGAAAGGCCTGCAGAAGTTGGTTCCATTTTTTCGTAGTTTTGGTCAGTCTTTTCTTGATCCATTTGGTCTCCTGGAATGCTTCTTAAGCATTTGGTTCACAACCTTTCAGTGTGATGATGAAAATATAATGAATTCTTTATCCCTTGATGTTCTTCTGCCCTGACCATATATCTTTTAAAAAAGTCTGAATTTGCACAGCTGCAAAATGCAAGCTTTGGGCATTATTTGGCTAGTCTGACCTACACGGCATAAAGTTGAGCCTAGAAGAATCTGAGTAGGACCTTTCTTCATGGGAAAATTTACTATCAACATACCCCCAAAAGCTGTGCAAATAAGCTCATTTCACACATGTTCTCTGAGAGAGAAGAACTTCTCATAATTGTAAATGTTATAATTTTATTGTTTTCAAAGCCAAATGCCAGTTTTCATTCTGAAAAACATTTCATGCTACATTCTATGATGCCATCTTTATTTTTTAATAATACTGGTGAAGCAGACAAAATTTCCACTATTTTGTTATTTTCTTTCTGGTTTTGGTCCATTTTCCTGAGCTCAGACAAGCCTTTTCGGCGTTTTCTGTTATGGAGAATTTTCAAATTGTCAGCTTTAGGTCTTAACTAAAAAAAGGTGAATGTCAAAAATCTCAGAATGCTGTCCTCCTCACAGCACTAGAGTAGTACATCACGTTAGAAGATTATTTGGTCTCTCTTGCCTTTAAAAGGTATTAGTCTATTAATTATAGGTCAGCTTATCGTTTCTCCCTAAGACTTTAGCTTCAGTTTAATTTATCTTCCTCTTTTTATTTAGGTGATCCCTCTAAAATGGACTAAAGCTATATCTACTTACCTTCCTCTTCCTTCTTTGCAAATATTTTTCCTCTCAATTATTTGTGTGACAGCACTCCATCCACTTTGAGTGTTAGCTGTTTCTCAGGAGAAATCAGTGGCTATCCCATATTTTTCTTGTAGGACACTCTTTTCAGGTGGACTTCAAGCTAGCCATTCTTTCCATTGTTACCTGCACCTTGTAACATTATCAATATCATCCTGCCAGACAGTTGTTTGTTGCCTTTACTGCATATCTAGGAGGTTAGGGAAGGTATGATGGAGAAGTCTCAAAAGGCAGCCATTACAGGTGTCTCTCCTGTAGTAGTCCTCCAAATTTTATCAAAATATCTGTCAAAAGAGTGTTCATACTTTCTTTGTCTCCTTTGCCCAGTGTTTTATGTACACTTTAAGTCATGAACAGCCTCTGTTTGCATTCCCAAGAGCTAGGTCTCAGCCCTGTACCAAAGTCAGCTGCAAGAGAGCTCGTATCACAGCCGTAAGTATAGTGTTACTCTTGATAGCTCCTCACAATTTATAGTGCTCTCAATAAACCGTGGGCAAAAAAAAAAAGCCCATTCAAGATCTGAAAACATTTTGTTGCACTGGTTGGTGGCATTGCAAGTCTGCAGCTCTCATCTGTCAGATACTGCAAGCTTGTCATTCCACAGTAAAGTATTGGTCACGAGCACTTTAAAACATTTGTGCAAACCAGCTGGCTTACATATGAGAAGTTATGTTATTTTTCAGCAACACTGCCATTTTACAGTGCCTGAGAGGACAGCAGTGTGCTTAAACATTTCTGGTTGCACTGGTAGAATTTCAGATCACTTAACTGATCATATAATCTTTTCATAGCTTCACATAATCTGTTAGAACTAAATTATGCCATGTCTTCCTGCTCATATTATTTCCCTTCTAGTAATATGTCATTCCCATTCATTTAGAATCTCTAGAGTCTGCAGCTGAGAGCTCTAATTAGGTGTGTCTACAATGCTGGAAAATAAGTCTTCCATCTTATTTTCATGTTTGGATTCAATTTACTATGTTGAAACAATTGCTTTGCTCTGGTATGTATCAATGTTTTCTCTTTCAGGGTGAGAGTGGGACTTGGATCAGTCACAAAAAGTAAATGACTGTGAGCATCTTGCATGAAACCTACAGTTTGCTTGGTGATTCTCGTGTTTGTCCAATGCACATGAACTCACACAGAGCAATGCCATCACATATCTTTTATGGGCCTATTTTTAGACATGTTTTTGTTCAGGATGTCAAGTATTTTGCAGAGGAATTTAAAAGCTCCTGCAGCACACACTCTGTAATTTCAAGGCCACCAAGGATTTCTTTTTTGTTTCTCTTTTTGGCACAACGCACACATATGTTGAGATATCATCCTGCCTGTGCTAATATGAATATCTAGTAACATTAAGAAATGTACTGGATTTTTTTCTGGAAAAACAGTACAGTGCTTTTTGCAGACACTAAGTAAATTTCTTTTTTTTTTTCCCTGCCCTGTCCTCATTGTAGCTGGACAGGTGAAAGCAAAGGTGAGCCTGAGGCAGCTCAAGGTTTAGAGCTCAAAAAGCCATCCCCAGTGGTGTTGAGCATGGCAGGCTGATGCTTCCCTGCACCCCAAAGTAACTTTAAATGTGGCAGCCAGGTTAATTTTTTTTTGCCGTGCTGTCTGTGGTCAGTCTCAGGGAGAGCTGTTTGTTACGGATGTGTCCAAATGAAGGATGACTCCTGCCAGGCCTTTGACAGAGGCAAAAAAAGCCTCATTTTCTGGC